>NC_140482.1:31789992-32492492 GCF_051167445.1 Perissodus microlepis | reverse complement strand
CACTCCATTTACTTTAGTATGTTCTAGCTGAAAGAATGTGGTACTCCATTTGCAAACTAAACACCCATATATATATATATATATATATATATATATATATATATATATATACACACACATGGATATGTTTATATACATGAAGATTGTGCTCAGCTTACCTTTTACTTGGATACATTGCAAGAGAGCTTAATTACATCACAGGATTAACAAACGCTAATCTGGGTAGAGGAATTAAGTGTGAGCACAGGTTGTTATGCTGCATTTTGTTTTGTTTTCCGTTTCCTGATATGGGGAAATCCGGGCTAAATGTTGGACTTGGGAAGCAGCTGAGAGCAAATCTTTTAACCATAAAATACAGACTAATAAACTGACCACAGTGTTTGTGTAGTGTAGTTATGAAAGAAAGAAAGACATCAGGAGGGAAAGCGAGGGATGTAGGGTGTGCTTAGCTGTGCTTCTGTGCATGACATGCATTTTCATTCCTGTTGTGATTCCCTTTTGTGTTTGTTGAAGTAGGTGTGTGTACAGCGCAGCAGAAACACCCCGGCACCATACAGCACACCAAAACGATTAATAACAGCTCTGATGAAAATAACTGATTTGCAGGCGTGGGCGAGATGACGAGTGTATCATGTAACGTAGGCACAGTTATGAAATAGGAAGAAGAGAGGGATTATGGTAAGTAGGTTAGTGGAGCAACGCAGAGCTTTTACGCCCCTCCTTCTCTGGTTTTTCTGCTGTGCATGCATGGTGAGTCTCCTCTTGTCTTTTTCCACAGTGAACACTTTTCTCCTGAATCATATCAGTCTCTCATCTCCACCTATGCTTTATATTTGTGCTCATTGTTTGTCAGACGTTTGTGTACACTGCGCGCCTTTGCTATTCTCGTTGTACGACTTCTCCCACACATCTTCGAAACAAAAAGGAAAGCAAAACATTTAAACTTAAATGCAGAGCCACAGTGTATTGATTGTCCTTGTTTAAGAATACAGTGCTGGGAAACACTGGAGGAACGTTTAGCTTTATTTTGTTCTGCAAATGTAAACTTCCTCTTCCTCCCCAGCATTCAGTATGTTTCCTTCCTCATCCTCATCTGCTATCTTTTTCGGATTATATCATGTCGCCATGAAGTAGTCACACATCTATCTGGTGTTCGCCTCCAACGTCACCGACCTCCTGACCCTGAATCTTATATAACCATGGCAATACCCAAATTAGAACACTGCACATGGAAAGAAGGGGGCGCTTAGAGCTTCACATACGGGCACGTAGCGCTCAACCAGCTTTCCAGATTAAGTCAGATGGAATGAGTGTGTGTGTGTGTGCATGTGTGTGTGTGTGTGTCAGAGAAACAGAAATCAAAGAACAAATCAAATCGCCATCAGCTCTAAAACAGAGGCTGCACTAATGATGCTAACACGTTCAGAAGTGAGCGGTGAACTTTCACAGCGTGGTGCATGTATGCAACAACAGTATAAGACCTCAGCTGGCCTTTGTCACACACTGCAGAGAGCCCAGTGCACTGAGAGGATTATTTTAGGATCCAGGCTCTGGCTTCCATAATCCTCTCTCCTCTCCTCTCCCTCATCCTGCTAAACCCTCTCCCTTCTCCTTTTTCAAATGCTTACTAATCTCTCACTTGGACTTTCTGTGTGGCTGTAATCTGGTTTGCACCTTTCTTTCACCTGCACCAGGTTCGCATCAATAGGTCAGTATGTCAAACTATAGGGTACCACTTCCGCGCGCTTCTTTACCTCTCATCCCTCCCATCTCCTCCAAAACACGAGGGATGTCTCCTCCCACTCGTTGGTGTTTGATGAAGTTGCTCCGGGTGCACGCAGCTACTGTTACACTTGCTCTCCGAGCTTTCAGTCGTATCATGACAAAAGTTTAAAAGTTTATGGAGGATCGTGTTAGATGGTGGACAGTTCCAGAACCAGCAGGTTAAGCGTGCCGTAGATGAGACTGTTGGATAATGTTTCCACATTCAAGAACGATATCTGATCTGCGATTTTGCATGTCCTGAAGGCTCATAGTCACATCCTCCATATTATCCATTCATTTCTTTACTGCCTGTCCAGCTAGGGTCAGGAGGGAGGCACAACAAGAGACCCTTCATACTCACATCCCCACCTATAGCTAACTTATAGCAAGCAGATACCTTTAAGGAAGTGTGGGAGAAACTTGAGCACTTGGGCAACAGAGTGCTCTAATGCAGCCCTGTGCCGCCTCCAAACAGGCTCCAGCCAACCAGCAGAACATTATTATCGTGGTAGCAATCTACAAATACAACATTTATCACCATAAGGGCCAACTTCACTTACTTTGCAGTGTTTAGTCATTGACTAAAAGCTTTTAAATGTGGAATTTATTATGGCAGCAGATATAAAGTCATTGAGTCATAGTAGTTAATGCAGTTCATTTTGAGGAAGGCATAGGAGCTTGGCAGAAAGGGAGGCAGGAAAAAGAAGTAAGTGGAATTCATGTGAACCACAAAGATTTACCAGGATAAACCTCTGACATGATCTATAAAGCAACACTGTAAGTCCGGCTGACACCTGCTGAGGCAGATAGTCGGTTTTGCTTTTGATTAAATGTTTTTTTTTTTAATTAATCAAATAATATCTGTGTTAAACAAACAAATAAACCCTCATCCACCTTTTCCTCTCATATGCCACCAGCTACAACTGCTGTCATACTTCTCCAAGGTGAGCTGGATGTGACATGCTGAGCATGCACTAAAGTACTAAACAAACAAAGAAGATGCAAACTGGAGTGCCCTTCAGTTCACTTTTAACTTGGTATTTGTCCTCCATCAGCAGCTGTGGATACCAGAGATGGCTGCATTTGTTACCCTTAGGTGCCCATTATCGTTGGATCCTGTCATCTGTGAAGTTGTGCTGTTTATTTGGTCTTGAAAGGCAATATTCAAATGATAGACATCCAATTAAACCTGACATTTAGCAGGTGTATCTGTGTGTGCACACGCTCTTTGTTCCGTTGTCTGTCGATATTGTTTCTGCTTCCATCTAGATAATATCAAATCTTACAATCGTGACAGGAAAAAGCGGCTGAAGGCATTTTCAGAGTTGTCACAGGGGTTTGATAAAAGGACAGAGGAATAAACATCAATTTAGACAGCCTAATAGATAATACCAGGACCCAGATGAGATTATGGCAGATTATGACTGGGAGATAAAAATGGAGTCTTAGAGGAACATTAAATAAGGACAGAGCTGGACAAGGGATTGCTGCCTACTGGGGTTCGTACTTATCTACTCAGAATAATATTACTGATCCTCACTCATGTATTCAGCTCATGTATTCGTCATTTCTTAGTCCCTGCTACAGCATAACATTATTCTAGCATCAGCATTGAAGGCAAGTACTGCAAAATCAGCGCTTCCACCTTGAAACCGTTGGTGGACATAAGCTTATATATCATTCTCCAACTATAATGACTCCAAACCAGATCATGAGTAAGTCTCTTCATCGCCACAGGGGTCTTTGAATAACCACGCTGCAGACATTCAAGTGGCTCCAGTGTATAAGGCCTGAATGTTCATTACCCCTTATCTCCTTCCTCCCATCTGCTGTTATTTTTCCCACCCTTCCCTTCATTACTAATTAACTGCTAATCCACTCCACATTTTCTTGGCATGAGCATATATTTAGATGTGCTCCTGGGGAGGAAAAGAAGAGAAAAACACTTACCCTTATTAACATTTATTGTCTATGCATGTGAACAAGACAAATGAACAAAGATGAGTGAACACAATCTATCAGAAAGCCTGCTTCACAGGACACTCATAGGATCTCTGTCTCCATTGCTATTGATTGATAGTGTGTGTACAGTGAGGAACATTTGGGTCCTATCCTGCCTGCCACACAGCACATATAACTTGGAGATAGCCCCAAGTGGTTATTAAAGGGATTGCAGTTTTTGGTTGTAACATTACAAAAGTATGCTGCGAGTAAGAACAAAGACCAAGTGTACAAAATGTGTTTAAAAAAAGCTCTTCTGAATCTTTTATATCCATATAAAATATAAACTAACAAAGAAAGAACCTGAACAGGAGAGAAAAGGTGAGACACTGCACAAGAGTGAGACACTCAGAGGGAACCAGCCTGACGTCCCAACGATCTGAAGATGATACTGAAAGGAGATCTACTGTGTCTTACACTCGCTTCCATGACAACAGCCTTGCAGGGCCCCCGACCTCGTGGCTCGTCTGTAATGAATCATCTGTGCTGTAGGTACGGTAACACCCACCAAAACACATTTGTGCATGCAAAGATTCACACATGTGCATGTAAGTACATGAAAACACATATTGTGCGAGTGTTCACACAGGTCTGTGTGAAGTGTGTGGGTGACATACAGACACGCACACGACCACGTTCTCTTCTTATGTCGGATCAGCTTTCGGAGACTTTAATTCAGCTCTCACAGAAGTGGGAGTTTTACTCCGCAGAACAAGATCACACTTCAACTGTTAGAGCAGTTAACACATGTGCAACGTTTGTTACATTTATTGTGGTGGTTGAGGTTTCCTGATTAGGATGTTAGGAAGTAGAAGCTTTCAGGGTCTGACTGTCGTTAATGCATTGAAGTATTGGACTGTTAATTTTTATAGTTAGTTGAGCAGTTTTTGCCCGATATGGATAACCACAGTAGTTGAATTAGGATGTTTGCTTTAAACAAACACTATCACAGATATAATTAAGAAGTTCCATCATTTAGATCTGGGTAAGACTCACCAGTTAAATAAAGAAAATTCGAACTGACAGGCCCAGGAAGAATTTATCATGAGTGACATAGTAGGAGAAACAAGTAGGAACATATTTGAAAAAGCTAATATCTAAAACGTAATTGCTTTTGTTTTAGTATTGAATATTTGCCTAACCAAGTCACAGAACGGTGGTGTGACAGGCAGAGGAAGACACAACTACAGGACTCTGGAGACAGAACTCAGAAAAGCAGGTTTAACACTGATGTCTCGTTTAAAAAACACAAAGCAGGCAGGGCTGGAGCAAGAAATACAAAACCCCAGCCACAAAGCAAGAGCACACTGAATTTGAGGAAGGACGTGACAAAGACTAAGGAAAACTGAAGGCTTAAATATACACGAGTTAAGTCAGGAGAGAGGAAACAGCCGAGGAAAACAAAACACAGGTGAACAGACTCAAACTAATTACACCAAAAACACGCCAAATTGAATGCAAGTAGAAAAATAGACATTGACTGAAACTCAAGGACTAGAAACTATTACCCAAAACATAGATACAGGAATACAAGGAGGGAAGAAAACTCTTAATTAAGGACAAAGAACAGCAAAAGTCAAACACCAGGGTCATGACATATTTAGCTTCTTCAAAGACCATTTCTTTTCCCTTCATAAATTATATTCATTCTGTTTGCTTCAGTCCATATTTTTCATGCCTCATCTGCTTCTATTCTACACAGTTTGAGAACGTTGTCTATCCGGTTGTTAAGTGATGACGTGACGAATCCTACTTCCGGGCCTAAAGTAGTCTGCGTTTAATATGGCTTTTGTGTTGTTAACATGTTTAATGTTTTGTATTTTCTTCTATTTAATCTCAAAAAGCTCCTAAAACAGTCAGTGATCACTGTTGACCTCCCTCGGCTTTTATTACCGCTAATCATTTATTTAAGCTCAGTTTTTAAAACCTTAGGATGTAACTACAGCCCAGCCCATGCAGCAGTATATGAATGACTAACCTCGTATTGTGGATGGATTATCTCAGTTGTTCTCCTGGCTGAAGTTTGGTCGTTTTACAGCATCCTGCCATGTGATTACATTTGTTCCTGACCACCGAGAACACTCACGTTAACTTTTATCGAGTGGAAAAAAAGTTAGCTTGTTTATATTATGCTAACATAGCTGTGTCGCTTGCGGTCACGTAGTACATCATTATATACCAGCTAGCCAAACTTCAGTAACCCTACAAACGTCACTGCTGTTTAGTTTTCTGTCTTCATTTATGTTGGAAGTGATAACAGAGCTGTACGTTTTAATTTGTTTCCAAAACCCCGCAGTCAGGACATGCTATATTGTATTTAGATAGAAGCTAGCGAGCTAACTTCCTGCTAACTTCTAACTCCGTTAAATGTCATAAATTCCGTTTTCATGGATGCCTGGATGTTAAACTCAATTGTTACACCTGGTAGAGCAGAACGCTGATCATTTTATTAAAGATGAAAGACTTTAGACAGTTTTTCAACTCTCAGTAATGCCATAGCGATCGTTTGATATATGGACCTGCAGCGGAGTTTAGGCCCAGACACGGCTAGTGACGTCAGACTTAACGACCGGATAAAGCAACATTTTCAACATAAAAAACATTCAAATCAAGTCAGTTTTACTGCAGCTATTTTATGTTAAAGGACGCTGTATACGACCGTTGTTTGGGTGGAGCTGTTATCAGGAACAAACGGTTGCATTCTTGCCAGTGAACATGTTGAAATAGGGCCTGGATGCTCTTTCACAGAGCCCCCATGATGTGCCTGTAGACCTTATAGGAGGCGCACATTCATCTTCTGTGTAAATCAATCACCATCACCTAGTGCTTGCTCACAGGAGATCATCTGTGGGTGCAGTGAGCTGTCTGTTTCGGTGATCTTTTAAAAGAGATTCTCCAACTCGGATACCACCAACAGTATAAATACAGGCTCTACAGGTCTTCAAACATAGAAGTTAAGATTCCAATCAAGTTTATAAGTTTCAAGACAGCATGCTGTTTGTTTTGTAAATTATGTGTTGTGCTTCAGGGCATGTGTGAGACACAAGTGACACTGTTATGGGTGTGTGTATTTGTGTTATTTTGATCATAACTCTCAACTAGGAGCTTCATTCGTACTGCATGAAACAGTGGATAGCATGTCCATCTTTCACATAAAGTCTTCAGTTGTGTATGACATTTTGGATAGGAGCTGAAAGTAGGCAAACACAAACTGTAAAGAAATGATGGTTCCAGTTCTCCTTTATGCCTGGAAAAAGTATTCAGCTGTAGTTCCTACACACTGGTCCTCTGAATGATAAAAATTAGTAGGTTAATTACCCTAAAAACACCTCAGACATATATCAAACAAGATGTGAAACTGGAAGGAATAAAAAAGCAGACATCCCAAGCAGTGAGTCAACGGTTGCCACTCGACCCTGTTGTGTCCCAAATTTCTGCTCTGTCAGGTGATAAGATGGTGGGCTGTATATGGGGCACCATGCTGTCGAGGATTTACTTATCCTTGATGAATCAGCATGATACGCAGTGTTTTTACGACCTACTTACCAAAGCATGACCCACGTATACACGAATCCACGAGCAGGTATGAGCCGCACGCACACGCCGAACTCCTCAGACCAGAGCTCTGTCACACTGGCCTTTCAACAAAAGGTCAAAACTGTCACTTCGATGAGCTGCTGACACATGCACGCACTCTCCTCCCCACCTCTCTGTGTGATTCTCTGTCTCCGCACTACCTTTGTCACCTTTATGCAAACAGACCTAGTGACAGATGCACATGTATGAAGTTCTGGTGCAAATGAGCTGCTTTAATATACATCTGTATCCTTCGGCTGATATTTACTGCCTTGTGTGTCAGATTACTTTTGTGTGTAAGTGTAACTTTTGTTGTCATGCTGCACTGTGTTGTTACGAAAGCCAGTCGTAACGGCTTTCATAACAGCAGAATTTGTTTTAACAGAACTTTAGAGATCAGCTAACATGTTTTAATGAAGAATTGATGACGGCTTGCAGCCTAGACATCACAGAAAACAATGTATCAGATCAACATGCAAAACAAGGCGATCGCCAAGAGGAAGTGCAACAGGACAAGACAAGTAGATCTGCAGTGACACACACAGTCAGACTGTCAGAGGAGTTTTATCACACTGGAGTACAAATCAGCAGGAAAGATGCAGATAAATGTTTTGTCACATGTTCAGCCAAGACACAGCATGCATGCGAACATGATTTTGGCACAAGCGGAAGCTAATTTGCACAACCTGCCATATTCAATTTCAGATAACGCCACCCTGTCAAAATCCACACACCGCCTTAATAATTATGCTGTGCGACAAAATATTGGTCCTGATTTTTTTCCTTCAGATTCTGCTCTTTCCTGCTCCAGCTTTTTGGCCTACTTCTTCTAACTCCATCACTTCCAGCCATCAGCCCCTCATTTCACCTATCTGTGCTGCGGCGCACTTAGAGCTGCTCTCAGTTCAACTGCAGTCAAGCAATTTTCCTCATTCCTTTCAATCGTCTTTATTAGAAATCTTTGTGTTGCTGTGCTTGGAAAAAAAAATCTTTCCAATTTCAAAAATGCACTTCTTTGGTCCAGCTAATCAAAATCTGGTGTGCAAACCACAACGACCTGTTTTTCGCAGTATTTACTTGATTTGTGTGTGTGTGTGTGTGTGCATTCATCGCTGTCCGTCTTTAGATTACACAAACATATTTCCTCTGCAGGCTCCGTAGTAATATTAGATTATTTTGTTTGGTTAAGCCGACCAGTTTAAAACTGTGTTTTCGTCTCAGCAGGAGAGAAATGTCTTTGTTTATGTGTATGCGTCCTCCCTTTCCCCTCTTTGGTTTTTATTAGAGTCATGTGGTGAGGAATGTTTTGAATAACAGCCCACTGCAGTGAAACGACGACCCCTGGTGATAAGATGTGTGAAGGCTCCTTGCATAACAGACATCCAGCCAGCTCTTTGGCGCAGCTGCTCTCTACAGCAGATGTAAATGAGAGCTCATAGAGCAAAATGACTATAATGAAAGCATTATAATTCCATTCACGTGTGTTGGGATCGCAGACATTAATATTCTCACTGAGCCAGATTAATCAGTATTATGCAAGTGCAGCGGCGGAGAGAGCTCGCTGGAGGGTGTTTTTGTGCCCGAGGGCACAAAAGCACCAGCGAGCCCGTTCTGACTTTGACTCTTTTCCACATTCAGCACAAGTTGATTTGACAGCTGATGTTTTCAGTAACTGGAAAAATTGTTTTGGTGTGTCTGGAAAAGCAAAAAAGCGGCGAATCATGCAGCACGGTGCTTTCAGCCCTCACCGAGATTATAAAGGACAGAAGAGTAGAAATTAGACGAGAAACAGAAGAAAGTATAAACTGAAAGTATCAAGAAAACTGACGAACACAACCTATAGTGTGTCTAACCTTAAAATAAATGCACCTATTGTCAGGAACATCTTCGGTACTTTGGGTTTCTAAGGACACCAAAATACACCGTGCATACTTACAACTAGAAATCCACAGAGAAAAGGTTGAAGTTCAGTAAAAAAAAAAAAAAAGGAAAAAAAAGTGTATTTTCTTTGAATACAATGAAGTAGTACTTTAACCTAAATAACACAATGTGCTTGTTATTGATTAATAGCATGCACGCACACATACAACATGTAGAGCAACACAATCACCAAAAAGGTTGCATTGACAGCTGACATGTTTATGTATATGACATATAAATGTATATATGGGCTGTGATCTGGTCTGTTGTTTAAATCAGTCTTGTCAGATCGGCAAATGGTTAATCAGTAATCCACATGAAAGGTGACTGAAAGTCACCGTGTTCGAAAAGGTCAGTTACTGTTTACTTGTGGATTGACGGGTCTTTTAATGCAAACCAAAAAGAAGGCTTTTTTTATATAGATAGATGTGTTATGTATAAATTAATAAAATGGTGAGTGATAAGACTCTAAAATAAAATGTAGGGGAAAGGCAAAAAAAAGAAGAAAGTGAAAATGAAAGCGTGAGAGAGCGACAGAGAAGAAAGAGGATGACCTAGAAAGAAACGCTCCGTCTCTCAGCCTGCACCCCACACCCTGTGCACCCTGTACAGCTTCGTATTTACACAAGGGCATCGCACTGTAACGAAACAAAGGACTGAACGCAGGAGCAGTGAAAGCTGTGTGCAGTTTGTTCTAAAGATGATTCACAGCATTCAGTTTGCTGGTATGTACTGTCATCAGGAATGTAATGCTCCTTTTAATACATTAGAATATAGCAATGAAACCATTCATCTGTCATAATGTAAATACGCTGGGATACACACAAATATTGACCAGTGTGCTGTAGTTGCTTGTCAGTCATTTAAAGCGGACTGCTGGAGGAGTTTAGCCATGGATGTGTGGTTTCCTGCCTCAGGCGAATTCAGAGACATTATCTGGGATCAGAACACTTTATTGTTCTTCTCATAACAGTTTTGAAAACAAAAAAGGTCTTCAGACACCGCTGTTCGAAGGGGTGATGGGTATAAGGTGCAATATTTTATCGTCTGTCTATTGAAAAAAGACTCAAGGTTATATGTTGAATACACAAAGTTAATCAGAGATTCTAAAACTACGCTCACTGCCTTCAGACTGAACAAACTTATGCCTGCTGTAACTGAATTACATGTGCCGAGCTACAAGCAGCAGCAGCCTCTTTTTAGCTGGTCCACCACGATGCTATGTAGGCTTTACTTACTTCTCTAATGGCTAGGATTTCTCATTATATAACAAAGTATCGGTAAACAATCCCTAATTAGTGCGACCTGATGCAAATCGTGCCTGAAGTTTAAATAATTGATTGAATCTTGTCCTAGGATGGTTAAACTGACCAAGATCAGGGATCTCTTAATTTAATAATTCAACACTTTCTAAAAACAACAACAACAACAACAAAAAGTAAAACAAAAAACAAACATGTAAGGTTTACCTGCTCCTAAAAAACGTGGGATGTGTGTTTGTGGAAAAAAAATCTAATTTGTAATGAATGAGGCACGTCGGACTCAGAAACGAGGACACGAACAAGACAACAAAGACGTTGCTGTTTTCTGCGTTGTTTCACAGACATCGTCTGTTTCCCACATTTTGTGATTGCAACTCGTGATCAGTTGTACAACATGAAAAGCTCACAAAATGGATTATAGCCCATTACGAATGTTTTTTAAGCTTCTGATCTAAAATATTGTAAGTTATAATAACTGTAACTGTCCCTGAGACAGTTAAGTAAAGGTGTTTGTTTCATATGTTTCTGTGATAGATTCATGTTTAGTTTAGTTCATTTATTTGTAGGAAAGGGTTAAAAATTGATGCAAAGTTTGTTTGAGGTAGAGTTTGTAATGGTCACATGACCAGAGTTTAGCTGAGAGCACAACCATGGCTAGCGTGGCTAGCATGGCTAGAGCTACGGATGCGGCTACAGCCAAAACATTGATGTTATTCTGCATGTGGTCCAAGAGGCGCACACGGTAATCGTTTTCAGGTATATTGTGTATGTAATGTTTGTATACATGTTTTACACTGGCAATAACAGGACATTTTCAGTAATATCCATTACATTGCATTTTTCCTGTTCTGCTAGCTCAAGACTGTTTATGGACACTAACACGAGAGACTTTGATAAGGTCAAAGATATCTACGTTGAGTACTTTGTGTTTTCTTCAGTTTTCACGATGTCTGAAGAAAATATGAGAGAGAGAGAGAAAAATAAACTTCTGAAGACATCAGTATAATGCGTGGCCATTGTTTGTTGGACCCCTGTAGTTATAATAACATTTTTAACACTTACTTTATGCATATACAGTCACGTAAAATGAATCTTTCAATCCTAAATTTTTACATCAGGACATAAAATAATCATCTGGTTCTAAAATGATTTAAATACACAACACTGACATGTTGCACCACGTCATTACTTATTTAACAAAGACTAAGTTAACACTGACTGCGTGACTTTGTCAGTGTTTCACATCATTGTGGCTTCAGTTCATTGAAGTTTGCGGGCAGATTTTCATGCACAGCTCTCAGTCAGGTTTGAGGTCTGAACTTTGGCTCTTTGCAGGACTTTGATCCTTTTCTTTTGCAGACGTTCTTTTGGAGATTTTTGAGTTCAAGCTTTAGCTGTCACACAGATCTCAAATGTGACTCTAAAAAACTTTGGTATCCAGACGAGTTCATGGTCAAACACAACGACTGCAAGGTGCCCAAATACTGCAAACAAATCATCCTCTGTCAAGATATTGTTCCAGAACTCTTGCAGTTTGTTCAGATGCAGCTTTGCTCTGCCGCTATGTTCTTGTCACGATGCACCACTATACTTGACGTTAGTTTCCACACCTGCTATAACTCCTAATTAAACTCATTTTTCTGTTTTGGGGGTGGAGGCAAAGTCACTCATCTACAGTGCCAAACAGAGCTTTGGCTTTTTAATTCCCTTTGTTTTTCTTTGCTTGTGCTCGACACAACAGATGTTAAAGCTGAATCTCATAAGAATTTGAATTTAGGCTGAAATGAAGTTTGTGTTCCTGCGTGTCAGCAGCTGCTTTTCACGTCTATCCTGAGACGTACTCTCAGAGCACACTTCAGTACATTTCAGAGCCTGTACTTTTCCACTTTTACTTGAGTGAAGAGTTGAATCAGTACTTCAGCTTTTACCAGAGCGCTTTTTAACACAAGTAGTTGTTCTCCTATTTAAGTGTTGAATGTCCGTACTTTTGCAACCTCTGCTGATACAGAAAGCCTCAGAACTGAAAGAGGGTGTACTTTCTTTTTCACAAGAGCGTAAAAAGCAGCATCTTTTCATCATTCTTTCATGTTTTTATTTTTGCACATGGCCGCTGGGTATTATGCGGGTATACACATGACCTTATTGGTGTCAGCATACTACAATTTTCCAAGAAAAAGATTTCTTAAATGAATCCTAATATCAGTTCCTTTGATGCCATTTAACAATAATCGCTGATAAAAGTGATGACGAAATGCTTCGTTTGTTGTTGGTTATTAGAGAAAAAGAGGATCTTGTATAACTGAACAAAAAGTCCAAGGAAAAAAATATACTCCCATGGCCAAGCACTCGCGCACAGAGCTGCTAATCCTTTGTCGTGGAGACCGACTGTTCACATGCAGCGTGATGTGTGTGGTGAAAGGACAAAGTGTCTTTTTAGTGGAATCGAACAAAAGCTGCCAAAGTTACGTGATGGTTTGATTGTTCGAGGCTCTCGCTTGATGCGCGTGAACAAAGGCAATCAGGGGAAAATTGTAAAATTACACCTTGAGCTAATCAAATTACTCAGTGGCTGTCAACAACTCATTTAACTGAGCTTTCCGACTCCACATTTGCGGCTAATATACTTGTAATTATTCTATTGGGATAATTTGGATGGAGACAGTTTCACAGTGTCGGTTCTCCACATTTATTATCAGTATATGATCACAACAAATGAGCCAGGAAAACATTTGCTTTTGCATTACCTCTGATATCATTACAGCATGAGGTCATGCATTATGTGGAGCAAAAGCAGCCTGTTATGTATTTAAGTGAAGAGTACGCTTTCTATACCTGAACACACAGCGCAAGTCTTTTTCATCCTGTTAGTTGTGGAGCACAGGGCATGAAGAATGGCTGAATAGGAGTGAATACAATGATAATGACACAGGATAATAGAGACTATGTGATTTGTACTCTGCACACGCAGAAGGAACTGCATCCAGTCAAAGTGTGTCCATGATGTGCGATTTCCTTTTTCATCATTTGTTTAAATGTAAATGCTATGCAAAAAAACTGAAATAGGTTTATCCGAGAACATCGCAGCTTATGTCTGACATGGACGCCATTTCTGCAGTATTACCTCAGCCTGAACTCCAGTCTGCAAACCCACAGGCTGCTTATTTAGTCTCTTTAGGACAAATGATATATGAGCCAAGGTTTCTGTTTCTCTCCTCGGGTCATTATTTACAGGCAGATAAATAAAAAAGATTTCAGCAAAATGACATCCTCGTGCTCTTCCATACTGGCCGACACAGGTTAGCTCTTAGTTATCTTTATTAGCATAGATAGAAAAAAAAGTAATGTCTTTTAAAATAAGCCCATTAACAGAGAAGAAAACTTTATCTGACTCTGACGCACTCTGCACATGCACCGTAGCGTTTTAGTCTGCGGTGAGGTGTGCAGATGTCTGGCCACTCAGAGCTTGCTGTTAACATCAGAACAGTTTTAAAAAGCAGGCGAGGGGATGAGGAGAATGGTGCTCCTACAGTTACACAGAACAAAGATGGAAAGTCTTTGACTTCTGAGCATAAAATGTGCACATATTTTACATTTAGTGCTGTATATTCTGCTTTTTTGTTTGATGATGTTTTTGTTCAGCTGACACTCCATCTTAGGTATTAAAGCCTGAGCTAAATCAAGGACTCAGACTTGATTAGATTCTACCTGCCACTGAACAAATGGTGACAGGGTCAGAGCGTGCTCTGTATCACTTCTGTCGGTCTCACTTTCAGTCTAGTTGCAGTCGGTGGACTGCAGTAAGACAAGGCCTAAGAAAAGACGTATCAGGAGGAGGATCACTTTTCAATTAAATCCAGCCCTCATTGTGTTACAGCACATCAGTACTACAGCTAATCACTAGGACCGGGCGGGCCTGACACACTGACACAGATTCATAGGCTCAACACATGCACTTGCACGCGCAAACTAATGCATGTGATGTATCACTGTGCTGTCATTTGTGCGGGATAGTGGGTCGCTGAAGATAAAGGGATCTCTACAATATGTTGACGCTCACGGTGTACAACTTACAAACCCAGTTCTGACAATCTGGGGTGTTGTGTGAAATGCAATGCTCTGCAAATGTCATAAATCCATATTTCATTCACAGTAGAACATAGAAAACATGTTTAAAATGAGAAAATTCACCATTTTAAGAAAAATATTAGCTCATTTTGAGTTTGATCTGACCTCTGCCTTTGATACTGTTGACCATCACATTTTGCTAGATAGGCTGAGACATTGGGTGGGTATATCAGGGTCTGCTTTGGACCGGTTGGAATCCTATCTGTGTGAACGATCTTTTTCTGTGGCTAACTCTAAATACAGGTCCTCTTCTACTTCTCTTGAATATGGTGTGCCACAGGGCTCTGCTTTGGGGCCTTTTTTGTTTTTGCTGTATATACTCCCTCTTCAGCACTTATTGAGCACTTTTAAAGTTATTTCTTATCACTGCTATGCAGATGATATTCAGCTGTATATCTCCTTTAAGCCCCAAGATGTTTCCAAACTACTGATTTTGCATAGGTGCTTAGATTCCATTAGGGCAGTGGTTCCCAAACCTTTTTTTTGCTGGGCCCCCTTTGTTTTACAAGAAAAATGTTCGCCCCCCCCCCCCAGCGCGCGCACACGCACGCACGCACGCACAAACACATCCTCCAACCACACACACCCATATTTTGCTCCATTGCGGTTTATTTCACACCTCAAACATTTAGTAAACAATTAAGCAAATACAAGTAATCTGCAATAAATTACAGGTAGTAAGGAAATAATCTACTAACTCTTTAACGCTACGTCCGCACCTACACAGGTATTTCTGAAAACGCAGCTGTTTCTATGTGTTTGGACCTTTCGTCCACACGTAAACGGCGTTTCGAATCACCGAAAACTGAGATTTTTAAAATTCCTTTTTTGCGTTTACGTGTGGACGAGGAATACAGAGTTCAGAATGTCAGGAGTAGTTAGTCATTACAACAAGTGTTTGTGAACTAAAAATCAAGAATGTGGGATACTGTTTGACCGTGATTTGAAGAGCCCAGCGGTGCTCCCGAGGAAGGGAAAACCAATTAAGCAGGGGAGACCTACCTCGGCACTTGTGCAGGTGAAGCCAAAGGGAAGATATGCTTCACCATATTTTCTAGTCTTTGGCTTAGAATGAAGTTGGTTTGGAAACATATTCAGCGATGCTTCATCTCCTGCTTTGCGTTTGTGTGGGCGCCCGTGCTAGCAGTGTCCAAGCGTTGTTTTGTTTTTTTCCCCTTTTCATACCCCGCCCCCACTGCAATGGCTCTGCGCCCCCCCCCTAGGGGGCGGGCCCCACACTTTGGGAAGGTCTGCATTAGGGGATGGATAGCTGATAACTTTCTTCAGCTAAATGAGGAGAAAACTGAAGTCCTTGTTTGTGCTCCCAAAAAATTGGTACCTATGGTTATGGAAAACTTAGGCCCTCTCGCTACATTTGCCAAACCTTCTGTGAGGAACCTTGGTGTAAATTTTGACTCAGCTCTGACTTTGGACACTCATGCTAATTTATTGGTTCGGTCCTGTTTTTATCATTTAAAAAATATTGCTAAGCTGAGTCCCTGAGTCTGTATCACGCTCAGAACTAGAAATGGTGAGTCATTTGTCTCATCTTGTTTGGATTATTGTAATTCTTTGTTCACGTGTTTATGTAAAGCCTCTGTGGATCGTCTGCAAGTTGTTCAGAACGCTGCCACAAAGCTTCTGACCAAGTCTTCCAAATACTCTCACGTCACACCCCTGCTGATCCAGTTGCACTGGCTCCCCATGAAATTGCAGAATCCACTTCAAGATTTTGACTTTGACATTCAGGGCTCTGCATAGACAAGCACCAACCTACATCAGAGATCTTATACATCCGTACATCCCCAGCAGGTCCCTGAGGTCATGTGATCAGGGCTTGCTGGTCGTCCAACATACGAGGCTGAAAACGAAAGGCGATAGAGCGTTTGTAACTGTGCCCCCCAGACTCTGGAACTCCCTTCCTTTGAGCCTGAGATCGGTGGACTCAGTGGTTTCATTTAAAAAACAGATAAACTTATCTTTTTAAACTTGCTTATGGTTGATTTCTGTTTTTCTGTTTTAACTTTTCTGTGAAGCACTCTGTGATTTTTATCTTGAAAGGTGCTATACAAAGAAAATTTCATTTATTTATTTGATTGCAGCAGCAGAGTTCAGAAAGGTTGGCCATGTTTACCACAGATGTGTGGCATCCTATTTTCTTCTACAACAATCGGAAAAATCCGTGAGCCGAGGAGAGCACTTGCTGGACTTTTGGGAGAGGAATATTGTCCTGCTCTTGTCTGATAGAGGATTCATTGGTTCGTGATCCTACAGATTTTTTCAGCTGACGAAAGGTCCGGACAGCAGGACGGCCAGTTCAGCACCCAAACTCTTCTATTATGACTTCACAGCCAGACACCAATAACAACGGGGAACACAGAGGGAGGAATTACTCCAACACAGTGTATAGAAGAAAAAGACTAAATATGCCAAGAGAATAAGAAACTATTGAACCAATTACCACCCGTTAAACAAAGGTCCACTAACTCAGAAACACTGGGCCAGTGACCCAGGACCATGACAGGCTTTAATAGCTATAACATAAAAACCACTCATTGAGAAATGATGACCTTATGATTATAATACAATGTTCAACTGCAAAGACCTGATTCCTCAATAACACACAGAGACAAAAACGAAAAAACAAAACAAGCAAACAGCAAGAAAACAATTTATTTATAAAGAACTTTGAGACAACTGCTGGCTGGAAACACAGTGCTACACGCCTGGCATGCCAAACGAAAAACGTTAAACACAAAACAATAAAATCAGCACATTAGATTAAATTAAAGCAGACAAACAAACAAACACCTCCAGTAGGCACAGGAAATGTGTCAGATCCCAATCAAGCGTCCTGTACCAGACTCCACAGGAAGTCTGTAGGTTTTGTGTCCATTTCAGGGCCGTTTGGGCAACACGAGAGAGACTTACACAATACGGTACGTGCATTTCTTTGGTTTAATTCGAAAAGAAAATGGCATAACACGAACTCGCAGGATTCGCATTTAAAGCCCAGTCACGATCTTTAAATCTCGGCAAGTTCATCTGCAATATACCGACCCTTGAACCTCGTTTCCAAGGAGATGTCTGGTTGCCTCACCGACCTGCTCAGCTGGATAAAGACAGAGGTAATCTCGCCATCACACAAAGCAAGTAAACACCTTTCTGTGCAGGAGCGAAGAAAAAACGAGGACAGTTTACAGCAAATAGGGAGCAAGATTGAGGCACAAATGGACGCTGCATTGAAGAAGGGACAAAGGAAGTGGAAATGGGACAAAGGATCAACAGACGTCATTTAACAGCAGTCTGCTTTACTGCCCCAGTAAACTGTGACATCTACACTCTGACCACCCCTTCTGGAGCTTTCTTTCACAAAACAGAGGAAATGCCGAATTATAATCTGAACGTATTAAGCTATAAAAGTCTGACACTTCCAGTGAAAGGGTCATTATTAGGGAGCGATGAAAAGCCACGATTCTTTTTCGACGATGCCAACACAAAAAGCTCATTTTGAACAGATGTGCGGCGTTTTCTCTTCAGCGTAAACAAACTGTGCTTTTTCACACATGATAAAAACAAGGATTTGTTCTCCGCAAAGAATATATCAAGAGTTGTTATAACAGCCTCCTGTTCTTCCTTTTTTTCAACCTGGGCACTCCTGTGTAGTCGTCACATAATACCAGACCGCTGGATAATTGGGCAATTTTGCAGCATGTTCTGAGTATTGTATGTCAAATTGGATTCTCTGAGCCTGTGCTACCATTACAGACACTTTGATATGCGAAGCCCTCTGTTCTGTTAAAAGCTGTTTTATTATGTAGTCTGCTGTGTATGAGAAAATGATCAAACTACTGACAAAAGTGTCTCTCAGACAGTTCACAGCTGTATTTATGGAGGAAAATTGCTTCATTTTCACATCATTATTTCCATTATTATGATGACTTGTCTGTATAAATACTTGTAAGCAGTGTCTGATGATTTTTTGAGATGCACTGACACGGAAAAAGCCGCTAAACGCCGCAGATCTGTTTTTCCTGCCCCCTGTCAGATTTGACCATCACACACTGTTCTAGTACAGACGATGTAGACGTTCAGCTTCATCGAGCTAAAACAGTGCTCACCGCAGATGTTTGCACCTGCAGATTAATGAGAAATCGGTTTCCATGGGCAGATGGGAGATTACCACATTTGCAAGTAATCAACACCAGATTTATTAACAGGTGTCATTTTAACCCCTTACCAATAATAATACGTGCAGAGTAGCCCACATGCTGCAGGCTCGAAGGGGTAGGGAAAATGAAAGCTGGTGAGCTGGCTTCTCACCCTCTCACCTGTGCTACAGCTGACAGCTGCCCCTCCTGGAGCCTGGTTCTCATAGAGGTGTCTTCCTATTAAAAGGGAGTTCTTCCTTCTTACCATCGCACCACTGCAAGTACCTGGGGTTGTCTCGCTAACCTTGTAGTGTGTATTTTATTATTTATTATCCCCTCGAGACGACTGTTGCTGTGAGCTGAGGCTGTTTGACCAAAATTGAACTAATCTGAATGAAACACGTTGGTGCAAGTTGTAAGTTACGGGGTCACGTCATTATTGCAGGTCACAATGAGGCACGCTCATATGTGGATATTACATTTATGCTTTGCTACACCTTAAACCTCATTCTCGCCACTAACGTGTTTTATGCCGTGTTAAATTTATTGTGTTATGCTGTAAAATAAACCCATTGCCCCCATAGGAGGATGTATTTTTATTACTTTCTGTTCAGAGATAATGTTTATATTGTATTCTTGTCAGAGCCTGGGTCTCAGGAGGGTAATGACAATCCGTGGAATAGATGTTCAGACTGCTCCCCACAGTGACAAAGTGAATTTTATGATTTCACCGGCGGCTCAGCGACTAAGCAGTCATTCAGACACCTTCCAGGATGTGGAAGTCTGGGATTTAGAAAGTTAGATATTCCAGTCTGGACCATAATGGTAGATCTGCTGACAGGCTGAAGATGCTGGTGTGAAATATAGCCATGATCAAAGCCGTTTTACTCGCTTGTTAAAACACAGCATACAGTTTTAATAGCAGGCATAGTGAGGGGTGCACGCTCAGGCTGTCGTGGTATAAACATTGATGATAAGTGTGATATTAATGGTACAGTGTGTAAAACGTCATCAGTAGACTGCAGCCATCTAAAATTTGTTTCTTTTCTTTTCTCTCTCTCCCTCAACTGCATAATCAAGCTACAGTGGCTGCTATAGTCTGTTTACTCTGGAAGAGATAAAGTTTGTGAAATGAGTCGATGGAGCTCACTTCTGTCCAATGATGGCGATGCTGAGGGGAGCTGTGGAGGATAATCTGAACTTTTCTGTCAGTAAGCGCTGCTGTTAGCCTCTATTAGCTGCTGTTAGTGAAAGCATTAGTTAGCATTAGGTAAACTTTCTCATAATATCATGTAATAATAAAAATTATTTAATATTGTTCAATTTATACAACATCAAATCACAACACCAGTTGCTCAAGCCGCTTTATATTGTAAGGTAAAACCCCTAATATAATATAATATAATATAATATAATATAATATAATATAATATAATATAATATAATGCAGTTAGTGGGGACAGGTTAATTGAAAAATCTAAATTGACCATAGGTGTGAATATGAGTGTGAATGGTTGTCTATGTGTTAGCTCTGCGGCAGACTGGCGACCTGTCCAGGGTGTACCCTGCTCCTCGCCCTGAGCTGGGATAGGCTCTGGCCCTGACAAGGATAAGCGGAATGGATGATTGGAATAAAATATAATTAATATAATATCATTAAAATAATAATCAAATCTATAATAGAGAGAAAATCCCAACAATTTTCTTGTACAATTTTCAGGACACTTGAGCCTACCATTAAGGTCAAGCTGGGTGGAAGGTTGGTGGTTTGATCCCAGTCTGCTCCAGTCTGCATGCCAAATATCCTTGGGCAAGATACTAACCCCATGTTGCTCTCAGATGCATCCATCAGAGTGTGAATGAGTGTTAGATAGAAAGTGCTTGTACGAATGGGTGAATGTGAATGTAGGAGCTGTGTAAAGCTCGTTGAGTGTGCAGATAGAGTAGAAATTAAATTAAATTAAAAGTAACTTATAAGGTGTACTACACATGTGGCTGGTATCTAGGTCCATGCATAAAACGTGAAACGGTGGCCATGTTTAAAGATGTAATTGCAAACTAATACTCAGTGTCTATTTATAAGCACAGTTTTTCTGTTTTAATAACCTTAAAAAATGACTGGCTGTATCTTTTTTTAAAAAAAAGAAAATAAGAAACACTGCTATCATGTCACTGTTACACATTTATAACCCAGGCCTGCTCATGCCTGAACACTAAAAACTGGACACATTCACCCTTTAATTAGTGGGATCCCAGTGGGAAGCCTCCGGCTGGATGTTTTCCTTGTTACCGTCTTAGGTGCACGCTCACAAGCCTGCACTGCGTCAGTAACAAGGCGGCCAACAACTTGCTTTATCGTCCTTTTTTACTCTTATAGGCGACCATAATGAACATCATGTTGTACTTACAGTAACAAGACTTCAAACTAATGATTGAGGCCATAAACTGCTTTCTCCAACCAGACGAGGAGCCTCGTGCGATAGAAAGCACCTGAACACCTGAAAGCCCCTGACTACAGCATTGCACGTTTTCCCAGAGAGCACTCAGCACTCTACTAATTAGCTTAGCCTGCTGAAGAAAGTTTGATAGGTGCCATCGCTTAAAACACCTGAAAGGCTTCACGTTGCGAGGTGAAAGAAAGGACATATTTGTGAGTGCAGTGGTAAATGGAGTCCCGAGTTCAGCCAGCTGAGTGGGTGAAGATAACAAAATTGCCAAGAAAACATCATTCTTGCTCCTCAGCTTGTTTGATTCTCATGTTTGTTACTCTTGGCGGATGAATTTTCATTATGAGACAGTTTTCTCCACTCCATACTCCCGAATTCGCTTTATGAGGCTGAATTATTGCATTTTAACCCCGCCCGATGCATAAATTTGAACAAATTTGTGTGCATTCCCATAACCACCGTTGCGGTGGTGTGCAGAGGGCAAACGGTCCCCACAGCATCACGCACCACGATGCCCTGAAAGGATAAATGGTTTTATTTACAGCTCACACACTGTATGTACCCCTGCAGTGGTAAAACATTCTTTTTATTCATGCCTTTGCATTTGTGGGGTGAACTGCTGAGACGAAAAATAAATAATCATCAAGATCTCAGTGGTGTTTGTGTTCGCGATGTTCGTTATGTCCTGCCTACACTGTTTGCTCAGGGCGCAGCTGCACACCACGCTGACTTGCCAATTAGGCCTACACATTTCGTTACGCACCCTGCTGATTTTCCAATTACACCTACGCCGACACACACACTGGCGACCGTAATTAGGCCCATATCCTTTCAGCGACTCGCAGATGTGCATATCAGGAACGACCGCAGAGATTATCGCTCATACTGTACAGCTGTCAAACTCCAAGATGAAATCAATTAAATAAAGGTGGAAAGATGCGTGTGATAAAACGATAGCCTCCCGCGACAGCTTCGATTCTTCTGAATTGGTCGTATTTTTATGTTCACACAGATGAGTGCTCGCGGTAAAGTGAATTAAATATGTGGTTAAATGAGGGTAACTGCAGAGTTTATCTCCCTGCAGGGAACTGAACTGCCCCTCTTCCTCTTCTAAAGAGTTGGTAAAGTTATAATGACACAACAAGACATCCAGAGGCTTCTCATCAAATCCATAAAATGCCCAAAAATCACTCTGTGAAGAAAAAAAAATCTTATGAAGCCATACATGAATAATGATCTGACACTGTGTGCCTGTCTCTAACCTGTAAGAGCTAATCAAGTTCCCAGTATATTTGCCCTGAGAGGCCACAATACTAATTCTAAATTCTTCTGTGCAAACGTCTCCCTTCACTCTCATTTCTTTATATTTTGCTAGGAAAATGGGGAAAAGGTGCAGCTTTTTATTGAAACATGCCGACATGAAATATAGCGTATAACACAAAAACAGCCTGAAAGTGAACTTCAGTGTGAACAGCCCAGTGTGAACTCTGAGCAGCTCTCTGTCATCTCTGTGAGGATCTTCAGGAATAGTTCTCCAGCTTCCTAAAGAACATTCAAAGCTCTTGTTTGGATGTTTCTGCCTCAGGATGTTCCCACACTGCTTCAGTAATGCTGAGGTCCGGGCTCTGGGGAGGCCCATCCATGACTGATAGTGTATGGATGGGCTTTCACTGCGCTGGCAGTGTGTTTGGGATCATTGTCATGCTGAAAAATGAAACTGCTGCCAATCAGATGCAACCATGATGGAGCCTTTTACTCACCTCTCTGCACTGAATCATACATACTATTAATCTCTGGCTCTCTTCAACAACATGTCTTTGCCCTGTCTTCCTTCTCTCACCCCATCCGGTCGCGGCGGATTGTCGCCCCTCCCTGAGCCTGGTTCTGCCGGAGGTTTCTTCCTGTTAAAAGGGAGTTTTTCCTTCCCACTGTCGCCAAAGTGCTTCCTCATAGGGGTCATATCATTGTTGGGTTTTTCTCTGTATGTGTTATTGTAGGGTCTACCTTACAATATAAAGCACCTTGAGGAGACTGATATTGTGATCTGGCCCTGTATAAATAAATGAACAGTAGATGATCAGCTGAAGGTCCTGTGTCAGGCTGGAGTTTTTACTGTTCTTTAAGGACATGACTTTCAGATACTGTTTATCTGATGTCTGCTACTTTTCCTTTGTCTTCTGTTTGTCCAGTTTCCTGAAAAGTTTTTAAGGACACATCAGTTGACATGCTAGGTTTTCAACTATTAGCTGTTTGGGAACAAATACTATTTTCTGTGTGTCAAACTGTGCAATCTGTGGCATTATTCATAGTTTCAACCGTGAGAAGAAAGCATATGTTTTGTGACAGGCTGCCAAACTTAAAATTGGTCCTTTGGTAAGTTTTCTGTTATATATAGAATCACACTGATTCATCTCTCTAATAGGTAATTGTTTTATGCTTGAATAATTCATAGATCAGCGTTGAGTGGCTTAACAAACAACGAGCAGAAAAAGATTCAGGCACAAGACTGGACTGAAAATGTGTCACAAAGCAGCCAACATCCCCACAAAAACTCTGAAAGACCTTCAGGAAACTGGAGAACCACTTTTAAAGATTACAAGAGATAATAATAGGTGACTCAAGACATCCTAATATGCTGAAACACAAGTCCCTTCCAGTGTAACATCTTTTATCTGTGAAGCCACACAGTTCTTCGCAGAAACCGAGCACGACCCATCCTTTCCAATCAAAACAGTAATGAGTCACAAACTCTCTCCTTCCTGTTTGAGCTTCCATGGATGGCCACCTGGGGGCTCTCTGCTCCCACTCAAACTCCCAAATTAGACTTTATGGCCCTGGCTGTCTACTCATCTACCTTCACTTCCTTTTGATTGTTCATTTTATTCCCTTATGGTTTTAATTTCATTATGTGCCTTGTATTGCTGTGCTTTTCTCATTTCATCACATAATTCCAAGCAATTACATTCTAGGCACTGAGATTAAAATATTTAAAACATTTCATGATAAAATGTGAAAAACAACACATGGTACCAGTTAGTTATTAAAGCTGGAGGACTCAAATGGACGTAAAGGGAATAATTCAATTTACTCTTTGGGATCAGGGTTTTGGTGTTTTTTTTCCCAGCAGCTTACACCGCCCTCCGATGGTCAGAATTGTTATTGCAATTGGCAATTTTTCTTCGGTTTGAGGGAAAAACTGTTCTTCTCTAACAATGCAGCACACTC
Organism: Perissodus microlepis; assembly: GCF_051167445.1. Lineage (NCBI taxonomy): Eukaryota > Metazoa > Chordata > Actinopteri > Cichliformes > Cichlidae > Perissodus > Perissodus microlepis. The sequence goes on along the minus strand of NC_140482.1, from coordinate 32,468,021 downwards.
TCTGTGTACTGCATATGGCACAGTAGTGGACTCATTAGAGTCAGCAGGGCTGGTGTTGAGTCATAGCCAGCAGCCGTGCACAAAAACATTGCTCTGATTTAACAATTATTAGAGATTTTAACAGCAATTAAGAGTTTCATGAGGTATGAATGTTTTTGTGTGGGAAATATCATCAGGGGCATAAGCAGAGTTACAGACAATTGAATGAGCGCACAGTTGGGTTATCTCATTAGCCACATCTCCACAGCAAGGGTCTGCACGAAATGTAAATGTATTCAGCTGTCAACCTGCCCGCTCATCTGCCCCGAATCGTTCTGTCGCTCATTTTCCGTTTGTTGCCTGGCCCGAACAGTGTGAACATTTCAGTTAGTGAGCTCATTTCTTGTGCCTGTGCATCAGTGTCTCCACTCACCAGGAAAAAGCACCTTGATTTCTTTGCCCGCACACACCCCAAAGTGTGTGTAAAAGTGTGAATATTTTTCATTTTCAGTGGTGTCAGAGAAAATGTGAGTATTTGGAAAACAAAGATGCTGAGAGGAATGAGAGCTGGCACAGTGTGGAGCTCAGCTGTAGAAGGCAGTCAAATCAAGAAGAGTACCCACTGGCACTGTTTCAGCCTCTTCATTAATCAGATTCATCATAATGAGTGTGTGTGTGTGTGTGTGTGTGTGTGTGTGTATAGATAGATAGGCCATGCACACATGCTCGTGTGTTTTCATAAATCTGATAGAGCACGGAGCGGCTGCAAACACGCTGTAAATTATCCCAAAGCTGGTAAATACAGTCGGTTTTGATCCGCAGAGGACGGCGGACAAGGATGCCACAAATGTGGGATTGCACACACAGTGTGAGACACCGGCACATTCCATCATTTGAGTACTGCAGCACTGGAGGGCTTCACTCCCATAAACCATCAGCGAATGAGAGTCCCTGACAGGTCCTCGCTGCCCTGCACCACTCAACAGATGTGAAATGGCCTGATAGGCTCCCCAGAGAGATGGAGAACTAGATGGGGAGGAAGGAGGGAGGTAGAAGAGTGGAGGCATAGCCCAGTGAGGAGCAGGGGGAGGGAAGGAGGAGAGGTGGAAGGTAAACTCTGTCTACACTGAGCAATATGAAGTGACAGGTAAATGACGTGGATTTCATGGATTTACACCCTTTTATGATTGCTTTACTGAATATAAAGATGCCGTTTGGCCTCTGGGTTTTGGCATTTAATGAAACAATAACAGTGAATGTAATGGAGCAGTAGCACCCTCTAACAAAGAGTGATGACACTACAACGACTGCTCACTGCAGCTTTGGGCTGTTGTGCAGTAGAGAAAAAACAATGGATCTCAATCTGTGTCAGCTTCGATTTTCAGGCTTTCGTTTTTCCTTCTCAAGACACGAGGAAATTCTCTCAACCAGTGAATGACTTATTTATAATTTATCATCGTTTTTCAAAGCTCGTGTTTCCATTTCATTCGTCACGTTGCGTGACAACACAGTCAGATCTTCAGCGTTACTGAACAGCATCTTTACAGCGAGTGAATCGGTTATCCTCTGTGTTTCTTCGTGAGGTCCTGTGCTGACTGGCAGCTCGTCCACAGCCTGTTCTGCCTCTCAGCCTGTGACAGCTGGGACAGGCTCCAGCCCCCCGCTATCCTGAAATAAGTGGAAGGAAATGGATGGATGGATATATTACTATCATTTGAGTCGCAGCAAATCATCCGATTAAAAACAAAATAAATGTCCCCATTAAACATGTAAAATTAGGCTGAATTAGTAAGCTGAAAGGGATGAAACTAAAGTAATGATGGCTCTAAAGTGCAAACTGGAATAATATGACCTTGCCCAGGTTTTAGCTGAAGGGGTTGGATAACTGCCCAAATGAAGTGCTGGATGGAGTTATTACTTCACCATGAATAAATGAACTGTGTGCCTGATCTGTTCCTAACTGTCTGCTTATAAAAGCAACCAGTCCGCTTTCAGCGAGATCGTGATAACACTTCAAAAGGAGCAATCTGGGTATTAAATATTTGATCAGTTTCAAACGCAAAGAAAGAAAAACACACAGTTTGCAGATATGTTTGGGGAACAGGAGAGTACATTTATCATAAGAAATAAAGACATTGTGCTGTGAGACACATGAGACAAGAACGAGGCATCCTTCCTGTCCCAAAAGTCCAGCAGCTCACACGTTTAAGGACTGTAGTTAAAAGATGTAGTAGTTTTTTTAGACATCAAACATTTTCTCCGTCAAATCCAAAATGAGCTGAGATAAAACAGCCACCCATGTAGGAAAACGCAGGTTTCACAGCCTTCCATGGTCATCACTGATGCAATGACATCATAATGTCAAACACTGTACCGCTGTTAAAGTTTGTGCTGACAGTGTGTGCGATTAAAAAAAATAATATTAGCGCAGAAATGTGACTCCAGCTGTGGAATCTAATTAAATGCATCCGCTCTGGTTCTGTTTTACCCTCGACTACTTCTCTATTTTCACTACATTATTGTGACAGCTGCTGCTATCAGCTCGCTTTGTTTCATATACACAACACACTGCATCGTATACACGCTCTTGTATCGGGGTATCAGGCTTTTGTTTTTATGTAAGCAAATATGATCAGTGATGGAGCAAAAATAATTAGAACGCCGTAATCAATGATCACAACTCGATGTGAAGTCCATGTCTGAGTGGTTTATTAGAATAAGAAAGTTGACACAGAGTAAAGTCTCCATGCGGAGTGACAGGCAGAGCTCGGGACAATGTGGCGACATGGCGAACAACTGCTGGAGCATGTCTGTGTGGTCGTATGAGTGTGGCCTTTGTGTTTGTGTGTCCTGCGCAGTTGTCGTAGGGTGCATGCACGTGTTGCTTTTGGCGTGACGATGGACAGATTTCTTCGCGGACACAAGCGCACACACACTTGCATGTACTGTACAAATTCACACGTCGCTACTTCTGTACACACACGGAGGCTTTGTCGTCATGCAGCTACTGCACTTAAATTACATGTAAGCATCAAGGTTATGTACACGTAGCAGGGACATGTGTTGTCATCCGATGACAGCCCGCCCCCGAGGCCTCGGGCCGGCCTCTGGTGGGAGCTGCAGGACTCCTTCGCTTTGGAGGAGAACGGCCTCCTCCCAAAGCTCGGTCTTTGTGGTTAATTCGCTCTGCCTCCTCTTCTTCTTCCGATTCACATTCACATTCAGATCCAAACAGGACGCAACACCTGGGTGATGCTCACAGTACTGCTCGTCATGATAGTCATCGGGTTCATTGTCATCATCAAATCGGGCACATCAGAGAATTGAAATCATATACAGTAATATTCCATAGAAATCTTAAAACCAAGTATCTACCACAGAAACAAACAATAGAAAAAAGCAAACATGACAAAAATGGTCAGCGCCGACTAAATACATCTACAACTTTACAAAAATGCAAACGTTGATTTTGTTTTTGCCGTTTGTGCTTTTTCTTCTCGCATGTTGGCCGAGGAGGTGCAGTCTCGTTTCACCACATCCCCGTGCATCGCTGGATTTCAAGCGAGTTAGCCTCCTTCCTGGACCTTTTCTGGGGCATAAAGCACGGACAGCGCACTGGAGCACCGTGGGGCAAAATGGCAGTTACTGGCTGGGGGGCATCACGTGACTGGGCCACACGGCACAAACAACCCCAACACACAAAGGTATGGTCTCTTCAGCGAGTGCGCGCACACACATCTTAATAAATAAAATCACAGACTGGCTGGGTCACAAAGACAGAGATGGAAATTTTATGTGTGTGTTGATTCGTGCAGAGCAGAGATAAAGAGGAAGAATGTGTGTGTGTGTTTGCAGGACTGGAGGCAGTATACGCTACATTTAAATAAAACAAAGCAAAAGCCCTTATAGGAAAAAGAAAGCAATTTGCCACATGAGAGCTTACGGAAATGTCTAAAAACTGTTACGCATCAAGGATTTAATGTGAAATAAAGTGGAGGGTACTTTGATTTCTGTTTCTGTTACTGAATCATTAAATTAACCAGCTAACCTTTAATGGTGACAAGTGCAATGAGAGCTGGGCTGGCAGAGTGTGCTAACAATCAAAGGGTTTAAAGAAAAGGAGAAGAAGTGCAGCTGCTCGGTGAGGAGGAACGGGAATGACATGAAGTATGCAAAGAAAGGGGAGGATGATGGCTTTAATAAACAGAGCTCTCATGAGGTCCACGTGAATTTTTTAGCTCCGGTGTAATGTTGAACTAAGGTAATCAAATTATGCAGTCAGTAAAGTAACATGTACACCAGTCAGAGCGGATCCTAATTCAATTGTGCCCCAAATTTGGTTAAAGGTCCTTTTTGTGCGTTTGCACGCAAGTGTGTGTGTGTGTGATCTGCTGGTGGTTAGCGGAGCTGGTTGAACAGCGCCTCCCTCTCAGGGCTGATGTGTCTGCAGTAATCTTCTCAGGGGCTCATCAGGCCATTAGAGGGCCGGGAATGTACTTTGCCTAATCAAGCATGTTTAGCGAAAAAACCGGAGGAGATGCGGAGCGAGGAGACGCCTCGCTGGGCACGCCGAGCGAGACAGAGAGGCCTCGTGGGCACACACACGCAGACCCGGCGGTGGGAGAGAGACGAGCGGCGTCCTGGCTGGTGGAGAGCTTCCTATCCTCAATACTAATGACCTGTTTCAGGGTGGAATGTGTAAAGAATACACTGCTTTAATGTGGTGGCAAGGCGGTAATGCAGTAACATCACGTTTGCCTGCTTGACCTCCTCCTCTGTCCTTGTCTTCGTAAATCTCTTTCACTGGCCTGTCTCATATATTACATCAAGCCTGGCTGTACATTTGTTAGGGCTGGGTATTAAACCTCAACAGAAATGTGTCTGCGGAGCTGAACACTGTCAGGTGGTATCGAGTGTCGGGTCAGATTTATGCTTCTGTTTACGCTTCTTGGATCACACGGTTCTTGTTCAAAATATGCCTGCATGTGTTTCGATGTGCTCGAACTAAGTTTATTACTTATTTTGTAACAGAAAAAAGGTGAAAAAATGCAAGAAGCTGCAGCAGAAACTGACGATGTCCGGCCAGACGTGAGAATGGAGCTGACTTCAGGTGAGAGGCTGGGCTCACGCACACAGGCAGACAAACAGTCACAGACACACTAGAATCACCAGTCAAACTAAAACATATGCATTTGAGAAAAAGCCAGAGAACCTGGAGTAAGGCACAGTCAGAACATGCAAACGCCACACAGGAAGGTCCGAGGTTCTGCAGGTCCAAACCTAGACTCTGGACGACCCCTGCAGTGAGATCGATCGATCGAAGGTTTTAAGACAGAAAATAAACTGAAAAACTTTGGAAATAGTGCCATAAATCCTCAGAAGGCTGAAAGGTGTGGGTACAAAGAAAAAGCTTTTCTGTCCCCACAAGTGCAGTCTACCTCCTCGGGTCTAATCACAGGACCTTCTCTTCTGGAGTTTAATATAAGAAATACCAAACTCTTAAATCAAAGTGAAATGAAAAGCATTTTTTGGATTTGTCTTGCGCGCTTGTTCTTCCTGTGCCTGTGTGGGTTTCTCTCCAGGTGCTGCAGCTTCTTCCACAGTTCAAAGACATGCGTGTTGATTAATAGTTTTATTGGACTGCTGCATTAAGGTATGAAACTGAGGTGTTGGACTGGTCTCTGTAAGCTACAAACCTCCAGGGCACAATGACAGTACATCAGAGAGTACTGCCCCAGTGACGAGCTGTTGTAACCCGGGAGGTACTATAAGGTAGCTTAAAGTTTCTGGGCGGGCATGCGTCCCACTTTGATGGAAAAACCACTGATCTGAATAGAAAAAGGGTCGTTTGGTATCAGGACCGAAAGATGTGTGTCTTGTGTATGTTGATAGCATCTATAATTTAAAGCGGAAAACCCAGCTCGTCCATTTTAACTCGCTTCTTTGTGCGCAGTATAATGGTTTAAACGTATTCTATAGCATACAGCGCTCCCACGCAGGGCTCTGACATTGTTAACATGCATTTGTGAGTGTTAGACGGCCATTAATGGTTCAACAGAGAAAAGAAAAGCAGGGCGAGAATGAGAGTAATGTTGATCAAAGCTGTTTTGTTGCACTCAATATGAGTAACACATTCATGTATACAAGACCTAAGAGACTCACACACTCATAAAAACACCACCTTTACGAACGTATGACCCAGATGAAGCTATCTACGTTTGAATCGAGGACAGATGAGAGCTGATGAAAATAGGAAACATCAAAAGATCAGACAACGCAGTGAAAGAGTAACTCCACACCCCAATATACCCATGCCCATCTGTTTTCTTTATCCTGCTATTGTTGGGAAACACACTGAGAGCAAGAAAGGGACAGAGCCACAAGGGATGACCATTGTGAACAGCGAGCAGTGCCCCTACTCTGGCCTCAGCCCCAGCTTCAGCCCCTCAGCTCCTCCCTGTCCCGGCAAACCAGTGAATCGCTAGTGTGCGTGAGCCGCGAGAGATGCCCGGGCCCAGTCGCTGCATCTCTCGTGACGGATGGAGCTGCTGTCCTCCTCATTGATATTCCGCCGGGCTGTGGCGGTGGGCTAGGTCCTTGACTCTTAACGGTTATTTGTTGCCGCAGTCTCCTCCCGCCTCTGGGGCACAAAGAGTCTCAGTGTCGGACAGAAGAGGCTGAATGGAGCTCCCAAGCGGCCGGGCAGACAGTCAGAGCTCACATTCCCTCCTTCAAATGAACTGCGGAGCCCAGGGAGGCCTCGGGTCAGGTCAGACAGACCCAGGCATACTGAGAGGCAGCAAGGGAGGGGGGTGGAGTGGAGATACTGTTCCTTTTTCCCAGAGCCTTTCCGACGTCTCGAAGCTTCGGTTTTCCTTGCTGAGAAAATGCTGATATAAAAATATCAAATTAAATTGGCTTTATCTTTATCCTTATATATATCTTGCTCATTATTGCTCTTTTTTTTACTTTCACAGAGTGAGTCCGACCTCCTCACTAGCCACCGATCAACCAACCATCCAAACCTCCGATTGGTGAACACAAAGAGCCTCAAGTAGACACTTGATAAAATCCGTCTGTCTCTCTGTGATTGGTTATAAAAAGAAAACAATGTTATTACCATCGTCATTATACAGGTGTACTTCACAGTTAAGACAGGACGCTGGCTGGGGTTGTCGTGGCCACACGTATTCGCACATACACACAGCGTGATTGGCTGAGAGTCGCGGCCCTTTGACGGCGACACAAGTTCGAGTCCAAAGAAAAGCACATGGTTGTCTGCTGGACGCCACCGGCATCAACAAACCAAAGCAGAAACGTGATTTCACACTTAAAGAAGGTCCGTGGTGTTAAAACAGTGAACAGAATGGTGGAGGGAGACCTTTCACATTTGGTGCTGCAAGCCAAATTGTCATTTTATTTGTTTTTTTTTAAAATCTCCACACTGTCCTTCTATGAAGAGCCTTCGTTCTCCGCACCCCTCTTTTTAGCTCGCCGGTCGTCCCGTGGAGTCAAAGTCACGCTCTGCGGTTGGATCCACCGACAGAGCCGAGGCGCGCACCTCGGATTACGAACGGAGGAACGGAGATGTACAGAGAGTTGTCTCCTCTTTGTCAGCTCTCTCTCTTTGTCCCTCTCTTTAGTCAGCTGAGTGATGTCTGAACATTGAATGACAGTGAGAGAGGACAGACAGGGTAAGGTTGGACCGGGACAGTGAATCTGAGGGTTGTTTGATTCCAGTTTGCTGTTGGAGGGAAGGGGTTGGCGTCAGGGCTCGTCTGCGTTGCCTCACTGGCCACTGGGATTGCGCTCGCCCACGCTCTTTCCTAGAAGATGGCTGAAGTCAGCCAGTTCTCCCAGCCCTCGGGGCCCGTGCATGTCTGGCCTGATGAGGCCCTGGCGCTGAGGGTGATAGGGTGCGCCATTGTTGCTGTTGTAGTTGAGCGCCTCATGACTCCAGCGAGGCTCCCCGTAGTCCATGTGGGGAGTGGGAGCGGACACCACCCTCCGTCGGTCGGGGGAGTCCTGCGGCGTGGCAGGGTAGATGTATTCTCCTGCTGAGTTCCTTAGCGCACCGGTGGGGCGATTGCTACCGTGCTCCCCTCTCTGCGTGGCAAGGATCAGGTAGCGATGGCGTTCTGTGTGTGGAGGCAGCACCACCTCTCCTGGGTCATCTATCCGGACCATACCGCCGCCGCCTCCACCACCGTGCAGGAACTTGGAGCTCAGGTAGATGACGGAGTTGTTAGGGCAGGGAGTCCCAACGGCAGTGAGGAAGGTCTGACTCTGGTCCCACTCGGTGTCCGGGAGACGTACGCCCCGTTTCTGCTGCAGGGGGGTCTGCTCGGGCGTGGGCAGCAAGCCGGGGTCCATCTCTCCTTTAGGCCAGCCGTTGGGCGTGACGAAGGGGTTGTCCGCCTGCGAACAGCGCCGCTCCCCGCCGCTGGTTCTCGTCACGCTCATCACCGACCCGCTGCGGCCTTGTCCCAGCATGCTTTGCTCTTTGTCACCTTTGCGCCGGGCGCCGCCGGCTCCGGAGCCGCGAGAGTGGCGGTGCCGGTGACTCATGATCCAGCAGACGGTGAGACCAGAAAGGACGGCTCCCGTTGCAAAAGCTGAAACAGCAGACACCACTAAGAGGTTTACGGACACGAGGCCATCGGGCTCCTCCATGAAACTCTCTTGGAGCAGAATTCCTAACAGAGAGAGAAAGAAAAAAACTTCAGTCAACTGGTGAAAGCACGCAAAAAACATCAGCATTTCCTGCACAAAGTGCGTGGGAGTTGGCAAACGGCCAGACAGAGTGACCTATTTTCCATCTCCTCTCTGTGGGTGGTAATTGTCATATGCTTTCCAGCCAAGGTAGCTGTGGCTAATTGCCTTCATTATGTAAAGTGGATGGTGATTTTAATAGCTCTAATAACTGTCTTCCTGATTGAGAATAGCTCTCAAAGCTAACATGTTTCACAACATTAGCTTTACAGAGAGAGATGCCAAGTCTGTCGTTAATGGCGAGTAATAACTTCAAGCTTCCATACCATGAAAATCACTTATACAGTCCAGGTGCCGTTGACGTTACATGTGTGCTGTAGCTAGTCTGACTTTAAACTATTTTGAAACAGAAACACCCTGTAAGTGTTAGCCCAACGTATGCATACATTCGTTTTCTCCGTTGCATCCATACAGCAAGATGATTTCTTGCACGAGTGAACGCGAGGCATCATGTTTATAGATAAAGAACAGCTCATCTGCGAAACACAACTTTCTGTATCTTGGGTTTTTTTTTTTTTTAGTGAGTACAAGAGATGAAGTCCCTCAGACAGAACTGTTTATGAATTATTGAAGATATGAAAACAGCAAGACCACAGCCTGGGCTGCCATGGATCAATTAGAAAAATGCCAGGAAAGGAGTCATTCTTTGCTGCGTAAGCTCTTGGGACCAGCACCAAATGAATACAATGAGAGCATGTGCGTGCCAAGGGAAGCAGATGAAGGCAAAAAAGAGGGTGTTAGAAGAGAGAGAGTCGTGGCCTAAAGCATACTTGAACATTTGGGGCCTTAGACAAACACTCGTAATAGTTGTTAAATTACAGCTCCAGTAGTAGCAGAGGGAGGAATGTCTCCACAAGGACAGCAAAATAAATCCTTTCTAAGAGAAAATAAATGGATATCATTAATAGACAGTGGGAGCCACTTACTCACAAGTTGTTGAGCACAAAGCGGGGCAGAGAACGGGAGGAATAATGAACACGAGGGAAACGGGACTGTTGTGTTTTTAAACAAACATACTTTTATTAACAGAGATATTCATTTTTAATGGTGCCGGTTGTGGTTCAAACACTCCAGCACGAGACAGCCTGGTGCTTAATTAAAGTGGCCCGTGGCTTTGTCTCGTTTGGTGTTATGCTACACATTGGCATTAAAGCAGGGGAATGGGAGCTAAGACGCTGTGAGAGGCGGCCGAACGGCCACGCCGCTCTCGGCTGGATTAAAAAGGGTAAAAACTTTGACTCTTTACTCGCCTAAAAATGATTCAGAACTTTTTGTCCAACCAAACGCAGCACCAAGAAATCCTGCGTGGCGACATCTGGCCATTTGTGGACTGGACATTGAGCTGACACACAAACTGTTTAACTCAACACCAACAGCAGTGACTCACAAATTTAGCTGATCTTTGGGTCTTTCACTCAGGACAACCTGACACTGTGGCCAACTCGCATATATATAAAAACCTGTTTAGGAAATCTATCGACAATACATAAAATGAGACATCACGCCCCACGAGCCGGGAAGCACGAACCAGCGTCTTATCACGCACAGGCAGTAAAACGTTCAGGTAAACAGAAGCTCTATTTTCAGCTTAAATGAGACTTTTCCGAGGGCAGATTGTATCCGCTGTAAATACGGACCCCCCTGAAGCCAATCTCTCTCTGCTGGGACTCGACAGGAACAGGAAGCCACGACTTTACCATCAGAACATTTTTTTTTATGATCACAACCAAGCATCTGTAATCAGAAAAACACACAGCAGGTGTATCAACAGCCCCGAAGAGGAAACCACAATCAAAATAAACTGAGTTTAAAAAGAAAAATTACGCTTTCCCCTCAAGAAATTTCCCATAAATGCCACAAATATCCAATAAACATTTACCAGTTTAGCCTGCAAACATCACTGAAGCCGTAACAAGCAGGCAGAAAATGATAAAACTCCAAATTAAATTAAAAATAATATTAGACAACCTGACTGTTACTTCCTGTGTGAAGGGGCTGGATAAAAACAAGGACGCCGTCTCCAGCAGACAAATCTGCAGCTTCATCTTGAAGTAACTTCATAAAGTTTTTTTTTAATTTTATTAAAAAATGTCAAAATTTGAAGACAAATGGGTTTAATAATAATTAAATAACAGCTTCGTGTTTTATAACAAAAATATTAATAATTTCTCGTTCAAGGAATAAATTAATTGAAAAACCACTTAGTTTTTCTCAGATAATTTCAGTGTTAGGTGTTGTAATACTTCGGGTTTGACCTTTTGTGGAACTCGCTGGACTTTACTTGCAGCTTATTTACTTTTCTGCCAACAAAATCCTCAAACTCTTTGGGTTCAGCCACGTCTTAAGAACATTTTACGATCACTGAGCATTAAAAACTAAATTAACAATGGAAAAACTTTCTGCCAACTTGAAGCTCTTCTTCTTTGTGAGGAAATGCTGATAGCTGTTATATTTATCAGGCTCTCCGTCTTAGTTTGACGTGTCAATATTTGCTATTTAACAAAAAGCTCATGTGAGGCAGACAAAATATTTTTGCGTATTTTGACCCAATAACAGGAATATTACAACTCACATTTCCATCCTGCCCTTCATTCTGTCTGTCTGTGCCAACAATCATACGACCCCCTATGAGCGAGCGCTTTGGGGATAGTGGAAAGGAAAAACTCCCTTTTAATAGGAAGAAACCTCCAGCAGAGCCAGGCTCAAGGAGGAGGCTTGGTTTACCCACAGCCAGCAGCGTTGGAGCAGCTGCCACCTCCTCACACCACCCATCCTACTTAAAGCAGGGGTGTCAAACATCTGGGGCCAGAATTGGCCTAGCAGAGACTCCAATAAAGCTCCTCTGGACAGCTTTGGAAAACGTGAAGGGAGTCATAAATTTTGGACTTCTAATTGTATTACACATTTCTTTTTACTGATAAGGACTTTGAACACGACCGTTCATGCTACACCAAAGTAATCAGGTTAATAGATTATTCTGTCATTAAATGATAGAAATGTTTTTTGAAATGGGAGTTTCATTGAGTGGGCTGCGTGTGGCCTACGATGTAAAACGAGTTTGACGTCTCTGCCTTAAAGCATGACTGCACCCCACAGAGCTGAGGTGACAATGGGCACAACTGCACTTAATCATTCATCCATCCCTTGTCACTAACAATTAAATGTTAGAGCTTGGACAATAGATTGCGGACGCCATCGATGTGAGCTCATACACTCACAAGTTTGCAATTTCCATTGATTGAATCCTGCCATTAATCAAGTGGCCTTGTTGGTCAATCAATGTCCTTTTCATCACTAATTAGTGCTTTATCACCAATCCGCTGAGCTCAGTGAAACACGTGGACACAGGCTTTAGTTACAGCCTGCTAATTATGTGACACATACACAGTTCAGTTCGGTTCAGCATCACACAAATGTTCCTCAATAAGCCGAGATCAGCGGGATCGTGTCAGCCTTAGAGCGTAATGCGATCTGTATTTGTCTTTCATTTCTGCTTTTGGTTGATTCAACAATCCCTCCTCCCCACGTTCCCATTTTTTTCCCCAATCACTTCATCACAGCCTCTGAATATTAACACGTATGGAAAAAAGAATAAGTTTGTTCTCCCGCAGCAGGTCTTCACATGTGGTTCATGCTATGCATTGGAAAGTGTTTATTTGACCGTGTATTTAGGCTTATTTAGGATTTTGCCCAACGGGATGTAAAAAGTTGATTGCCTAATATCTCAAAATTGCTCTGAACACAGATGGCAGCTCATAATTGAGATCTCAGAGCATATCAAAACACAGCCAGCTCGTGGTTACGCAGGCTAACCAGCACAGTCTTTGTGTATTCATTTAAGCACCCATGCTCTTCCATGTTTGGACTGAATTTGGCGTTTGTTCACTGGGACTTCTTCTCTCCTTGAACATATTGTTGGCATCTTTGGTCGCGCAGCCTAAACACAGGCTGATTATTGCTGTATTTATTTCCATGTTTTTGGCCGATATTCAGCTCGGAGAGCTTGTCAGCTTTAGTTACATTATTGTTCCTCTCTTCAGGAAAATGGACATTTTTGAGGCACAGATGCAACACAGAGGCAGGAAGTTACTACCATATTCCCTCTGCTCTACTCCTACACACACACACACACACACAGAGGCTTGAGGAGTTTGAAAAGTCAGGTATTGCACGTATCTAGGGTTGGATTTTTTCTTTAATAATCCCTCGAGTCCTGATGAGTTTGTAAACGAAAATGAAGTTCTGCGACCGCAGAAAAATTCAGAACGAGGCAATAACCGCCACAAATCTCCTCTCCCACGCTCGCAACATCTGGAATTGTTTGCAGCGCACTCGGATGCAGAGGTTTCAGATGCTTCTTTAACGTGTACCTCGGCTGTGGTCCAGGCTTGCTGTGTGACACTTTAGATTAAATTCTGCATGGCTGCAATAATGCTGCTGTCAGCTTCATGCAGGGGCACGTTTCTGACAAGTGTGTTTATTATTGCTGTACGTGTGTGTGTGTGTCACAGCAATCATGGCACCCCAACTCTCTTGCTCTCTCTCTCTTTGACATGGACACTTAGATATGTTAATTATTTTTTGCCAGCTTCTTTTATCCCCCACTTATGTCTTTCTTGGATGCTTGACATCGAGAGGAAATCTTTAGCCAGTGGGAATAAGCTGGAAAAGGATTACGATGATAAAGAGAGCATGCAGAAAGCAGAGCGATTGGGTAGTGTGCGTTTCTGTGACAGCAGGCAGGTTTCCCCGCATCCTTGGGGTGACAGCAGAAACTACTGCTCGCGCGCTCCTTCCTCATCTCGGCTCCTTCTCTTCTCCAATCCTGCTCACTTATTAAACCTTAATAGAAGCCAACAGGCCTGCCTGTCAGCCTGACGAACACTGAGCTGCTTGTCTCCGGGCTTCCAGCTCCAATTACAGCGTAACAATGAGAAGAAGGGAGAGGAGAGCGATTTTACAGTATGTATGCTAAAAAAGGGGAAAAAAAGGAAAGAAAGTGGGAGGAGAAGAGAGGACATGAGACAAAAGAGGGGGCAAAGATGAGAGGGAGGACAAGGCTAATAAAAAAAAAAAAGGGAGAGGGGATTAAAGAGGTGACCACAAAAGCGAAATACGACCGAGGAGGGAGCGCAGAGGAGAGAGCAGAGAGATGTTGTTCCCTGTTGATGAAAGCAACACTGATAAGATATTTGCTCAAAAATACTTTTATACCGCCTAACTGTCAAAATCAAAAGCACAAAGAAAATCAGAGTTTCTCTGGTATTTCGCCGTCTTTGTCTCTAACCCGCAGTCATCCGTTCCTTCACGCGGCGCCGTCCTGCCCTCCCTCCTATCCGCTTGTTAGTCGTTAATCCTTTCTCAATTTCTCTCTCCTACCCACCGCTCCTTTGATCACCGGGGGTGGCGGCATGATGGGAGTAATAGCTTCGAACTCAAAAGAGAAGTAAGGAAACTTTTATTCACATACTTTCAAATCAAAGTTGCTCCAGTAAAATCTCATTTTATATTCGAGTGTCAAAGTTTCTGTTACTTCTGCAGTGCGACAGACGCGGTTACGCTAAATTTCTGTGCCTACCAATAATCGCTCGTACTTGTCCTCCGCTCTCATTTCTACCTCCCCGCATTTAGAAAGCGAGTAAAGGAAATTATTGAAAAGCCCTGCTAGCCGTGCCAGTTGTTCAACATTTGCCTTGATTAGAGCTCTGGCAGAAGACTCGGTATCTGCTCGCTCCAGAATCGCAGTTTGGCGCCGCTTTCAACAAAGGCCTTGTGAACGTGTGTGAATGAGACCAAGGGAAGGAAAATTATTTTCGACCCACCATCGGTGATGATGATTATGATTAGAGAAGTGCAGCCAAGGCATAATCCCTGTTTATCACATGTACTGAGTCTTATTGTTCTGGCAGATTTGGCCGTGGTTTCTGTAGGTTATGATGATACTGTAATGACTGCAAAAACTGGGAACACGGCAGTGACCTCCAGAAAAACACGAGTTCAGACAATCGCTGAAAGATTTACTGGCGTTAAACTGTTATCTTGCAGCGTGCCCACTGTTATCTACAGCCACAGCTCCCGTCGGTGTCCTGTGATCTACACAACATGTGTTTTAAAGGCAGTTTACACGAGTCTAAGCAGCTGACTGTTCTTATGCCACTGATTTGTTCTCATTTCTGTGCCGTAGTCTGATACATATAAAGCTATAAATGCAGCTTATGAAGGGGAGAGCAACGTGCCGTGATTTATGAACTGAATCATCATCAGTTTGCAAATTCTGAACACATTTTAATGATCACTAAATCACTGTGATCTTTATTTCCCGTAGTTATTATTTAACAAAATAAAACACCTTTCAGCGATGTTGAAACTGGGTTTTTTGGAGACCCGGGATGTAAATCTGTCCGTCTCTATCCGGTCGTTAAGTCTGACGACACTAGCCGTGTCTGGGCCAAAACTCTGCTGCAGGTCCATATATGAAACGATCACTATGGCATTACTGAGAGTTGAAAAACTGTCTAAAGTCTTTCATCTTTAATAAAATAATAATAAAATGATCAGCGTTCTGCTCTACCAGGTGTAACAATTGAGTTTAACATCCAGGCATCCATGAAAACGGAATTCATGACATTTAACGGAGTTAGAAGTTAGCAGGAAGTTAGCTCGCTAGCTTCTATCTAAATACAATATAGCATGTCCTGACTGCGGGGTTTTGGAAACAAATTAAAACGTACAGCTCTGTTATCACTTCCAACATAAATGAAGACAGAAAACTAAACAGCAGTGACGTTTGTAGGGTTACTGAAGTTTGGCTAGCTGGTATATAATGATGTGCTACGTGACCGCTAGCGACACAGCTATGTTAGCATAATATAAACAAGCTAACTTTTTTTCCACTCGATAAAAGTTAACATGAGTGTTCTCGGTGGTCAGGAACAAATGTAATCGCATGGCAGGATGCTGTAAAACGACCAAACTTCAGCCAGGAGAACAACTGAGATAATCCATCCACAATACGAGGTTAGTCATTCATATACTGCTGCATGGGCTGGGCTGTAGTTACAACCTAAGGTTTTAAAAACTGAGCTTAAATAAATGATTAGCGGTAATAAAAGCCGAGGGAGGTCAACAGTGATCACTGACTGTTTTAGGAGCTTTTTGAGATTAAATATAAGAAAATACAAAACATTAAACATGTTAACAACACAAAAGCCATATTAAACGCAGACTACTTTAGGCCCGGAAGTAGGATTCGTCACATCATCACTTAACGACCAGATAACATTCCCACGCGCCTTTGCACTCGACAAAGAAAAAAAACGCTGTTGTTTTTACAGCAGTTTATTACGCTGGACTTCTGAATGGAGTTTGACGATTGAGGAAGAAAGAAAAACACGATTCGAGCAGCTGAAATGAGCTTTTTAAGATATGATTTGATTCAGATGGCCTCTAAAAACACAGAAGGAAACCTCACCCGCTGTTTTAACTATTTACAACTGTGAGATGTAGCACACGCAGCTAGTGAGGATGGGGTGCTAGCCGGGGCGTGTGCGCATTCTTCGTATCACAGAAATGAAATTGAAATGTTTGCTAAAACAAACCAGACTGAAAATTTAGTTTTAGATTTTGAATAAAACTATGAAGTGTTAAGTTTTTGGTGTTCCCGCCAGCATCATGACTCAAACCGGTTTCGATTAATCCGCTAGCGTTAGCCATTTTAGATGCTAACAAATTAATTTGCAAACTATTTGAGGTTGCTACAGTTCGATAAGTTCCTTAATCAAAAGGCAAGCAGGGGAACTTTTATGCGGTTTGAGAGCCAGAATCCATGTTTTAGAAATACAGCACATCAAAACAGAACAAAGAGACTTCACAGCTTCCCGGTGGACCTGTCGATGCCACGAGCGCACACTTCTGAGCTTGATAGGTTACGACTGTGTCAGCGTACAGCCGGTGATCTGAGGGGCTTTCATCTCTGGAATCCACCATTTCTATGCATAATGTTAATGTGTTTATGCACGCAGTGACGGTGGGATTTCACGTGGCAAAGCACGTGCACTGTAGTGTGAATAAGTATGTATAGATGTATGAATATGTGTGAGTTAATAAGTAAGTGCGCGCTGTGCCTGCACCCATGGCTCAGTGATTTTACTCATTATCCTCGTCTCCTTCTCCTCTGTTGAAGAGACTGCAGGCGCTGTTTCGTTTCTTGTTTTTAGCACGTACTCCTTCCTGCCGTCTTACTCCTTTTACTTTTCTCTTAACAGATACACTACATAACTTACCTATTACCTCCACTACCTCCTCTACTTCTGTTTCACGCACACAAACGCAGTGCACCTCATGCTGTGAGCTGTGAAACTAACACCAATGTGTGTTCAAGCCAGGCAGCAAACTGGGAAAGAATTGAAAGGCTTTAAAAAGAAGCCCAGCTCCTTACTTGGACTAAACCTTGCTTGCTCATAAACCCTGTTTACTCTCGGGATGACTGTGAAACCATTTACAGTCTGTCCCTGACAGCGTTTTCAGAGCGCGGCTTAAAGAAAGCTGCTGGGGACTTGTGCACAACTCTCTCGCACAAAAAAGATAAAGAAATAAAAACCCCAACCTTGGCTCCCGAGGGCCGCTGAGACGCTCACTCGGCTGATCAATATGTTAAAACATTTATGCACACCACCCATGTGTTTGTAATTAAAATTCCATAAAATCTCCACCAAAAAACACACTGTTAATAGATTCTGGGTTTATTAGCGAGGGCACATCAGACTTTTGGCTGATTTAGAGTCAAGGCTTTCAGTGATGACTGCATAATTACAGACCTTGCTGCCTATACATTCCTCTTTTCCATCCCGCTATTTCTATCCCGTGTATCTACGTTTTTAACTCACCCTCGTTTGGCTTCCTTCTTTGTCCTTATAGAAAACTCTGCTAGGGGTAAATGAGGTAAGTCTGGAGTTGCTTTGGGCAACAACGTGTGTTAAAATCATCGGGGGGGGCGTGTAATCAAATGCTACAGAATTTTTTTCTTCTCCATTCTCATAAATGTTTTTTTCACAGCCTACGCACACATGTTGCTATTCCTCATTCTTTATTCGATTAGATCAGCAGACCTTGTTCTCCAAATCTGGTCAACCTTTTAGCGAAAGGCAGTTTAACAAGAGAGAATCTGTTAGCAGTTTCAGCTGCATCCAATCCAAACAAAGCAACTGGGCTGTGGCGGACACTGTGGTGAAATAAATTGTTTTGCAGAGCTTCTCGTGTGCACGAGAGTGCACGTGTGCAAACATGCATGCGTGTTTTCCTCAGTAGGATGTAGCTTTTTACTATTTCCCTCTATATAGGGGTGCTATACAGCGCTGGCTGTGCTTTCGTTTGGTAATTGATATTCTCATTTTAGGTGCAAAGCCAAACGTGCACTATTGAGAGCAATAATAAATATTCACAAACTTGTCGCAGGCAATAAATTGGAGAGCAGGTCCGCACAGAATTAGTCTAACAATCTGCCCAGAGGGTTCACGTCTCTCATTCCTAAATCATGAAGCAGGCAATTCAACTTAATCTTTCTCACATGCTACGTCCATATATCACGTCTGTGTGTGCTATATACCCACCAGCTGAAAACACACGCCACATTGTTTTTCTTATGTTAACACCACCAGAGCTGAAGTGTTGGAATCTTTCCACATACAAATTTATGAAGGTTTAACAAAATGATTAAACCATCAGGCCTCACGTCAAGGCGGGCGGCTGACAGAAGCTGCTTTCTCCGTATACGTGCAGCCGCTCGTCTCTTGTGTTAATTTACAGGTGGCCTTTAATGAAATTTCTCGGCCGTGACACAGGCCCACGGCACCGCAACTGGACACCGCCAGAATACTTCCAGAGCTGAATGATCACTCAGAATCACGGCGCCTGTCAGGACCCCGGACTACAGAGACTTTAGACTGATCAATACCGGAGTGCCGCAACAAACTCCGGGGTTAACAAGATAGGAAGAGGGTGACGGATGGTGAGTAGAGGAAGGACGGAAAGAGGAATGGAGGCCGAGAGATGTGACAAAGAAGAGGTGTGCGAGTGTCAGAGGGAAGAGAAACACCAATGAAGTGAAAGTAAAAACGGGGTGCTGGGGGAGCGTGAAAAAAACACAGCAGTGTTATTGATGTGTTTCAAAAAGGAGGGAAAGTGTTGTTTGATGTAGGGGACTCACCATGGTCGATTTTCGTCAGAGTGACACAAAAACAATCCCCAGAGCTGTGAGAGCAGAGTAGTTACAGCACTCTGGTTGTCACACTGCAGGACTTTCAGGACGCGGCGCCGGACCAGTTCAGATTTCTCAAACAGCACGCAGCCCGCTGTTTATTTCAGCAGACGGAGACAAAGTGAAGCGTACGCTCGTGTGCTCTTGTGCAAAGCATAGGGTCACCTCACACCCCATCTATATTTTGCTGTTCATACAAATGTATCACCTCTGTTTGAGGCTGGCACCCGGCTCATGCAAACCAGGACGCTCACCATCACAAACCATCGCCCCACACTCATTCTGAAGTAAATGTGCACGCTAAAGGGTCTGTACCTAAATATAAGGCACAAAATGTAATCAAAGTAAAAGTAGAAGTACTGAGTATGCTCTTATTTTACTGCAACTAAAACACAAAAGCATTGTTTTTGTTTTATTCCACTGACGAAACATTCGAGGCAATTTAACTGCACTACAGTTGATCTCATTAAG
Source organism: Perissodus microlepis (assembly GCF_051167445.1). Taxonomy (NCBI): domain Eukaryota; kingdom Metazoa; phylum Chordata; class Actinopteri; order Cichliformes; family Cichlidae; genus Perissodus; species Perissodus microlepis. Next base: position 32,448,544 of record NC_140482.1, on the reverse strand, counting down.
CGCACTACAATCAGTTAAAAGAAATATTAAATATTTCTTTTTTCTTTGTCAGACTGTTCATCGCGTTGTTTTATTTGATTGAATACATTGAAAAATGTATTTTTTTTCTGGAAATGAGTCCCTCTCTCCTCAAAAACAGTGCTTTCCTTTCACTTCTTTGTGTCAGATGTTTGAGCTTCAGTGTGCAGAATGACACACGTGCAGAGTTTGACACCAGAAAGCAGTTTTTACTTTCATCTGCCGAAGGAGGAAAGTTTCTTTGAGCTCACCTAGGATCTGACTTTAACACTTACATGTACAAGATGACTGCGTGACATAAAAAAGGAAGCCCGGCTGGATCCGACATTCATCTGAGACGAGGAGCGATGTGGAAGCCTGCACGTGTTCATTCGACTTCTGTAAAGTTTAAATATTTTCATGAAAATATTTAATTATTCATAGAGTCGAGATTTTTAAACGGGGCACAGGTTTTTTTTCCCCAAACCCTTTTTGTGCTTAATAAACATTTAAAACAAATGATCACCTAAAAGGGACTATTTTAGGATTTACTGATTCATAGGAGGCCTTTAATTATTCATTAGCAAATAACGATTGAAGCTTGGGAGAAAAAAATCACAGTTTTTCTTGCATTACAAGAACAAAAACAATAGAGGGACGAAGTCTGCTGATCAGCTCCGACTGACAATGTAGTAACACCATCAAGTGGAGCTTATTTTATTTAGATCGCGCCAAATTCTCAAATCATGGACTTCCTGAATATTATAAGATAAAGACCCAACAATAATACAGAGAAACGCCCAACAATAATACACACTGTGGAAGACAGCCAGAGATTAATAATAACTAATGATTCAATGCAGAGAGGTGTATAAACACAGTGAGTGAAGAAGAAACACCCGGTGCATCATGGGAATCCCCAAGCAGCCTACACCTATTGCAGCATAACTAAGGGAGGATTCATGGATTCATCTGATTTTGACAAATCCAAGAAAAACACAAACATAACATCAGAAATGTTCACGCTGTGTATACATAGCACCGATCGAAGGCCACTGAAATATTCTGCAGACACTATGTTGTAATACCATATTTTAATTACAATATATGCGACATTTTTCCCTCCAATAAATGCTTTTGATTTACATATGTGACGGTCATGAGGCTACACACACACACACACACACACAGAAAACATCAATCAGCCCAGATCTGAGGCTCTCTGAGGGGTCAGCGGGTTCCCATGTGTTTTTTAGTGCTCTCTGTGAGGAACCTGCTATGGAGAGCGAGATGCGATGCAAGCCAAGAGGACTCGGAGGAAGAAGTCAGATGAAAGAGGCGAAAACCTTCAGGAGTCCTTGCACCTCGCCGAGCTTTCCAAAGGCTGAAGCTACTATTCTTATCTTCTTAGAGCTCTTTAAAAAAAAAATCCACACTGAAAAACGACACACACCAGACGCTATTTCACCGCCCAAACACACACTTACACATGTCAGTTGGTAAATGGTGTGAGGTCCTCGTATTTCATCAGCCTAAACCTCAGTATTCACCGAGGGGATCGGCTCTGTTCTTCAAGCCTCTCAGAAGCTCCTCGGGGTGGGAAAGATGTGAGAGCTAGAGCACAAGCTGGTGTCTGGGGATGCGCAGTTACACGCTGCGCTTCCTCCATCTCCGCTTCCCCTCACTCTCGCTCCCTGCCCTTGTGTGTGACTTGCAGGAGTGATAGAAGAGAGTTAGGATTGGAGGAAGGTGGTATGAAGGTTTCTGAAAGCTCTCTGCCTTGCCTCTGAAAGGGGATAGCATCAAACCAAAAAGGAAAAAAAAAAACTCTCTTTCTTTCTCTGCCTCTGGATGGGTTCAGACTGCAGGGCAACACATTTATCATCAGCAAACTTAGGATCCTGTGTTTTAACCGGCTGCCCTTTAAATACAAAGAACTCTGTTGGCTTTATCAGCCCCGCTGCCCAAACCTCAGCCGAGGCCCCCTCCAAAGTGCAATAATTAGGATGGAATGAAATGAGGCCGCGGCTGTAAATTTGGCAACACGTTTTCCTTCCTAAACAAAGCTCGTAACAGCGTTCCAAGCAGCAGACAAAAAGCACGAGCCCTTCCTAGCTCTGCGGTGATCGTCATCCACTCGAACATGACGCCACAACAAGGGATCTCCAATCTGCCTTCGCCTCATTGATGTTTTAGCGGACCTCAATTACTGAGTGACTGCATCCCGCTGTTCCACCAGTCAAAACACTGCCTTTCTTCAGGAAATATTTTCACAGCACCATAATTGCTTCCATCTGTAGCTACGCTGTGGCAACACTAGCTATGTCATTACAGCTGAGTGAGTTCACAGCAAAAACGGGTGCCGAATGCGTATGTGCGACTCTGATTGTTTGTGTGTCACTTTGGATGCAGGCGTTTGTTGGAAAACCGACTCTGTTATTATCAGCAGAGGGAAAACAGAGATGTGAGAAAAGTGCTGTAACGGAACGAGGAGGGAATCTGACGTCTCGGCGGCTCCGGCCCCACAAACACCCACACATCGCCTCTGAATCCCGTCTGATGACTAGTTTAACAGAGTTGACTTCAGCTGATGAGGTGTCTGCACAAACACAATTTGACTCTATCCTCAAAAGGCTTGCAAACAACAAAGTAAAATGAGGCAGTGTTTAGATTACTGCTGCCGGAGGCTCGAAGGCCGAAGATTTCGCAGGATCCCAAAAATGATGTGGATCCGAGAATCTTTCTTTTAGAATTAAGATGCCCTCACGGTAAATTAAAAGACCGAAGCTGGCGTACTGACGTACCATTTAGCCCGTGTTTATGCTGTAACCGATTGGCCTGTCAGCAAAGGTTACGACCTGGAAAAACTGAAGCCGACCAATCGACACGTTGCGAGAGCCTGTCGCAAGTGGATCTGACATATGTGGCGTCTGTCGACACTTTAATCAAATCTGACTCATTACGCTGTTTACAGAAGTGGCTTATATTACCTGTCACACGCGTGTTCACACATTCTCATCTCCCTCACACACACACACACACACACAAAACACTCGAGCGTTTCAGAGGTAGTTTGGGGGTTTCTGTCAACAGAGTATGTTCTGCTCAAACATCATTAAAATTAAATCCAGCATAAATCCAGCTGCAGTTTGTCACGCTTGCTGAGACGTCCACTGTGAAGAGCCTTCTAAATTGGAGGGCACACAACTGCTCGCCCGCAGATATTAATGACGGTGTTCCTGCAAGCAGAACCATAAGTGCAGACACTCTGCACAACTTATATGTGCAGTTTTAGAGACCAGAGGTACAAACGCAGTTCTCACATGGCACACTAAAGCAAATAAGCTGAAGAAGACATTAAGGGCTTATTAAAAGGCAGAATACAATATCAGCACATGTAGTAACGGCAACCTTAATTATGGCAAGTCATGTAAATTTCCTCTGAGGCCAGGAAGAGCATTCTGTGCATCAGCAGCCCAAATATTTTTATTTAGTACTTAATAAATAATCCTGTGATGGACTTGCGAGGACTCCAGGGGGAACCTCGCGTCTCTGTCAGCATCTGCTGGGATCGGCTCCAGCTCTCCTGTGACCCTAGCTAGTAAGAAAAAAGAAGGAAACCTCCCTGCGACCGCTTCTGACCTCGGGGCGATTCCCCAGCTCGCCTGGTGGGAGGCAGCCTGTCTCAGACTGACTGCAGTCTTCTCAGACAGGCTGGAGGTTTTTAAATAATTGCTGTCTAACTTTTAAATGGAGACAGATTGCTGACAGTCTGCGACGTGGCTCTTTGCAGTAGAGTTGACCGAACTGCTTGTATTCCTATGTGAAAGAAAGGCTGCTGAGCGTGTTTGTCATTTTGCAGTTAAATCCTCACATCACAGTTTGTAGAGGAATTCCTGAATTTCCGTTTAATATCTCTGAGATTGTGGCTGGAATGTGAGTAGTTAATGGTTAGTCTGCACGTGTAGATGGCAACAAAGTGATTTTTGCAGATTTATCATTAAGTTAATCATCGTATTATCACAGATTGCCCGCCACATTGTGACTGTTTGTTTGTTTTATGGACCAAAATTGCTTTAAAGACAGAAACGGACTGAAAAGTCTGTGTCTCCAGGATGGAATGAAAAATACATTTATTTAATTCCATGCTGGAGTTGTGTCAGAATTATTTAATAACTGATGAATGTACTGACACTGCTGACCTGACTATGGGTATTATTCACTGCGCAGCAGACGCCCCTGTCAATATTCATGTCATGTCAATATTACTGCTACGTGATGGTTGCATCTTTTCAATCACATGAGCAAGAGAAGGTCTCCTAAAATCAACATGAAGTCACAGACAGTATTTTATTAAATTAAAATGTATATTATGTTTGTGCATGTATTTATAAGAGCAGGGGTGGGCAATTATTTTCACAGCACTGTGGCCCCCTGGGAAATTGCCCACTGCTGCATTAGAGCCTCGAAACTGCTGCATGTGTACAGATCACAGCTTCACCATCGCAGTGTTTGTGCTGTATGTTAGTTTGTATGAGAGAGATTAGAGAGCAACAATGAAGTGCCTGCACAAGAGAAAATAGAGCTTATAGATTAATAGACTTGCCTTAGCACACATGCCCTGTACACACACACACACACACACACACACACACACACACACACACACGTGAATAATTGAATCCAGATATTTCTCTGACCTCATCTATTTCATCAAAGTGTCCCTCCCACAACACACCGTCTCAATTAAATGCTGTGCTTCCAAAGTCTGCTTTGATCAAAGCGGGTTTAGAGCAACAGCATGTCTCTACATACTAATATTTGGGGTGCGTGCGTGTGTGTGGAGGAGGGATTTTGTTTCTAATAAATGCACAGAGAGCCATACATAACCACAAGTCAATATCCTGAGCTACGCTCAACTTCCTCACCGTTTCCCATTAAGAAACTGATCTCACGCTCCTGACACTGCAGAAAGAAATTCCTTCAGTGATGCTGTGAGAGACATTATCCTCATTTCATTGACTTTCATGACAGATGGACTAATCTGAAAGAAGCAAAGTAAAGACGTGGATGCTTGCGTGAGGAAAGGAGAAGGACAGCTCCTCTGTGATGTGTGAAAAGAAAAGATCAGGAGGATACGAGGCAGGTGGTTTACGTCGCCGCGGCACAAGCCCGCCGAAGAGGCCAGCGACAGCTGCGTGACGCAGGAGACGCCCGTGGTGCTCTCAGTCCATTTGTCACACCGGGCCGACCAAGCTCCGCAAAAAAAAAGATGCTCCTTCCTTTCCCTGCTCCGGCCTCCATTCTCACGGCTTTCATCTACCCTCACCCTCTTCTTTTCTCAATTTCCTACGTGATTACCGCTGCTGCATCTCCTCCTCCTATAACCAGACTATTTCTGTCCCCTCTCCCCATCACTCTGCTTCTTTTCTATATTCACCCTTATGACTCTGTGCTTCTGATCCCCTGAACTGTTTCACCCTTTCCATCCTCAAAGTTTGCCTTCTTCCTATGATCTCTCAATCCCTTACTCATTCTTTTTGCTCTACTCTCCACTCCTTGATCTGATTTACCCAGCTCCCCCACCCCCCCATCTGTGCTGCTCTCAGCCCCATTCCTTTCCCCTTGCAGAATCACCCTTGATATCTATTCGACTGCCATCAGCCAGCGAAGAGATGAAAATCGATTCTCCTTCCAGCAACTGCTCCTCTCTGGTTAAGGAGAAAGGGGAGGCAGTTAGCTGGGCTCTAAGTAAGGCCGTCCATCCATCTCTCTTTGAGGTCTGACGACAATGCTGCTCTGAAATCAGTGCAGCACTTACAGAGACCAGAGGGAGAAGAGTTAGAGGAGAGGCACTGAAGCAGTAGAGGACCGCAGACTATGGCACAATAAATGGCTCGGAAGAACAAAACTAGCATAATATCCCCTTAAATCATGAATATAACCAACCTACCCTTGACGGGCTGCAGGTTTACTGCTCAGCGTGTGAAGGACAAACACAGTTTACTTTCCCAACTTCCTCACCAAGAACATACAAAGCACATGCATGGAAGCTAAACTCGTAAAATCCTTTCCCTGTTCCAATGATTGTCAAAGCTTTAAGGGGGAATGCGTCCACACATTTTTTGACCCACACGTTTCCTGTTAGACTGTTATTCATATTCTCCCACATGAGAATCATCTTTCACCTCCTTCTCCCAAATGTAAGTAATTTCCGAGTCTTTCATGTCGCTCCCATCCACATTTTCTGGTAGTTTTCATCCCATTCTGTCAAAATCTCCATGGCTTGTGACTCACAACCTTCCCCATCAGGAGTAGCACTGGCAGTGAAAGGTTAACCTGAACCCGACCCACGATGACAGCGTCCCTGCCACATGAATAAAATCCAGACGTTGAAAAGTCTGCAGCGCTAACTTGTGCAAACTAGAACTAATCACAGAGAAGCGTGTCGTTTCAGTCTGGGGGAAGAAAGAAAAATGACAGAAATGCAGCCAGGCACGTGGAACTCCCGGTCGCAGGAGCGCTGAAGCACAGGAAGCAAAAGCAACGGTGCCATAAATTAATAGCAAAACAAAACGAGCATAATTTGAATATGACCATTATAACCTTAATGGGTCGGTTCAGCCAATTATGAAATACAAATAGCAACATACTTTCTCACCTCCAGTTTCACTGGCGGTGTCTAGCCAAGCAGGCAGTTTTGATTTTATTCAGTAATTCGGTTCCAAACATTTACAGCAATGGAAAATATTTCAGAGAAAATGTCTGGAAAAATTGAAAGAAAGGAAACAACGAGGAGGCTCAGATGCCAGCGGCGAGATAACACCAGAATCCTGAAAGAGCGAGGCAGAGCGAAGACGTAATGCGTTCAGATTGTCACCGACAGCCGTTCTATCAAAGAGGACTTTTGCTTTTAAACTTCTTAAATTGTTACGATGAAAACATGTTACCTGCCGCGGGGAAGGTATCCGGCTGTTTAGAGGAAGAGGCGAAGATTCGATATTCCTTTCTCTTATGTCCTCTCCTGTTAATCATCGCATGGCTTCATTTATTATTTCGTAATTTCTGTTTTTAACGGTGAAAATATGAAATCTGAACTGTGGCTGGAAGCGACAGGGAAAATGTTGTTAGACATGCAGCTACAGAAAGTGACTCATCTTCAAGAAGAGAAGAGAAGCCAAAGAGAGAGAGCAAAAAACGAGTTTGCTGAATTCCCTTAAAGAGACATAGATAGGCCAGACCATATCTCACCTCTCATCTGCTTGGTCAAGGTACAGACAGGTGGAATGAGTCCAATATAGAGATATGAAATATTCAGCAACCAAAAGGCTTCTGTCTGTTCCACCGTTCCGGGCCTCCAAGGAGTCTGTGTGGCTGCAAGCACATGCATATACAGCGCGTGTCCTATATACATAAAAATGCAGAGGAATGCTGACAGGCACACGGAGTGAGGATGTGCACTCTGTTTTCAAAGTCTTAACGGTGTCAGTGACAGTTTTTTATAGCAGGCCTGCTGAAGCCGCGGCTCTCCGTCTTCCTCTGACTGAATATTACATTTGCAGATGACGGAAAGAGTCTTTGTCTTACAGAAAGACAAAGAGAGATGGACTCGGCATTAACCACGAACAGGAAACACAGAGGAAAGCAACCGTATCAGAGACAATGAAAGTGTCAAATAAAAGAGATATGATGAAAGGATAGAGCGCGGCACCGAGTTCATCACGCCCGCTGAGACAAAGTGCAGCCTGAGCGTCGGTGGCAGCTGTCAGATAGATGCCGGGTCACGTTCCCGCCATGTCGGCCCAGCAGTGCCCGGTCACTTCGCACCGGCGGAGCACGCCTCTGTCAGCTGAGCTCAGCTCGGCCATATTTCACGACGGGATCAGATGTGGGACCAAAACGTGCCTCAGAGCTCGGAAATTCCTCAAAGGCAGGACCGGAGAACAGGACGGTACATCTTTATGTGGCGGAGCTCCAAGACCAGCAGATACTGCACGCTTTCATCTCCGTGTACATATGATAAATTCATAAATTAACTCTCTCTGTCGACTCTGTGGCCAACTTAAAGGGCCAAGCACGCTTATTTGCCATGTTAAAGTCCAGAATCATAGACACGAGTTTTTAATGTGCCTTTCCTCATTATATAGCTCCAGCTGGGAGTTGCTTCCGAGGGGCAGCCAATCAGAAGAAATCTGTCTGAAAGGGAGGTCTTAAAGGCTTTAAAAGGAGAGTAAAAGTAGAGTATGTAATCTAATCTGTCTGTGAAGGTTCTCAGTCATCCAGGTCATCGTAGTCAAAGGAGCTTGCAAAGAAAAGCGTCTGGACTTCTTTAAGTTTACTTGAAGACGTTTCACCTCTCATCCGAGAAGCTTCTTCAGTTCTAAGGTCAAATGGTGGAGAGTCCCAGATATAAACCTAGTGGTGTAATCTAATCAATAATCAATCAAACTGTGAAAGCTGGTCGAGTAGAGTCCAATAATAAAAGCACGGAGCTGGAAATAACCATAACAGGTCCTTTTAATTGGATATGAATGAGTCATAACGACGGAAATGGCATCAAACTGCGAATTGTGCAAAGCTGCTCTAGTAGGATCCAATAATAACAACATGGAGCTGGAAACGAGGATAATCGGTCCCCTTAAATGGATACGAATGACTCATAATGACTGAAATGACTGTGTAAATATGAGCCCTTTATTTTGAAGAGGTATTTCTGGAATGCGTGACTTCAAAGAGAGAAAATCTTACATCGGTGAAGATTAATTGTTTTCATATGATCACTTGGCCTCTTTTGTCATGATCTCAAATAAGTTTCCTGCTTCAATGTGCCACAATATTTAAGCACGATAGCCAACTGCAAGTTGTAAATGAGATCAACCACAGAGGACCAGCTAATGCACCGTCAGTCTGTGCTGCTCTATGAAATCTCTTTGCAGCAGCACCTTCAACATGTCAGCCAGTCTCAGCCTGACCCCTCTGACCCCGAGACCTCGCACGAAACCCGTAAACATAACATCAAAACCGGGATCCCAGACCGCAGCTTGTAAAACGCCCCATTAGCCAACTAATACACCCGTGTGATTGTGTTCATCTCTCACCCACCAGCGTAGCACACCAGTAATGATAGAGAAGTTTTGCTTTTAATTAAGCCGTATAGTTGCTCAAGCTAAATCTCCACATGGTAGAAATTGTGCAATTTAATTAAAATTACCATTTTTCATCTAGTTTATAATTTTTATTAGTGCGAGAACCAAATGAATGTGAGCGCTTATTCTTCATTTGCAGGATTTTTTTCGCTCGTCAGATCTGCAGCGGACAACGATGGCTGTGCAGAGCAGCAGCTTTGATAAAGAACCAAGATGTTATTTTAATGTAAAGTAGAAATACATTAAAATCTGTTTAAGGTTTCTTTGCTTGGATAGGCTGTCGGTCTGTCCAGATCATTATACTTTTTGGCAATCACAGATGTGTTAATAACCAAAAAAACCCTGAGATTCTTTAATTACTCTGTGTCTGATATAACACACCCTGCTATCTGTTTAGTAGGGGTGCAACGATACTCGTATCGGTATTGAACCGTTCGATACAGTGCTTTCGGTTCGGTACGCATATGTATCGAACAATACAATATTTTAAATTTATTTTATCAACTTTTCTTCTGACGATGCTGTCTGTGTTGAGCTCTCAGGGGATCTGCGTTCTACTACTCTGCCCAGGCTGCACTGTCGAGCACAGATCCACTGAGCGCAGCGCAAGCTAGCAAGACAGAAGTTAAGCTTGTTGCAACATGGTCACTGCCTCAACGCTACCCGAAACTGAACCTCCCCCACCCTCATTCAGATCTGGCGTTTGGAATTATTTTGGTTTTCATGTGAAGTATGACCCTGATGGTAAGCGTGTCATGGACAAAAGTAAAACAATGTCGGATGTGCCACGCAATGCTCAGTTACATTGGTGGGAACTAGTGCGTTAGCGCAGTTAGCTTGTTAACGTGTTGACGCTGTCCAGCCCCACGCACGGGGCGATCCGCGGTAACTCGTTAAGGGAGATTTGTGGCGTTATGGCGTTAACGTCATTTTAACGAGATTAACGCTGACAGCACTAGTGGGAACACAACGAATATGACTGCACATTTACGCCGACATCATCCTAGTGCAAAGACAAGTGGAAGCAGACAAAAATAACAAGCACGCATGCTACAAACTTTACCCGAGTCATTTAGACAGCCGTTAGCACATGATTCTCCTTATGGGGACCTGATATGTTTAATATGCTGCTGAGAATATAGCGCAGAAGAAGCGTATAGTATAGCTTTTATTTTGGAAAGAGCCATTTCTCTGTAATAAACTCTCTTTTCCAAAGATGAGTGATTTCTCGATCAGATAGATTTTTTTTATTATTATTTTGTTGTTTCAGCAACATTAAATTTAAAAACTGTACTTTTGAGTTAAAATATATATTTATAATTTTAATAAATGAAAAATTAAAAAGGCATGAACATTTTTTTGTATCGAAAAAGTATCGAACCGTGACACCAAAGTATCGAACCGAACCGAACCGTGAATTTCGTGTATCATTGCACCCCTACTGTTTAGGTATGTGACCACTACTTTGACTAGGGTCCTCCACACATTCTGTAAGTCGCACACTTGGGCTTGGTGAAGTCAAAACCTGAAGGCTAACTTTGTTCTGTCATCAGCTCCAGAGGAAGTCGCCCGCAGCTTGGCGGTCAGAGGACCTGACGTGAGAGAGCAGCATCAAACGGAGGGGCCATCTGAAACAGGATTAGAGTTGTACGCAGGTTCTGATTATGAAATATTTATCTGTTCTTCTCTCATGGAGCACAGCACATGAACTCCGGGAACTTTCAGAAGCAAAGGATTAATTTGCACGCACTGAAATTAGCACATAGATCAAAGCGAGGGGTGCCACGGGAGTATCCGAAACCTCAGTGTATCTAGAGTAGAGATTGTGCTTTGCTGGTTACCAAATCTATTTTCATAATGATATGGATAGAGGGGGGAAAAAAAGAGGACATCAAGGGGAATCCAAACTGGAGTTGAGTATAATTAACCACATGTATATGGAACAAAACCTACCAGACCAAAGCAAAGACAGCATACGAAGGGGGACAGAGTAAACAGAGAGAAGAACAAAATTAGCTAAAACAGACACTGTAATTTTCTAACCAGCTCTCAGGCCTTCGTGTAGGATCGGAGCGATAAGCCTGGGGAGAAGTTAGATACGGCCGACCGCCGAGGTGGACTGGGATGTATTGTGGGTTTATTTGAGGATGTCTTCTGTGTAAACTGAAACCACCGGGCTCTTTCTCTCTTTTACTGTGTTGTTGTTTACTTCGAACTTACCGAGCTTATGTAAGGCCTGCCAAAGACAGGAGAGCTATTTGTTTGAACGTTTGCAGAGCAACACAAACACACAGAGCCACAATCGCTCCTCTTACCGTCACAGTCGCCCAAGTGGTCCACGTTCCCGTGTTCAACATCTTGCTCAAACGGCAGTCTGCGGAGGAGAGGAGACACGGTCATTAATCAGGTGACACGGAGGCACGGCGACTCGGCCGCTGAGCCCACAGCGGAGATCCGTTCTGACATGGGAGCGCTACCTCAGTGTTACACTGGGGCGTACATCTCGACGAGCTCCTCGCACTTAAGAAATCTCTTTTTTTTTTTGTTTGGCTGGCGAGAAAAATGAAGTGAAGAAGCCCTCGAGCTGCCTAATATCCCACAATAATCTTCATTATAATTTCAAAATACCACTCATGCCAGCAGCATCAATAATTAAACTAATTAATGCAATGAATTACAAATATTTCTAGGCCAGCAAAGGACTTCACATTAGAGATATTTGCTGTAGATATAAACTCCAAACTGTAGGAGTGCAAAGTGCTAAAGAGGTGGAACAGTCCAACACTATGTGTTTCACTCATTAATATGCAGATTAGGGTGGGGATGTGCCATAATCATAGCATCCTACCACTTTTTACACATTTATGATCAGTGAAATATTCAGCAAAACCTCAAACTGTACTGTACTGATTTCTGTGGAAAACTATGACATATTGTATTTATACAAGTCATTTCCCTTTTGGTCCAAAGGGGAGCATGAAAACCTCAACAGACAATAACATAGAGTATGATGAAGAGAGGAAGTGGAGAGGAAATGAGAACGGCTCACAGGCCAGGTGCACACCGAGACAAACACAAGTGCTTCTGATTATGGCTCGTGTCGAGGGGGAAGCTGCGACGGACGCAGCGAGAACGTTTATGTAGGTGTGTGAGCGCATGCAAGAGCGTGCCTGCAGGCTCCATGCGTTTCAGAACTCAGTTATAATGGGCTTCATGTGACTGGAAAGACCTCTAGTTAAGTGATTTAAGTATCATATAGGCGAAAGTGCACTTTTGCCCCTTTTCAACAGCACAGCTCTGGAAGAGAAATGCATAAAAAACACATGAAATCACTAAAAAAACAGATCATTTTCATTCTGAATGATGCGTGCGTGCATATGTTTCTTTATTTTTCCTTGGTCACATGTAAATTAGCGTGCAAAAGTCTTGAGCCAACCCGCATTTCTTTATATTTCACAGGAAAATAAAAAATAGGTGCGGTGATTTATCAAAACATGAAAAAATAATGAGAAATACAGTATTTAAAGCAAAAATAGAAATGGTCAATATTTGATATGATCACCTTTATTCAGTCTGAACTCTCTGAGCAGCTCTCTGTCATCTCTGTGAGGATCTTCAGGAATAATTCTCCAGGCTTTTTTAAGGATATTTAAAGATCTTTGCGTCCAAAGATTTTGCATTTTTTTCCCTTCTCTGTTAAAAAAATCTGAATCCATCAGTCATTTCTCCCCATTTGCTTTCCACTGTGACCATTTCTGATGAGGCTTCAGTGAACAGTACATGGATTATCTATCAGGTCCTGTGTCAGGTTTTGTTTCTTATGGACATGATTTTCAGATGCTATTCATTTCCCGCAGATAGTTTTTTAGGCCGTTTGTCCTCCACGTCTCCACTTACTTCAATTTTTTAAGGACACACTGCACACTGTGCTGAGATGTGCATCAAGTTTCAGCCCTTTTTGGTGCAAAAATATGATTCTCTGTCTGTTAAACTGTGTGATCTTTGACATTTTTGTAGATTCAACTAAAGAAACGAGAACTAATGATAGTAACGGGCTGCTGCTGTCATTTTTGAAACTTACAAGAAAATCTGGAAACAAAAATTAAGTTGTGTTTATGTTAAAGCTATGTTAAACAGCACAGTTCCTATTAAATAACTCACTATTTAATTTATTTAATTTTACTGTAAAGTAAAAATGCCAAAAACCACAGAAATTTTTTTTTTGCGGCTTGAAATGTGTTCACACTGGCAACAGCTACTTTTCTCAGCAGTTATATTTAAATGGGCTTATTATGTCTAAACTGTGTGCATATTAACCATTAACCAGTTTTAAATGATGAGATCAGCATATGTGCACGCAATCCTCACGAGTCGAAGCTCAGACTGTTTCAAATATTTTTCTGCTCTTGGCTCTGTTTGTATTAAAGAGAGAGAATATTTCCAATAGGACCATCTCAGGCAAACAGCTCTGGCTGACAACCCGCACTCAAAAACCTTCTGTTTATGAGGGGCAGTTAGGGATAAGCTGCTCCCAGTCCCCGCCCGAGACAAATACTGATCATTTCACAGTGCGACTCATGAAAAGCTGCTCTAGCAGAGTCCAAGAATGAATATAAAGCTTGAAATGAGAATAACAGATCCCCTTTAAAGTTTGTCAGTAAATAACTGTCCTGCTTAGAGATGAGTGAGAAGATCAGTAACGCTCTCTTACAACAGTAAATATGAAGCTTTAGCCAGCATGCCATTAGCTTAACAGTCTGCATGGTGGCACTGCCCAGAGTGATCCTTAAGGTTGTGTGCTTAAACAGTTTCCTGGCCTCAGATCAAAGAAAGCTGGTGCAAGAGAAGAAATAACAATATTTTCCCCAGATGTTAAACTTATTAACAACTTATTAACATCAATGCCATATTCTTACAATCCAACACCAATGCGTGACCTAATGTGATCAGCTGAGCCTTAAATGTCACCATATAAGTGAGCATTTAGCAGGGGCTCGGTTGATTTGAAGCACGCCTTCTGTACGTTACCACAAAGATGTGCACGTTTGTAGCAATCACTCTCACATACGCTGTTTTATGGCACTGCAGCTACATCTGACATGTCAGAGCACTGACTGTGCATGAAAGCTGAACTTGGCTTGAGAAGTCAGCATTGTGTAATTAGCTAAAGGGTCAAGCAGCAGCAAACATTTTTGCTTTTAAAAACTAAAAAAACTGTGACAAATGAGTCCAAGTGTGCTGTGAACCTGCAGCGGTGCCATCCTAATAAAGAGTAATGTTATGTGCTCAGTTGGCTGCGTCTCCCAATCGGCGGGTTGTTCACTTTGTATACATTAGACGTGTGTGTGGCTCTGTGTGCGTGCCCACTTCTTACTGTTGCTTTTTCATTTTCAGTGTTTCTTTTCTTGTATATTCTCACGGGTACTTTGGATCATTGTTTAAAGACTTCATACAGTAACTAAAGAGAAAGTAATAAAGACCACGGTGTGGACCCTGTTACAGCACAGCTTCCCAGTAAGGGTTAGTGGAAGTAGTTCTAACCATCATTTCTGGATATTTTGATTCAAGAAGCTGCTGTTCTTCATAAAGTTGTATTGAGCAGTAGTTCTTCAGATATTATGAAGTTCTTTCGGTTGCTTTTTCACTTATTTTCAGTCCAGTCCTTGTTCCTGAGGATCTTTTTTGACCTTTGAATCATTCAAGCAGAGAAAAGGCACCGAGCTCAAGGACTGATCCAGTGTTGTGTCCTCACATAAGAGACGACTTAGCAAAGAATCAGTTTGTTCCAGTTTTTTTTTGTTGAATCTACAAAAATGCCCAGCAAAGACCTGACACAGGACCTGAGAGATGATCTAGACCTCCAGCTGATCGTCTACTGTTCACCGAAGCCTCATCAGACATTAATAAAGTGAAACAGAAAGAAAGACTGAGGTATGATCGCAAACACACTGACACTGCAGTGAAATCATGGCTGGATTAGAACCCACAGTGGAAGCCCACAGATTGGCCTCCCCATCCAGCCAGAGACCAGAACCAAAGGCAGAAACATCCAAAGAAGAGCTTTGAATGTCCTTCAAGAAGCCTGGAGAACGATTCCTGAAGATCCTCACAGAGCTGCTTAGACAGGATAAAGCTGCTCACACCAGACATCGACTTTTATCATCGACAAACATCCACTATAGTTGGATTTATGCTTATGTGTGTTTCAGTAAATCCCTGCACAGGTTTTTACTGTACCATATAAAGATTATGGGTTAACTTCCCCTAATTTTTTATTATATAATAACCATGCTTCGATATCCTGAATGTGCCAGTTAAAAATGCCCCCACCCCCCGACACACACTGTTTCTGTAAGTGTTTTGTTACCATATATTTTCCTTTTTTTTTTTTTTTTAGAAACAATGTCGATTAATTAATTTTGCACATGATTTCTTTTCTAACCTCCTATGGGTTTTTTTAATTTCACCTGCACTATCCGCTTTTCATTTTGTTGTTATTACGCTGCTTTGCTTTTATTGATGCGTCATTGTGCAAATAATTAAGACAGACGTATAAAAACTGGTCGGTGGTAATCACGATTGGACACTGTATTTTGAAAATGTTGGTCGGTACAACTGACAAAAGACTAAATTGGTGGCTTACGGGAAAACAAAATATTGAATTGTCACAAAATTCTTGTTGGCAGAAGCAAATCCTGATGGCTCTACCTTTATGTAAACTACAAAACAGCTCTCCCTCAGAAACTGCATCTAACAACACGAGCTGCTGAGCGGTTTGGAAAGAGAGGTTGCATTATTCCACAAAGAGGAAATCCACGGTAACTCAATGCAGAATCGATTGCCGAGTTGACCGCCCTTGTTAAATCAAATCAAGACCAACACAGAGGCCTATAACAGTATAAGCAGGCAGCCCGGGGTGGTCTTTAAGGCCTGTGTTGCCTGTTCGGCTGGCACTACACCTGTGTTTGAAAGCCTAATTCAATAAGCAGCTTGACTAAAGAGAAATCTGATTTCTCTGGAAGGAAACAGCCACAACTGGAGGTGAGCTGTCAAGAGAGGCCGCTGCACTTCACACACACACACACATTCATGTAGACAACGCTCTGTGTGCGTGTGTTACGCAGAAAACAGAGAAACATGCAAAAACACCGAATCCAGCTAAACGCGTACACGTTTTACGAGCGCCACAATAACTGTGACGCTGTCATGTACGTGGAGAGGTTACTCCGAGGGCACAGATGTCATTTATAAATATAAATCATTGCAAATAAAACCCAGCCACTTCCACACTTAAGAAAAAATGCATGGTCTCCATGGGTGGTCTGCTGTCAGAAAAGTAACCTTGAGAAGTGATAAAAGTTCAAAGAAATTCAAAGGAAAGCAAGATGGATCAAAGCAGCAGATCAGAGAAAAACTGCAGGAAAAGCACACACAGAGCTTCAGAGCGACATAAAGAAAAAGATTTTGAAACAGTGTGTCAAAGAATTTGTTTTAAATATAAAAGTGAGCAGTGTATGATGTGGTGTTGTAAATACACGAAAAAACGAAAGAAGGATGCCGTACCTGGTTCCAGGTCTGAGGAAAGAGCAGGTGCTTCCTCTGGTCCAGCCACAGTAAGGGTCCCTGGAGGCGATGCAGTTCCTGCAGAGGAGAGAAAACAAATTATTTGACTGCCTGAACCCTGAAAAGGTTCCCAGTTCTACTTTGGTCGCCGTAAGTGCACAGTGTGCAGCTGCCGCCTTAAATCGGTCTCTGGGTCAAAACAGCAACTAAACACAGAGACTGATGATGTCATGAAGCAGCTGATAACAATCTATTCAATGTGGCTCACGGGAAATCACACTGGTGAGGTAATGCGTTACAGTTTTATTCATATTAGCTGTGAATGTTTATGTTAGCTCAGAAAAACAGCCACAGATGACATGATTTTAACAATGATGCAAACTGAAACACCTGCACAGGTAACGTAGCTAACAATCAGAGTCCACTGTCAGAGAAACTAGAGGGGAGCAAAGAGGAGTCTGTAATACAGCACGCTGTTAGAGTGAATACATTCAATAAAAAGAAATCTGTGTGTCTGGATATTTCATTGATGTTACAAATTTAACTCTTACTCAGAGTAACCCATGTGTCTCTCTTCTGATCCAAGTAGTTTCTGTCATATTTCAGGTCTGTCATTAAACAAAATAACTGGGTGTGCATTGCAAGTTAGTGATGTTGGTCTCTGAGTATGCAGCTACCTTTGGAAAAGGGTACAGGGGAGGTCATCAAATGCTGTCTATTTGGGGGAAGCGTTAAGGAAGCTTGGCTGCTAGATTTGCAGATTGTGACTATAACTGCAGTTAACTGACTTTCATTAGCCATCACCCTGCTTATCTTTCTGGTGGTGTGCTCATGGATTAGACCAGCGGTCCCCAACCTTTTTTGCGCCACGGACCGGTTTATGCCCGACAATATTTTCACGGACCGGCCTTTAAGGTGTCGCGGATAAATACAACAAAATAAAACTAGTACCGGTACCGAAAAAAGGAAGATTTATTCATAACACACGTGAAAAGACCCAGGAAAACAGAGTTAACAATCAAAAGATAACAAAATAACACTGAAAACCGATAAAAACCCTGAAAACCATACATTTCACACCTGAGCCTCAACTCGCGTGGCCCGGTACCAAACGACTCACGGACCGGTACCGGGCCGAGGCCCGGGGATCGGGGACCGCTGGATTAGACCATACTGTGCTCACACTAACTAAAAACTGCTTGTCATAAAATATCTCCTGATTACTTTTTCCTTAACTGAATCCACTATAAAGCAAATACTGATAATTAGGAGTGATGGTGTGAATTTTTTAGATGGATTTCCATCTCCTTGAAAGTCACTGACCTTCAAGTTTTACAGCCTGTAAAACGTGTTTGATGCTGTTCAGTGCAGTGAATATTTTGTCATTTTTGAGAAAAATCAATAGAGTGCAAGCTAATAACAGAGCTGTGAGGAGGGACGGGCGCTTAAAAAACACTTCCTGAAAGACTGAAACTGAATTCTTGATGTTTAACTAGGTGACAGTTTGATAAACGGTCAAAATAAGTCTTTCGTAAAGGTTCTGATCATGGAGCTGAATGCTGTGCAAAGGGACCTTAATTTAAGACTTCTTAGGAGACTGTGGGAGTCTCAGCAGAGATCTGAGCTTTTCAACAGCAACCTTCACCAAAACGGATTCTCAGCATCAGCACTGCCTGAGGTTTTTCATCTAAATTTGACTTTCGAAAACATGAGTCATAAATTAGATATGTTAACACTATCACTCACTTCATATTTTTACTAATTCTCTTCAAGGTAAAGTCAGCCAAAATATTCCGGTACACTTCAAATTCATTCTGTGTGTTCACAGAAAAAAACTCCTGACTCTCTCAATGGGAACAAAACAAAGTGGCTTGGACCGGCCCACACGTCACTACTCCAGCCAACCAGCCGCAGGAGAAGTTATTCCATGTGCACAGACTGTGTGTGCAGGACATCACTGTGAATCCATGCACATTTCCAGACAGGAAAACAGCCGATGAATAACCACAGAGAGGAAAAAGTGTTTGTGCACATGCTTTGGTTCAATTGTGGGCATGTTTTCGGTCTTGTCCGTAATTAGGCGAACGTAGAGAAAGCCAGCACAAGAGCCAGATGTGAGGCAAGCTTGCAGGAACTGTTTACAAAGCATATGTAGTAAAAATGTGACTTTCAAATATTTTTTCCCTATAAAGCTGCTGACCGGCTCCAGCTCACCGGGATGTTTTGCAGTGGTTGGCAGGAGGTCACATTAGTTGCTGGCTTTGGTTACAGTGGGGAACAGGAGGCACCTTTAATGGTTCCCCTGTGAAAACCTTCTAAAAATCTAAACAACTAACTTGGTGCTTTTTACTCTCTTGCACTTTGAACGGCGTGTTTGTGTGTTTCTGCTATGACAAAAAGAAGTCAACATTCAAAGTCTGGAACATTTCTCCTTGGGTCAGCTAACTCAGTTGCTAAATGTCATTGTCCTAGCAATGCACACCCATGAATTTGGAGCAGTGAAGGGAGGAGTGTGTTTATTTGGCTGTTAAGTTCAAATGTCAAACTTTCTGAAAAATTGCTTACTCCATCTCTAAAAATAAAATGGCATGTCCTTGAGTGCAGCAACAAATCTCCCCTGCTCACAGCTCCACTGATAATGTAATGCTGACAAAACCGCAAACGCCACAGACTGCCAAAAAAGTGTCCCAAAGACTGCAAGTTTTAAACAAAACTGGTGTCAATAACACTAAACATATTTCGGATAAGAGTATTCATCTAAACCACATATTTAGAGATATCTAAATATATATATGTCTGGTAATCTTTTGCTTTTTTGGTGGAATGATTGCACAGCATATATCTTTAATGGCTTTTTTATTTTAAAAAAAGTCTGAATTACTTTCAGATGTCTCTAATTCACACAAGCTCAACGTTATGGCCGATGGCTCAACAGTATCTTTTAACTTGACAAGGCCTAGGCCAATTACGTTTTTGACTAGAGGTGATAGTTTCTCTTTGCAGCGTTAAGAGAATTTGTTTGACAGCACTCATTGGACTGACCAAAACTCAGAACCATGGGAAAGTCCAAAGAATTTAGTGAAGATCTCAGAGGGAGAATTGGACTACCTTCTATCAGCAGCTAGATGACTGAAACACAGTCAGGTGTTCCAACCGGACATTGATCCCAAAAACACATCAGAGCTGGTTGGGGAGTGGATAAAGCAGGCTAACATTAAGCTTCTGGAATGGCCTTCCCAAAGCTAATGAAATCAGAGGACGGCTCTTAGAAGCCGGGACTGTGCCAGGAAACCATCTGATTTAGAGAACTTTACCAATTCTGCCAAGAAAAATCGTCAAATATCAGCCAGAATCATGGCAGAAGCTGACGGTGACTAAAGGCGTCTTCGAGGGGAAACTTACTAAGGTGTATTTAGACAAATATTATAGGTACAGCTATATCTGCAGCACCAAACCAGCTGGCAGTCTTTCTTTTTACCAAACTACCGGCACAGTAACAGCAAAGGTGCAAAAGTTAAGGACAGATGGTGTAAAAGATGGGCGTAGGTTTAGAGTCTGCAAAATGAAGCAAGCACAAAGTCTTTTAAGACTGTCTTCTTTCTAATGACCAGCAGGGGAAGACTCTGCATGCACCTTTAATGATATTCTGCACCAGAGCTTAATGAGCCAGAGTTAAACGACATCAAAAGATCCAGCTGTACGCTCGGCACACAGCATAAAGCCGAGCTGTTACTATGAAATACTGAAGATTTTATTTAAAAATGCAAGCATATCAAACAGGATTAAAGTCAGGTGGAAAGGAATCTGCACATCAACTGTCATCGCACTGAACCAAATTCAAAGTGCTCAAAAATATTCTTCAAAGGTTAAAAAAAATACACTTGAAGCCAGCAAAGCATGACTAAGAAATATTTAACCTATTTGCACACAGAAAATTAACTCTCATACACACATCGAAAATAAAAGTGCACACACCATACACACCTCAGAAAGCATGCGAGTGCTTTCTTAATGTGCATTACACGCTTGTACGACTCACCTGGTTCAGTGAACACAACTGCACGCCTCATGTACCAGAGTGTGTACCAGTCTGTGTTACTGTGTCAGTGGACTCTGAAGGGCCACAGCCACGGGCAACTAGACTGAAGTGTGATTCTCTCCAGTGTGCAGACTGTGTGGGTGTGTGCAGGTGAAACAGCCTTGCTTTGAATAAATCTTTATGTTTAATTGCAGCACAGCCAGGCTTCCAGAAATCCAGCTTCTTCACTGTTCATTCCCACAATCTAAAATGTAGTGATGAACAGAGTGATCAGGAGGGTTGGGTGCTAAGTTACTAGCTAAAGAGTAACGAGCTTGCTTTACAAGGATCATCTGTACACTGTATGGATTCACAACTACTAAATAGTGCTGAAACAGAACAAAAATTAAGCTGTAATTTTACTCATTGAAAGCCAGACTGAGCACAGATTTTTTTTAGATGATCTGTGAGCACAATTAACAGCAAAGCAAGCATTTAAAATGCTCCAAACAGCACCAAGACCAGTCGCTAACTCACATTAGCTGAGGTGATGACTGCTGTGTGACCGCAGCTACCGTATCTGGCACTTCTCTTTTCCTTTTTCCTCTTTGCTTCAAAGGTGGGGACCAGGTCTGCAACCGCTCGCAGTGAGTTTTCGTGTTCAAAGCGCATTTGTGTGGCAATAAGACGCTAAGTCTGCTATCAGTTTGCAATACATTGGAGTCAAGTTGGCAATTACATGCATCGCAATCAACTGCGATAAATCAGTGCAAATCTCAAATCTGTTGATCTCTGCAAACACAGAACTTCGCATTAACTAACATTCAGAGTCGACCCAAAACCTCACAGATGTGAAGCAGAAATTCACAAAGGTAGTTGCTGCAGGATGCTGATATATGACACGGGCGACTTTGTTTTAATAAAACCAGAATACAAGCAGTTTGCTGAGAGCTGAGTCGAGTTCCTTACTGCGAAGACACACACTTTTGATCTGCACTTTTGCCTCCAATCACCTTGTGATCTCGGTTGGTTGCCAAGAGGTTGAGGGTGTTGCTCACTCAAGTTGGTCACTGCAAGGACATTTCAATCTGGACTTTTTGGAGCTGGCCTTTTGGGATTTGTGGATTTGTGGAAGTGTTTGGTCGTTGGGTTTTGGAAGTGTTTGCCGCGTAAGGTTCGCTTTTCTGCTCTGTTTCTGCTCAACTGCAGGACTCGTTCACATCATTACTACTCTGCTATCAAGTTAAAATATCATGTATTGCATTATCAGCAATTATTATTACTGGAAAGTAAAATTATGCTGCACACGACAGAGTAAAACAAAAATAATACACCACTATTTTAATTGAATTTATTACATTAAAAGCTTTCACTTGATTTTATGCCAACTTATTCACCTATTTTATTAAAGTTTGACTCATTTTTACTGTGCTGCATTTAACAGATTGCCATCTCGCTCAAGGGCAAAGCGGCAGATGTTATAAGTTGTAATATTGTGTTATTATTGCAGCAAAGACGGGTCTGCTACAGCTACAGCTGGAAGAAGGACACTTGTGAAGGCCAGATGGTTCCTCGAGGGTCACCTAACATCTCATCTTTGCCCCGCTGCCCTTCTTTGCTATTGTGTGAACGTTTTTTTGTCGGAGGCTTACTTCATGCATCGGGAGTAAAGCTGGCATCGTGCCACTGGTACTCTGACCACACAGGACGGGAAGGCGAGGAGCAGAGTGTGGCTCATCCGGTCTAGAGTCAGGGACAACAGCTGCCTGGCCTGCAGAGAGTCCTCAGCACACCTGCAATGAGCACACACACAGATGCAGATACACATAAAAAAAATATTTTTTAGAATTACACAATTTCAATTACCAGACCGAGGCAGCACATTAAACCTCTGACCCCACTTTTAGCTTTACAGCTGGAAAAAAAACTCCCTAATGACCAAATATGAAACACAGCCAAACATAAACAGCTTTATAAATAAAAGCCATAATAAAAAAGTAATTGATTAGAGAGACCATGCGTGTAGATGTTACAGTATCAACCCAAAAATCCACGGCGCTGATTATAGAAGTTCGAGGGGTCGGCTGGCCATCAAATCCAGCACCAGAAGCTGAATCTCATCTAATTGGCACTTAGAGCTGCGATAGCTGGCACCGACCTGCCTTCACGTAGCTGATTTATACCTTTTTATGCACATGTGCACTCATGCATGAGTTGTATCTGGATGGTTTATGGTAATAGCATTGCAGCGGGCCCACAGTCATTAAGAAGAATCTATCATTCTGCTAAGGCCAAGCTGTGAGTCAATTCTTCACAGCCAATATCACAAAAGGGAGGGGGGGGGGGGGGGGGGGGCAGTGAAGGTGAAGAAAATATCACGTAGCTAACAAATGTAGGAAAAAGGCAAAAAAAAAAAAGAGTCTGGTAAAGAGAAAATGAAAGACATTCGGTGATTTTAGGTGATTGCTTGGTTCACTGTGGAAGCCGACCTATCACAGGTCAGTGTTTTTTTTCTGTGATGACTTCTTAAGTGAGAACTATGTTAGCTGCCCTGTTTCTGTGTGACCTGTTTTGTCTGTGGATATAAGGTGAGTCTGCGGTCTGCAGAAAAAAAATGATGTGATAGTGCTCCGTCTCCTGATTAGCTGGATCCCTGCTGTGAAAGCCCGGAAAGCTCACCTCACCGTGCGGACCAAATTACTCCAGTCCACATAAGCCTATTCACAGGACCCTCTCATTTCACTTGCCATCATCTCTGTCCCCCACTTTGTCACATCTGACAGAAATTGGTGTTTGGGGGGAGATGGAAAAAGAAAAGAGAGTGGTAGATACATGAATAACAAGTGAAACCGTGTGAGGAGATGGGATTGTGTTGCCAGTCTGTTGGTTGAAGGAATAATACTTTGTTTCCACAGGGAAAAATGGCATATATCAGTGAGCACAATTAGCTAAAACAGAAAGCTCGTGTTTAGAAACATGTACTTTGTTTTTTAAATGACTCTAATTAGCCTCGGTAAAAGATAATCACCAGCCAAAGCTGCGTGCATCTGTGAGGCAACCCCCCCCCTCCCAGCCCGGAGTCATCCACCATCTCAACAAAGAACAAAAAGAAGACTGAAAGGCTATTGTACCCTGTGTTCATTACGTAATGATGGGCATTCAGAGGAGCCTCAAAGCTGCGCGCCTCATGCAAAATGCTAATTAGAATGGATCAAGAAGCCCAATCTACTCCGATCTTCTGCCAAGATCCAGATATTAAATGTGATTCAGCTGCAGTCTGAAGATAAGGGATCAATTTTCCTGACAATCTGTAACTTTGGTCAAGATTAAAGATATTGTGATTTTATCATCGTTTCATTACTGATGTTTTCTCACTAATGCTGCTCTTCTCAGGCTCGTTAAAACATGTTGAGATTTCTCGATAATGAACATTAACCGCTTTTCTTTTCTGTTTGCCTAATTCCTATTCTCTGCAGGCCGTTTCATCTCCTCACATCTGCCACAATTACGTACATCGCACAACGAGTAGGTGAGCTTTTCTGTATGATTCGACGTGTTTCCGAGACAAGTGCTTTTGTCTCCCCTTGCAGCGCCTCTTTTAGTAAGAGCCACATGAGATGATGAGATGAGATGAGATGAGATGAGATAGCCTTTATTTGTCAGTTGCAGGTCTTTTGCCCACAACCGAGATGACAGACCTTGCCGACCGTACATACAATACACAAACATCACATTGGAGAGACAGGTCAGGCTAGGTAGCGAGGAAAAAAAACATCGAAACATCACCTCCCCGGCTCCCCGCGCTGCGTATACATCAAAGCTAGATGTCACCTAACCCCTTCCTTCCCTCGACCTGCGTCATCTATTTGCGAGCTGTTCCACGCCAAGCTCTCTCACTACCCAGGTTTGTGCCTTAAAGGAATAATAAAGAATTTCTTCACTTTCGTGTCTATATAACAAATACCAAGTCTGCCTACGGGTAGTTAGTCACATAAGGAAAACAGCAACTTTAAAGCTTCCTGATTAACATGTCACGTACTATACATCACGCACGGATGCAATATAAACTGTCTTCACACATGCACTGGAGCCCTGAACTTTACCATGCATCACTCAGTGGAAGTGCATGAAAGAGTCTGATGCAGTCCATGTGATGTCGATTTGCACTTATTTGCACTCGTGTGGGAAAAGCAAAGGCGCCGCCTGAACCAAATGGAGTATTTCCAGTGAGGACATGTCTGAAGTGTGCTCCATGTGGAAAAGGACAGCTTCAGACGTTGTCCTCACCTAAATCCCCCGACGCCCGACGAGTTCATGTGTGAAAATGGCTCATTTTTAATGAAAGAAACCTGCCAGCAGTCTCCATCACACATTATTCACATCTACATCCAAAAACTATTCTTCTAACAGTCCAAAAACACGTGTGTAATTCTTAATCAGATCGTGCTTTGTTGTACTCGCTTACTTATCGGGGTTGAAGCCCTCCAGTTCTTCCAGGAAGATGTTGCTATTGGTAACGGTATTGTCCTGGTTGGGCATGATGAGAAACTTGAGGATGGTCCCTCTGCTTGAGCTGAGGAAGAGGACGGTGCGGTTTCTGTAGGGCCCGGCCTCGGTATCCACCACAATCTTATTCAGCTGGTACCTTAACCGCAGGGGAAACAGAGCGCTGCGTTAATGCCACGGCGCTGTGCAGCTCATTTGGGACTCACTTCCACAAAGTAGCTTCTGGAGGTGAGTTTATGATTTAAGTGCATTACAAATTATTGGTTTAGATGTAAAATACGGCCTGGTGTGAATTTACATCGTGATATGCCATTTTCACTCGAGTCACTGGAAAATGATATGAATTCCTTAGAGAAGAAACCGCTCATCAAATTTGCATAATAAACTAATTATGGCAGACGTTTCCGACATTAATAATATTACTCAAGTAAATGGGTTTGTCCTAGGACAATAGCAGAGTGCTGCTGATCCACACAGAGTTCTGTGTGTGTGAGTAAGTAGATGAGAATAGAAGCCATGTTGTGCCGGGTGTTTAATATTCCTCGTGCACCCGGTCCCCATAATCCCCTGGTGGCTGTGGGACTCCGTACGGTAGACAGTGGGAGGCAGGGGGCAGGCACCAGTATTTATGTGGGACTTGATGAGCCACAGCTGCTTGCCTGCTACCACAGGCTTCAACAACCAACTTATGTCGGTTGCTGTTCAGCAAAGAGAGGAGTTCATGTAAATATACAGGATTACAGGCCGTTTCAGATCTCATACACACCGCATCTCCTCTAATTAACTGTTGCGACTTGAACTGTTAAAGCGTAATTAATGTGCACCCCCAGTTTCATTCATTTTCAACTTTGGTTACAAAACAAACAATTGTGAGTATGACAGATTTAATTTGTTTTAGCTGTTACAGCTGAACACGATATCGCGGGAAAAATGAAATATGTCCATATATATTCTATATGTATGGACATATTTCCAACTGGACAGATATAATAAATCAAATGTCTCACCATTATGTTGCAAAGAGATATTTATGCAGTTTGAGTGAATAATATAGTAGTAATGCTCGGACCGTCTCACCTGACCATGGTTCTCACTATCCAGGGTCGTTGTCCCAGTGATGGGACTGCTTCATCCATCAGAGGATGGGTCTTCACAAAATTTAACATCTCATCGGGGAAGGAGTTGGAGGAATTAAACTTGGATCCTTGAACGGCACAACCACCAGGTCTGGGGAAAATAAGATTAAGCATGTTAAGCACAAAGATAGTATTATATAATTAAGCAGTCTAGACAGTCTGAGTGTCTCACACTCAGACAGATATCCTTTTTTTTTCAAAAACATACTGATCTGATTCAGTTAAAAGGACCTGACATATAAAGTAGAAATAAAGTGACAGATATGCACGAGCACAAGACGTAGATTGGAGGGCAACAAGCTTTATCCTTGTGATAAGGGATTTTTCTGCTTCAGTGTGTATCAACAGACTTTTGTCTTTCATACTTATTTAATCATATAAAAAGCACAACCGTAGCTTTAGTTCACAGGACACATCAGCTGAGGGTTCGGCTGGGACCCTTCCATCTGATTGGTTGATTCAATTCAATTTTAATTTAATTTATATAGCACAAAATCACAACAATAGTCTCCTCGAGGCATTTTTTAGTATAAAGTAGACACCCTACATTAAAACTGGGAAATCTTATAAAGGCTGCACAATTTACACCGCCCCCTCCCGCCTCCAGTTCTATGCAAGCCACTTTGAGACCCAGACATTGAAATCCCAGCTATTCCCCCTTTAATGCTAAGCCTGCTCTGGTCTATGCTTGGGGTTTTTGCTGTCTCCCCATTATAGGCTTTCAGTGTGTGTGAGAGGAAGAAGCTCAGAACAAAACCACACTGCCATATATATAATTCGCTGCAGATGGAATAACAATCCTCCATTTTTCCCAAAGTGATCCTGACTGAAAGACCCAGGAGTAAAATTCACTCATGTTACTTTGCATTGTCTATATGCCCTTTGGGGATGAAACCCTACCCACGAACGACAACCTGCAAAACACATTTTCCAAAGAGTCTTACGGCCAACTCTGACTTCAAAACAAAACTTTACAACGCAGCTTTATTCCCCTGATCATTCTTTGATAACAACTTGAACACAGGTGCACAAATTGATTACCGCCATCTGCACCTTGGTTTTGGGATGACTTCATCTGGAACAGGCGTCCAAATAGACTCTGGTGATTTCTGCTCCTTAAACCTTCCATCAAACACAGCAGCCAGCTGCTCCATGTCAAAGGCGCACACCGCCGAACCTGGAATGCTACAGAGACAGGCGATTGATAAAAAGACTTTGAACTGACACAGAATGGCTCAGTGTCAGCAGGCTGTACGTTCCAACGAGGCTGCGGAAAGAAGAAGTGACGGAAAAGAGAAAATGAGGTAGATTATAGCTCGGCTGAAAAATAGACTGTGAAACTTGAAATAGGAAAAGAGTTAAAATATAGAAAGTCAATTGTGACAAGAGAAAGAGACAGACACCCGGCAAAGATGACAAATTGGATATGGGCTGTTCATATTTTGACATCCATTACTGGAACACAAAGGAAATTGGACAGATGCTGTCAACTCTGTGTCCAAAAGAATAGATACGCGATGGATGCAACAGCTAGATTAGGCCCGTGAAAAGATCTTGGCTGGAATTCCTGAAATATAAACCAAACAGGAAGTGAGTCACTGAATATTTTCTCTTCACAAAGGGGGCAGAAGATTCCCATAAAGGAAACGAACCCAACAAAATGTTACAGTAAAACGCCTGGTGCACCTCGGAGGTTGTTTAACTACTCGCGGACCCAGCGAAAGGGCGCAGAGCATCTGTTCTGAGAAGCGTTTGTGTCCCACACTCGACACGAGCAAACACACACTGACAAAACCAACAAATACAGACACATTCACACAAAGTCAGACTCACTTCTGAGGCTACGTTTCTGCGCTTCGACTACGGAACAAAGGAGTAAAGAGAGCGGTGTCAGGGTGAGATAAGAAATGAGTTTTTGAACATGCTTCCTCCTTCCACACTGAAGTCTCTGTGTCCTCATCAATGACTAATGGAGTGCGTGGTGTGAGAACAGTGACTCAGTATTAATACCTTAGAGATACACACACACACATTAAAAAAACCTGAGACTGAGTCACCTGGAACCTGCTGCTACATAAAACCCACAGAATCCCCGTCTGTTTATTTCCTCTTCTCACGTTTCCTTCAAAAGCAAATGTCCAGCTGGTGAATGTGAGGGTCTCTGAAGCTTGCCCCCAGGACGCTGCATCAAGCTGAGAGGCGTTTCTGTTGAATGCCCCTTTGAAAGCCGCGGCGTTTGTTTGGAACGGCAGCGCCTGAAGGCTGGATTTTGGTTGCGGTAGGGAGCCGCGCTCTCCCGATGTGCCGTTTGATCAGGTCACGCCGTCTCCCTGGGTACTTATCGTTCGTAGGCAGGAATGTGACTCGACCCCGGGCGGCACGGCGGAGCTGCGGGTGTATCTGTGGATGATACGGCGTCTCTCTCGGGGCTGCAGGCACCAGATGTTATGTTTGACACATCTGCCAGCTTTGCATCACCGCCAGCTTGGCTTCCTTTCTCTACCTTCACCCGCCCCTCCAGCCCCCGGCTCTATTTTTCTCTCTCGCTGCAGGTCACTGGGCTTGGCCCGTGTTGGGCTCGGTGTCTGACAGAAGCAAGCCAAAAAGCCTCGGGCTGTTTATCTCACAGAACTCTCCTAATTATTCTCACTCTTATTTTTATTCTCTTTGTCTCTCCCACTTGTATTTTTTTTAAGTCAGTGTGTGTGTGTGTTTTCTCGCACACAAAATTCATTTCCAATAATTTCCTAGTTACTCCCTCATACTCGAGACTGCTTTTCCTTTGTTTACATCTCCATCATTCCTTCAGCCTGCTGAAATTTGCCTTCTTTGCTGGTGTTGAGTGGCAGACTGTCAAGGCTTACAAAGACTCGTGTGATGTTTGTCTGAGAGGACTTCTGTGGAGTCTGAAGGGCTTCCTCGCTGTTTAACAAACTCACTGACAGCCTGAAATATTTTCACACCGTCCAAACGGACGCGTGACACCAGGATTTTACAGGACGGAAGGAAAATCTTTTAATTGGTGGTTTAACTCTTACAGAGACTTTGGATATGTGTATTTATAGATTTTACATCAGGGTTATAAAATTTCTGTTCCGGTATAAATATAGAAAAATGATTTTGTACAAAAAAAAGTAGAAAAATAAAAGTTGTAACCTGTAGCATTTCTACAGACAGGCTTAAAGCTTTTTTCTGAGGTTTCTGATGAAACTGTGGGCTGTCACTGGGCAAGAGGCTCCCGTAAAGTATGTTGTAAAATGTTATAAAAAAAAGGTTTACTGGAACCTTTTATACTTCTACCATTTGGATCATTTGTGCCTTTTTGTTATGTCACCTATAACGTTTCTATTTTCCATTTATTATATTTTCCAGCATTCTGTTGATATTTTGCCTTTCAGTCTTAGCTTATGTTCGAGTCGCTGTGTATCTTGGTTACTGCAGAATTTAGTTTTATGCGTTTTTGTTCCCATTCGGCCTCGTTTCTGCATTGGTCTCGTTGTCTTTCTTTGTTCGGTTGTGTCTCTCTTCCTGTTTTATTCTCTTCCCCTCGAGTTGTTTTGTTCGTTACCGTTAGCTGTTCCTACCTGTATCCTCTCCCCTCATTATACGGAGTATTTAGTGTCCCCCTGTCCTTCATTGTGTCCTTCGTCGTGTCCTTTGTCGTGTCCTGCCTCTGGGGAGTGTGTTTCCTTGCTCCATGTCTCCCTGAGATTCCTAGTTTGGGGATTGTTTATTCCAGTTCAGCCACAGTTTATATTTTTGTGTTTCTGAATTAGTTGAGCATTAAAGCTCCCCTTTACTTAACGTTTGTCTCACGAGTCCTTAATTTGTGTCCACATCCTGCCCGCCACGCTGCTGAACTTTGACAATTATGTTTTTTCATACTTTCTCTTGATCTTTCCCTTTGACGTTCGTGTGGATTTTTCGTTTTCTCTCTAACTTGACCTCCGTGGCCTATTTCGACAAACAAACCTCGCTCTTAAACTCTCACTGTTTGGGGTGCCGTGGTCGTTCCACGTGCTACCTGTTCCTATCCACTGCCCATTTTTCAAGAAACAGCTAGCTGCCTCATTATGTATTCTGGTGCCTTCTCTGCTTGCAGACCCAGGGGGTCTAGTTTGTACAGCTGTGCATCCTGGCATCGTAAACCTGTTCTCCTCCTGCTCCTTGTCCTCCTCATTTCCCCTCCTCTGCTGTGTTTTCCCACAGGGGCATCCTGCTGTCCGACCCCTGGGATTCTTTACAACCAAACCCAAACATGGCCTCCCGCTCTCAGGATGCAGCAGATTTACTCTGTTTTCCATAAAATATTTTTCTGGGCGGTTATAACAAAAACTAATGAGCTGTCAGTCTGTTCCAGGAGAAATAGACGTTTTTAGCTGGCAAAACAACGACAAATAAAAATAATGAGAATGGTTTGTTTTCATTACCAGCCCCAGGTAACCCTTCAGTTTGACATCCCGCTGCTCTTTTTTAAAGATATATCATTTATTATATAAACTAGGAAACACAGCTACCAGAAAGCTCCTACACTTTCTCATAAGTTTGATGTTTCCTTGACCTTTTGAGCATCAGGTGTGCAGGAGGGTGGTCGGTAGGAAGTCTGGACTCCTCTTTCATTCCTGTTGGGAGAGAAATGACCCTGGGCTCCGGCGCTGGATCGACAAAGGAACTGGCAACCTGGGGTGATGTTATGTTCTGGAAACGGAGATGAAATGATCCCACAATGATCCAAAACAGTGGAGCAGCTGTAAAATGACTCCAGGAGTACGTGGCTCACAGGTGGAGATGAGTAACTCCCGAGCGTCCAGGGGAGACAGTAAAACCCTGACTTCATTCCCATGCTACAGTCCAACACTGCACAGGCCAAATAGCAGGAGAGAATGGCTCTTTCCTCCACTCCCGGGTCCTTCTTCGTGCTGTTTTCACTGCAAGCTGCCAGCCAAAGCAATTTGTCTGGCAAGCACTTGGCCAGTGTGGCGCAGTGGGCCACACCGGGGCCAGTGGGAGGTTTTTTTAGATCACCTCACACATTCTCTGTATCTCTTTGTGTTTACTTTCCTCTTTATCTGTCCATCTGAACCTCCTTTTCTCTCTGGCTCGGCTGCGGGTTATTTAAAACAGGGCCCAGCGGCAGGTTGCGCAGGCAGGTGTGGGCGTGTGTGTATTTAGCTGGCGTGCTTCTTCGGTGAGCTGTAAATGCTGTTATCTGGGAACCGCTGTGAATGTTTCCGAGTGTGCGAGTTTGTGTGTGCATAAAGCATCCATCTGTCTCTGCAGGCAGTGGCCCCCACTCGCAGCGGTGCCCTTCCAAACACACAGATAAGATGCAGCTGATGAAACAATTTTAGATGTCAGAGAACGCACGTGTTGTCCGTTATTGACTTCCTCGTCCTTGAGTTTCTCATCCGTCTCTTCTCCTCTTTATCTTTTTTCTCCCTTTTAAATGTACTTGTCTCCTCTGCGCTTGTCCCACCGTGCACCTCCCGCGCTCGCTGCTACAGAGCTCTATTATATTCTAAAAAATAAAGATATTCTTATAATGGGACCACTGATTGATGGCAGATAGGCTGCTGGTGGCATTACAGTGAGAGGTTTGGATTGCTATCGCACCAAAAAGAAGGCGGTTGCGAGCATTTCCAAGTGTGTGCATTAAAGTGCTTGCTCTAGCAGACACAGCAAAAGGCCATTGAGGTAGTGTAACATGAGTGGGCCATCACAGAGAAACTATACTGAATCCCGCTCTATAATATGAGCCACTTAGACTGCAATATAGTCATAGACTTTCATCCTTCTGCTGCTCGGAGTACGCAAACATTCAGAGCAATTTAGGCTCAGACTTAGTTCTAAGATGATGTCTTACAATGCTGAGAAAAACAGCATCAAAGTGCTCGGTGAAAGCATCTTCAAGCGCAGCATGATAAGCAGATTACTGTAACTGTATGAGGAAAGAGACATGGGATTAAAAAAACACTGCCAAGGCTCATCGTTTGAGTCAGCTGTGACTTACATTTTCTTTTCTCACTTTTTCTGGGTTACAGTTTGTGTTGTCTCTGGCTCTGCTAATGCCCTCAGCCTGCAGTAATCCCCCACTTAGCGGGCAACATCTCTCCTCCTCCCTCCTCCTCTCAGCGTTCTTCAGTTTAATCGTGTCTTTCAACAAATCACCCTTTTGTCCTCCATGAAAGCATTCCATGTGTCTTAGATTACTCTGTACAATCCTGACCTCTGCACCCCAACACAGGCACGTTCGTTTTTCTGGAGCTTGTAGGAAACCTTGCTCTTTCTCTCCGAGTCGGCAAAGAAAAAAACTATGGTGGTCCACAAAAGCAGCAACTATACACATGTGCATTTCTTTAAAAACACCAACCATGACAGAGACAGAGGACCCCCCTCCCCCCCAGGCCTCATTCACACATTTATTAAACAAAAAAAAATCTATAAAACAATAAACAACCCGAAAAAAAATGCACTTAAAGGCAGAAAGGTTTACAGAAGTCAGTCCCTTTGAGGTTCTGCTGCGTGTATGATGTAATATAAGCAGTGATTTCACGAAAACAACTCAATGTTGAGTTATATATCACACCTGAACATCCCATACTGAGTTCATACAAAGGCAAAAGTTTAACATAGCTAAAAAATACAGAGCAGAGTGTGGTTGAGTCTGGGACACAACCGCACTCTGTATATAAAAGATCAACAGTTAGAGTCTTGACTTGAGCATTTTCACCAATTTTGACATTGTTCATGTGTGCAAACCTACTTTATCCTGCTTTTTTACTCTAATGAAGAGCATAATTTATTAAATGAACATTCAGCAAGACTTTAAATACCACGAGCTCACCAAGAAACAAGTACAGCTGGACTTTCTATAACCACAGGACTCGTGTGGATTCTTTGAGAGAATGGAGGTCTGCACTGGTCGAATGTACAGGCCGCGCTCTTCACATATGAAGGAAAGGCCAAGATTCAGGGGTCTTAAGTCTCACTGTGTGAGAGAGAGTCTCCTGTTTGTGCAGGTACCTGTTGGCTGGTGTGGAGAACACCCCCAGGATGATGTCCCTGCCGTGCATCCTGATGATGGGGCTGGTGGAGTGGAGCAGGTTAAAGTAGAAGTGGGAATCGCCGGGCACGGAGCAGTTCAGACGGGCCTTTAAGAACGACGTCCACTGCTTCTCCAGGACGCGCTGAGACCCGCCTTGATCCCGCTTGCATACCCGGGCAACGCGTGACACCACCACCTGTGAGGAGCCGCGAGCAGAGAATATGATACTTACTATACAGAACGAGCACAGCTTGCTTATATCTCCGATGACTCCAAAGCTGGGCAGTTAATATTTCCCGAGGTTTCATCTTGAAAACTGCATATTAAAAAGCTCTTTTTAACTCCAGGGCGATCTCTGAAGAGTCATTTGCATGCTATTTGCAATGTGGAAACCCTTTTTTAACAGATCATTGTTTTATAATGCTAAATCTAATATCAATTATTCATGAAAATGTCAGTGCATCTCAAAATTGCTGCCTTGAACACACAATAGCGATGCTGCTTAAGTATCAATTTACTCTGCTCTCTGTAAACATGTCGCAGCCAGGGACCTTTTGCAAACACTCCCCAAAAGTGAATTGCTAATTTATTAAAGAAACAGGTTTATATTTATTTATTTTTATTTTTAATAAAGATGCAGCTACTGCTCCGGGGGCAAGAAATATATCAAGTCAGTAGAAATTTGGCCAGTTTTTCTTAGGTTAATACAGACAGCTGTTAATAACGGGACTTGTTGCATTAGATATGCACGTAAACAAATACAAAGGTGAAAGGTCATCGCAGTTTGTAACAGAGAGATACTAGACCTGCAGCTCTCTTCATGCTTGTATTCTAATGATAGATTCCCACATTTCTCTCCAGTTCTTTTTAAAAGATGCTGTGAATGGACCTCAAGGTAATGTGAGAGTGCTCAGCAGGGGAGGAGAATATATTTCCTTCGCAATGACTTCTTTACCTTCTCCAGGTAATTGAACTCCATGGCTATCTCTCTGAAGAAGAAGTAGATGTGAGGTCCCCACTCCACGGCACTGACAAAATACGGCTCTGTGTCGTAAGAGAAAGAAACACTCAGAGAAACAAACAAGAAAGGCGACGTGTGCAGGAGTGGTGCACGGAGAGAACAGGTTTCATGAAGTACAGGCGAGAACGAGTATAACAAAACAGCATTTCTATTTGCAAATGCATCATTAATTCCCACAGCAACCGAGCGACATGGGGGCAGTGAGAAAGAGGCAACAGCCATGCTTAATTTCATTACATGGTGAAAGGGGATTTCACAGCAAACAATAAGCACATTATGACTCCCTCGTGCTTCCGAGGAACGAGGCAGGCGTGCCTGGGACCTTCTAAAACCTGTGTGAGCATTAAGACCAGGGGCTCGGGCAATGTGATTGGCAGGTCCACTCAGTCTCCACAGTGTCCACCAGTCACACTCTGTGTTTTTACTTTGTAGCATAAACACCGGAAGAAGGTTTCTAATAGCACTGGAAATGCAAAGTGTCTTACTCTCGAATATTCGAACTGTAAAATAACTGAAGGATCTTGCGTGTCAACGAATAACAAAAGCCGCAGTCTGTGAAAAAAGCTTTCATGCACTGTGATTGGCCCGCTTGTTTCCAGCAGTCAAAGTCACCAACAAGTGCACGCAGTGTTTTTCAGTCAAATGTGTCACGTCAAAGGAAGCAGACGATGCTGCACACGGCGTTGAAGGGGCATGACGGGCTCAACGGTGGAAGCATTTTACCTGCATGCTCGAATAGACGTACACATGTGCCAAATGTAGCGTGTATCTAGGAGCATGGCTGTGAATAATGAATACACAACGAGCTTGTTGAGAACACAGCTACCGTGCCAGCGACGCTGTCATCACAGGTATAATTTATGGTGGATCTGCGGCTTTTTTGATTGACATGTGCATCGGCTAAGGGCAAAGAGGCAGCACCGCAGTGCAAAAAGGTTTCTACTCAAACCTTTTTGGGTAGAAAATAATAATAATAATGATCTATGTATCAGATTCACGAGGCACTTTAAATGGTTAAAAACTGAGTATTTTTAAAGGTTTAGATTAGGTCTACTAACAGATTCTGCTGTATTATCACAGCAGCATATAAAGTTATTAAAATGAGCTTCCTTTCCCCCTGAGCCAACAAAAATATACAAGTCTAAAGTAAAACTTTGAGATCCTGTTGCAGGCCCGGGGGGACAAACGTTTGGTTGGACACTGTGTAATATGGGTGATTCTGTGAAAGAGGCAGCTCTGTGTACAGCTAGCTGCCTGCATGCTGACTCAGACCTGTCCTACCAGCATATGCATCGATCCACGTGCTGCTAAGTAATGTGGACACAAACTCCAGCCATCAGACTCACATTAACATCAACAGCAGGCGTGATGCTGAGCGCGCTGCGCCGACATAACTATGCTTGACGGCACACAAACGAACACGCCCACTCAAAGCGTCCACACGCACACGTGTCTGCAGATACCTCTGAACCACTTGGAGTCGTGCTTCACGGTGCGCAGAGCAGGACTGTCCCCGAGGCTACGGTAGATCACCGCGTCAATGGCCAGGAAGTCCGTCACTGTGGCCGTAAACAGATTCCCCTCTGATACACACACACAGACACACACACACATAAAAACAGCTGGTGAGTTGGATCGTCTGCCAAAGCACCATCATAAACAGTGAAGCTGGAGTTAATGTGAACTTTTATGTGCTGCATTATAAACACGATGTGACTGACCACTCAACAATGTAATTGCAACTTTTCTACACGCCCACACAAAAATAACATTCGTTTTTTTTACTACCAGCTAATATCAGATAAGGATCTGAACAGTTTCAGACACGGTATTGATTATTAATGAACGAGTTCAAACACAACGAGGTAAACTGAAGCTGAGGAAACGCTGCGGCTCTCTTGTGTTCTGCTCAAGGGACAAAAAACATATTTTGATGACATCGCACACTTCCTCATTGTGTGACAGCACACGCTAAACAAACCGTGTCGTACCTGCGACCAGAGCTACGTTGGCGTGTTTGGGATCATAGGGACACCGGGCCATCCCACTGACTGTGTCTCCCAGCATCTCCAGAGTGTCTCCCTGTTAAATCGCACACACACAAACACAATTAGATGCATGCATCAATCTGGGTACTCCAAACAATATGAATACATCTACAGCAGCATCATGAAAACAAACCACAAGAGAATGGCAATTAGGGAGTGTTACCATAAGTGCAAACTAATGATTCACTGGAGGCAATTAGGCACAGCAGCAAACAACAAGAGAGTCCCATTTTCAACCATAAATAACACACACAGATGCACACATCTATGCATCCACGTCCACACGTGTACATTTCAATAAAATTGGCAGCTCATGTAATAAAATCTCTGTTATTCTTTCACTATCAATTACACAAACACAAACCGTTCAAAGGTCGCCGCAAGCAACTATTTGAAGAGAGCAGCAGATTTGGAAGACTTCAGTTCTCATCGGCTGTTTGAAATGAAATAATTTATAGGTGTCATTTCATTAAAACCCTGCTTTAAATAAAACAGTAGCTAGCATCACTAACTAGTCCCCAGAGAAAATGACAGCCTATCAGGCAGAGACAGGTGAGGTATACGCTGTTGTAGAATGTCATTAGCGGCTGACAGATAATGGGGCAAGTACGTCTCAGTGTTCCACTGTTGCACCGTGTTTGAAATGTGAGAGACTGAAAATAACACTTATCTGAGAAAGCCTTTGATAGTGAAAGGATTTTTTTCCTCTATCTCTTTCTCCCTCCGACTCCACTGCCTTCGCTCCTCGTTTAATATCGCTGCGGAATGATGTGAAATCACCCCAGTCGATGATTAATATTTATGTGCAGTTTTTTTTCTTCTTCTGCAAGTTTAAAACGGTTACTGTAATTGAGCGAGACAGGGATAGGCTAAGAAGTGGAGCGCGCTCCCTGCACGGCGGAGGGTTCTGGTGACTTGCTGCTTGATGGATACAAACCTTCAGAGTCTGACAAATGTGCTGTGGGACAGTGCTGGAGAAATATTCAGAACACATTTTGGCTAGTCAACGCTTACAGTTGTAGCTCGAACTCTGGCATCTTTTAGATTCCGCCTCCATCTGTGGCATTGCTTTTCTCTCTTTACCGCAACAAGTCACGTCTCAGCAGCCTTACTCTGTGAATACGCTCCTCTCCCTCTTTTCCCCTCTTTGTGTTCTTCTTGATTTTCTGTCTCTGACTCTCAATGATAACAAGCTCGGCAGACCACAAAGTTTAACCGCCGAGAAATAACAACTGTTGTATCTCAGGAAAACGAGGCGCTGGAGCTGCCAGACAACAAGGATAAATAACTCCTGGGGAGGCAGTCGGCACTGACTCAACTGCTTGACAAACAGTTCTAATGAAGCTGTGCGTTCTCACCTGAACAAGTGCACTAATTGATCTATAGGAGGGAGACTCTGTTGTAAAAATAGACATTATTTATCAGCTAAGAGGCGCTCGACCGCTCGCTGGTGGTGGCGTAGGGCGGCTGCGATCACCCGCCTTGGGTTTACTTACAGTGTAGTTGGCACACAGCGGGTTGAAGGCGTTGGTTCCGCACAAAAACAAGCCTCCGTTTCTGCTGAGCAGCACTTTGATGAAGTTACGGCATTCATCCTGCACGAGAGAAAGACAGAAATACAGAGAATAGGCTTGATATGCAGGAGGGGTGAGTCTGAGGAACAGATGATGGCGCAAATAGAAAAAAAACCTTTATTTTTCAGACGCTGATTAGCCAAACCGCTCTGTGAAATGAAGCTTTTCAGCTGCCTGATGTGTGGAATTATCACACCATTACTGCTGTCAATCACAGTGATACAGTCTGAACGTAGCCTGCAGAGACTTTAGGCGTCTACCCTCTTCACACATGCATGCACATGTGCACGCATACACACAGCAGTTGATTGACGGAGGGTAATCCAAAGCAGCCTTAGGATTTTAGAACAAGCGGCAGATTTAAGGCTAATTTCTCAATACGTGAAGCGCGTGTAATGAGTAAATAACAGCAAGTCGCATTTTCATTCTTTGAACAGTCGTGAGTTCAGCACCACCATGATGGCGGTTTTTGCCCCACAGTCCCAAATACAGATAAATGTTGGTGTCTCCACACATATACTGTGTTGTTACTGTTAGCTTTTTTTATCCATTTATACTGTGCTACTAAAAATGTTTCTTCATTTACTGTTAAAGCACGTTATCGATCATCTTTAGCTCATTAGAAGGCATCATTTATTAATTAATTTATTAATATTTTTAGTTTTCAATTTGACCTCATGTACCAGTAAAGTCCATCTATTTGTTTCAGCCATGTCTGTCATGTTAAACATACTGTATATCTACATATCATACATTATATCTCAACAGCTTATTGATTCCTTTAAGCGTTCTCATTTATTCATTTCTGATCGATAACTATTTTAATCACAGATCTGTAACCGTACAGGTTAGCTTATGTGTTAGCTACTGTGCAGACTTCACTCTCTTTCCTGCAGCATTTAGGTGAACGAGCAGCTTTATTTATTTTTTTAACTTCCTTTTAATTGAATTACTGGAAACACTTTTCTAATCTTTCTGTTCACTTACTCACTAATACCCGAGTACTTTATTAATTTCCAAGTTCTGCTGCTTTCAGCTTCATATTTTGATTGCAATCATTGCACTTCACCCTCCATACTAGTTACTTATTATTTTAGAGATTAATTGCATTATTATAGATCAAGCTACTGAGCAATATATTGGTGATCAAATTCAATAGCTGCAAAATTAAAGAGATATAAATCAATAATTAGAATCTAATATATAAAATCATATATATGATTTTGAAAAGTGTCATTGCACATAATGAGCACATTTAGTTGAGGTAATTTAGCTATATTTGATTATACCACCCACGCACTATTACGCTACTTAATAAGATTATTCAT
The DNA here is from genome assembly GCF_051167445.1 of Perissodus microlepis. Taxonomy (NCBI): domain Eukaryota; kingdom Metazoa; phylum Chordata; class Actinopteri; order Cichliformes; family Cichlidae; genus Perissodus; species Perissodus microlepis. The sequence continues at coordinate 32,409,162 of NC_140482.1, read as the reverse complement.
TTATAAGAAAGGATTTTGTTGAAACTCTTTTCACTGCACACAAAACAAATCTGTAAGACGACACAGGGCAGCGCATGAGCCTGAAAGTCACGATTTTATGTTCTGATTTCCTGAAGGAATTTTTCCATCCATGGCTGCTAAGCACAAATTTCAGATGTGACCTTTAACTGTAAAAGTCAAAAGGGACTGACAGCAATTTGCACTTGCACAGCCGCCCGAGTACGCAGAGTGAGTGGTGATGTACAGTAGATCACTGATACATAGCAGCCAGCAACCCCCAACCCAGCACACCACTGTCCCAGCCACGATGGCACCAGCTCTGCCACACACACACACACACACACACACACACACATACACACACACACACACACCAGATGGGGTCTACTTCAAGACCACCGCCCACATTAATGTTGATGGAAACAGGAGCAGAGATGAAATAAAAGTGGTGTGTGTGTGTGTGTGTGTGTGTGTGTGCGTGTGCGTGTATTCATATCTTTGTGGGGACCAAAAATGGTAAGTTTACTATACTTGTGGGGACCAACAATCCTAGTCCCCACGAGTTTGAAGGCATTTTTGAGGCTGAAAATGTGGTTTTAGTGTCAGGGTTCCAGGTGGTTTATGGTTAGGTTAGGTTTAGGCTAAGGGTTAGGGTTAGGCATTCATTTTTGATGATTAGGGTTAAGGTAAGGGGCTAGGGAAAGCATAATGTCAATTAGATGTCCCCACAAGATATGAATACCCAACATATGTGTGTGAAAGAGATCAGAGGGAAAGCAGTGATATGAGAGACGGCTGAGTGTTATTCCAGATGCTCCACCCTCTCCCCCACCTTTCTCCTTCTCTCCCCGCAGGGATCTCGTCTTTCAGCGGGAAGAAAGAAACAGGAAAGCAGGAAGTGTTTCCACGTGAACGTGAACGGTGTGAGCGCATGAAGTGAGTCGAGCTCAAGGTGCAAATTTCTAATGGTTGCGCCGCTATGTGACAAACAGAAGTGCGACTGTCACAGTACTTGCGGGCGTGTGCGTGCCACTCCCACACACGCAGAGTGTTGCGTGATGCATATAGTTAAGTACACATGTAACGAGTGTGTCTGTGTGTGCGTGCATCAGAATCACAGCACAGATGCAGGCTCGTGTGTGAGAATCATTTGCATGCTGTTTGTCGGTGGGGCTGCAGTCTGTCAGCTTGGTCAGAGCTGTAATCACAAAGCCAGATGAAGCACTCTTAATAACAACCCAGACCCACTGCCAGCATCTCAGAGATGGGAGCGAATACTCAGAAGAGCCAAACCGCTGCACAAATGTGTTCACTTGGCAGTGGCTGTTCAGATAACATTAAGGATTTCATGACTTTAGAATAAAAAAAGGTTTATAACATTTTAACTATTCAGTTCTGCACTTTACAGACATCATCCAAACTCATCCTGTGCTGCACACATGCATTTTATTAATCCCCATTCATCTATTCCAGGGAGTCATTTGGCACTCCAGATACGAGTCTTTTTTTTATTCAAAGCCCAATTCAGGCAGCAGCAGGATTAAGGTTTTACTGTGGGCTCCACATTAAAATAAAAAAAACAACAAACCTATTATAAAGGATCATGCTGTGAATTAAACAATCATATATAAACCCATGTGCTGTACAGTCTGATGCCTCCTCCCCTTTTCTGTGCATCCCCTCTCCCTGGGTAGAATCCAGGCAAAACGCCACCTGTGCTGGCTGGCAAGCCTTCCAGAGACCCAGACGACTGCAGCCCTCCTCCTCCTCTTCCTCCTCCTTCTCCTGCTCCTCTTACTGACAGCGGCAGAGCTGCCTGTGCTCTGAAAAATTAATCTGCAGCACAGATGAGTTACACAGGAGCACATGCCTCGGTGCAAATATGGACGTAATTGTCAATGAAGGGATAAATTTACAGAGGAATGAGGAAAAAAAGAGAGTGTGGAAAGCTACCAAGAGATGCTGCACAAGTGTTTGTACATGTTTGCATATGCAAAGGTACATTTATATCAACTAGATGCTGGCAGACAGCAGGGTTTAATCAGTTCCTCGCTCTTGAGGCAGATGTTAGCCAGGCTAGCTGTACGCTGCAGACGATGACAGAGCAAGTGCATTTCCCACTGCACAGCTAACCTCTTCCTCAGAGACACAGAAATATGCACATCCACCAGCTTTAAAATAATCGTAAGCAATCACGCACAGAGAATCCACAGCAACACAACAACAAGCACCATTAAAACTGAGGAGGCTCCACCTTCAGCATGTGCTTTTCATCTATTGTCCAGAACTCAGCCCTCAGTCTTCAATGATAACAACCTTTTCACTCGGCATAAACCTCAGCTCAGAGTTTTTTTCCTAACGATCAATCTTTACTCTAAACTTCACGAACAAGGTGTTTTACCTCCAGCTACAATAAAGATTCCTATCTTTGCTCGAACCAAAATACAAAACAGGTAAGGGTCGTAAAATATTCTGCTCATTTTCCTGTTTTAGGAGCAACCACAGCAGTTTTCATAGTCCCATAAAATATAATAAGTTATCACGATGACCCGGTTTAGTAATGTTTTGTACAATGGGAGCCATCTAAGGCAGTACATCAGGGGGTCGTATTTAGCAAGCTGCTCCTCTAAATCTCCAAAGTTTCCATTACATGCCTGGCTGGTCCCCTGATGTTAGCAACCAGGGAGAAGAGAGCGCTGCTCTGCCAAGAACCGCCATTGAGCCAGAACTCACCCACACACATATACTGTATACACAATACACTCACACACACACACACACACACACACACACACACACACACACACACACACAAAGCCTTGGCGAACCCTCTTCCCCACTCATTAACAACAGGTCTGTCATTTCCAGAAAAATCCCCGATGCACGATTCTGACTGGAAACAGAGTGACTCTTCGTGGCAGGAACAAAGTGTGTGTATATGTTTGTGTGCATGTGGGCGGAGGATAAATTAACAGCGTTACCAAATTAGCAGCACTGTGCTGTTCAGAGTGCTGCGGTCTTACTCAGCATGTTAAAGCTAATCCGCATCCCTCTGAAGCCCTTCTTTAGTGTTTGATGGTAATTCTGACTGAACACACCACAGGCCACAGACAAACAGCACGCACAAGCAGGACGAAGAAGTGAGATGATAGAGATACAAGAATAAATGAGCAGAGAGTGAGCCGAAACTTAGTAAAAACCTACAACTCGCCGGGTCATCCGAGCACACACACACACACACATTTTTCAATCTTTGACCGTAGCACTTAACCTGGATCACCTTTGCACAGCTCTCCAGCTGCAGACCTGCTGAGTAAACGATCACATAAACCAGATTAATTCTAATTAAATGTGATTCTGTATGCTGCAAACATCATGAAAACCAAAGGCACCACAAACCCTTCTTTTCTTCATATTCACAGTCTTTGACCCTAAAAAGTCCTACGTTTGGTGATGAGCTCGAGAGCAGTCCACAGCAGCGTGTGGGGCCTGGGACGCTGAGTACAATCAAAATACACAGAAACACAAGACACTGGCCAGTTGGAAAAAAAAGATGACGATGACTCCACCTGGAGCATTTTAAGCTGGGAAAAAGCAATAAAACCACATCTTGTGATGATTCTACACAGAAACAGTCGGACGACTGCAAACCCAGAGCTCCTCTGAGAGCACGATTAACACAATATTGATCAAACAATCTTGCTAAGTGCTGCTTATAATGATGCCTGGCCGCTCTTTAAGCATCTACTATATGGTATTGCTTTTGTTTGCGTCTACATGCCCATGCTGCCACAGCCTGATACGCTGGCACAGAGCCACCTCTGGGGAGCGTCTCACCCACAACATCGTGCTCTCTCTCTCTCGTGCGCTTTGGTTTTGTGAAGAGAGAAAGGAAAGAGGGAAATAAGGAGAGCGAATGGCAGCGAGAGACAATCAAAAGGGCAAATATGAGCGAGATAAAGAGACAGCGGAAAGCGCGGACAAAGGAAAATCTAATGTGGGTAGAATATGCAGTGAGTGACAACAAGGCCGACTGTTGCATTCATCGACAGCAGCTTGGTCAACACGGGAAAAGAAAAAAAGGTGAAAGGATTAGGATATTGAATTTTCAGCCTAATTAGGGAGATACTATGTCCTTTGCGATCAACCAAGCAGAAACATTTAATTACAAAACCAATTATGAGGTGGCGAATGTATCACATCTGACACAACTGTCCCCCCGAGCAGAACTGGACATTTTCAGGAGGTGAAGTGGAGGAGAGAAGGAGGGGAACCGTTGTGGGGGAGAGTATAAGGGAGGCACGTAAAACAACAGAGTCCTGATTGTGCTCGTGTACGGGTAGGTGAGAAACAAAAGGTCCTTTCGCACCGTAACGGCGGTGAGAAGACCTCCTCGTTATGCTGCCTGTGGTTGTTCACACTGAACCAAACTAAGCCAACAATGTGTGCTGTTGGACAGCCCGACAGCACTCGTGAATAAGAGGCATGACATCTAGTGTAGAAGGCCTGTCGTGCTGCCAGCAAAGGTGCAGCAACAGTCCTCCAGCACCGCGCTCTTCTATCTGCCTCTGCAGCCACAGAGACAAAGAGAAAGAAATGTGAGGCGGAGGGAAGGTGCAGCAGAGAGAGACTTTAAAGTACGGCATGTATAAATGTACAGGATTTACAGTGTTGCTGATGATCCCTCATCCATGTTTACCCAAACCTCTGCACCGTGTCCATGCATTAATGCATGAAATGGCTCTTCTTTTGTTAAATATTCAGGCATCCTCCTTGACCTCCAGCATGATAATCAAAACGGCAACAGGGGGTAAGAAACGCGCCCGCGACGGTCTGATGCAATCAAGTGCAAAAGTGCTTCAGTAAACACTGCAGAGACCGATATAACAAGATCATATTGATACTGTGATGCACATTTTATCATCATCGTGGCATCATATGTGCATTTTAAATAACATAATTGTCTAAGCCCAAAAGCCGCCTTGCAGAATCTAAAAATCCCCAAATTTTCCAAGCAGCCCTTCAGCTCAATAAAGTCATAATGAATGAAGCAGAAAACACACAATTGCACACCAGCTGTAATTATTTACTCAAGTTTAATAGTCCAGCAGCTATAGTCTGATGACTGTGAGCCAATAATTTGGGTTTCCGCTGTGGCTGGAGGACTTCCTGGGAAAGACTTCCTGTTCTGTGTGTCCATTTATCTATTTTATCAAATGCACTCCAGAAAACGTGTTCCCACTTTGGCTCTTTACAGGGACCCCATTCTGCACGTTTACATGTAAAGATCTGTTTATTTCTCCGTATTTTGACATGCAGGTTCACGTAGGACAGGGGTGGGCAATTCCAGGCCCCGAGGGCCGGTGTCCTGCAGGTTTTAGATCTCACCCTGGGTCAACACACCTGAATCACATGATTAGTTCGTTACCAGGCCTCTGGAGAACTTCAGGACATGTTGAGGAGCTAATTTAGCCATTTAAATCAGCTGTGTTGGTTCAAGGACACATCTAAAACCTGCAGGGACACCGGCCCTCGGGGCCTGGAATTGCCCACCCCTGACGTAGGATGTGGACTCTGTGAGAATAGTTTCCAAAAGAATTCATGTTCATGTGACCACTGTGCAAGTTCAGCAGTAAATATTAGTTTTATTGCAATCCAGAGGCATCGATATACTGTGGTAGGACATCAGGTTTAATGCTGTAAATGATGGGCTACAACACACCGCCGTTACTCCTGCACTATTTGCTTCCAAGTTCCTCCTCCTCGACTGGCGTGGTTTCAACAGCTGAAGGACACAACGGTAAAACAGCTTTTGCTACCCCAACACAACTAGACTTTCCTTATTCTGCGTCAAAGCGACAAACACAGAGTCAAACACGGTGAAACGGTGGGAATTTTGGTTGCAAAGACCATCAAATTTGTCCGATCTGAGCCGCTTTCACTGTGATGCTGAAGATGTCATCATGATTCTTGGTCGTCTTCCGTCTGGGACAGCCCAAACTCACACAGTGTGTATAGGACTTCACAGTATTTAACGATGCTAATTCAGATGGAGATACTTTATCAATAAATGATCTCAGAGGTGGACGCCATGCAGGTGCAGTGGTTAGCACCGTCACCTCCTTGGTTCAAATCCAGTCTGGGGCTTTTCTATCAGGAGGTTGCACGTTCTCCTGTGTCTGCAAGGCTTTTCTTCAGGTACTCCCACAGACATGTATGGAGTGATTCTAATTTGGCTGCAGGTGTTAGCCCTGGTGACCTGTACGGGATACACTCGGCCTCTCTCTCTATGACAGCCGGGATGGGCTCTGACCCCCTAAGACACTGATCTAGATAAGTGGAAGAAAATATTATGGATGGATGTTTGCATTTACTGTAAAAATACTGCTGCTATTCTCTTTATCAAGCTCTTGGTTTGCCACAAATTATTTCGTGTTTGGTTAGTGGTTTTGCTATATCTTCATATCATTACTTAGGCAGTACAGTAGCCTCTGCATGGTTAAAAAATTACAGAATTTTTTAAAATGCATTTTAAATATGAGTGATTATAATAATTGTACTTATTTTGGCAGAAAACAGAAAACTGAATATGTAATATGTTCAAAAAGAAAAACCTTCAAAATGTTGCATCTTTGTTAATACTGTCAGAGGTTAATTAAAAATGTTCATTGTACTGTTTTCAGTGTAATTACTGAAACAAAAATAACTGCGTTCAAGTCATATTTTAACAGCAAATATAAGATGTACCGTCAGGGAGTGAGTGCATGATTGGATGCAATCACACAGACACACAAACGCGCGCACACACGCACGTCTTTTCAAATGCATCTGAGCCCAGAGAGCTGACTGAGAGGACCTGGCAGTGTTCTTATCTTCCTCACATTGCCGTGTGACTCACAGCAATACCAGGCAGCACAGTCATTAGGGGCAAGAAGACCTTTCATATCTCAGTCAGCCCCACGGCTCTCCGCAGGGCCGGCCAACAGGGACCCACACTCACCCCCTCCTTTCTCTGTGCCGAGCTTTTTGTCTCTGTCCCACTATTCTCCGTTGTGCTTCTGTCTGGCGATGTCTCACACAGATTTAATGTCAGGTGTTCTCTCACTGTGTTAAATAAGTCATTTTTTGTGTGCCTGGAGGGGACAGAGCCCATGTTTCCCCTGTCAACCACAACCATCACAGCTGCATACACCCACACACGCAGACACTGAATACGTGATGTTTGTGTGTTCGGCAGACAGCAGCAGCAAGGACTGAGTGTGTGTGCCGGAGATATAAGAGTTATTCAGGCGTGGGCTGCCGCCGGCTGCAGGGACATTTTACCCCATCCCTCCTCACCGCCTCGGCTTCCTGACGCCCACCTGCATTTTCCGAGGGCACAGACTGCAGGCCTAACTCACGACGGTGGGATGAATTTAACGTTGCGTGCTCTTCCGATCGATGTGCACGTTTGCTCGTGAGTGACGGCTTGGATGAGCAGGGACAATAATATGTGGTCACAGCCCTCCTTCTTAAGGCTGCGCCAGCAGGGCTGACAATCAGATGACTGGCACAGAGAAACCAAGGCTCCAGGCAAAAAAGGTAAAACGTGCCATAATTTAGGAGAGCAAAGCGTGTGCCCATGTGTGCCCATGTGTGCAGAGACAGTGTAACTGAAGCCTTGCTGAAGGATTTTTCAAAGGAAGCTGATTGATTTAAACAGCTTTTTACTGACTTTGTGCCACTGTGCAGCTCACACGTGCTGCAAAACAACTCAAGCTGCAGAGAGACACCACTCACTCCAATAGGGATGGGTACCGGTATCCGGTGCCATCATGGCACCGGTTCTGACATAAACGGTAGTAACCAGACCGAAAAGCAGCGCACATTTCGGTGCTTTATTTCGGTGCTTTTTTTTCCTGAGCTGTGATACACTTTGAATTCTAGCCAATCATTTTACGTTTCCGAGGATAGTAGGCGGGTCCAGGTACGTACGTTCTTTTAGAGCAGAGCTACAGATTAAAAATGCCCAAAGCGAAGTGGTCAAAAGTCTGGCTGTACTTCACAGCAAAATATGTAAACTCAGCAGCCTGCAACAAGTGTTTTAAGCTGATACTGTGATACTGTCAAAGGAGGTAACACCTCGAATCCGATGAAACACCTGGCGACGCATAGCGTTTTTTTTAAAAGCCGAAAAATGCGCCGTATTTGATAGCTTGCTGCGAGACCTCACACCGAGCACATCTACTGCGGGTGTGGTGCCTGTTATCGGACCCGGAGTTAGCGACATCCCCCAAGAACCCGAAGAGGAGAGTCCTGGCCCCTAGCCCTGTCAGTGTAGCAGAAATGATGACGGATGATGATGGCAGCAGCAGCCGTTCTTCTCTGCGTGAGTAGCTTAATGTTGTTCGTGTGTAATTTACGTTGAGTAGGCTAACCACATTATTACATTAATGCATGTAAGGTGAACTAGCAAACACAGTCGTAGTTACATGCGGCTGTCTTCTTGTTTGATGGCAGATACTCCCTTCACCCTGACCAAAAAGGCTAAAATGACCAAAGAAAAAGTAGAAAAACAGTTAAACATGAGAGGTTTTTGGACAAAGTTTGTGTTTTTTCCATTGTTTAAGCACTGCTTCCAGCCAAGAGTGATACCATATATGCCCCATAGCTGCAGAAAAGGCTAACATTGTTATCTTTTTACAAAAAAAACAGCTGAACATGAGAGGTTTTAGGATCAATTTTGTGTTCTCCATTCTTTAGGCACCGGTTTGAGCACCGTTTAAGCACCGGCACCATTTCAAAAGTACCGGTTTGGCACCGGTATCGGATAAAACCTAAACGATACCCATCCCTACACTCCAATTTACCGCAAATGCAAATGACAAAATGAAACGACAAACAGTTCAGAGAATATGAAAAAAAGTGGTGAAAAACAGAGAAAATGCAAAATGAAATCCTTTTACTTTCTTCATGATCAAGTTTCTATCCACCAACCAGGCATGTCCAAAGTCTCCTTCAGCTACAATCGTTTACAGTTCATACAGAGCAATAAAATCCATTTTTAATATCATCCCTTTATGGATTTTATGGATTACGAGCTACTGTTGTTTGGAAAAGCGATTGAGCCGTTTCAGCTGCTGTGATCAAATCATATCAACATGATTTATACGTGACAGAGTCTTCTAAAAATGACCGAGCCACCTGATTCTGCTGCTCCACTGAGATTTATTGTGTCTTTAAGTGGGTACTTTTGATTTTCTTGTCCACTGTTTCGGTCGAGTGTCACTTTTCTGGTCGATGCTGTTCTCTGGCACAGCGAGCAGCTTTTAGCAAAAAAACCTCTCCAAACACACAGTACTCAGGTCTGCAGGCTCAGTGTCGAGCTGGAAAACACAGCGGAACATTTATCGGCTCAAGAGCCGGATACTTTGCCCAGGAGGGAGTGGAGACAAAATCAGAGCTAAAAGGAGAATTACTGGATGCAAATAAAGACACAAACATGACTAAAGTTAGTCTGAATCTGTTGGATGTTTAGACTCTGCAGCATGATTAAGACAGACAGACGCCGTCTCACCTCATGTTTGCCCTTCATCCTGCAGATCCGGATGTCGTTCTTGTTTGACTCCCACGTTCTTTTCTATAAATGAAATGAAACACGGATAAATACTGCTGCTTACCCTGGCATTTCTCTCGTGGAAAATGACATTTTCCAGCTTGGAGACAAGTGACATGCGCACCTAAAAGGCTGTAACTGCTATGCGTGTCTGCTAAGAAGGTGCTTACCTTGTTGTAAAACATCTCATCTCCTGCAGTGGTGTCCAGCTCCACACGAAAAAGGTCATCCCTGGAGAGGGAGACACAGAGAGGGAGTTAGACAGCACAGCTCCATCCAGAGCTAACAGCAAGGCAACATCGGCTCCTTCCTAACGTGGATTCTTTTGCTAGCTCGAGTACATCATCTGCATTTGTAACCTGTGTTTGCTTTGTGTATAATTTAGCCACAGCACACGCAGCTATGTGACGCAAACACACACAGAAATGCTGTTTATTCATTTAAAGTTGATAAGAGCAACAGAGATTAAGGAAGAGCTTTACAGTGTCTTCCATTTGTCCCAATATATACAGAAAAATGGCCCCAAATTTGGCTTATCAGTCTTTTCTAGTCCTAAAATTGAATTAATGGATGATTTAATCAAGTTGTTACACTGATGCTTTCACGCCCCCACACGCTGTCCACACGTGGTCCAAAACCCTAACACCATGCATGTATTCATGACTTCCCAAACACTTCTTTTTTTGCACTCTTAGTCTGCTGTTTGCGGTAACCTTGAAAAATGCCTCCTAAACCAGAGTTAGGCTAAGAAGCTAACAGCTGACGTTTGCATATTGATGAGGGCCAGGACGGATCTGAAGCATGGATTTCTTCTGAAGTGGCTAATCTGTAAATCTGCCACAGCCATGTTAGTCCTGCAGTATTGATCCATCTCTGACCCAGCTCTACCTTTCATCTGTGCTGCATGAACTCTCCTAATTTCTTTCACAGAAGGCGAGGCGCACAAGTGCTTGCTCATGTGAGCTGGAGAGTGTGTATCTGTGTGTGTTTGCATCTAATTTTACCGAGAGAGGCGGCTGTGAGAATGCATGCTTGATAAGAGCCCAGGTAGGCCAAGAGCCAGCAGGTCACCCCTCTTCTGAATAATTTATCTTCACTTCCTGTTGCTGTGTCAGAATATTACAGCCCTTTCAGCACAGCAGAGCGGGAGAATTGTTAAGTGGCGAAGAAGTGCAAAATCACCAAACAATGGCTTGGTGTACCCCTGCTTAACAGGTCAAAGTTTAAGCATCCTCAAATCAGCGGAGAGGGCTAGAGAGTGAGACGTAATCTCATCCAGGCTGCTTCAGCATCGTCTCGGCATGATGAATACAGCAAAAGGCCTCCGAGACGGTGGGGCTGGCAGCCAGCACTGTTGTCTCTCGTAGTGCAGAGCATGAGGAATTATTTACACTGCTGCTTCTCTTTCCTTCTGCACTTCAGGTTGTTCGAATGATGCAAAGCCTGGATGCTTTTCTTTGTTTACATGCGCGTTAGCCAGTTTCTGTGTGCTGCTTGTGACATAAAGTTGGAGTTAAGGGTGTGCAAAGAGTTCACGTTTATATTGCAGGATGTGTGTTAAGCCTTCAAATCACCTCATAGGTTTTCCTGAGAGCACAATCAACAAGTGTCTCTTTGTAGCCTCATCTGCGTGTACGATACCCACGTGCCGGAGTTATTATTTTAGAAATGCCTCCAAACCTTTTGACCTGGTAATTCAAAGTCAACACAGGCTCAATCGAAACTATTTTCTTACTCAACCAGCTCATGAACTTTCTACAAACACCAGCAGGCTGAAGGTCGAGACCTCTCAAATTGCCCTCTTGGCCAGGTCTCTCTTAGAAAAGAGATTTGAATCTCAGTGAGACTTTTACTTGGATAAATAAAGGATAACAATGTTTTTTCTTGCCATAGCTGCAGTGTTGTGCTGCTTTTCTGAGTGAAAATCCAGTGTGAAAATTACAGCAGTGAAGGAACAGAAATGGAGGAACTGACACCGATATTAATGACTGAGAGGAGTCCGGTGTAAGTATGCGAGAGAGGGGACATCAGGTGTCCGCAGACCACATCCTGCACGCCATCAGCATTTTACTGAGAGAGCAACAGTTTGATCAAAGGCCTTCTTCAGACATTAAATTTAGGACATTTGGCTATTCAGCGGCCAAAATAAGCATGCAGATAGATAACATTATGGCTCTGCTATGACCGACACCCTCAGTCTTAAGCATGAGCCTCTGGTCATGGGTAGTTGTGTGCCTTCTTCTCTAAAGTGATACAATCTGCAGATGCAGTTTGGCAGAAAGGAAACAGTTCTCAAATAGAACTGCTCAAAACAAGGTTTGGGCATTTATTTGATATCTGGTTGCTGATGAGGTGTTTGAATGCCTCTTAGGGTGAGTGTCATCGACAGATATATTTTATTCAGCATAAGGCAGAGAAAGATATGTCCAAAACAACGTTCAATGGAAAAGCAGCACTACAGTCCAAAGGAACAGAATTGTGGCTTGAAGTGTACTTAAGTCTTTTGAGTGTGATGGAGAGAGACGGGCATCGCTGTTCCACCGTACAGCAAAACCAAGATCACTGCTGGAAGCTGAAAAGCAGTTCCTGTTATTTTCATTCATTTTTCATGTTTTTGGTAATGCGGTGAGGTGATCCTGAGAGTTGCACTCTCAGCCTTGTTTACCAGAACTTGCAAAAGAGAGCGCATTACTCCAAACCTGGCTTGTATGTCTTAGAGCTCATTTTAAAATTCCAAAGTTTGTTTTTAAATGCTTAACGGTCTTGCCATCCTTACTCACCCCCGGGTAGGGCTGTTCGATATAACGATATATATCGGATGACGATATAAAAACGTCTATCGTTTCATTTTACGCTATCGTTTGTTTTGTGGTGTCGCAAAATAAACTGTTTACGGCAATATTTTTTCATCTTTTTGATGGTCATTGTAGTGGCTATATTCATTTCTTAAAGTTCTCTCTTTCTCTTATATTTTATATAACCACACTACAGACGGACAAGCCCCTGTTTTTATGCGTTGTGGTTAGCAACAACTACGGTAACAGCATCGCGTGTCCGCTTGTTTATGTTCCTAATAATAATAATAATAATAATAATAATAATAATAATAATAATAATAATGGATTGCATTTATATAGCGCTTTTCGAGACCCTCAAAGCACTTTACAATACCACTATTCATTCACTCTCACATTCATACACTGGTGAAGGCAAGCTACATAAACCTTTCACAATAAAGCTCAAGATCCTGTTGAGACTTTTCAAAATAAACTGAATCATGTGAAAGAGCAGATTATTTACGGATGAGAATTAAAAAAGAGCCGCCAGGTGCTAAAAAATAAACCTTAGACTCAAACGTTAGAACAGGCTTTTCCCCGCAGCACGCCGTGTAATAAATACTCACAAAGAAAAAGGCGGCCGTTACAACTTATGTCTAAAAATGTGTAGTTTCATGCATCGGTTAAAACACTCGACTCCAGCTACATGACGGGCAGCTGGAAACACTTCCCGCAAGACGAGCTGCCCGAAATTCACAGAATTTACAGAAAATGTTACATTTTTGTGATTTATATCGTTATCGGGACGATAGAATTCTTATATGGGATATGAGATTTTGGTCATATCGCACAGCCCTACCCCCGGGTTCTCAAGTCAGCTGACGAGCTGCTCCTGGAGGTACCAGGGTCCAAGAGGAAGCTCCGAGGGGACAGGGCCTTCTCTTTGGCTGCTCCTAACCTCTGGAATAACCTGCCTCTGCACATTAGTGAGGCCCCTTCATTGTCCATTTTTAAAACTAGTGCTGTCAGCGTTAATCTCGTTAAGATTACGTTAAAGCCATAACCTCATTAACGCGGTAAATCTCTGTTAGCGAGTTATCGCGGATCGCCCCGTGCGTGGGGCTGCATGGCGTCAACGGGTTAACGAGCAGTTATGGCGTTAACGTCATTTTAACGACATTAACGCTGACACCACTACTTAAAACCCATTTTTACTCCTTGGCTTTTCAGTCTGATCGTGATTTTCCTGCTATAATTTAATCTAATGCACTGATTTTATTGTTTTTATTTCATTTTAATTATTATTATTTAATTTTATTATTATTATTATTTTTAAACTTAATTTAATGTACCGTTTTTTTTTGCCATGTCAAGTGTACAGCACTTTGTTTCCAGCCTGGATTGGTCTGAAAGTGCTATATAAATAAATTGCTTGCTTGCTTTACATACTAAACTTTCCCTTCCGGCCTCAGTAGAGTCTCTCCCTGTCTGACTGCCACAAGCCAACTGACCTGTTCACTTCAAGAGTCACATTAGCGGGCTAACACAGTAAAAAACATCCAGACTGGCAGCAAGTTAGCACTTCCCACTCCAGGTAATGCAGAATGTGCAGATAAAACATGCGCGCACACACACATACACGCCTACAGACTGACAGCACAAACCTCTTACAAGTGGAACAGTTATTCAAGAGTTTGAGTCATTCCTTCAGTCATGCTGTCAATTGGTAAACTCTCCAATTGGTTTATGTTTGTGTGGATTTGCCTGTTGGATCTGACTCGGGGCTGAGGACCACAGGATCCACAGCTGCTCGTCTTAACAGCAATGAAATGGGGCTTAACGCAGCAAGACTCTTACTCCACTTGGCACCAGTCAAATACAGAGTTTACTTTCATTTAGCGGGGATGGGAAGAGGACACGGAGAGGTAGCAGCTCTCAGCGGGCGTCTGGGGCAGGGATTTAGCAGTCAGAGGACAACTATGCTAATGGCGACAGGATTTGGGGATGAGTGAGGCGTCTTATCAGGCCACGCACTCTGTCGAAGCTTTTGGCAGTCATACCTGCCACCACAGGTACTTATTCATACAGTGTACATTTTAAAACTCAGTCACCCTGCTGGGCCGTCTCTGGCTCACAAATGCGTTTGCACATGGATCTATTTTTTTCCAGGCTGATCGTTTACCGCCAGGAAGCCACAAACACTATTAGCCACTTACAAAAAGATAGAAATATAGTCTCGAAACGTTCTCTCTCTCTGCTTGCCTCCCCCGCTGCCCCGCCTGTAAGCTTAGTATTTTCTCGTCATCCGGTTGGTTGACATTCAGATCAGATTTCTCCTCCTGTTCAGGAACAATTTCTACAGCTGTAAATTCAAATTAATTTTTTAAGTGTTTCATGGCCGCTTGTTATAAAGCAGACCTTCAGACTGCAGTAGCTATAGTTGTCTGTGGGAAGTTTTATTGCCCGACCGTGTGCATGTGTGTGCTTATAGATCCTCCCGGTGCAGACAGAATGGCTGGAACCAAGCTACATAGTTTGATATATTTACTACCAAGTCTCAGCAGTGAAGTTAGACCTGCTGGAAGCAGGGGACTGGGTCATTTCCTGGACGACAGCGGCGTCTCTTATTGGAAACCGCTTCAATCTTCCTTCCACTACAGCAAATAATCAGCACCATATGCAGAAACTAACTGTCTCCTTCTTTCGGGATGTTTCAAACTGTGTTACTTTCTGGACAACATGGACAGTAAATCTTAACGTGCATGCTCGTTTTTTTAGCACGGTTGCTTCAGGTCGGCTCCTGAATGGCGTCAGTGGAGAACCAGATGTTGCACAGCAGTGGCGCAGGTGAGGAGACTGGGCTTCCGGCCTTTCTGACCACCGGGGCTACTATCTGTTCAGGATCACTGCCTTCAGCAGACTGACAGGCATATGGGGACCATCATCACACGGAGAACAAACTAGAAATCACTCAACTTGATATTTGTCGGGTCAAATATCAGCCCTCACATGCAGCTACTCCACAGGAAAGAGCGACAGCTAAAGGAACACGTTACTAGCTAGCAATAAAACAATAATATGCGTTCAATCTTTCTGTCTCAACGTTTACAGATGGCACGCAGCCGTGGCTCGTGGTTATCTTTTCAACATGGCTGCGAGGCTATTCTGCACAGGCCTACATAACGTTTCCATGTGCTCAGTTCTAAAGTTCCTGTTTGAGAAGGAGAACTGCTACCGTGGTGGCATCGTGTTGCTGTCACACATGTTTTCTTCTAACAGATGTCAGAGTAACACGAAGCAGCTGTGCCAGTCTGCCAGGTTCCTACTAACTCAGAGGTCTACCTTGTAACTATTAATTTATTTGTCAATAAACTTCTTTTGGAAGATTAATAATACATGCTGAAACCTGAGGGGAGACGCTTATTACCCTGCGAGCAAGCTAATCTCAATTACTCCTTACTAACTTCATGTGTGTGTCCAAGCTGTCATTATAACAGTATTGTAGAATCAGGTGCAGCGTGTTTGACAGTGTTGTTTTATGTGTTGCATTTGAAAGGCGAGACATTTCAGGAGGAACCGATGACTGAAAATTACATATGCTGTTTAATAATTACACATCGGGGGTGGCGGTGGCTGTGGACGTGGAGCAGGTCATCCACTCTTCCAGTCCATGGTCAAGTGTGTGTGATGGATAAAAGTGTGAAAACATAACATAAAGTGCTGTACAAATGTGTGTGTGACTTAGAGTGCTTTAAATATACAAAATGAAAGTATAATATACTGTGAATGTCAGTGTATTTACTGTTTAATTGGCTCGTGTGAAACCAGTACATAAACAAGCTAATCCATTTAATAGGGAATGGTAATGTAAGTGTTTTTTGACCAGTGTGAGGTTGGCATTAATGGTTATAATGAAGAAAATGTCATATTCTGGTAAGAAGTAAATAAAATAATCGATATAGAAAATTTTACAAGTGTTCTAAAAACATCAGTTCTCACATCTCTTTAGCTAATGTTTTACTGGTCATGTTCTGCCGTCATTGTCCAAATGTCACCAGTTCTTCAGTATTTATGTTCCTATGCTGTGCGAGTGGACTCGAGGCTACTAAAAGCTAGTCTCCTGATACTTTTGGCTGATCGCTCAGGATCCACCGAGTCTCTTTAAGTCTCTCAAGAGACAAAGTTTATTAAAGAAAGGCTAATGGTCCAAGCAGGTCGCACAGGCTACACATCCTGGGCTTTGTGGTGCCATGTTTCACGGGTCAAAAACTATTGACTTTTTTGCGTGTGTTAATGTAACATCTGGGAGTACTTCAGCCTCAGCTGTACTTGCACATTTCCTCTGAGATGAATCCTGACGTTAGCACTAAGGAGTATCCACATGGGGAGCGATTCGCTTGTGGCTTCTGGGTGCTCGCAGACATTTCAGGTGCCGGTTGTTTAGCTAACCATCTGTTCCATTCACCACGCTGTCACGTGTCCAGCACTGCCCTGCACTCTCACCGGTGGTTGCTTCAGCTGTTTGGTATTGCCAGCTGCTTGTTAGTATCTACCTCCTTGAAGTTGTGGAAACCCTGCACCTCATAGTGGTTGAGTTTCTTCTACTGGTTATGAATTTAAATATTTTGTACAAAATATATTGTGTATCATTTATTTAACAATAAATTGGGAATAAAAACTGATATGTGTACGTTAAATATTTTATGGTGCCCAGGTCAGCTCAAACGCTCTGGCCAGCATCAGTAGGAGGCGGTGAAGCATCCACCTCTCCAGTAGTCCAAATTGGGTCGATGAGTCGGTGACGCGAAATTCGTCTTTGTCATGAAAGTTAGACACGGATCTAACTTTGGATCTAACAAACTCTTAAAGCAGTGAAACTGTTTATCAGAGGGAACGTATGATTTTTAGGAAACTCCAGTCCAACATTAGCTGGAATAACATGAGCTTAGAACCAGCTATTGTTGTTATAGCCAATTCTTTGTCTGTGGTATAGAAGCCGGAGGGTCATGTGTCTAATCTGCATGTTGTCTTAGGTTAAATCTCTGACTTCGGCTCTGGAGATGACGCTTCAGGTGAGGAGGAAGAGGATGAGGTGGAGATGAGGAAGATGAGAGCAGTGGTGGAGGAGGAAGATGAAGAGGATGTGAAAGAGATAATGAGAAAGACATGATGAAAACTGAAAGAGCTATTTTTTCTTTTTAAATGAAAACATGGATGCTTTTCTGTAGTTCTTTAGGCAAATTTAGGAATTCTCATGCTAAAGGAATGCCACTGGGATACGGAGGGTTAACCAGGCTGCTGCTTCTCGCTTCCTGTCTGGACACAGCTGAAGTTAAACTTGCTCACTTTGAGTCAGGAGTGTATGTTTCACACATATGAAGTCACCAAATGTCACTCACTTTCCGTGATGTGTCTGGTCATTACATCGACGATGGCGCTTGGCGATGTGAGTTACTTAGTAACACATATAGTGATAACAGGCAGTCCAAGAGATTTTAAAACCCCAGGTAAGTGACGTAATGTACATTAGTATATACACTGATCGGGCATAACATTATGACCATCAAGGTGTGCAAAAGTTGCGAGGTGGAGTCTCCATGGATCAGACTGAGATCTGGGGAATTTAGAAGCCAAGTCGACACCTCAAAAGCAACGTTGTGCTCCTCAATCGTTCCTGAACGATTCTTGCTTTCAGCACATTATCCACAGTGATCAAGGAGCACTGTTCACCTCTGTTCCTTCATTGAACCACTTTTAAAAGATACTGACCCCTATGGACCGAGAAGACCCTGCAAGACCTGCAGTTTATAAGCTCCAAGTCATATAGCCATCACAGTTTGGCCTTTTTTCAAACTTTCTCATTCTTCCTGCTTCTAGCATCAACTGTGAGGACAAAACGTTCACTTGCTCCCTGATATATCCACCCACTAACAGGTGCCACAATGAAGACATAACCAGTTATTCACCTAGCAGCAGTCAGAATGGAACGCCCGATCGGTACATCTACACGTGTGTCTGCATGTGGGTGTGGGTCGCGTACCTCGCTCCGATGTAGAGCGTCCGATTGACCTGCAGGATCCTCTGGACGTGCAGAGGCTCTTGTCTCAGCCACGTTTTGTGCGGTCGGCCCAGAAACACGGGGTATCTTCTCACCACTGTCAGAAAATCAAACAGAATGGCTTCTCTGAAACGGACATCCATCTTTGC
The DNA here is from genome assembly GCF_051167445.1 of Perissodus microlepis. NCBI lineage: Eukaryota > Metazoa > Chordata > Actinopteri > Cichliformes > Cichlidae > Perissodus > Perissodus microlepis. The sequence continues at coordinate 32,390,583 of NC_140482.1, read as the reverse complement.
CAAAAGTACTCAGCATAAAAGTGGTTTTGTGTTAGTTTGTTTTGACAGTTCAGCCTCAGTAACAGGTATTCAAGGTGAAGTGGAGAAAGCATTTGAGATCTGCATTTGAAAGCACAGCCGACGCGCTACATTAAACGTACCGAGACACGGAGGGGAGCGTAGACAATTAATCTGAAAATGAAAGATGTCTGAACTGCACCCCATATGTCATTATATTCACAAGTTTTTGTTTGTTGGCTGATTGAGATTCACTTTTGATGGATTGTTCATTTACATGCAGCCTTTTGTTGACAAGTTTGGCAATGCATGTTCTGCCGGCTGATTCGGATAATTCAAAAAGACAGAAACAAATATCAGAAAGGTAAATGATCAGTGTTGTACATCGAGGAAGAGGAAGGGAACAAGCAATAAAACATTTCCAGTCATGTTGTACCACAGATGTGTAACAGCTACATATAGGATAATGATTTTTAAGGAAAGCTGGTATATTTCTATCTGATATTATTTCATGTGCTCAGCACAGTCTGCTTTCTTCTTTTCATTTCTATATTTTTCTTCTTCTACTTCATTCCTATCCTGTATGTCTTATCTTTGCTCCGGTTTCTGCATCACTCTGACCCGCTGTGATTGGGCCTCTGACTTCTGTTTCCACTTATACCTGCTATAAACCACAGCTGTTGGGTCTACTGCAGCCTAGCCAATAGGCAGCACCCAGTAGTCAGACACGTCTACGCTCAGCTGTTCATTATTGATACACAAAGAAGGGCCTGGACTTAGCTGGAAAACCACCGGTCAATATTATTGAACTGCAGTCAATCTAGATCAGGGCTAAGCCGGAGACTGCAGAGCCGATACGGAGCCACAGAGTCTGAGCGTTCGAGGGGCTTCATCTCTCAAGGGTCTGAGCTCATGTGTGGGAAAGTCACGAATGCGAGAGCCCCTTCCACGGCTTCGGTCTCATTCCCGAGCGTGACCCCACGCTTCAACGCGTTTTGTGTGAAATCTCCACAGCCACCATCGTGACCTTAACCCTTCGCCGTAGCCTCCCCCCTCAATCATCACCATGCGCATTTGGCTGTAACCCAACACTTCACATCATGTCGTGGGTGAGAGAAATGCAACGGAGGAAAAGGGAGTAGGAGCGAGAAAGCGAGGGGTCAAACCTTCTGTAGGGATGAAGTTCAGGGGCCCTGGTTCCTCCGGGAAAGCCGAGCTAGCCGTTCGCAGCAGCCAACACAGCAGGAAGAAGTAGGAAGGGGCCACAGCTGCCATAGCAACCCAACTGCAGAGTCTGTGGAAATAGAAAAAGGGAGAACTCGGGTGAGTTGTGGTAGACACATTCACTAGCAGGCTAGTTCTCTCGAGTTCTCACACAGCATCTGCATCTCCGTCCTGTTGGGAGGGGAGATAAACATCTGCTCAGGGTGACGGATTAAGTCATCCACTCCAGGAGAAGTGTCCAGTCAGCCACCTCTCTCTGTGGCATCACCACATCAAACATCACATCACAATGACACATCCAAATCCTACGGGAAAGAGACATCAGAGGAAAAAGAGAGGTTGACATCCTGTCCAAGACAGAGGACAACGTATGTCCCATACACCGATCGATAAAACCCTCTGTGGGCATAAAGGGAGAGAGACGGGCTCGATACGCGTCACGTATTATCCAGTATGAGAGACAGAGAGGAAGAGAAGTGGTGGTTTACTTAAATGAAATGCTTTCCAGTGACGCAAATCATTTTTCACCGGGCAACACCGAGACTTGTAGGTCTAGAACGTAATTCATGTGGAAATACAAATGATACCCAAATGAAGTTAGCCTACACAATCCATCTGCAAAACGATGGCTCCAGCACTTAGCCTCGAAGGAGGAAAGCACTCAGAATTGATATCGACTTAAACCGCAAACCTCAAAAGGTATGACGAGCTGGCTACCCCCCCATCTCTGTTTGTGAGACTGAGCTGCCAGAGAGAACTTTATAAAGTTGTTATAGTCTTAAGATCTGACTCATCTGTAATTATAGTAAATTTCCTGCCTTGCAATAAATTGTGTTTTCAAAGGAATTCCACAGAAACACTGCAATTTACAAAGCCCCACAGCTCCACACTTATCTCATGGCGTCATTTGCTTTGAAAATCTCGCGGGGAGGCAGTCCCCTCCACCCCCACCACTGCAAACACAAAGCATTTTCTTTTACAGTCATGCACAATTGCAACATCTAACAACACCTGACATTTGAATCTGGATTTCTTTATGCAAAATGCTTTAACATTTGCCTGTGGTCACAGGCGCGCATGGTGTAACGCTGACTGTACAGTGTTGTTATATCTGCTGTTGTATCCATCAAAGGGCATCGGTGATGCTCATTTCCACCTCCATGTTTTTATCGCTGACTTTTACTAGAGTAACTTGAGTGCATCATTCCCTGTTAAAAAAGCAAAGTCATCACGCCTCAGTTCAGGTGACCGTGAGCATCACCTCTTCCCCTCTGCCAGTGCCAAACAAACCTCCTCAAACCACAATCACGACAAATGTGATGCATACACTAACACCAGCAAATAAAAAAAATACTACATTTCCAAAAATCTGCAGTCATGTGATACAGAAAGCCCTGCTAATCAAATTCACTTGATTAAGTGTGAGCACCTCTATAAAAGCAGCGTCTGCAGTATGTTGGTCTGTATGTGTTAACGCAGTCTTCCTAGAAGGAGACATCTGTGCAATACTCAGAAACAAGAACTCAGTCTGAGACTGTACAGGCCTCAGTCAGCCTGTTAAACTTAACATTCATCATCAGTACAATTAGAAACAGACTGAACAAGTGTGGCTTATTTGGAAGGGTTACCAGAGAAACACTCTGCTCTCTAACACAGGGGTGGGAGAACTCCAGGCCTCAAGGCCCAGTGTCCTGCAGGTTTTAGATGTGTCCTTGATCCAACACAGCTTATTTAAATGGCTAAATTACCTCCTCAACATGTCTTGAAGTTCTCCAGAGGCCTGGTAATGAACTAGTCATTTGATTCACGTGTGTTGACCCAGGGTGATGCCCAAAAGGATGATCTGATATCGTCGTGTTGGTGTTGTTCCCACATCATCATAATAAATGTTGTTCCAGGTTCAACATTGCAAGTGACCAATCACATTGTTGTGACGTAATACTTTTGCAAGCCAAGGGATTCATTCATTTATGAAATTCCAATTTTGCAAGGACAATATGTATAATGTTTACCGTTTATTAAAGAACAGTATCCTGAAATGCAAAGAATTCAAATTGCTGGATCAGTGGACAGAGGTGGTTTCTCACAAGTTAAGTCGATTTTTTTTTTTACAGCGTTTTTTTCCAAAGTCGCAAAAGTATGACGTCACAACAATGTGATTGGTCAACTTGCAATCTTGAACCTGGAACAACATTTATTATGATGATGTGGGAACAACACCAACACGAGGATATAAGATCGTGCCGTCTAAAACCTGCAGGACACCAGCCCTTGAGGCCTGGAGTTGTTACCCGTGCTCTAAAATAAGCACGACAGCACGGCTTAGAGTTGTACAAAACGCAAGACTTCTGGAACGATGTCCTTTGGACCTACAAACCAGAGTGGACCTGTTTGTCCATGATGCACAGCAGCACATTTGGAGAAAACCAAACACCTCATACTGACTGTGAGCACGGTGGTGGAGGGATGGTCTGATCTATATAAATGAAACTCAAGTGAATGATCTCCTCTGTATATCTGGAGTTCTAGAGTTGAATGCGAGGCTAAAGCTTGGACTAAACTGGGTCATCAACAGGACAAAGATCCAAGCACATAGCAGCAAACCTCAAACACAACGGCTGAAAAAGAATCGCTGGTGGTGGACCTTCAGGGACCTGCGCATAAACGAATGCTGCAAACCTCAACGAGCTGAAGCAATGCTGTGAAGAAGCATCTCCCAGATGTCCTCCACAATAATGTGAGAGATAAATTCACACAGAAAACCATCGCTGCAACTTACTGCTGCTAAAAGTTGGTCTACAATAATGCCAGTACCTATGTGGTAACCTAAACATCATCAGCATTTCAGTGGACAGCACAGTACACGAGGTTGTGGAGGTTTTGGTAAAACTAACCAGCAGTTAGTTCACTGTAATGTTTGTGTTAATGAAAGAGAAAAGGCTGCACGAGCCTCAGTCTGTAGTCACCGTCAGTCTCTCTCCTACACACGCCCTCTTTTTCCCGAAGGATACAAGCAGCCATTGTGCAGCTCATCTCTTTAATGGAGTCTCAGACATAACCTTATCGGGACATATAATCTTTATGGGACATTTCTCAAATTCCCCGCACTGACATCAGAATAAAAGTGAAAGGAATGCTAATTACTCAACACCCACAAGCAAATTACGGGAGACGAAGGGGAAAAGAGTCAGAGGGAGAAGAAAGGAGGTCATGGGGTAGAGAGAAAGAGAGAGAGATGGAGTGGGAGATAAGTGGGAAAGAGTAAGAAACAGGGAGAAGATGAGAAGTCAGGAAGCCAGTATATCCAATCAGAGATTCTATTGTTTCTGCTATTAATAATGTATGAATAAATGCCAGGCGGTATGCATTCGATTAGTATAATTAGACACCCAGGGCTATACAATTTCATTGGACAGCAGAATAAGTAGGTACACCAGCATTAAACCAAGTGTGTGTGTGTGTGTGTGTGTGTACATGCAAATGGTTCTGAGCCAAAGCATCTCCATAATTATGACAAATGGCAACAGCCAGTCCATTCAGCAGCATCGCTGCATGATACAAGCTGTACAGTGCTATGCCATTATCATTGAACCAAGCATACTACAAGTCACATATACATTTTGCCATTTGTAGGAGACACTAATCCGAAACATTCAACCCCAGGGTGCTATAGCACTCCGTGTTTAAAATTAAAATGGCAGTAGATGTCACTGAAGTCATGTTGCAGTTGGCACATAGTGTGGACTCCCTGGATTACAAAAAAAACAAACTACACTGTCAGTGGAAAATTGTCAGCTCTTGCACCGCGGGGGTACTGTTCCAATGCTGTGACACATAAATAAATACAGGGACTGAGCTGGATTGTGGGAACAATCCCAAAAGCCCTTCTTGGGTGCCAAGTAGTTAACACAGATAGCAAATGACAACTGTGGAGGAAAAACGCAAACATTAGCTGGTCAAGCTTACAGTGAGTCCGAGTCCTCTCAACTCAGCAGCACAGCCGAGTTTCCACAGAGTCGTTGGCCTGTGCGACTCAGACGCCGTCTCAGACAGATTCGATTGGGTTTTTAGGCAGGTCATTTTCAAGCTGTCAAAAAGGTGGGGACGGGGTGGTGGGTGTAGTGTTTAGGTATCTCCCCGGAGCTCATCAACGCCGACCCAGAATGATTTCCTCTGTGGCTGACTTATATAACAAATCACCAGCCAATCAATGATATCTACAGTCTTAAGCAAAGCCCTAATGAAGACTAATGTCGATCTGATAAGGACTCAAGAACACAGACTTGAAAGAGAAGAGGAAACACTCAGACGGGGAGGGTCGAGTTGGATGCTGGTTACAGATAGATACTGACCCTCTGCTGCAGGGGTCTGGGTACTTTGCATGCAAATAGAACACCTCCTCATCAAATGAAGACGCTAATATGCTCTGAAATGCTTTTGTCACTTATTACCGTTGCCATGGCTCTCGCTTCCTCCTCTCCTCGGTCCAACTTTTCTTCTTCCCCTTACCATCTCGTTATGCTCTCGCTTCTATCCCGCGCTGCCTTAACCCCAGTCTTGATGATGTGTATGTTCTCATTGTGCTTCTATCGCACAGCTGTGAGGTACTCGCGCTAAAAATTTGGATGAAGAGTTGAAAGAAACCCGAGATTATGCGTGTCCTAGATATAGCGAAAATGGTAATGAAATGGAGCGGTATTAATGGGAACACAGCGGTGGTGGTTTGGGTGTTTATGATTGAAATATTTAACAGGGAGGGTTTTGAGTATTATGCAGGGGTATCAAACAGTACTCAAGCAGTAGTCTATAATATAATCCTTTTTCACACTGGTCGCATTGAAAAGCCTGCAGAGGAAGAAGGAACACAAATGCGATCTATTTCGACTCAAATCCTATTATTACCATTTTATGAGGCAAATTTTTCTTTTTGACAAAAATGTGGTGTTTGCAGGTAATGCGTGTATTTTTCCTGTAATAGCAATAGCTCATGTGATTACTTTGACATGTGATGCACGGCAAACGCTCAGTAACTAACCCACAAAGTATAACCTAGCTGCGCGCTTGTATGGTATTTCAGTTTCATTGCTTCCATCAACAAACTGGAGACTTTATACACTCGCCGCTTAGCACCAAATACCAGCAGGCAGCTGAAAAGCCAGATATTTACTTACTGTAAGGAGTTAGTGGAGAACAAAAGCAAGGGGTGAATAGTGGATGTACTTGAAGGTGGACAGGAACACTACTCCATATAAACGCTCACTTTCTTCTGCTCTGCTTGTGAACAACTTTTTCTATTTGCAAGCTGCTGCCCTCGTGTTAGCGCTAAAGCTAACACTAGCTCTACCAGTGACAGAAGCTTGTTTTCATTGTGAATAAAGGTCTGCAGATGTAACTCAGGGGAGACAACAATAACCTGAAGGCTTTAACAGTGAAGTAACTTGTGTTAGAGGAGACACACACATGTACCAAAATACGTTGGGTCTTAAAACACTTAATAACTTTGAAAGAGGGATTAATGTTCCAAGAAGTACTCCTTCGCCTCAGGGCGAGCTCCACCAGGTTGACCTTCAGGGTTTTGTACATGAGGCTGCTGCTACATGGAAAGGGATATAAAGCATGCAGCAGAGGATTTTGTGAATGTTCTACTTAAATATATCTCATAGATTTCCCAGGGGCCGGCTTAATTGTCATATTAGTGAAAGAGGAGAGGCTGCTTTATGGAGTGTGCACAATCAATGACAGGTGATAGCCCGATGCTGCTTGGATCTCCTTCAGTCAGGATTCAATAAGCAGCGGGGTTGTGTGGAAGTAAGGGAATGAAAAATAAGACGTGAGAACGGAGGCTTGGGAGGGAGGGTTTAAGGCAAAGATGGAAACGAACTGCTATAAAAAAAAAATGAGGCTGGAGAACAGAGAGGACAAGGCAGGACAAAGAAGATGATAAAAATAAGGCACCGCAGGGAGCGATGAAGGGAACCAGAGGTGAAAGAGAAACAAGCGAGGCATTCAAACGGAGACGAGGAGTCACACCGGAAATACAGACGGCGAAAGCCAAAGAATGTGCGGAATGAGAGAGACAAAGAGAGGATGAGCGTCGCCAGATTTATCTTCACCCTGAGCCAAAAGCAGACTAGTGGGAAGAACTTATGGCTCTGCACTTTTCTGGTTTTCAACTCATCTCAAGCGATGACATCTTTCTTTATCTCTTAACGTGCACATCTAAGTAACATACTAGAAAAACATGTGCTAACGTACCAAAAAAATGCTGATGGATTATCAGACTGTTATATTAATCTGTGTACCCCTGAGACCCCGACCTTTTAAAGTCAGTGATTCAGTGTATTGAAGACATAATTAACTAGACGAACAACTTCCTGCAAATCAAAGACAAAACGCTTGTTCGTTATTAGGGCCAAGCTTAAAACGTGACAGGAAACTTCTCTAGAAACACACAAAGGTCATAAATCTGAGTGGTATTGTTGATTGCAAACTTATGTTTTATGGCAAAGCCTCAAAATGTTGGCTTTTGTGGCCCTGTTTTTCTTCCTGTTGCAGGGTTTTGTAAGACCCAGTCCCCCGTGTTACTCATTACATTTCCCAAATGTGATTATGACTCTTTGTCTCTTTATTCGCTTGCTTGTTCCTCTTTTATGGTTACTTCCTGTTCACTTTCTTGTGTGTCGTGTTTCGTCTTATTCCTGCCTTTGTGATTGTCTGGCCTCTTTGATTAATTTCACCTGCATGTTGTTCCCTAATAAGTTTCCTGTGTATTTTAATTCCAGCCCTTCCTTTATTTAAATGTCAGTCCTTCTGCTTTCTTATCTGCTCGCGTACCCTGTAATTTTGGTTTTTGCTTTTCATTTTCTTCCTCTGCACTTTTCTGCCAGGACCCTGCAGTGCCTTCACTTCTTCTTCTCTGTTTCATTTAAGTGTATGCATTTATGTGTTGTGTTTGATAGATGTGGGCATACCTGATTAATGCTAAAGGAAAGATCATGAAAAAACTTTTTAAGGGTAGTACAGCTAAGGTCAGATAACTAAAACAGCATGAAATCAATAAGTGGACGTCAGAATTATCCTTTAGGCACCAAATGTTTAAGGATGGTGGGATGATGAACTCCTGCTCTATTGTTCATGATTATGGCTGCAAAATTCCTGCAGCGGATGATTCCTGATAAGAAAACAAACGTAAAAGCATCACACCTGCTCCCGGAGCTCTTATTTCCCTCATTGGGCTTCTGATTAATTACAGACATGATTAATATTGGACTTTTTCAACACAGTAGCATTCAGCCAATCGGGTGCAAGCTCATTTTTTCAAGACAGTTGTGTTTCGATCTGTTTTTTAATTTTATTTTACTGAATATTCAACGGGCTCCAACATCAACAGTGTAAATAACAGATTGGAAACATTTGTTTTCCCCGTGGTTGGTTTTCTTTTTAAACTGCGTTGTGTTTAAACCGCGTCTGGTTGTTCTCCGAGTCTCTGCCGGAATAAAACCTCGTACATTATGTTCTTGCGCTTTTGGGAAATGCACCTTAAATCTGCTGTGCTCACTCAAGACAGCGATTCCCTCTCTACCATGCTGACATACAGCACGTACGCCGTACACTTTAGATGACATGCACACAACAAAACACACCTCCTTTGGGCATTGTGCCTCCTCTGAGCCCGGCCACTGTCTTGCCCCCTCTCTTTCTTCCAGGGCTAATGTAAACATTATGTCGGAGTTCCCTCCTCTGCAGTGAAACACACACAACTTCTTCTTGGGACTTGAGTGACCCGCGGTCTGTTTACTAGAAATTTGCATCAGCATGAAATCCCAGAGCCGTAAGAAAAACAAAAATCACACACTTTTAAAGGAAGAGAGGGAGAGAGTCAAAGTGGTTAAAGAAGAGAGAAAGGGGGGGGCGGTGTACAGAGTCAATGAAAAATGAAGAGTGACCTTTTTCCACAGAACACTGATTTTCCCATGCGCTGACAAAACGGCAAAGATTTATGTGGTGAGAAATATGTGCAGCATGAGCAGAAGGACAAAACGTTTCTTTAACGCTCCTCTTTTATCAGACTCGAATCATGAGAATGTCTCCTCTGTCTCTGCTACCTGACTACTCCCGTGGTTAGTACAGTATCTCCTTTGTGTGTCTAATAGATGTATAATTTCAAAGGATTTAAAGGTTGGAGCTGGAATAAGATAATCTTTGACTCTTTCCTCTTACGCGTGGATGTGCTCCTATTAACGGGTGAGAAGGAGCTCGATGAAAGACCGCATGACGGCGCACAAATGTAATACTTGTAATAGCTTATTGTTGATGAATGGATATCTTTGAGTTTTTCTGAGCTCTCCCCAGAGTTGTGTCGCCGTCATTAACCTTCACAATCCTCAAAATTGCAGCTGTGAAGACATCAGGAGACAGTCACAATCTAGAAGGAGCAGAACAAAGAATTTGCAGCGCTGGCTGGCTGCCGACGTCTGCGGGTTAATTATAGGTTTGCATTTCAGGAGGACTCTCCAACGAAATCCGCAGAGATAACGCTTTTATTCCTCTATTTTCCATCCAGCGTGTTACTTCTCCGTGCTCAGCACACCTTTGCGTCTGAGCACCTCTCGCCATGGTGGTCATCGAAACAGCGACGCATAAAACACGGAGAAATGTGGTGTCACATCACAACAGCAGGGATAGCCCTGACCTTTTGGCTTCCCACCAGTTTACAGCCATCATTAGCAGGGCAGAGATCAGGGGCCAAGGCCATAAATCAAACTCAAACATCCATGTAGGAGAAACCCAGCTATACTGCAGTAAAAATGAAAAGAAAACACACTCTCAGACCGGTGGGAGTCTAAAAGTAACTACATCCATCAGGACTCGTGGCTCCATAAAGTCAGTAAAGAAAAAACATAAGTGGCGATAATCTCCAACATGGTTAGAACAAAATACAGAAACCTCGCTAATGGCAATAAGAGGTTCTGCAGCATGACAGGACCCGGCTTGATGTGATTATTCTGGAAAAAAAAAACCACAAAGGACATGTATTATCCTGCACAAACACACAGAAGTAACTCGACAGGGCAGCATGCTCTCATCTGGAGACTGCTCGGCCTTTCTGCTTTTGAATCAGAAGAGCTGGATTTATCGTAATGGCAACAAGCAACTGTCAGGGGGCGAGTAGGGTCACGACACTTTAAATGGAGGACAATCCTCACTTTTTTGCACAGTAACACTTATTTGAAAGCATGCTTTTCATAAACGATGCTGCTGCAAGCGGTGAATTCCTCACAGAAACAACAAACGCTGAAAGTGGTGTCTTTAGACCTCTCTAGCATACGTCCTTATCCTGTGCATGAAGCCTGCACTGTTTGCTTTCAAGGATGAATGCTAGAGTTAATGATGAAATAATTCAGCGAGCAGAGCAGCTATACAAGCCACACGCTATAACATTCAAGAATAATGTTCCCTCAACTGTGTCCAGATTTTTTTTTCTTTTGCAAATGTTGCCGGAAATCATCTCGTCAAAGGCGCCACTGTGAACGCCCCCATCATAAACAGCTTCTAAGAGACAGGGACGCACTGCAGAGTATCTTCTCTCAGCAGACGGCTGACAGATCAGGCCTGGCACCAGTAAAGATATAAAAAAGAAGTGTACCTGCAAGTCCTCAGCTTTTGATTTCACATTGACACTCGCACACACGCATGTCCCTGTGCACAAAATCAGCATACACTCGTTCTCCAGGATTGGACTCACACACGCATCTCCTTCCTCCTCCTTCTGACCGCCTCTCCTCACCTCCTTTGTCCTCTCCCTCCACCAATCAGCCAGAAATTCCAGTGTGAGTTCATGCACTACAGTAACTCTGGGTTCCACTTTCTGCTCTGGCCTTCCCTGTTGCTTTGAATGTCACACCTCACACACACACACACACACACACACACACACACACACACACACACACACACACCGTGATGTCAATCAACAGTCGTCTCCAGCTGACGACTGTGCACACAAGGCAGCTGTGAACAAAGACACACTGCTCTGTGTGTGTCGAGGAGCAGCTCCAAACTCAAAACAAACAAACAGAAATAAACACACGCGCACACACACACATGCATTTTCATTGCATTGCAGGCATAACTCCAAGGCCTGGCTTTGTGCAAGTTTGATCCCCCTCACCATGTCTGAGGAGCATGTTAATCGGCGGAGGAGGCTGCCAGCTCAGCCGTATACGTCTATCTCTCTTGTTCTTACTTCCCGTGTTTCCATCTTCGCCTCTATCTGCATCTATTCTCTCCAATCTGTCTTTGCTCGACTCAAACCTGCACCTCATTGTATTTATCTCACATTCCTCTACTTCTCCTCCTGTTCTCGCTCGAGCTCTCGTCCCATCACAACAAATCATGTCTGTCTTTTCGCTCCTACATTTTAATGCACCCTCCCACCCCACGGGGTTAGACTGATGGGATTTAAAATACTAAAGAATGGATGGCTTATTTAGAAGAGGCCGGGTGAAGATAGCTCACTTTTACCCACCCGCCTGACATCTTATTGCCCTCTTCTTTTTCCCTCCCTCCCTCGTCAACCTCAGGTCTCTGCCACCTCCGTGCTCTGATGGTTTGGCGTGTGTTTGTGCTGAAGTAGATTTGGTTCCGGTGACTGGATGCGGGTGAGTAGCTGTGGGATGCTGGATGAGTTTCACAGGACGGGTTTTTATAGAATGAGCTTTGAAAGCTGAAGGGCAGAAAGAAAGAGGAAGGGAAGATGGCAAGAGCAGAGGGTTGTGTGGAGAGGCATACAGCAGCTTTGTGTGTGCAGAGACACTTCTCAACTTAAAGTCACGAGGCAGGGGAGTGAAAGGAGGTGGTCAGCTCATGAGTGCAGACACTGATAACAATGGTGAGACAGATGACAAGGGATTGGAGCAAAGTGGGGCCAGAAGAGAGGAAATTAGAAGAGAAGAAGAGCGCTAAGTGCAGTCAATTTAGCGACCAGATCATTCAACAGTGTCACATGTGAAAAGCGGATGCACAAACGAGGGCCTTTAGCCTTATTAAACAATAGCGCAGAGACACAAATTAAAGAGATGTAGTTCGCTCGACCTGAATCACCCGGGCAGGCGGTCAAAGATGATGTGTTCTGGCTGACGGCCTCTTTTCTTTATGTTACCCCACAAGGCTCACGGGCTTGGCCTCCATTCTTAAAAGTAAATGCATTCACATGACACACTTCACAGATAACATCCCAGCGGGGCTTTTCTCTGCTCACTCACCCAGCAACATCCACTCATATTTGCATAAAACGGGCTCAATCGCCTACTCGCTGGTGTACGTATTTGACGATGTTTCATTTGCAATCTGCCACCTTCCACAGCAAATACGAGCGATGAAAGCCGTTTCCTTTGGAAGTAAAAGCCACCCCGCCTCGCACATCAACTTAATTCAGTAAAAACATATGCAGGGAAATACATGGGTGAGCTCGCACCTTACAGCTCAGGTGAGCTCTGCAGGACATTCACGGCACTGACTGTGCAGGCTGGAGTACAGAACATTCTCAAGGATACGTGAGCTGGAAGGCTGTACGGGGAAGTGATTGTCTCTGTGTTACCTGTCATGAAGTCAGTGGAGAGGAATGAGGCAGCTCATCTGGGCTTTTAAAAAGCCACATAACAAAAACAAGAATCTAACACACGGCTCCATCAGCCCTCGCGCTCCTCGCCCCATTAAAGCCCTGGACTTTGTGCTCCTTCCATTCCAGCAGAATACTAGACATTACTTTGTTCTCTGAATACCACAGTAAGTGGTTCATTCATTGATTGGTGTTTCTGGGGGCTTTCGAGCACCAGGGTATATAACGCACAGACAGGAGACGAGCCCCCTGCTGCAGCTGTTGACAGAGGCTGCCATTTGAAAACAACTGAGGAGAGGACAAACAGCGAGGTGCTGACGTAACTCGCCCGGACTGGATTCGGGAGAATTTGTATTCTGCTGAGTGCTGACTGCACTGAGTTTGGAAAAAGCGTTCAGATTTGCAGCTCCTTCGCCTGGAATCAGCTGCAGGATCAACAAACACTAAAGAGCCGTTTCACCTGCACGCCATCAGCTTTTACTAATGTACTCATTCTTTATGCACACTGAAGTTTGCACATTTTGGTTGTTTCTGTATGAAGAGAAATTTGCCTCAAAAATGTTACAAATGTGTATGATATGATCCACAAACATAAACTACCTTATAGTGCAGTGTGTGCAGTGATTGGACTCACACAAGCGTGCTACGGTCAACTCACAACCACAAATCTGACTGCACGCATAACCATGTGTGTGTGTGTGTGTGTTTTACTATCTGACTTATAAAGGAGATCTTTAATGAGTTTCTATCCTGGTTAAATGAAATAAAAAACAAATTCTAACAATCTGTACGAACAAAAAGATCATTCACATGGTTCACATATAAAGCACCTGCATGAGCCACATCTCTTTAAGACCCACTTGTTCTACTTCTGCTAAAGTTTACAGCACTGTTGAGAGCGGCTCTGAACAGCCGTGAGAAAATGTAAATGTGACGGGTGTAGGTGGATCTACTTAAAGCTGCAAACGCCTCTAAAACAGAGCACAGCCTCGGGCCGCTCTGCTCTCTGGACTGTCACAGATATCGTCAGCGTTGGTCTGCACGTAGGCTCGACTGGTAAAGGATCTAAACTCCTTATTGTGTGCTTCTCAATGACACAAATGCAGTAAGAGGTATTCTTGTCAGTTTATTACTGGGGAAAGAGCACCCAGTCCATTTAAGCAGCTTCCACTCCCACTCAGACAGCATCTCACACTGGGCAAAAACAAACCTCCCTGTGGGAAGTGAGTCACGTGATGCAGCGAGGCGCATGATGTTGAAACGCCTGATGTAAAAAGCTCTATATGAACTGTAAATTATGCAAAATTGAATAATGTATGGGTTAGTTTTCAGCTAATCAATTAACAGCAGGTGGCGGCGGTTGATTTTTTAAGCGTGCTGCTGCACGTCTCTTGATGTTTTGCCATCTCTCTTTATGCGGCCAGCCGTGCGTACCGAAATAAAAGCAAAACGCAGCTCGACTCGACTCGAATTTTTTAAATTAAACCTAACAAAAAAAGTGACAGCAAAACCGTAAAGCAGTCAGACCACGGTCCAGAAAACACTGAGAAGCACCGCGAAGACTTTGGCACACATGAAAGTAAAGAGCATGTGCTGTGTTGTCAGTGCACATGGCAATTAGAAGTGAAGCAATGCTCGGGGCCTGGATTGATCCAACAACAACAGCCAACAACAACCTGCCTGTTATTGACAGATCTCTGGGGTTTCGCTGCTGCATAGAAGCCCAGAGGCCACTTTGCTGGGCACCAGCTTTCTCTCTGTCTCTCCCTCGCTCACTGTTCTTTGTGTGAAAAACAGCACTGTTCGATATCGCCTCATGAACGTCAGGCTTGGCTTTCCCATCAACAAAGAAATACAGCCTCAGAGAAGGAGGCTGTTATTATTTAATGCTAACACTGGCATTACAGTTTGATAAAGACCTTCCTCGCCTTTGGAGCTACGGCTTAGACTCTGCACGCTGGATATAAATTCAGTTTCTTTCCTATTAATAACGTGCAGATGATATGTCTGACTCAGAGCACTATTCGAAATATTTGCTCATCTTGGATCAAAGTTTTGCAAAACAAACGTTGCCACATTTACAGTCAGTGCCAACCCTGTTAAATATGGCCACAGTTTCACACAATGAGGTCGGCACATATATGAGGAATCACCGTGAACCAGAAACTCAGTGCCAAAGAGACTGCTCCATACATTTTATACATCATATAACAGTGTCATACCATGATATCAGTGGCACAACACTGAAATAAGCACAGGCACTCTGCCCAGTTAGAGCAACATCTCAGCCTTTGATGGAAATTACCTAAAAACCCCAACCAGTCACAGCTGGTTCTGCTGGAGCTTTCTTCCTGTTGCAATGGAGTTTTTCCTTCCCACTGTTACCAAGTGCTTGCTGATAGGGGGTCGTCTGCTTCTCTGTATGTTTGTAGAGACTTTACATTACAATATAAACCACATTGAGGTGACTTGTTGTGATTTGATGCCCTCTGAATAATTAACAAATTGAATGGAATATTTTTTTAGTATTTAAGAACTGATAGGATTTTTTTGTATATTATCATAAATATTCCTTCCTAATTTCCTTGAAATATCAATATATTGTTGGTATTTCAAAGTCCCAACCATGGACGGATGAATGGGGAGGCCTGAAGCGTGGGTCATGTGCTGTGTGAATATTTGATAAAAAGCACTTAGGAATGAAAAAAAACTGCAGTGTGAATGAGGTGAATGAGACTCGTAGTAGGAAGCACTTAGCGCTTTATGAGTGCCAGTCCATTTAACTATTCAAACATACTATTGGCTGCTGTACGGGAAGCGTTTTTGGTGTCTGAAGGAAAAAGAAAGACAGCTGCAGTACACCCTTAAAATCCACCACAAACGATACAAACGATTACAAGTAATGGCGTTACTAACGGCGTTACTTTTATCAGTAACAAGTAATCTAACTAATTACTATTTCTATTGTTACAACTCCGTTACTGTTACTAACAAGAAAATGCGGTGCGGTTGTGTTACTATTTTTCAACAAACAGACGGCTGCAGCTGTGTTCAGCTTACCGCACCTTATATCAGTTGCACGGAATTAGCTGTAATTCCCGCAGACGGTAATCACTGTCTGCCCGACGATCACTTTTTTGGTACAACACCTGGAGCTAAGGGGGCAAAACAATCGCATGAGTGCTGTTGTTTGGCTGAGGAAGAATAAAGTAGTCGTGGTAAGCCAATCACACGACCACTTCAAGATGACAAAGCAACAAGGTGATAACCAGAGTCATGATAAACAATATATACGCGTCGTTTTTTCCTCAATAGTTTCGCCACGTTTAACTTGTAAAGATAAGGCTCGCAAGCACTCTCTGCTTATGACCCCCCCCCCCCAAAAAAAAAAAAAAAAAAAAAAAAAAAGACAGAAAAAACCCTGCCCTTTCGTGTTGGTGGAAAAAGGCACCATGTCGACCAATCAAAAATGATAAGGCAACCTGACATTTGGTTGTTTAGGAAGAGGGGAGAGAGAGAGAGACAACAGAAAAAGAGAGCGAGTTTTGAGATGTGAGAGATTTGTGACATTTAGCGTGTTTGGAGCGTGTAGTTAATGTGTTGTCTTGTGTAGTTAGTGTGTAGTGTTGTGGATAGTTTTGTGTTGTGTGTCAGAACAATGAGGCGACTGCTGTCTCCAGGTAGAAAACAGGAGGAGTGATACACCTGTTGTCAGACCTGCAGGTATCAGGCTGTGATGTTCTCCTTTATAGTGGACAGAAATTAATATTTGTAGTGGCAAAAATAATTTGTGCGGCATCTTATTGAATGCAGAACACCTGCTTGTTCTGTAAATAGTTTGAAATGGTTATAAAAAAGGGTAAAAGGTAAATGGCTGCAAATAACTTTGTTTGCAAAACTTGTGCATATGATTTTAAAATTGACAATTTATTTTTGCATTTAAAGTTATGAAATATGATTCATTAAACATGTTTGTGGTTGTTACAGTAAAAAAATATAACTTTTTCTACTCGTGTTTTATGTTTTTTGTCTGATTGTAGATCAATTGTGTTAATACAGTATGTCAAAATGAAAACATGACTGTAAATTCAGACACGTGAGGTTGTGCTGAAAAGAATGATACCAAACAAGGCAAAGTAAATAGTTTTTAAAGGTGAAATGTAGAGGAAACATCAAAAGTAGTTAAAAATGGGCAATTATACCCTGTACTCCAGAGGGTTAAACTTTTTTTTTTTTAAAGTAACGCAACAATTACTTTTCAGGTAATTAATTACTTTTAGAATCTTGTAACTCAGTTACTAACTCAGATACTTTTTTTGAAGCAGTAACTAGTAACTGTAATCAATTACTTTTTCAAAGTAACTTGCCTTTATATGAGCCACATCATTCACATTAATTTAGGCTCGTCATGATGATGCTTCAGTAGTAAAAATCTGAATTACAAGTAAAAGCTAGCCAAGGTGTGTAAACACCACAAACAGCTGTCCTGAAATCCTTTTCTGGAGAAAGAGAAACTGATTAGGCCGATGGGGGAGAAAAATAAAGAGACAGAAGAGATGTAAGCTCGGCATTCAAGAGCGAAGGAGCGCATAAATGAATTTTAGAGCCGGGGTGAGATGACACGGGGAGATAAAAACGAAAGTAGAGGATTGGATTGGAATGGTGGGAGACAAATGGAAAAGATAGCAGAGAGGCAGCCTCGCCAGCAGTGTCGTAATGCCGTGCTCTCTTGCTGAAACAGTTTGGCTCATGACAAGATAAGGACAGCCATCACAACCCGAGGCTCCATTTTTACTCATCCCAAGTGGTGGCTGGATAACACTTGCAACACTCTCTTCTCCCACACGAGGAGCTCCTTTCGCTTAAAACACGCACACGTAGACACATAATTGCCAAACAGAGAGAAAAGACACAAGCGATTAGCTGTTGCAGTGGCATTAAATGAAATTTAAGCACCACCGCTAAAGGACAGACACAGTTCATCAATTCGTGCACTCCTGAATGAGACCATGGGCTTTATTATCCTGTGGCTGTAACGGCTGGTCTATTTCTCTTTTCTCTTAGCATTTCTTATATTGCAGACCGCAAAGAAGAGGCCAGTGTGTTAGTCTATATTTTAGAGTATGAGAGCTTTTTAAGGGGCTTCTTGGTGCTAATCAGAATGAGTCATACTGTGGGAAATCTGTCAGCAAGATGAAGAAAGTGCAGGCGGGGAGGGAAAAAGGCGTGAAGGAAGCAACAACGGACGTCTGAATAACCAAACATACATACAGTTGCTCGTTAACCGCATCATCCACCCCTCGCCGTTCTCACTTGTTTCTTTCCCCGCGTCACTATTTCCTCCTCTTTATGTCACAAACTCGCTCCCCGCTTCCACAGTTCGCCGTGTCCCTCAATGACAGCAGGCGCTATGGCAACAAGGCACTCAGTCCTGCAGAGTCTCAGTAAACATGGGAATCAACACGTGCATGGATGTTGGACTGCATGCATGTGCGTGATTTACCACAGACATGGATGCTCTGCAAGACTCTGCAGCTGCTGGGCTAATCACCAGCATCTCCCCGAATAAAAAGTTAGAAATGAGTAAAGTATGAGCAGGTTTTCAGTCCGTTGCAGCGCTAACACACAGTGCGACACCCCCACATGTTCACATCCACACCTGTGGCCAATTTAAGATCAACAGTTACCTTTTACGTGCATAACACAAGAAAGCTGAGCAGTCAGATTGTATCGAGAAACACTCATCATCAGTTTACACTCAGTAAGATACAGTCGGTGCAGCATACTTCATAACTAACCTACCAGGATTTTCCAGGTCATTAAGAAATTATTAGATTTCTTCAAAATATGTATTTGTACGATTGACCGCCAGTAGTCATCGAACCGTTCATGTTTGCGTTGCAGCTAGGACAGCTAGCAGGTGAGCGCTCATCTCAGTGAAAAATATAAAATATGGTTGTCACACTGATGGACAGGAAAATATCCTACTTAATGCCATTTTCAGCCAGGGTCTGAAAAAATGACAAAAAATGAAAAAGGCATTTTTTTAAAAAACAACTTAAAGCACCACAAACAAAACAAATGGTAAGATTGCACTATCTGTAAGCTGTCTGTGGCAGTGCTGTGCCTCTGGTGGAGTTGTTGATGCCTCTCTTCCTGTCTGGCAGCTAGCAAACTTTTCTCAGCTTCAACCTGGGCTTTACAAGGACAAAAACACCTTTTACTTGCAAATAATTGTGTTACCCTGTTAAATTAATGCTATTAGTATTACACATGTGCACGAATCCTAACGTTTGCTCCCTAGCTTCAACATTAATGTTTTGAGGGGTTTTTTTTTTGGGTGATGGAGAAAGACACACAGTAAACGGCCTTGATTTGAACCCAGGCCTGTGCCAGTGTTATTGTACAAAAAGTTTTTTTATTCCTCAGCGTTGTAAAAATGGGAGTTTTATTGACTTGTTCAACTACTTCAGCTGCCAGCGAGGGGAGGCAGTGTGTGCCTGCCACACACAGTGTAAAAAATGGATGTGATGAAGTTCCTGAGAACCCGTAACCCTGAATTTCCCCAACGAGAGAAAATAAAGGATATTTCTGTTTCTATATTTCAGTTTTATCTGAGGACCACCAGGTGGCGATAGCTGAAGTTTTCAAAAACTGACTGAATACTCAGTAACTACTAGCCGAGGTGCAGTAGAAGTACAACGCAACCTGGATATGGGTAAGGTTCACCTTTAAAGTAAAAGCAGCCGATGGTGGATCGATGTTTAGGCCTGAGTGGCTTTTTTTAAAAATCCTACTCCGCCACCATGATGGTCACATGTCCAAAATGGCAGCCAATCTAGCATCACGTGGTTCATGTGGTGCCTGGACTCAGCCACTCCTTTTGAGTCATACAGATTTTAAAAAACAGTGTCTGTTCAATGAAACCACGTTTCGAACTGGAGGATTCTCTGTGGGATAAAAAGAAAGACCTGACCCTCCTGTTTACATCTAGTTTTTGGCAGAAAAGATGGCGGCGAGATAAATGATGCTTTGAAACAGAAGAAACCAATGAGTGATGTCACTTTTATACCATTTATGATCAATACTGTTTAAAATTAGAAAATTTTTATATTGATTATCCCCCCGAGATCCGGATAAGTAGAAGCAGAGGAGAATGGATAGATGGATAATATCATAAAGTGAAATAATATATTTCTACATATATTCTTATATTAGTTATATTCTATAACTTTTATTACTACAGCTTATTGATGCCATTTGTGACCGTTCAGTTTCTGAACTGGGACCACTGATCTAAGCTAAACGGTGCAGTGTTTAGATTTTTACTTTTAGTGGCGCTTCCTTTTCTCATCAGCGCACATTAGTGTGATTTATTTTATTACCAGAGCTTCAGTTAGAATAGCGATGTCATAAAAAAATGAGAAAAAACTACATTTAAATATCTGTTAAGCTACAAAACAGAGGAAAATAAAAACAAAGACGAGTTAAACCCTTGTGGATTTGGCTTTAGTTGAGTTTTCTTCTTTTCTACAAAGCACAGTCTGGCCAGTGCTGATTTCGGCCTCGGGGAAATTTTCTCTGTGAATGCATCCACTCATAAAGTATTGTAGCTGCTAATGATAGCAAGCTTCCCACACAAAAAAGTTGGGAGCTCTTGTTATACATTAAAACTTATGTTAGAGGATGTGAGAACAAACACGGCTTTCTTTTTTTTTTTCTTAAGGCTCAAAAAAGCGCCGAGAGTCAGAGTGCTTTGATTTTTAGATTTGTGTTTTGCTGTCGAAAAAAGCAGCAGAGTTCAGCGAGGTGAGCGAAGGCTGCACGCCTGTGAAGACAGCAAAACACTGAGGGCCAAAATCCATAACCAATCACAAGTAAAGCAGGAAGTTAGGCTCTGGCTGAAGTTGCTCTTTGCGGCAGTGGCTGCCTGAATGTCGGGCTGAGCTTCAGCTCCTCAGCGAGCCCAAAGAAGCTGCCTTCTTCATCCTCGAGCTATGATGAGTGAACTGCTTTGAAGGGGGTTTGAGCAATGAGGGTAATGCTATGTAAGCTGGCAAGTAGCTGCAGAAGAGCATGCCAAAAGAAAGAAGCTGCCGCTCTGAGGGGAGACAACAAGGGCAGAGGATGCACTTGGAACCTCAAAATGCAACAAAATATGTGTCCCTGTGATACTGCAAAGTGTCTGCTCTTAGCTTTCAGTGGTGTTAATATGCAGATGCTAATGAAAGCGTAGGGGACCAGATGTTCGGATGCATTTTCTATTAGCTGGTTTTCCTGTAAGTAGGTGGTGGAGCTGGTTAGTCCCAAAACACCAGATGCTGTTTAAAGTGATCAAAGATGGGGAAAGAAGAAACAAGATGAGGAGAAAGGATGGTTGCAAGCGAGGTACACATTTTTTATACCCGCTTTTTGACTCTCTTTGATTCTAATCAATGCAAGCGCCTTAAAAAGGAAGCAGGTGACACTGACGGGTGGACGGGGGCACAGAAAGATTTAAATCAAATAGAAGTGATTTCAGTAGAGCTGCTCTATACAAATCTTTCCTGCTGATTTTAAAACTGCAGTCTTACATTAGCCAGTAAAAACAAGTCGAATGCATAAAGTATATTAACACAGCCTGAAGGACACATTAGAGAGAAAATAAGGCAAGGAATGCATTAATTAGAGCAGAAAAATAGGAATATTTGAAAGTGCTTTGTCTATTTTCAGCAGGTGTCATTCATAGTTTTTAGATTTCAGATCAGAGGCAGCTCAGAATAATAACATTTTAGGCTTGAGCTCATTTATACAACTCCAAACAGTCGTCTGAAAGCAAAACTACTGGCATCCTGGTTTGACGCATCCTTAGCGCCTCCACTGACAGGTGATTGGAGGTCATTTTCAAAAGCGAGTAAAAGTAATTGGACTGGAAAGCTAATTCCCTTTCATGGAGAGAAGGGCTGCGAGAGTTTTTCATCTTAGCGTGTTTGTGATGATCATGGCGGCACTCTACACCCACTTTTGCAACGACTTATTGGACAGGAGCCTGACAACGCCTCCTGTGAGCGGTGTCAACGTGTAATCAGACATGGCGTCAATTAACAGGACATCTTTTGGCCTGAACTTCAAGGCTGCTGAGAAGGCGAACATGTGGGAGGCAGCGTGAGAGGCCCATATGTCCACAGATGGAGAGCACGGTGAACGTAGTTTTAGATGTGCTGGTGAATGTGCAAAATCACCCAAAACCACAGGACCCAGGTTCAAAAGTGATTCGTGCCATGCACCTACAGCTTACTGCTTTATAATTCCATTCAAAAATACTTTAAATCTACCAGGGAAGACAAAAATATGACACGGGGCCCTGCCCTGCTGACGGAGGGGAGGCTTGTTGAACAACTGACCGCAGCGAGAGGCGGTGTCAGAAGAGTGGGAGGCAGGAGGTGAGAAAAGATGAGGAGCAACAGAAGGGAAAGAGGAGAAAAGCGTACAAGGAAGGAGAGAACAAAGGAGAGAAAGCAGAGTCAAGCGAGGGCGGCGAGGGAAAAGGAAAAGGAAAAGCGGGGCGAGAACAGACAGCGGGCCTGGCACCGAGGCGCGCTGGCACCTTGGCCTTCGTCCAAGCTCTGGTCTGTGTGGGCCGAGTAATGATTGATGCAAGGCTTTCCCACCATGCCGCCGATGTCACGTGAAATGTTCGCTCGCTGATGCGTTCACCAGTGTTACACACACACATACACACTTTACCACATTCTCAACCCATCGAGTCACTTCTGAATGTCAGAAGAGCCTCAAAGCTGGAGGACCTGTTGTGTGTTTGTGCTTCCTCCTCTCTCTCCCTTTCTTTCCATCCTTCCTTGCATTTGGTTCGCCTGTGCTGCCACTCTTTACCAGGTCTCTATTGATCATCCTATTTCCTCTTTATCTTTAATCAAAAGGCAGGGAAACTGTTGTTTAATTGATGAGTCTCTGCGAGAGGCCCACTCACTGGCTCCCACAGAACCAGCTCTCATTCATATTTAATAAAATACTGCTAATTATCCGAGCCCTGCTCAACGCCATGCACTGCCTATATACGTGGGGAGTAAGACAGGGAAAACAGAGACAGCAGCAGGGAGAGAGAAGGCGAATGTGGGGAGGAAAAACGGCCAGAACGAGAGACGGAGTGTGAGTCACGAAAAGCAAAAAGGGAGGGGGCAAAGATTTTGGGCGAGAGGGAGGACAGGATGACACCTGTCACCTGTGGCTCTCATCCACGTAGATCTATCTCAATTTCATCATCTCTCTCATCTCCATCACATCACACGCTTCCTCTCCCCCCTTTCATCTTCTTATTAAAGTGCTCCAACTTTTATGGGCTCGGGGAAAACGGATAGAGACAGACAGACAGCGATCGTCAGGGAGAGACGGGCTGACGATAGTGAGTGAAAATGTGATTGATCTGAGCGGAAATAAAGTATTAAAGGCTTATATATTTATTCATCCTTGCATGCACCTCTATGCCAAACTTCCTCTGCGAACTATTAATTTCTGAACGTTTCGGAAAAGCGGTTCAAACCCCGCTGAGAGTTCCCAAACTCAAGTGGGTAAACTCTTGGCACAGGTCGGGTAGTTTGGGCTTAGATGGATGGAGTGACTGTCACTAATATGGATCCATCTGGAGGTGGATTGACCTGTCTGCTTACCTCACACAGCCTAATGCCGATTGATAAATGGGTGGTGAGACGCTGGCTCGGGTTCACGACGGGCTGCAGGCGAAGAAAACTGACACGACATTGTGTTTTGGATACAAAACAGCCACTGCTTCTCTTTGCTGTAGAGGTAAAGAATCCAAGGAGGGAAAGGATTCTGGTTCTGTGTGTGTTTGTGTGTAGATTTACATAAAGAAATCTATGGCGAGCTTAAAGTCTTGATTGTGTGGACCGCAGGGCCTTTAAATCAATACTGTAAACAAAAAGAAATGCATGCACTCACACGCAGAAACTGAATAAACTCCAGCACTCCACTCTATTAATTGGCCTCTGATGTCTGTTAAACCAACAGATGCATCTATTTATCTAATTAAAGGCAATTCTAATGGTGTACTTTGGCTTCCCGCAAACAAATTATAGGATTTACTGGTTTTCCTTCTGCCTATAAAACTCTTTTTTATAATGCAAACCTCAAGTTCGGGATTATTTTAACAAGCTAAAATACATTATTATTAAATTAGATTGTGAGATGCTTTGAGAATGCGCACAAGGCTTTCAGCACCGACTTGAATTCCTTTTCCTAACCACACCAGCCTGCTCTCGTATCCTTCCTCCTTCACACATACTTTTGCCTGCAGTGTTTGCTGCATTTCTACTTCTAGCTCCAGACTCCCTTTCTGCAAAAGCCCCAAGAAAAATGTTGCAAAGGAAATGTGATAGGAAGCAAGCCAAAGTCAAGTCAAAATACTCATTTGTCTTCAGCTCAAATTACTGAGGGGAAAAAAAGGCTGCTGGGAAGTATCGAAAACGTTAGCCGTTCCCAACCGTGTAAACTTTTTATATTTTTAACTGCGCTTTTTAAGGTGTCTGGAAGTGGCCGTGAAGACACAGAATGATCATTTTTACTACACCGAGTGCACAAAACAGTGCCGCCTGTACAAAAGATATAATTGGTTTTCTTGTTTTGATCAACTATTCCCAGACTTTGAATAATTTTACCTTCAGTTTACAAATTTAGCACTGCGTGAATGTTAAGAAAAAGAAAATGAGTGAGAATCAGAGGCTGCTGTGAGCCTTTCAGCACAACATGAGAGAGAGAGCGGTGCTGTTTATTTAGAGTATTGTTAATTTGCATGATAAAAACGAGTCATTGTCAGTGTAAACCCATGTGATCGAGGGGAGCGCATGTCTTTTTAGGACATGATTTCCCCGTAGTTTCCCTGTAGCTCAAATCCCGACTCCTGGGTGAAAGGCTAGTCTGCTGTGCTGGTTCTCTGTATTTACACGTATCTGATGAGCATAAATTAATCAAAATGTGTGCATGAATTATTCAAATGCAGGAGTGTTTTGTATTTGTGGCTACATGATAGCACTTTTAAAACATGGCCTTATTTCTTCACCCCCCTGGGCCCACTCCTGGGCTCTGTAAAGTTTTAATTGACTTCGTGGATTTTTTTGTGCCGCTCTCAGTTCACTGAACAGACACACCTCTCCCCCCTTTATCTGCTCCATGTCTCTTTGCCTCGAGCAGGTTATGCGCCTCTACATCCCCAAAGTCCCCCCTCAATCTCTGCTTTCCGTGGCCAACGCCCGCCCCCTTATTTTAGCTCTGCTTCCCTTTACCCACAATGAAAAGTGTGTTCACTTAAACCGTCAAGTGACCATGACCTCAGCTGTCTCCACCGAACAACCCGACTGAAATATGAGAAAAAGACGAAGAAGAATCACCGACCACCTCGCACCCACCCTGCCCCTTTCTCTCAAAGTACACTCTAATGGTTTAAATGGTGCGTCCCCCGTGAGATCTAAGGCGGTCTGAGGCCAAGGTGAAGGGTCCAGCTGACAATTTACGAGTCAGCTAAAGGTCAACCATGCACCTCAATTATGATGTTTCACTTAGCAACAGCAAACACAGCACAACCTGAGCGCGAGTTTCACAAGATCTGCTCCAATAAAAACTCCTCTCGCGCATGTAGGAAGAAAAGTTTTCCCGCACGTAACCACATTCATCAGAATGAGAAAATTATTCGTCTGTTGCAATCTGCAGCCAGCAGGCAGGGCCAGATAAAACGGTATCTCCTATGACATGCTGTATTCCCAGCCGACTCGTTGGCTGTTTGGCAACAAAACAGAAATAGAAAATGCACAAATCAACCCAGTGAGTTCATGAAAAACTCATTTTCTAAACTGGGCTATAAAAACAGGGTTTTCTCTCTTTGAAATCAAAAAGAGCCAAAGTGTGCCATTGCCTTCTGCTCCAGGCTGCGTGTAATTGGAGCAGGTGATATTATTTCATTATGACAGAGCCACTATGTTTTAGTTATCAGGGCTATCTGCTTTCCCGCCTCAGATTACCACAGCGATCGAGGCTCCCTTTCTGTTTTCACACTCTTCTGCCAAACTGCAACCTTGACTGACTCCCATTCATATTGTTCCTAAAAGCAGAACTGAAGTAGTGATCCTTAGATGAATGGCTAATGTACCTTTCAACCTGATTTTACTGCATAATTCATTTCACTTTAAGAACAAGAAAATGAAAATAAATGGACACGTTTGACTGTCCATCTCAGCGTCATTAGCGTTAGTCATATAAATGCATTTGGCCGAGATGGGAAACTATGTCCGATATCTTTTCTTTCTTTTCTCCTTTTCTCCCTAGCTTTCGGTCACCAGGGGAGGTCGTCCACGAAGCCAACACGAAGGGTTTCCATCTGGTGATGCGCTACCAGGCCTTGCGATCTCTGGCCTTTACCTTTCTTGCTCGGTTAGACGTCGCTGTTTAAGATCGTCTTCAGTTTGCTCGATCCAAGCCTTCTTGGACCCATCACGCTTGATTCTCCAGTGGGTGGGGCACTGCTGCAGCAGAAGGCGGTATGGCGGGCGATGGTTGTTCACACGGCAGACGTGGCCAAACCATTGCAGTCGTCACTTCTGGATCAGGTCTTCCATCGAGGGCTGCTGGTGACACTGACTACGTATCACGCTGTTGCTGGGACGGTCACAAAGGGGGGTTGGAGAATCTGATGGAAACAGCACATTTGGAAGAGCTCGAGCTTGTTGAGGTCGTGCTTGAGGATGTCCCGGGTCTCAGATCCATAGAGAAGAATGAGCAATACCAGTGTGCGGTACAGGCGGATTTTGGTGATGAGGGTGACGTTTGTCTTCTTCCAGACACCATCAGAGGATGGCCAATGTGTCCAATATGGTAAAAACTAAAGAAAATGTTCAACATTTTAGGAAAGATGTTTATTTACCTTCCTCCCAGTAGTTAGGTGAGGTCATCACTGAGGTTACAAGACAAAACTAGTAAACAACCAGCCCAAACTCCAGAGTTTGTGCTGAAAACCAGGCGGCAGAAGAGAACATTACCTCTGCAGCTAGTTTGGGGACTGGTAGTTTGCATGAATTTCCTCGTATCACTCTACAAAGAACAAAATGTCACAAGTGAGGAGCACATCTGCACATGCACTAGTTAGACTTTGTACAGGAAAAGCAGTTTTATTAGGCTGACGCAGCATTTTGTCCCAGACAGCAGTCCAAGGTTGAACAGTCCTGGAAGTGTCACCGGTTCCTTTTTCAGCTTCTGCCTCAGGGTTTTGTATCGTCTCAGACAGACGGGTGGACGAGAGGAAGGACTCCCCTCGATACACGGCAGCTAATATTTGTTTTGTGCCGAGAGACGAGCAATGCAGTCCAGTCCCCGACACCAGCTGATTTACATTTATTTCTTTAAATGCGGTAAAGTCAAACTGAGAATATCTACTAAACAGTTTTAATATCAGTCGAGCCGACTTTGAATACTGCTCTCGCTGAAGCAGAACATCAGCAGCGAGTCAGAGGCACGCCGCCAATGCAAAGAAGACGCATGTAAATCACCCAGCAGATGTTATAGAGATACGACGAACTGCAAGGCGGCACGTGTTTGTGTAATACTGAGACGTATTACCCTGCAGGTCAGAAACACCTCTACGATTGGCTGCATCGCCTGAGCAAACACTGCTAACTCGGTATGTCGTCTTCAAACAGATGCCAGTCTCCCTAGAGACAGCTCTGCCAGTGTCCAATCCCCACCCACACACCCACTGTTTTTGTTGGAGACATTTGCACACTTGCACTCTCACACAGAGACATGCACAGCTCTAAGCTCCAGCCACCGCTCTCAGATCAGCACTAAATATAGGCGGTGATGTAGGGCTATAGGTAGTTGTCAGATGAGGCCCCATTATCAGGCTCTTGTGTTTGTCCATAATGACCAGCCGCTGCACCTGTTTCTCTGCCTGGCCTTCTCCACACACGGGCACTCAGGTCAGACTAAATATAGCCGTGCTCTCCCTCTCGGCCTCTCTCTGTTGCCCCACGCTACACCACTCTGCACGCCCCCCCCCCCCTTTAAACCTCTCATTTGGAGCAAACGAGGTACGGTGGCCAGCCCTGCCTCCAGAGTTACACCCGCTCTCGTCTCATCCCCTTTTATAGAAACACGATGACATTACAGTAACAACCAGGGATCAGTGGCACCAGAGAGGTGGCGATCAAACATCCACTCTGATGCCCATGGTGATGTCTGTTTGCACGAGTCTATCTTTGGACGGCGACAAAAACAGTCCTTGTAAAGCTGACAAAATTAGACGAATGACATCGATGTGCTGAAGTGCGTAAAGCTGCAGCGATTTGTGGTTTGAACAATCTGGATTTTTGGTGGTACTTGTGTGGTTATTAAATCTGGAAACAGAAGAGAACGTAGGTGTAAACACTCCAGCTGAATAGCTTTCAGGAATTTAGTTGCACAACGAACATATTTGTGTTTTCTCTCCATTGTACAGTCACATGAATCACATTACAACTTCTCTGCTGCTCAGGCTGCTCAGTAGGGCCATTCTTCAGCTTTAAAAACTACACTTTGGGGACTTTTTGTGAACTTTTGGCCTCAGTTTGAACAAATGTGCTCCTTTTATATTTTTAGATGTTGGAACTAGTTAATGAAATCAACACACAGACAGCAATACTGATAAGTCAGGCCCACATATAAAGGCTTGTGTGTAGTCATTCAAACTGAGCACTTCACTTCCAATGGTTGAAAATGATGTATGTTCCCAAGTTACATGCCTCATTCGGAAGATACAAATCAAGCAAATCATCCAAAGTTCAAAAATCGGATAGATGTAAGCTTTCTTCCCCTGCAGGTTATGTTTCTACTGTTGCAGCTTTGTGAACAGCACAATCCAGACTGCCAACACAATCACAGACTCGTCCCAAAAGTCTCACTCAACAGATGCCATAAGCATAACCTACAGCTTCATGAGATGATGCAGCAATGTGCACAGGTCTTAAGCCACCCCTCGTTTTTTATATTTTATATTAAAATGGGAAACGTGCAAACATACATGAAACACAGTATATAAAAGGCAAAACAGAGTTTATACAATTCTAACAAGTTTGAAAGTCAGTGTTTGGTGTGAGCAGTTTTATCCTTCAGCTCAGTCTGAGCTCTTTGAGCAGCTCTCTGTCATCTCTGTGAGGATCCTCAGGAAGAGTTCTCCAGGCTTCCTGAAGGACATTCAAAGCTCTTCTTTGGATTTTTCTGCCTTTTGTTCTGTTCTCTGTCAGAATGATCCCACGCTGCTTCTGTAATGCTGAACTCCGGGCTCTGGGGAGGCCCATCCATGACTGATAGTATTCCAGGTATGCTTTCACTGCACTGGTAGTGTGTTTGGGATCATTGTCACACTGAAAAATAAAGCTGCTGCCAATCAGAGGCTGTCCAGATGTTACTGCACGACAGATCAAACTCTGATGGTACTTTTCTGCGATTTTCAGTCCTGTGGCAGTAAGACAGAAGGATTTTTTCCTTAACATGACTTTAAGATGCTGTTCATCTGCAACAGATGGCTTTGTAGGCCTGCCTCATCTTATATTATTTTCCACACTTTCCTCCAATATTTTAATGTTAATGAAATATGCCAAGTTTTCAGCTAAGAGCTTTTGGGGCCTCACCTTGTTGGTGCATAAATATCATTATATAACTGTGTTATTTTCATTTTCAGCAAATCAAATAAAGAGACAGCACACTGATTCATCCCTCGAATGGATGAGAGTCTAGCTTGTTGGAAGCAAAATATAAAGAAATGCTGACTTTTGCACAGTACTGTCATGAAGATCTACACTTACACTTACATTTGAGGGAGGGATCAGCACTCTCTGTGCCGTCCCCGAATCCTCCCGCACGTTTGAATCCAACGCTCTCAACGCTGTGATGTTACCTGAAATTCCACGACGGCACAGCCAGCCCCTCTTAGAGCACACAGGGGTAATTATAGGGATGGGTATCGAAAACCGGTTCTTGTTGAGAACCGGTTCCCACTGTTTTAATTCCTTGGAATTGTTTCCCATTTTTGCAAACGATTCCCTTATCGATTCCAGTCGCCCCGAATGACGTCACCACGTTGCGGAGCGTCCTGGCAGGAAACATGGCGGCTCAAACGCTCAAAAGTTTGGTTATACTTTACGAGAACGGATGACAACAGGGCAACTTGCAATACTTGCAAAGTAGATATTTCATTTAAGGGAGGAAACACTACGAATATGCAAAAGCATTTGCTCACAAAACACGCGATGACCTGAAATGAATGTCGTAATTTTAATTCTGCTCCGGACTCGTGAATCTCAACCCAGCAGCAGCGGTAACGTTTGCACGTCCTCTCCCGTTAATGCGGCAGGTAAATAATCAACTAACAGTGCATATTATGTTAGCACGATCTGCCTTATCACAAAACCCGCCATTACTGTGCATTTAGGTGACCATGATGAGAGAGACAGAGTCTGGCTGGCTCAGATGCTGGCAGTTCTCGCTGCAGTTTACCGGTAGCGTCTCCTGTCAGGCCAGGATAGACGAATGTTACCGAGCAGTGACTAAGTTTGTGGTCAAAGGCTTGCACCTATTTGCCACAGCAGATGCCCCGATTTTCGGTAAGTGAATGTGTTTAATTGTAGGCAGGGACATTACTGGATATTCTTGTGTAATTGCTACAGAATAATTTATGTTATACTTTGTTATTGCTACAGAAGAATATTTATTTTATTATTTTACATTTACTATTTTTTTTTCCTGGGGACCCTGTGACACCCCATGGAAGAGCCATAGGCTGTGGATCTCTTAAGATCTCACTGTTGGGTTTGTAAGGCCATGTTACTCCTAAATTTCCATCTTGTTCAAAGAGAAGATATAAAACAAAGTTCTAAGCTAATCGACCTTAGTGTTCTCCTTTTTAAAAAAAAAAAGAATCGATAAGAGAATCGATAAAGAATCGAATCGTTAAACAGAATCGAAACTGGAATCGGAATCGTGAAAATCTTATCAATACCCATCCCTAGGTAATTATGTACAAAAAGTGCAAAGCTATAAAACGCCGCATGATTTGATTAACAGATAAAGCTTCAGATAAACTCTGGGGGAGTAAAGGAATCTTTTAACTGCTGATTACAATCTGTGAAAGCAGTGTAAGTGCACACAGGGACACGTGAGGACTGTTTTAAAGCAGACTTCAACAATGCAAACCAATCTGTCAGTGTGCTGCGGCAGCTAATAAATCTGATTGTGGACACCAGTTAAACTACCCTTGAGTCAGTGAAAAGCATGCAATCTTGTGGTTTTCGCTATGATTGATGTTCGCATCGGGGCTCTTCTCTGAGCTCGAAATAATGTGGATTACAGGAAAACATATCATCTCTGCTGTGTAATTCAGTCCTCAATCCCAGACGTGACAAAGACTTGACACAGGAATATTTTCTTAATGTAGTTTTGCAGAGAGTTTGCAGCAATTCTTAGCCTGAGTATTGAATCCCAGGAGCAAAGCAAGAATATTACTGACAGTCATACTACGGTCTGTCTCCTCTCCTTTATTCTGCCGCTGAGAAAATGTCCAATACTGCAGGCGGTAGAAGCATCTGCAGTGCCAGCACCCCAGAGGAGAACGACTTTCCGAGGTAATAAAAGATGAGATGGAGTGATTAGGGAAATGCCAGTGAATCGCTGCCAGGCATTCCAACTCACTCCTTCCTGCAAAAGCCAGTCAGGTTTACTTCTGACAAAGGAGACATGCATCACCCACTGAACCTGTACAAAAAGCAGCAGGAGCCAACACAAACGCTTACTCGAAAAAAGCAATCACCTAAGTAGAAAACTCCAGTAATGTTTTGGCTGATGGAAACATTACTGTCCTACATCTTTCTTTCCAAACCTCAGGATACCAGCCACGCAGGCAGTGTGTATCAGAAATGGGCCAAAACATTCTGGTGATAAAATTGACTACACCACAGTGCACTCCGTGGCCTTCTCTCCCCCGTCTCTGTTACCCTGGAAACTGTTGTCCATGTAGGAAGGAGCAATTCTATTATAGAGGCTGGGCTAGCCAGCAGATAGAACTATAAAACATGACTTAACAGTTGCAGACAGCCAGAGGAAGCTCGGATGAAGCGGCCTGAGAAAATGTATGGGAGCGAACGAGAGGAAGACGGGAACGCGAGGGGAAACGAGTGCAAGAGATGAACATAGATTAAAAGAAGAAGGGCACAGCGGGGTCGGGGGAGATAAAAGGCGGTTCGGAAATGGAGGGAACATATAGAGACTAGCAGAGAATATCGAAGATTACTTCCAATCCTCTCACCTCCGGTCTCAGATAGAGATATATAGTAAGGTGACTGAAGAATTTGCTCCATAACAATACGCAGGAAAGCGCTAATGCACAATTGGCACAGTTATGATAATAAGTGCTATCTAAGTACGTCTGATTGCACACAAAAAGTGTGAGAAGATGGAGACTGGGGAACAGGGCCAGGAGCGGTAAGCTGGTTAAGCAGATTGCCCGATCTATCCATGCTTCCCTACATCTATTCACATCCCATCAAAGCTTCATCCTGGCCATCCATCTCTCAACCACCACCCTTCCCCAGCTCATAATGGATCTATTGAGTCACTCCATTTGTCTCCCATCGCATGCCCAAAGCCAAATCCTTTATTCCTCCTTCCTTTCTTTCAGAATTTTTTTTCTTTTGCTATTTTTTTTCTGCCCCTAACGCCCCCACGGTGTCTCACACCATCTCCATCAAGGTTATCACGCTCGTGGCAAGAAGCAGAGCTCCGGTTCAGATTGCGTGAATGTGTGTGTGTATATGTCTGTGACTGTGTGTGTGTGTGTGGAGACAGACTGTCAGAGGTCAGTATGGAGCCTGCAGGGAGACAGAAGAGAGGAGCGAGTGGCAGGGATCAAATACTAATCAATACTGAACACAGATGCTCTCTCATTGGGGCCTTACACTTAACTCAGCCTTGTCCCTTTCCCACTCTCGTGCCTGCGTGGGGGGTGTGAGATGTGTATTCGTGTGTGCGACTGGTATCAGGTTTCTCGTTTTTAGCCAACGGTGAGGGAATGGTCCTCTCCGGTGTGACGTCGCCTCTGTGATGTGCCTCCCCATGTGTGACCCTGGGATGCATGGGAATCATTGCGGGCGTATCATGTTACGAGCTTGCTTAAACCCGGCTTACTTTGTTCTGAGATCAACTATGCTAGCTAGTAAAGCAGAGCAGCCCAGGGCTAAAATATCTGACAGAGGTCATATTACTCTTCCAAATCCATCTCAGTGCTTTTGTGTGATCGGCTCCAAGTCGCACAATGGAAATGCAAGCAAGTCTATCCTAAAGCTTTAGACACACCCATGATTTAGAGATTTTTATTCAGAAATCTAATTCATGTGCCTGATCACACACAGTGTTAGAGGAAAAAAGAAGGAAAAAATACTTAGCGTACATATATTTTTCCTATTCTTTTGGTTTATATTGTAAATCGGCTGTGCGAGATTTCCACTGCACGTGTGCTTCAGTGAAAAAGAGAAGACACGCTCATTCTTGTTTTCACTTTTTAACCATTACTATCTGAACATGAAGGATGTGAGGACAGAGCAGGTCTGCACCAAAACTGAAATACCTGGAGGTTAGTGCGGCACATTACGGTTAGAAAGTGTTCCAAACCGAGTTCTAAAGAAGGATAAAGGTGCCAAAACGTGCTTTCACTCAGCACTGCTGATGACAGAAAAATAGGACACTTAGAGTGCATTACTTGTTCACACTGATCAAAATGAAAAAGACTTCTCAAGCCTTATATCCAAGGCTTTATAGTCATCTGAAAGAAACAAGTGGCCTCCGCTACTGATGGTTTAAAAAAAGTGATTTGCGCAGCTCTTGGCTGCCGTTGTCAGAACAAACCTGTGAGAGTTTTGTTGGGACGAGATGTAAAAATATAATCTCATTAACCAATAAAGTCAAATTAAAAACCAATTAAGTTACGCCAATTTATTATTTGTGAAAATCCACCAGTCCAAACCCTTTTCTTAACGGCTTGTTCAATTCAGCGCAGCGGGGGGCAAAGGTGGAGCACTCTGAGAGAAAACTCATTCATGCTCACATTCGCAAGTAAAACCAATTTAGAGTCACCAGTGACCCTAAACAACATCCACGCCTTTGGACTGTGGGAGGGGGGGCTCCCCACTCCACACAGGGGAGACCCCCCCCCTAGGCCGTGGATTTAACGTCATGCAGAATTTAACTTTTAATTAATTTACTTGGCTATGTCATTAACACACATTCTTTATCATTTAAAAATCCAGTGGCACTACGATTTAAGCGATCCAACATCTATACATACACACGCTTACACACATGCACACAATTTAAGGACTCGTTGTGTTTGGAGAAACAGTTTGCTCTGCAAAGGTGTGAAACGCGTTTCCTGTGAAAGCATTCCTCAGAGGAAACGTTGTGCTTTCTCTGACTTCTATCTGCAATCACAAAACATCATTTAGGGAACGAACGCAGCTGCGTGGCAGTCAGACATGTTCCATAACCAAACACTGCTCTCACACACAATAACAGCCGCCAGTTGACTGAACTGGGGATGAGAGTTGATCTTTAGTTTGTGAGAGAATGGAAAAGCCCTCTGCCAAAGTTTGATGAAATATGGAAATTTCACAGAAAGACCAAAAAAAGAAAAAAGAGAAGAAGCCAGACTAGAGGATGGAGGGAGGGAGAAAGGAGGGAGGGAGGGAGGGAGGGAGGGAGTAGATGTGAAAAGGTAATAATCTTAAGAACAAAGAGAGTGAGATAGCAGCTGGAATGAGCTTAATCTGAGGGAAGGTGAGACTCAATCAGCGACTTATCCACACGGTAGCCTCGTCTCTGGAGATTTTGTTCCCTATCAGTTTCCCTTTACCTTAAATTGATGGTGTGCAAGTGTGAGCTGGGACTGCGGGACAGGTAAGGCTTAAAACACCTGTTTGTCAGCTTACTTAACAGGTCACATCAGTACGAAGCATGGATTCTTTTGACCAGAGTAGATACAGTTTGTCTGATGTAATACCTCCATCTCTCTGACACCTCACCTGTAGGGTCACCTGCTCCCACCACCAGCATTTCCACGCTTTTCTTTGGCGGCATAGCTGGAATTGAAAACCAGTGAATCAATAAGGCCCGATTGAGACAATAACATTTAAATATACGCGTGGCTTCCCGCTGTCAGACTTTATCCCTGCTGACCGCTGTTCACTCCCCATTGACTGTGAGCAAATGAAATCTCAGTGAATCGATGTCCTCGTATTAAAAGAGACTGCAGTCTAAACCTCTGAACCTGTGCTCCTGCTTTTTCCATTTTCCAGATAGCAAAAACTGTAATTGATAAAAGTCGGACATTGTTAAATGCCTCTTTAACTAGCCCGCACACGGCTTTGAACAAATACCAGAACATGAAGTATCGATCGGAGCATTTGCGTCGGCTTCTATGCTTCCCTCAAAACGCGTGCTTGTTTCAGTGGGAGAAAACGTCCAACAGGTGCAGATATTCAGTCACTATGAGTTTGACTTCAAATATGGAATTATTTACCTTATTTTATAGAGAACAGGTGTGTATACTGAGGTCAGATTTGTCTCTTTGAAGTGTGTACATATATGACATAAAACAAAAATGAATGATAACCCCGACCCCTGACTAACATACCAGCCTAACAAATGGAAATCATGAACATGTGTGGGCAATAACTGTGTCACCTGATCCACTACAGTTTTTCACTCATGTTTTTAAGTTAATGGCGGATGAGCACTGTGCCTGCTGCTTCCATCACCTTTAATATCTTTTTTTATCATGCTTTCAGTGTTCTGTCTGTCCATCCACTTCCATCCAAGCCAAAATGAGAAAAACAGAGCTCACAGCTGTTCTGTTGTACAGACCCCTAATCAGGGGCTTTGCAAGGTCTAAACAAGACTCCCACAGCATACGGACGAAGCACAGATAGGAAGGAGGAGGCAGAGTGAAGGTAGAGTGAGGCCTGCACGCAGTGAGAAGGAGAGGGGCCATCTACCCTCTAATCCCGGCTATCCCACTTGAATCCTGACAGCACAAACCTGCTTTTATTGCTGTGAATGGGAGGAATACCAATTGAAATGCACCTACGTGCAGAGCACTTTACAGCGCCGCTCTCTGCTCTTATTTTGGCTGAACTAATGACATTATATTAATTTATCCGCTCTTCTAATTATTGCTTTTTCTTATAATTATCACAAGCTCGGGTTTGTATTCTCGTCAAACCGCAAAAACAATGTGCCAACAACCGGACATCGTGTAGAAAATCTGCT
Organism: Perissodus microlepis; assembly: GCF_051167445.1. Lineage (NCBI taxonomy): Eukaryota > Metazoa > Chordata > Actinopteri > Cichliformes > Cichlidae > Perissodus > Perissodus microlepis. The sequence continues at coordinate 32,354,396 of NC_140482.1, read as the reverse complement.
TTTCTTTGTGCAGATAAGTGAGGGTGTGAGATCTTTTATTGCTCATCATAATAAAGTTTGTCAGTTTGTCACAGTTGTGGAGTCATTATTTCAGAAATAGCCTCCAGCCTCCTGTAATCTTAAATAACGATAGTTTCTGTTTTTACTGAGAGCAGAACAATCCAAATGCTTGCTCACTCACTGTTTTAAATATGACGTGCTAACAGGCGGCCTCAGACCGGACAGAGTTTGTTGAGAAATGAATTAAAATAAAAGATAAGATAAGAGATAAAAACTTTATTAATCCCTCGGGTGGGTTCCTCTGGGAAATTCGGTTCCAAATAAGCACAGCACCGACAGAAGTTATAGAGTTACAGAATATATATATATATATACACACACATATATAAATACAAAGACATATATAGATAAAAATATACAAAGGGGATAAATAGAATAAATAGGAATAAAATAAAAATAAAAATACAAGTGGATTGCACATTTCAAGTATGGAGTCTATTGCACCGTTGACTATTAACAAAAAGTATTGCACAAAGGTAATTGCACAGTGAGGTGAAGAGGCACTACAGCTTAGTTGTTCCCCCCTCCTTTGTCCTCCTGTTTCCCCTCCCTCTCCCCTCCAGAGAGGAGTTAAACAGTCTGATGGCGTGTGGGACAAAGGAGTTTTTAAGTCTGTTGGTTCTTGTCTTGGGGAGAAGCAACCTGTCACTGAACAGGCTCTTCTGGTTGTTTATGGCCGTGTGCAGAGGATGCCCAGCATTGTCCATAATGTCCAGCAGTTTCTTTAGTGTCCTTTTCTCTGCCACTGTCACCAGAGTGTCCAGCTTCATGCCGACCACAGAGCCAGCCTTCCTGATCAGTTTTTCCAGCCTGGATGAGTCCTTCTTTGCTGTGCTGCTCCCCCAGCACACCACAGCATAGAAAAGTACTCCAGCAACCACCGACTGGTAAAACATCCTCAGGAGCTTCCTGCAGATGTTAAAAGACCTCAGCCTCCTGAGGAAGTACAGTCGGCTTTGGGCTTTTTTATACAGGTGCTCTGTGTTGCATGACCAGTCCAGTTTGTTGTCCACCCACAGCCCGAGGTACTTGTACTTGTTGACCACCTCCACCTCCTCCCCCTCTATCTGAACCGGCAGTGGACCTGCTCTGGACCTCCCAAAGTCCACAACCAGTTCCTTAGTCTTTGAGGTGTTGAGTTGCAGGTGGTTTGTGTGACTCCATGCGACAAAGTTCCTCACCAGACTTCTGTACTAACGGAATTAGGACAGTTTCTGTCTTTAATGCGTCTTTAATGCGTCTTTAATGTGATTCTTGGGCTTAAACCTCCGATTTGTTCCACTGAAAGTAAGTCCGGGATGATTTCTATGAATCAGGGACAAAATGATGCGTGACTTTGAGAGACAGTCTCATGCTCTGCAGACTGACTGAACAAATAAAAGGGATATTTTGCGAAATTTTTTACAGCCTTAAACGATTTCAAGTTCAAGCAGGTATGAAACTCTTCTTTTTCAAAGAAAGCCAAACCCTCCTTGTTTATTACCCACGATTCCACCTGCCTGCCAGCCGCTCCTCACGCTCAACACTGGCTTCTGAGCGAGCCGACGGGATGCGTGATTTCTCCGGCTGCACCGGTGACAACTTATGTTTACTCCAATCGCATTCACTGCGTGAGGGAGACGAGACGGAGGGAGGCGACGTGAGGAAATGGAGTGGCGTCGGATAAACGGTCACGGGAAAGACAGACGCGCGGACAGAAAGACAGGCCGAAGAAAAGAGAGGTGGTGGGTGCATCATTGCTTGGCTAGACTGTGATTAGGCACTGTGGAGGACGTGCTGTGGCTGTAGAGAGAGAGAGAGAGGAGGGAAGAGAGGTTTTGGTAACCATCATCTTGGAGATCAAAGGCCTGTCTGCTTATTCCGCCTGCAGCCCTTCTCTTCAGTTTGGACGAAGGGAATAGGATATTGGGAGGGAGGAGGGGGTCTGCGTCAAGCAGCTGAGGGCAAAAACTACTTTTCCTCGCTCACTTTGCTCTCCTCTTACATCTGTCCCGATGCTGTCTCTCTCATTATCAACAACCTTCTATCAGACTCTTGACACGCATGCAAAGAAAGCACAAACAGACTCACAAACACGCTGCACACGCACGCACACAGAAAGATGGAGGTCTGCAAGAGAATCATGGAGTTAATGAAGCGGCGGTCACCCACAAAAGCCCGGGCGAGTCAGTGATGTGACCTTGATCTGTGTGACTCACACAGACCACTTTGGCCAATCATCTCCGCCATTACCTCCAGTATTCCCTTCAATTTATTCTGTCCTTCTCTCTCCTCCACACACGGAAAGATAAAGGGCTTCCCCTTCTTAACCTGAAAGAGGGATTAAAGGGTAAAAAAAAAGAAGAATCATAGATATATTCTCTGTAATCTTCAGGACTTCAAAAAAACTTTTTTCAGCAAAAAGTTTCTCCCTTGACTTTGACTCCTCAAAACCGCTGTTGAGCATGGGCGTGCAACCGCCTGCACATTTTTAGCATTCATCTCAGACACAGTTAAAAGTCCAAAGCTCCACCAGCAGACCACAGACGACGGCAAACAGCACCGACGGTGGGAGAGAAGGAGCGAAGAAAAGGGGGGGTGAAGGATTGACAGAGGTTCAGAATGAATACAGATCCTGCTTAATTTAGGTTCAGAGTCATGGCAGCATGGGAATCAATCATGACAGCTCTGTATCATATCACAGAACAGACAGTGTTGGCTATCGTGCTTCCCCCGTGGCCTGGAAAAGCCGCTGGGAATGCCAAAGGGGGGAAAAAAGCGTTTGTGGTGACTTCGCCTCCTTCGCTCGATTTAAATGCTAATATTAAAGTTAGCTTATGGATTTGGAATTTTATGGCAGTTAGCAGATGTCGCGCTGCAGGTGAGACTCGTCTCTGCACGTTAGCGTAATTTAAGTGAGATGCAGAGAGACGGGCAGATGGAGGGAGGGGGTGCAGGGCTAAGCGACAGCGATCGAGAAGGGTGGAGGTGGATGTGACGCCTCGAGCTGAGCTTCCCTTTCTCCTCCGCAGCCTCCCATATATCTCACTTGTGACATGACGTGTGGGAAATGTAAGAGCTGCTGTGTAAACATGACCTTTGACCTCTGCTTATCCAATATTAAATTGGAATGACAGTCGGACGGCCCCTCCCACCTCAAACCTGCGGCGCTAAGAGGAGCCATCAGGCCATCTTGAGCGAGGGTCACGATAGATGGAGAGGGAAGGGACTGAAGTCTCCCCGGTCTTACAGCCTGACACACGGCTAAATTAAATGCTCCTCAGAGACGCCTGGATGTTTCTGGGTTTGCAAACATCCCGAGAAGATTGTTTTTCCCAGCAGAGACAAGAGCAACAGGAAAATCCTCAGAGTTTCATTCACAACCTTACTCGGGAAGAACTGTTGTTGTAGAGGAAGTCTGGGAAAAGGTGGGTTATCCTGTGCCTCGGTAATATGTGCTCACTGTCGAACCCCTGGCGGTTTGAGGCTGATTTGGTTTCTTTAATGAGAAATGATTCTGCCCTCGGGGAATTGTACTAACTTTGTACAGGAGAGAGGGAGAGGAGTAGGGAGGTTAAGTTAACAGGACAAATGGGAGTCATATGTATTGTTGGGCTGTGCGGCTAACAAAACACACGTTAGGGAACTTTGCGCAACAGCAGTTCCCTGTCCTTTGGCAGTGCAGTAAAGTTTCTCTCCCCACACCTCTGAACCTCGTTGGACAGCCAAACAAAACAACCCCCATTTGAAAGCTCACAGAGCAGCATCAGCTCTGCAATCCTGCTTTATCGCCACGAGAAGACGGCGTCATGGACAAACAAATAAACTTTCCTTTCTACAGCATCCACTAAGTTAAGTGGGGTTTGGACCCAAGGTGCCTTCTGATAGGTCAATTAGGATGGCCGATGGCCAGCAGCAAAGCCGGCGTTTGATTTCTAGACATCTGTTTTGCGTGCGGAGACCTCTTAATTGTCAGAGTTAAATATGATGCAAATTCCCAATCGCATGCCAGTCTAATTACTGTAACTCAATCAGGAAGAGTCAACATAACTGCCTACATAAAAATCAATTACAGAGTTAGACTGTAAATATGTGCTGCAAGAAATCATCTATTGTTAGCGGCTCTTCCCAGATAATGGCCTGCTTTCAGTAACTAGCTCGGTGGCTAATGGAGGCTTAAGTTGCTGAGCCACGAATAAGCCAAACTAGTACAGGAAATTCACATAATAAAAACACTCAAAAGTGAACTTATTCCAGCTCTGTGAGCGGCTGTTTATGTCTTTGTCTCACCTGAGTGGTGTTTAATAAAGAAAAGGGGCCGTATTTAAAAGCACTCACATCCTGTCAAACTCCCCACAGCTGGAGTGTTTTCATTTCAACTGTAAATTGCACTGGGACTTAAGTGGGGATGCGATAGATGCCCAGCGAATAGAAAAGGAGCCCTGCAGTGAAGCACCCTCATCTCCCACGGAGAGGGCAGGGTGCCATCAGCAGATGCTCTGACGCGTTCGTGAGGCGACGCAGAGTTAAATGAGATCGGCAGAGGGGCAAATAGTCACACGGCATCTTTGTCTGTCCCTTTTCTTTTCACCTCAGAGTGTAGTGATAATTAACCGAAGCCTCGCTGCGGTACGCAGATATGTCACGTTTTGGTTTCGTGTGTTTTTGTGTCAGAAAGAGCGAGAGGCACGGCACATTTCTAAATGCGTTTTTCAGAGCCGGGCTCTAAAGCGAGTCGGCTCAGAGTGACGGAGGAGAAATGAAAAGACTTGAATCTGTTGGATGCAGAGTATATCTCATTATCAGTGGACACTGTGTACAGTAGACTGCTTTAAAGAGGTGGGGCCAGGCTGTGATCTGTCTGCACTTGGCAGGCCAAGACACTATGTCTCCCTGAGAATTAAAATCAAGCTATTCAAGAACCCGGGCACTCGGGACCTGCTTTGTGCTCTGTTTTATGCCACTTTAATATACAACTGACAGCGAGAAAAGCTAAAGGCGGAGTGAAGGAGGAAGCTGTGTGTGAGGAGAAAGCCGAGTCTAGGCGCTGTGGGTGGTGGTTGTGTTTCTTTGCACATTTGTGTTTGCAGTGAAATCTAAATTTTTCTTTCTTCAAAGCTGACCTTGTTGTGAAAGCAAAAATAAAGTCACAGCATTTCTTTCTTTTTTCCCCCAAAAGTTCCCCAGGATTAAAAGGTTTTCACTCCAATTCACTCGCTGTTATTTATATAGCACCAAATCCCAGCAACAGTCACCTCGAATTGCTTTATGTTGTAAGGTAAAGACCCCACTTATTTGGCGACAGTGGGAAGGAAAAACCCCCTTTCATATGTGGAATGAGACAAAATCAGTACAGAGTCGAGGAAAGCTTGGAAACCCCAGTAATCACATCCTTAACAGTCAAATTCAAAAACCTGAAACCTGATCTGTTTCACTTTACCTGCAAGCAACACTGACGCTTCAGAAAATGCCACATTATGCTTTACAGCAGATCCATTTTATTCTATTGACGCACTCAGAGATGGCTGACGGATGACACGCCCATGCCCTCACCCTTGTAATATCATTGCTTAATCTCCTTGGTAGCAATTACTTCTGAGGGGAACAAAAGCCAGCGCAAGGTAGCTGTTACTGACATGGCAGCTTAATGAACAATACAGCCTCCTTTTCTATAAGGCCAATTTGCACAGCTAACCTAACAACACCCTGTCTAATAAAGGAAAATGTTTAGATCAGCAGACATACACGGCAGTCACGCAAGCACGAGGTGAAAATCTCATGATTTAAGATGCAATTGAGCCGTGGTGGCAAAAACGCACCGAGCGTGGGCGAGTGAATAGGTTAAATAAGGGGGAAAAAATATGGAGAACAATGCAAAGTGCACAGGAAGTGATTAAAAAAGGGTGGAAGCGCATAGGCTTAAAGCTAAGCACGAGCTAACTATGTGAAAGAGGCAGTGCAACAGAAACGGATGGATGAGAAGAGACGGGGCAAATAGGAGGGCAAAGCTAAAATGTCAGGGCACGGGGAGTCGGCGATGTATGGCACCAGGAAGGCCAATTGTGTGCAGCCGTGAAGGGATAAGAGGTCACGGGATGTCTGCACAGTCTGCAGCGTGTGTGCTGGAGTCAGCAGTGACACAGCAGTAACCTCCCCCCACATGGCATTATCTGTCTCCCCAAAACCACAGGACATTGCTCAGAAAATACAGCTGTAAAAAAAGAGACAAGACGGGCAGACAGTGGGGCGGATAAAACACACAAGGTAGCATTCTTTTTTTTTTTTGGCTTATCATACTCCAGCATACATTTTCCAGCACTCTGGCACAAGGAGGAGACATGAATTTGAGAAAATTGCCATGAAAAATTAAGATACTAATTACGATGGAAAAAATGTTAAAAAGATTGAGACAAAGTGTTGCTTTTAAAACAATTACGCACCGCCTTCCTTCCCGAGTGAAAATGAGGCCCGCAGACTGAAAGCGAGAATAAATGAGGCGGTGGGGAAGCAGTTGGGGTTCGTTTGGGGAAGGTGTGGATGTTAATCGTTTCCACCATCGGTTTACGAGAACCCAGCACGCTTTGTCTGCCCAAGCTCCTGTGTCGTCTATTTGCTGCGCTCGTCAGCCGCCTTGTTGCATAAAAACAGCCTCACGGGCAGGGAGACATGCACCTAAACACTAGTGTGTATATTTCTCTCAGGAATTGCATTGCGGAGGAGCGACTACAACAGCCCAAAGCCACAGGGAGTGTCTATAAATGCAAAGCGTGGCGACGAAATCCCCACAAATGACAGAAAATATGCAGAAAAGTCAAAGAATCAGCTCTTGATAAGGCAGACTTCTCATCTTTCTGTAAAAATTTCCCTCCCGCCTTTCAGTGTCGATAAGATTCCCAGCCTTTGTTGCTGGGAGAAAAGCAAACAGCCTGAAACTACCTGCAGGATTTTTCTCTCCAGAGTTTCTCCCATGGGGGGGAGAACACGTTCACCTAATTCCTGTTTATCAGCCCAGAGAATCACTCTCAGTCTTCTTGGTTAATTAACTAAGTGGTGTCTCTAGGCCCTGTCGCCGCTAGGTGTCAAACTCTATCAAGCCACCCAAGTGTCTCAGACACTCTAACTTCAGGGAAAGCGCCCCTGGTCTTGTGATGATAATTGCAGAAGCAACAGGGGAACGAGAACATGCACAGGCTGAAACGATTACAAACATACAAAGGGGGGACGTGGCTTTCCCCTTAGCTCCTGTTCTCTCCGTCCCTCACACACATTAATGTTGCTTCCTTTAGTTCTGCTGAATATCTGTATTTTGGCGCCTTTATCTTCTTTCTCCTCTCCTCTGTGCTAATTTCGTGGCCTGCTACTCAAAGCTCTACTGTAACTGGGCTTGGCCTTCTTCTAAACTCCAGCAATCTTTCCCACTTACTCTGGCTTTTCTCCTTCACTACATCATGCTGTTCTCCACTGCTTCAAATTCTTCAATTTGCCCTGCTGGGCCTTGGCAAGAGGCAGCCACGCTCTTCCTCTGACCAAACTTCGATTGGCCCACTTCGAGCTCTCGCTCTAGGGTCATTTATTTCTTTCTTTTCCTGGCATGCACCAAGCTGCATTCTTCCAAACGCACTTATGCAGCAATGGAAATCATTTTGGAAGTGGCCCAGGCCCTTCTCCTTTTTTGTACCCCAGCTGACGCCCACAGAGAGAACAAGAAGGAATTGTGGGAGAGGAGAGGGAGGAGAGGAGAGGGTTCCAGGTCAGTTAGACACTCCAGCTCATACACAGTGCACACACTGAGAGACAAAACCAAGTGTTTTGCTTCTCCTGGTCTTTAGATTTGCACAAAGATCGCTCTGGAGAGGAACAAGGCTTCTCTGGCTTTACTGGTCTTCTTCCAGTTGAACTCCCACAGTCATAAGTGAGGGCACATTCACTGACACTGAGCCTGTACTTTCAGTGGGACAGTGAAGCCATCACCTCCCGTCACACTGTCAGGTTAGTCGTGCAGGATGGAGACAAAACACACTGAAACCGGAGGACTGGTGTATCAGACCTGGGATGACTCACATCCTCCCGACATGAACCAAACAACAGCTTAGTTAAAATTTTCCACATCCAGTGGTACTGCTGGTTTTGGCTTGGTTTTGTTACTTCTACTCGGAGCTGATGCACAGCTACATGTTGCCACCAACTGCTGGCACTTGGGGGGTGGGTTGAAATTATACGTAACAACCAATAACGCGGGCCACTTTTGCTCTTCTTTGAGGCGATGTCAGCTCAGCGTTTGATGAGAAACCGAGTGTTAAAGACAATAAACGCTGTCTCATGCAGCCATTGTCTGTGCTTCTTTCATTCGACAGGCAGCATGCTGCTGGCGTTTTGGAGTACTCAGACTAAGTGTGACTTTATAGCTTCTGTGCACTGGTTGAATTCCCGTAATACGGCTGGAGAGCCACACAAGCAAACAGCAATCCAGGACCATGAATGTGCTGAGAGGAGCGCGAGGGGTCGGTGAGGCACTGGCACAACCAGCTAAAAGACATCATAGAAACTCAACTGAAATGATTTTTTAGTATTTCCATCATAAACATATTAAAAACATTCAGAAAATTAAAATTATGAATTCTAGTTAACTAAAGGTTTAGTTGCTGCTTGTCGCTGATCTTAATTCTTACAGTATAATCGAGTCTGTGTGCCATTTGTAAGAATATCCCATTATAAAAGCAGCTTATGCAACTCGTCATCTAATTATAACGATTTTATCAATTTAAGCTTCCTGAGGTCCGGTCTTTTTGCAGCCGTGTGTAGGTGGAGGTTGTGAAGAGGCCATATAATTATGCCCTGATTTCAATGGGTTGTCCATGAGAAGGTTGGAGCCTTAAGCCTGATCTGATATTATCGAGGCGTCTCACAAAAGGCACGACCCGTTTTAAGCAGAAACTCTATTACTGCCCAGTTAAAGTGCCAGGCTGAATTTCACATTCTGACACACACCATTACATTAGCAGGAGATCCTGGCCCATTCTCTCAATTCTCCTGGAATAACAGATTTTTGAAGGCTGACACTCTGGCTAGTTTCACTTAGCCCCTTCAGGGAATGATTAAACTGCTGATGCTGTTTAATACAAACACCAAGTCTCTCTAATGCAGCTTTCTTTGTCTTTCCTTGGCTGTAACATTTCAGGTGGGTTAGCGAGGGGGGGGGAATGTCTGACATTTAAAGAATAAACTTGACTCTTGCTCCTAAATTTGTCCCCTGCTCTATAAATAAAGCCGGCCCTCGAATGATAGGATCTCTGTTCTATGTTAAGAGTACAGTAATGGCAGGAATTTGCAGTAGTTTACATAAAAGATAAATAACAGTTAAAACTATATATTTGTGGATAAAACACTGGTCAGGGTGAGAATTTCGTTCTTAGTTTCCTCTTCGCAGTATGTTGTGTTCCAGCTGTAATGAAACAGCAGCGATGGCTCTGAGGGTTTGTGCTTTCCTTCCCTCTGAAGCCTGCCTGCATTTTAAACAGTCTCAGCACATCTAATTATAACAAAAATGCCGTATGTGTTAAATCTTATTGCTTTTTTCACCCATTCAGGGACACCACTTAGTGGATTCACAACACCAAGAAAGTCATTTTCTACTTGTAAATACGGCGTTTTCTCTTTTTCCCCCTTTTTGGACTGTGTGGGGTATTTTATTCTTTTGACCCATCTCACAAACATAGACAATAAAAACAGCCTGCTACTAGGACAACTCTGCTTGTCCTCCCAAAAAATCTCTGAATCTGAGTATCTGTGTACAGAATATGTACATGATCTCCCATAGGGTTTTGTGGATGATCTCTGTGGTCATTTCAGTTAAATTCACTGAACTCTGTATGAAGAATGCTTTTAATTAAGATGGTAATTAATGCATTAAAACCTACGACACCATAACCGTCATGAGCACGGAGAAACCGAAACAACGAGCAGGCAGAGGGACACACAAATCCGTCCACACGGGCTCAGTCGCCATCTAAATAAGATGGAAATCCATTTCTGACACAGAATGAGATGTCAAAGGGCTCCTTGCAGCCGTCGGGATGATCTAAGACAAAAATGACTCAATGTGAGTGGGCATTCTGATTTTTCACACTCATGTGCCAGCAAACGCTTTGCCTCGTTACTCCAAAACCATGGCCCGCTCTTTCCAAGTGCACAATCGGTCACGTTAATGAGATGCACAAGAATTAGAGTCTCAGGAGGGTTTGGAGGAGAAACCGGTTGCCTTGGCCGTAGAGCGACCTCTGAACGGGACCGCTGAGACGCCTGACAATCAAAACGCCGTGTACCTGTACTCTGAATACATAAAGGTACTTTAGCTCTGAGAGTGCTGTGATAAAATCAGTGTTGTTTCCTTAATCACACTGATGCGGGCTGCTGAGGGAGGTGGACGGAGGTCTGGGACACGCCTAAAAACACGAGATGTGTTTACGAGCAAAGATTGAGGTTATTTCTATTACTAGCCTCCCCTGTGTGTCTGCGTCCCCTGGCACTTGGTGATGAAAGAGAACTAGTTCACCAAAATACAGCGACGACTCTGTGTTCTGCTTTAAGATTTATCACCGTGTTCACTTGCACGGGCACTCCTTAACCTTCGAGTCTAACCGAATATCGACTCCTCGGTGAAAACGGTTGTGTCGGCGCGCGCACGAGTGCTCGCGCTCATGTTGACGTTTCAGGAACTGTGTCTCGTTCTCTCTCTGTCTGTGTCATTGTGTCTCTCCAGGCTCTTCATTAGTTTCTGCCTGGGTACTAATGAGTGATACCTGAAACCTGCCAGTGGCCTCGGTCTATCCCTCCACCCAGCAAAGGGCGGCCTTCGGTGGCAGCGTCTCAACGCTTTTTTTCAGAAGTTGGCTAGCTGCCTGCTGGAGCCGGTGGTGCTAAGGTGTATTAATGAGCCACTGAGCCAACCTTGTGTATATATGTGTGTGTGTGTGTGTGTGTGATGACTAAAGAGTCCTCCGGCTGCCACTCCACATTCCCCCCTCCCCTCCTCCTGATTCCACCATCCAGGGATCTATTCATTTTTAATCAGGTGAGTATCCCAGCTAGAGTCCTTGACTGTTGGCAGAGAAACCACTTGCACAAATACACACAGAGAAACACACATACACACGCACCCAACTCATTTCCCTATCTGCTCTGATTCACACTTTTACATTTGTAATCCTCGCTAATTTGTAATTTTGCTTCTGCGTGCTCCCCTCAAGAGAGAGAAACTAATTTCAGGAGTGAAAAGGGATTATCAGATGCAAACGAAATCTCCCCACCTCTCGACAAAGATACCGATGTAGACAAAAAGTGTCTCAAAGCCTGCTTCATCCTGGATGGTAACTCTCAAGGAAGAAGCAAGTCAACTGCTGCACTTGCAATTACTCCTTATCAGCAGCGGGGAGCGAACTTGACAATAGCAAGAAAACGCTGAGCTGTGACGGATCATAAAACACAGGCAGACGTGAGAGCGGAGAACGCAATCGGCTTCCTCGTTTTGCTTTTTGGGAATTTTGTTTACGTACTAATGTATGAATAAGAGGCCAGGTGCCTAAAGTGTGTGTGTGTGTGTGTGTGCGCGCACTCGACATAGGGAGCCGTTATAGCAGAGGAGTGTTATTACATTTATTAAGGCGCTCACAGCGGCTTGCTCTTCTCAGCTGTGTGGTGACTCAGACCTGTCAGACGACTAATTTTCTTCACATTTTTACTTGCCTTATTGTGTTATTGCCAGACAAAGCAGGGGACCCTATCATATTAACCTACCCACCTACTCTCACACACTCACGCTCACTTTGACTGCAAAAATGACCCGAAGGAACAATGGAGACACACACAGAAGAGGAAAAGATGGAATAAGGGGGAAAATGTCTATGCTGGGAGACAGCTGGCTAAAGCCCGGAAGACAGTAAATTAGCCTTCTGATTAGATTTGAAAAGCTGCAAAGGAAATGAACATAATGCACCCAATTAAAAGAAAAGACAGCCATAAATACAGAGTGTCAAGCAGTTGTTATCTCTGCCTTGAATAAAGCTCCAGAGAGTGACAATAACAACAACGCCGTCATGTACTTACCACTCTGGCATCATTTTATGCTGTTACGATCCATATTGCTGCATCTGTCAACTTCACCTTTGATGTCAGAGCTGAATCAAACCAAGTTTGGAGGTGATGAGGAAAAGTAGATAACAAGCCAGACCATAACTGGTCCACATGTCTTTAAAGCCTTGTGTCATGAAAGGGGACAGAAATCCGAACCAGGGAGCAAACACTGGGGCCCCGGAGCTATCCGTGCATTATAGCCTGGAGCCGTCCTCCCATTACGGCCTCAGCCCTGCAGAGCTTCAAAGCCACAGCACTTTTGTGAGGCGGTTAATGGTGGCGATGGCCGCAGAGAGGATCCCGGTGCCAGGTGGAGCGGCACGAGCCAAGCCCAGAGAAAAAGACAGTAAATAAAAATAAAGACTAAATGCTCAAAGCGGTGCTGTCCGGCAGGCAAGCGATAAAAACTAAAACCTCACTCAAGGATAAGTGCCATCTTTAACATTTGGCAGGAGCTGCGCTCACCAGTGTTTCTGTAACTAAGCACTCGGCTCGCACCCTCGGGCTTGAGCAATTAAAGACACACTCACTGAGACTCATCAATAACAGAAAAATTGAAGAGAAAGAAAAATCGTGTTACAAATGAAAGGAATGCTGAGGAGGCAGGAGGTGGATCCGGGAGGGAACACACTGGCTGCCTGTTTTATAATGATTCGGATCATTTTGCTCTGTTTTTCTTGCTGTTACACCAACAACGTGGAAGCTTTTCCTCTGTTGCAACACCCTTAATGTTGCATGCTACATGACATATCTCAGGCCTGCAGAGCTGGAGCTCGGGCATTTTCTGTCTTGTTTATTGCTTCGGTTTAAACTCTGGTATCAAGTTTCTCTGTGCTGCTGCTGCAGAAAGCCAGATGAGAGCGTGGCTGGTTTTGAAATGAAACAGAACAAGCGAGGCTATTTATAAGAAGCAAGCAGATAATTGTTGAAAAGGTTAGAGCAGCCACAGCAGGTAACAAGTAGGCTGCGTGTTGATGCACACAACAGCATGTCAAGGCACCATGGTGATGATGTTGCCAGGTAAGGCGAGGTCAAAAAGAGCAGTTGTTTTAGGAGTTACTGAAGTGGAGCTTTGTCAGAATCAATACACCCAGAGCCTTAAACAAGAAGACAGCGGCCACGTTATCGAATTAGAACCAACACTTCAACATTTCAGCTTTAGTGAAGAAGTACTGCGACTGCATTTATAAGGAAAGAGCACATAACGGCAGCAAAAATCCAATGTTTTCTGCCACACTAACATCACGTAATTGTAAAAGGAAGAGACAGAAACAAATGTGGGCTCAAATATCAAACAGTAGGATTAGAGAAATGTTTGAAGTGTGACATCAAACACACATGAGCATAAACTGGAAAACTACGTAAATGTTTTCTTTGTTTATTCTGTGTCTATATAGAGCAACATTTCCCAGGCTTTCAGAGACAGACTCGCATTCTCAGACAAAGACGCAAAATCAATACAGCAGAGCGAACAAACTGAACCGGGGAACGTTGCGGTCATCGTAACAGACATGTTTAAATACTGTGTTTATTGGACACGTTTGTGGCATAAATACACAAATGAGTAGCAGCGGGGGAACTCATTTATTCACCCATTCATTTCTTTCCTGCTCAAACTCATTCACCCACACATCCGTTCCTTCCTCGCTGTTCTCGTCTGTCGGTGTCTCTTCTGCCTGCGAGCCTCGCTCGGCAACCCGAGAATCCAAGCTAGCCAAACCTAAAGGACCTACAGGACCGTGCATCATTTAATGACAGAGGCTGAGAGATGCCTGACGGACTGCCAAGTCCCGAGACGTGCTGCATGAGTCGAGCACAAACACTCCTCCGTAGTGCGGACATGCATTCGCACATGTACCCATCGTCGGCATGTAGGAGGTGTGCGTGTGTGGTTGTGTGTCACGTTGGTCCTACTGAGACAAAAATCTTGCGAGTGTATATCTCGGTGGCGCCATACGGGACAAAGAAGGGGTCCAAGCTCAGGCCCCCCCCTGAGTGTGATGATGAGGTAGGAGGATTCAGGATGACACGGTCCGATTTGGAGGTTTAGAGAAAAATCAAGCTATGAATAATGAGAACATGATCATGGACTAAAGGATCTACTGACTGGATATTGCATCAACATTTTTTTTTTAAAAGCCACCCCTTCTCGTCTTCTGCCCTTTCCTTCCCACAGAAACAAACGTTTGAGCGAACAAGCAAATGAAAGTAAATGCTGAAGCCCGGCCTGAGCTCTGAATGTCACAGTCAGTCACTGCAGCCTCCTTCTAAGTGATGCAGACAGAGCCCCATTCTGATTGCCTCACCAGCAAAGCCAAGGGGTGAAAAACATTTACATGCAAATACAAATGACCCACTAGCTACTGTGTGCACGCTAGCTATGGTATTCTGAATGCACAGCAACCGCAGAGAAACCCGGCACAGAGCCGTTGCCAATCATCAGCTCCATTGTAGCACGCAGGCTTTAGAAGGAGGTGTTATGTGTGTAGGATATCAATTATTTTGCTTTTGTGGCTTATTTGTTTGTCAGTGCTATTGTCACTGCTTCTCATATCAAGCGAAATGAATGTTAATGAATTCCGACCAGGACTACTACATTAACAGATTTGCTGTGAAAAAGCTTAAATCCATAAATCATTTTCCACATAACTCCTCGGTATACAGACCATCTACCATCCCCACAGAATCCACTCATCTCTGACAGCGGTGGCTAATACCGTGTAATCAACCATCCACTTTCAGCTGGAACAATTGTAATCCATAACCCATCATAACAAACATGCCTCTCTGTCACGCTCAAGTGGTTAAGTACCAGGGGACAGATTGCCGGTGGACGGGCCGAGTCTCCGGGGGTCTTGGACGAGGGGAGACCCTGGCTCTCGTCCTGGCTGTCTCACACGGCTGGGACGCTTGGATCGAGGACCCGCCTGCTGTCATCAGACCTGTTGCCTCCAGATGGGTCCCAGTCTGATTCTGCGATTTCTGTCCTCATCCCGCCTCCACTCCTTATTTCAGCTCTTCTCATCCGAGACATCCAACTCGACCTTGCCTTGATCTTTTCAGCACTTATTAACAAAGCCCCAAATCATCATCCTTTTTGTTCTTTAACCTTGACATTCAGCTTTGTTAGCTCTGTGTGAAGCTTTCATCTCATCTCTCCCTCATTGGATCGACTTCCTTGGCCAAAATCTCCACTGCGTGGGGGTGTTTGTGAGCGCGTGCACACGTGCATGACGGTTGGGAGACGAGCAGACGCACCGCACAGCAAGACCTCTTTGATTCAGCACAGCAGAGACCCACAGCGAGGCTGTACATTAATTGGTGCTTCTGAGCCATTAATTTAGGCAAGTATGTTGAAGGACCCACTTTGCCTCCACTTTCCAAGAGCAACACAGGCTGAACAAGCCTCCTCTCAAGACCCTTCAACTGTTTTCCACCTCCCCAGCTTCCCCACATACCTTGCAGTGCAGCTCCATCCATAAACCATACCCTGCCCTGCCTCACTCACTCCCCGCTCTCTCTTCATTTCACCATTACTGAGCGAGGAGAGACAGCAGGTCACAGTCTCTGCTCCGTCCCCTCCACCTCGCCAACTGCCCTCCGCCCGGTGCCAGCGAGCCATAGTTTTCTTTTTGTTTTTTCAGCATGACTGATTCCCTCAGGTCACCGAGCACATTAAGCTGTTAATTACCTCAAAGCACAAAACAAGTGGCAGCTTGGCAGCACAACGAGACATTAACTTTTTTGTTTTTTTAAAGAGTACAGTCAGAAACTTAAAACCGCGATGCTGGAGAGACCGGAGCAACACGAGCAAAAAAACAAAACAAAACAAAAAAGCTGCAGCAACAACAGCCGTAAACAACTCTGTCAGCAGCAGACTCAGACAATGCCGACGTGAGTACACTGATTTTATTTTTGCTCTTCCTCCGCAGCCATAAAACAACCAGATAAAGTCATTTGGGCTGGAAGTTCCCCAAAGAAATGAATCAGCCATAAAACAGCAGCGGGATAATACCAGCCCGGCCCGCAGGGCACGCTTTTTTCAGATTCACGCTGTGCCGATGCGGGAAATGATTCAGGATGTGTGTGACCGGCATCCTCTTCACCGTGTCTGCAACCGCACAGTTGTTAAACTGTGCCTTATTAGTTATGCTCTTCGTTATCATAGCAACCTAACAAGGGAGATCTAGCCAAGGAGGTGTACAACATGTGTCTGTGAATGCTATTATAGAAATGAGTGTTGCTATTTTTATCACATCAGAGAAGAAAAATAATATAATTGCTGTATTGCTGGTGGCACTGAATGTGGTGCTCTTTGCTTTGGGCCTGTGGAGGCTCGTTTCTGAGTGGGAGTCTCAGTCGGCTGGTCGTGTTGTATTTGGGACCAGAGACCCTCATTAGTTTCTTCTCTTGCTAAAAAAAAGGAGGCTCTGTTGACACAGAGACGTCAGGAGTGTGAGAGTGACCCAAAGAGTGTGTATTCATGTCTTTGTGGGGACCAAAAATTGGAAGTTTACTATACTTATGGGAACCAAAATCATGGTCCCCACAAGTTTGAAGGCATTTTTGAGACTCAAAGTGTGGTTTTAGTGACAGGGTTACAATTGGGTTATGGTTAGGTTTAGGGTTTCATTTTGCATGGTTAGGGTAAGGGGCTAGGGAAAGCATTATGTCAATTAGATGTCCCCAAAAGATATGAATGCCCGACATGTGTGTGAGTGTGTGTCAGAACAGCTATGTGAACAAGTCCTAATGGCAAGCAAAAAGGCTGTGGAAAACACTGAGCTCACACACACACACAAATTGTTTATTTGCATCGGGGAAGTAAACACCGGTGTCCGTCTTCATCGCGTCTGTCTGCCTCGTCTTTCAGTCCTGGATCGCTCCTGGTTTGGTTTACAGTTTACATGTGACAGTGTCTCTTTCTCACTGTTGCAGATAATGAAAGAATCTGCTGCTCGTACCTTATTCACAAACAGGAAAACACACACACACACACACTCACTCACTCACTCACACTCCCTTTGGAGATACAATAAGCCTGTATGGGATGGCAGCTTTGCAATGGGAAGCATCTTCATTCAGCAGCCACTTGGCCTATAGTGATAGCTGCTGCATTCTTTGTTGCTGCCACACTGCACAACCTCAGGCTTACACAACACGATCCCACTCCAACTTCTTCTCGGGGACATTCTGTCACAGCTAAAGGGCACGGAAAAAATCCTGAAATTAAGACTTTACAAATTCTGAGGAGAAACTGGCTCGCGGCTGCAGATGAGAGCGGCTATACGAGGCAGACTTTTCAAAGAACACTGAAAAACCGCTTATTATTGACTCTATCGAGCGTCACTTCTTTGAACACTCATCTACTCTGGCTGCCTCGGCTTATTTGCACTGGATGCATAAGAGACGTGAAGACGGAGAGATGAGAGCGAAAGGAAGACGGGGCTGGAAAAACAAGTGATTAAAAGATAAAAGGGAGAGAGCAGATGATGAGGGAGCAGCGGTGTGTGATTAAATGGCGGAGGTGGTCCCATTGGGCTGTGGGCCTTATTGCATTTTAATGGGGGGGCTGGATGATCTTTGACCTTTTGTGAGGCAGTGGTAACACCTTAGTGCAGATCAAACTGCCAGCCTTGACAAACCCCCAACCCATGAAAGGCAGCTGGGCACTGAGAATGAGGTGTGTGTGTGTGTGTGTGTGTGTGTGTGTGTGTGTGGGCTCGCAGGGTCACAAGCAGATGTGTTTATCCTGCTGCTATGGCAACCCCAGCAGTAGCCTTGGGCAAATAACAACAAGCAAAGCAATATGTGTGTGTGTGTGTGTGTGTGTGTGTGTGTGTGTGTGTGTGTGTGTGTGTGTGTGTGTGTGTGTGTGTGTGTGTGTGTGTGTGTGTGTGTGCAGGAGAGAGAATTTGAGATGACAGGATTTTCAAAATACGAGCAGCATGATTAAATATAAGTTTTCAATTCATACACCTCCTGCCTGCACCCCCACTTTCTCCCTCCCCGGTCTGGCTGGCCTGCCCCTCAATCATCAGTCCCTTCTTTTCACCTTCTCTTTCTCCAGCTCCACATGCTAAGTGGGAACATTGTTACGGTCAATTTGTCCCATTCAGGGTCCCAGTGGGCAGTGTCCCTGCCCTGACAGCCTGCAGACAGAGACCACACTGCCTGAGAGGCCTTGACATCAAGGTCCAAAGGAGACTTAAGAGCGAGAGGGGGAGGAGGGGGAGAAGAGAGGTAATCGGGGGGGGGGACTCCGAAGAGAAAGGAAGAAGAAAAAGAGACCTGGGTGCCGGGTTTAGCATGAGCCCCCCGGACCGTTCAGCTCAATAGTATTTCGTCTTATTTCATCTGTCAGTCTCACACTAGATTGATGTAGGTGGTGAAAGCTTTGCTCCCTCGAAGGATGCTTCGAATAGTTCTGCTAGGCTGGCAAAAACCCAAGAAGATGTATGACAGCCCAAACAAACCTGATGACACGATCTGGATTATTTATTCAGTTTATGAAACCTGACATCAGAAAACAGCACCACTGTCTAACCAACCGGAGTATTCCCAGTATCACTGCAGGTCTTTACTATCTGGGAGAGGGCAATGCCTGGAACTGGTTATCAATATCATTCGAGAAAAATGGCTTGGTGTTTTATTTTTTTTAACAGGTAGCCCTCATCGTGATGGTGCACACGGATAATCATCTGTGCCCTTTAAAGAACAGATAATAGATGCAGAAGAACAAGAAGAAACCCCGGCAGTAAGGAGGTCTAAGAAGGCTTTTCAAACCCTAGTTTCTAATCACAGATTTCAGGTTTCTACAAATTTCTTTCTGCAGTCAGATGGAATGAATGTAAAAATAAAACCTTGATGAGGTAAGACTTAATGCCGTAACATTTTCCTCAGCCAATCTGGAAAACAACGCTTTGTCTGACTAATCTATGTTTTTGATTTCTATGCTGGAGCAGACCCAGTCTCACAGGTGACGTAACCCCCCCGGCGGGGTGCTGGAGGAAGGTGCAGAAGAGGGATTAAGTCACTGCATAAAGGCACCTGTTATTTTAGCACACAGGGTGCAACACTTGCCCCGAAGCAAGGGGTGCAGAGCGGCTGTTGGTGTCAGAAATGAGGCGCAAACAGGGCACCCATTCAAGCCAGGCTGGACAGTGCTGAATCACACTTGTATAGGGCTCAGACACACTGACTCACACACATGCTCTCACAAAGTCCATACACAGGAAGGCAGACACAATATGAAGAACACTGGTCCTTGTGTTTCTCTTTGACAGACATAGACAAACTCTCATTCTGCCTCCCTCTTTGACCTGCACACACACACAAACAATTCCCATAACTAAATTGCGATTCCGACTCCAGACCGCGGTGGATCTGTCGAGGGCATGCGTGCATGGTGGGATATTGCAGATCTCCCTAAATTAGCTAACTTTATAATAAATCACTGGGTACTGCTAGCCAAGGATTAGCCAAGCTCCAGTGAGCGGTTTGTTAAGCTTCGAGGAGAAAACGCCGCCAAAAACTGACATCAGCACTGGGACCTTGGAACAGTCTAACCCCCTGCCTCGTTACATTTAGCCTTGTTATCTGAGTTCTCCATTGACAAAAAAAATCCTGCTCCTACGTTTGGATCTAACTCGGATCTATTACTTTTTCTTCTGTTGGGGTTTTTCCACTAATCACTTTTAGTGCTCAGGACATCAGCTCCAACATCAGGCACACCATTTCTTCATTCGCTTTCCTTATGTTTGCCTTTTATAATTCTTTGTGCTATCTTGTCCCCCACTGAGTCATTTCTCTTGGAAGGAGCAATGCTTCCTACTGTCTAGTTATTTATATACTGAGTGAGGAAGAATTTATCCCCCCTTCGCTGCATGCACAAACTCCTCGGATTCAGCTCTGCTCAGGTAGCTCATTATGAATCCCATCAAAAGTCACTTTTGTGAAGCTGTTAACGAGTTCAATCTAATTTCTTTTTCAGTAATGCTTACGGTTATATTAGCCTTATCTGTCGGAAGCTCTAATGTCTGTCTCTTAATAATTTTCATTCCTCAATCTTGTTCACAACCTAAATTTTGATCAGTTTTTCCATAAACATGTCACAATGCTTCTCTCCTAAACTCTCACAGGGTGTTTGGTCCATGGCTTCCAAACAAATAAAACCTGTATCCATTACAGATCCTATCACAGCGGTATTTCCTCTGCCGCCTGTTTATTAATTTCCTGTGATAGCATTTATCTTGTAATTACTGATTGTGTGATGGGCCTTAAAAGGGATGTCAGCACTTGAGAAAAAGAGGACAGCTCCCACTCTGTCACGTCAAAGATGCCTCGACACATTAGAAGGTTTCCAGTTCACGATCATCTCTGCGTCCTTTTCACCACAAACTTGTATATCCCTTAAGAAAGGTCTGAAACAGACTGGTGCAGCAGGATATGAGCAGCAGGGACAGAGGAACTGTGTGCATCCTGCGGCAGCAACCCCGAGCCCTGGCTGTCAGAGTGGGTGACAGCCCGGACTCGAGGAAGAGGAATTAAAGAGGCTCTTGTCCTCGAAGGCTGATTGACAAGGTAGCGACAGAAAGGTTAGTGGAGGTGCTGGTATTCTCTTAGCTGTGCCTACCCTCACACTGGTCCGGGGGCACTGTCTCACTCTTTCAAGATGTCTCTCTTATTCTTCTCTCCCCTCACTTACACCAGTGCTTATTATAGGAATGCCTCGACCCTTGGGGACTGCACTTTCCAGTCCACAAACCTCAGCTTTGGACAAAAGGAAGCTGAAAAGCAATTTGAATTTGAAACAGGGACCGCAACAAAAACACTGCCCCCAAATGGAAGAACTTCAAGATACCAGGAGCCAGCTACTGAGAAGTAGTGGTCCTTGCACAAAAGCAAAAATGTGATTCTGACACTATCCAGCCAACTAGCCCAATGTACTGTAAAGACAGCAGCTACTGCAGAGGGAGGGGGGGGGGGGGGGGGGAGAGAGAGAGATGACAGAGCCTGAAGGCAGAAGTGGTGGACATTAGGGGCCCAGCGGGTAGGACTTCAGAACAGACCAGCAGCAGATAACATGCAATCACACAAATCCCACTCACTGCACAAACAAACCAGTTCACAGAGAGGGGCCGTCTGACCAATCGGGTTCACTGTGCGTCCACTGTTCTGCAACTCTGGGTTTGGAAATGATGTTTTGTAATTGAGCCTTACGCCAGAGTCAAAGAGGATAAATCAAGAATTCACAATGAACCCTCCGGGAGAACCTGTTTGACTGAGCTGCACTGACACCTCATCACGATGCAATTAGTCAAACCTTAACAATGAAAATCCATACCACACCGATGGATGGAAGGTGAAGCGCCTTCGGGCTGCGGGCAGCAGAAATCCGCCTGTTTTGTGCGTAGCTGCAAGCTACGCAGTATGATATTTGTACAGTGAGAGCGACTGTAGCGCTGATGCACAGAGACCAGGTTAGCCCGGTCCTGTGGGTCGGCTCGGTTCTGATGAGTACATTTCTTCCTATAATCATTTTTCCCCGAAAAGCGTCAAAGCGCCACAAAAGCGCACCACACCTCACCTCCACACCGGACAGCTCGGTCCACTTACCTCTCACTATCAGGGACAAGAAGAGTGAAAGCAGCGCGAGTCCGTTGTGTCTCCTCACTGGGTACAAAATATCCGAGAGCGAGCTCGTTACTGCGTTACCAGATCCGGTGGAGGGCTTTGGAAACTACTCCTCCCTGCCGCACCTGTCTCTGGCAAACGCTGATCTCGTACGCTGGCCTGACATCCCCCAGACAACTGTCCGAACCCCCTGCTAGTGTGAGCGCACACACGGACACACACACACGGGGCACCACCTGTCCACGGTGCAGAACAGCCCACAAAGAGCTCCTATGTCGCGCGGCGACACATGGCATTCCCCGTTAGTGTCTGCAGCAGCACTCCCTCACAGCCGTCCGAAATCTCCCCCCGAGGGACGTGGACGCGCTGGGAGCAGTGGGTGACGAACAGGAGAAAGCGACAACGGGCGTCCGGCACAGTGGCACAGCAGCTGCGGCGTTTGGGACTGACATCTGCCGCTCTCAGCCTCGCGTCCTCACAGCAGTGCGCTCTTCTCCGCGCCTCTCAGAGAAAGAAAGGACTTTTCCTCACCGCCTGTGCGCCACACCTTCGCGCAAAGCCGGGCTCGGGGTCCAGCGCAAAGTCCCATTCATCCGCTGATCGCGAACAGTTCCGCTCCGTGAGCGGCACTCTGGAGCTCCGGTGGAGTCGGAGGACCTCGGCGTTTCTTCTAGCGGCAGTGTGAGCTACAGCATCTCCGGCACTGAGCCTGTTAGAGCCAAAACCTGAAGCAGAATCATGCAGCGAGTGGAATGGAATTGATTAATGACTA
This sequence comes from Perissodus microlepis, assembly GCF_051167445.1. Taxonomy (NCBI): domain Eukaryota; kingdom Metazoa; phylum Chordata; class Actinopteri; order Cichliformes; family Cichlidae; genus Perissodus; species Perissodus microlepis. The sequence goes on along the minus strand of NC_140482.1, from coordinate 32,331,820 downwards.
ATTGGGCTTAAACGGTGAGGCAAGCCCAAAGCCCCCGAACATCAAAGTCAGGCAGCTGTTTGGGGCATGCGCACTCCTACAGTCAGCTCAGTGTTGACTCAGTTTCACGGTGGCAAAGTGATGACTGATTAGTGGCGCTAGGCACGAGTTCAAACTCAACCTGAGGCACGCACCTGACAGAGCCCGCCGTTCTTTACTCCAAGAGACCTTTATTCTGAAACACAAACAACAGAAGGTTTGGAGAAGTTCCTCACGGTTCCGCTTACTGTGCTGACGTTAAGATGGAACAACGAGGCCGATTCAAAGCCGTTTCCTGATAAAGATGAGCATTTATTGCTGTCCTCTCTGTGGAGCAGTGTGGAAAGTACCTGAAAGAGGCTTCCAGGGCGCAATAAAGCGGATCCAAATAGCATACCCGAGGATGCTGATGTTGATCACACAGTGTTCCAGTGTCATCTATTCCCAACATGCGTGAAATTCACCACATTTAAACCTCGAAACAAACAGCTGAAGGACATTAAAATGCAAAAATGAAATCATCCCCATGAAAAGAAAGTTGTTTTCTATTAAAAAAAAAAAAAAAAAAAACTTTTTCAAGTGGAAACAATTTTAATAACAATTCCTAAAAGTGCTGCTCACTGTAATTCCAGAAAAGCATTCAGCAACTTTGAACAGTTTCCATGCTGAGTTTAAGCTCTTTCTGTATTTGCATCTTCTCACTGAGCCTAAATTAACACAATAGAGGAATAATTCCGTCTCATTAAATCTCAATAAGCCTCCAGTCAAATCTAATTGTTGCTCAGCACAATTTGGGGTTTGTGTTTGAAATGAATGTGTAACCAGTTGTGTTTGTTCAAGTGACACTGATATAAACAAGCAGGACTTTGAAAGGGAGAGAGCCGGCAGTGCTGTTGCTGTGTTAAGTTAAAGGAGTTTAAACCTACTGGACCTTTCAGTGAAATTGCTTGGAGCCAAAGCTACTTTTAAGCTTTCATTCATGAATAATTAATTGCTGAAATAATGACTTTCGCAGGCTCGAAGGCTCATGTGTGTAGCTCACTCTCTTTAGCATCTTAATAAATCTACTGCAAGTGCTCTGACAGCCTTCATACAAGCTGCTGATCGCACAGCAGAGCCTCTCCTATGAGGGAGATGGCTGCGTATCATTCAGATTAAGATAAATCTTCACTGTAATAAAGATTTCATCATCTCTGTTACTTTATGTAAGCAATACTAGTTTTTTAGCGGCAGATGTTGCTGCAACATGAATTTATCCCTTTTCTAAATCCACTTGTGTTCTGTGACTTTCACATTATTGTAGGACTTTGCTTTGCTTGTTTGGTTTTTTGTTTTTTCTTATCTTCATTTGCACAGCCAGAATTTGCTTGCCCCAGCACTGTAATACTTATTAACATTATTTATCCTGCTTACCTTATCATCCCGTGCCGTCTGTGACTTTGTAGCTTCCGCAATTAAAACTTGAAGGAAAGTTTGTGTTCTCCACAAGAGAGTTGATGAAAGTCTTTGTACAGGTTGACTGCGGTTACAACAGAGGACACCTCTTCGACAGCGGTATCATTACTCAGGCAGACACGGTTTCCAACACTGGAATAATGATGAGTTCTCCTCAATCTCTCCAATTTTTTCCTCCATCCCGTCTCCTGCAAGCCTACATGTCTCATGTGTCTATAAGGACCTGAACCAACAACATGCAGTCAGTGCAGCAATTTGAGTGCCTGAGATGAGTGACAAGTGACTTCACAGAGTCAAATAGAGGAAAAACCTTCATTCCACAAGGATTTAAAATGCCCGTGTCCTTGTGTACACTTCTCAGAGTGCATGTAGTACATGTGTGGATATGCACGTGTGTGACCCTGATTCCCCACCCACATCACAGTTGGACAGCTTTTACTTAAATACTGAAGATACAGCAAAATCAGATTTAATAAATATTAACACAAGAAGAGTCATCGAGTCAATAAAATGTCAGAATAACATTCATTGGTGCTAAATACTGCTTGTATTAACCTTCATAAGCTACTTGGTATCAGCACAACCCAGACCACATTAAACTGAACTGTTTTTTTTTTTTATATCTGGCTTCCAAGATGTCAGACTTTCTTGTCATCTTTTAAAGTTGTCTTGAGCAATAGTTCTCCAGGCTTTCTAAAGTCTTTCAAAGGTTACGCACTGCACTCTGATAGGTGTCTACACGAAACAGACAACTTAGCAAAGAACCAGTTTTAAATTGTATCTTAAGGCTCTTTGTTAGCAGCAGCCTGTCACAAAAACACATAATTTGTTCCCATTTCGTTAGTTGAAACTCCCAAAATTTCAAAGACACAGTCTGACAGCATTAAAAAGCTTTTTTGCACCAAAGGTGGAGGCTTATTCTCAAACAGCTATAACCCACCAAAGTTGGCTTATCTGAGCATGGTGTGCAGTGTGTCCTTAAAAATGTTGAGGACATTGGACTAAAGAAGAAACGGTAGGTCTAAAAAAATCCAGCACAGACCTGACACAGTACCCGAGAGACGTATCTGGACCTTCAGCTGATCCACCTACTGTTCACTGAAGCGTCATCAGAGGTACAGCACACAGCAGGAGGCTCTGTCGTGGCCCGGGGCTGCATTTCATCCAGTGGTGTTGGGGATCTTCTTAAACTTGATGGAATTATGATCACAAAGAAGTCTCATCAGATTTTGATCAGCCTTTTTCAAAGCACTCATGTTCTTCAGGAGACTGTGGAGACAACGAACATTAGGCCTACATACTTCCTTTGTCGCTCAAGGATATGTAACACTGGCTCCTTTAAACAAAACATCTCATAATCTACGGGAAACGTGAAAATCTAATGATGTCTCTCATCACAAACTTCCTCTTACTACTGCTGGCAGTGGTGTTCTACTACTCTAATATTAAAAAGCTCTCCAAAACCTATTTTTTTGCTGTTGTTGTTGTTGTTTATAAATCCCCAGATTAGCCCTATTATTCTGTTTCCAGCTACTTTGCATAGAAATGATTCAGGACACAGAAACTTTGAGCCATGTTCAACAAAAGAACTCATACCGTTTCATCTCCTGTCAAAGTTTGTGTGCCGACAATAAATAAAGAAAGAAATATTCGTTTTGTTCATCCTCTTCCTTTCATCCCACTTGGTGTGTCAGAGCAGGAAGGCAGTAGACCTGAGCGTGATAAAAAGAAGAAGAGCTGCCATGAGAAAGACAGAAAGCTTTGCAAAAAAAAAAAAAGAGGAGGAGAAAAAATACAGCCTTTGATGGGGAATGCACTTTTTAATCTTTCAACATGGGGAAAAGGGGAAGGGCAGCACAGTCCTCCCCCTTGGGTGTTTCTGTGTGCACGTTAGAAGCAGCTAAGAGGGGATATGCTGATGCCAGAGTTAGATGAACTCTTCACAGGGAGAGCTTTTGACTGCTAAGTTTTTTTTCAGCAGAAATGTGAATGCAAAAGAAAGAAGCCTCATTCTCCAGGGTGACCATTTTCTGTCTTACCAAAGTAGTCACACGGTTCACACAGTTGCGAACAAAGACGCAGATTACATGCAGGGCTCATGTGATCAGACCCAGTAACCTTAGAGCAGTCATTCAGACTGTTCCGCTGAATCACGTCTGGACAGTGAATTTTATGGTTTTGCATGTCCATGTGCAAGATCCCGAGGAATTCATTAGTAATAAGAAAAAACTATGAATCATTTAAAGCGACAAACAAACTATTTAGATTTGACTTGTAGCGAAAACTGCAGTATTTGACCTGCTTGAGTGATAGCTGAGGTTTAAGAAGTTAACTGGGAGTGCAGCCATGTGTTACTGGTTACTTAGCATATGAAAAACGACAAATCGAATCTGTGTGACAATGACGACTCACACCTGGAGTTCTTTAAAATCACCAAATACAAATGGAAAACATAGAATATCCCCGATTTCTTCATTTTTATTTTGCCTTTGTTCCGTTTTATAATGCTGCACTGAACCGAATGCAGAAAATGACCTTGGTAGTATGATTCACACTGTGAGACTGCGTCTATATTCATATGAAATCATATAAAACATCAACGCAATGAGCTCTGTTTTCTCAGCATGATATATAAACAGAGAAGCAAAGGGTTTAGAACAAGAAGCCTTTGTTGAAAGCAACAACAAGTCTTCTTCATAAATGATGGAAGGATGTTTGCTCAGCTTATGAATCTATGCAAAATGAGCAACCACTTTATATTAAATCATATTTTTATCCATTATATATTATTCCACTTGCCAGCTCTGCATTGAGTATAAGAATAATTGTAATGGTACATGATCATATATAAGTTTTAATAATCTCTATATTTGTTTTTAATATGCTGTTTTATAGACTAGTGTTAATAAACTTATTATCTTGGTGTAAATTAGTTGGGAGCAATCTAGATGAGCGTGGCAGCAGAGGCAGCCATCAGTCTGTCAGCCAGAATGATGAAGTAGGGCGGTGATAAGGTGGAGGAAATGAGAAGTTTATAGAGAAGAGAGAAGAAAAGTACATTTTTGCTGCCAAGAGGTTTGAAGACAATATTATTGCAGAATTCTGTGGAAAGGGATAAAGAAAACGCCTCAAAAAAAATGACAGAAAAAGAATGGGATCAATACCGAAATATACTGATGTGTCTTTTATTTTCGCAGAGGTAAAAAAAGAAAAGCTGGGAATATCGATGTTTCGTGGAATCCTGTGTTTTGCCTCACCTAACCGAGTCAGAGCAGACAGCAGCTCATCGGGCCTTTAGTTTGGGAAGAGGTCACAGTAATGTGCCATCCCTGTCAAAACGCATACAATCACAACACTAAAGAAGCATAAATATTTCAGGGTCAGCCGGCTTGTTGCGTGTTTCCTCACCACCTCCGCTGTGGCAGCTGACCCGCTGTCAGGGCTCTGGGGTGAAATAAGCTCTCCAAAATAAACAGGGGAGACCCAGAGAGACAGCCGTGGGCATTCAAAAAGCAAGTCATAAAACACAGTGTGAGGAAATTGTGCAGCCTGACTGAGATTACCTGTTGGTCGTCGTAAGATACGGCTGTCTTTTGGTTTGCTGCTTTCCATGTTGTATGCAGTGACCTGGTTCCTCCTATGTTCTCCAACTGTGGCTACAAATCTTTTAGATTATGTTTTTTTAAGGTCTGCTAGAGGTTCCCCACAAATCACTTTTCCAATATTCTTTAAGCTGAAGGCACAACAGTCATAAAACGTCTGTAGCCAGTTAAGTTGTCCTCGCTGGGCAATTTTACTCAGAAGATTAAAGGCCGTTAGTCTTGGAAAAAGTTAATGCTCGAAGTTAACGATCTCTGTGAGTTTTCATTTTCAGCCTCCACCTTCTTGTAATATTCAGAACAGATAAAACAACGATGTAAAACTCAAGCTAGACAGCAATAATTGTAAAGATGGTGTCTAATATCATCAGACTAAATGAAATCACTCGTTATTATTTGGAGGACACATCTTTACACGGGCCTGCTCAGTGTTGTTTTGTGATTCCAGCCTCTTATTAGTCTGCTTCTTAGCACTCCTAGTGCTATTTAGCTGATGTAACTGATGTTACTGTAGTATGAATCTTTGCAGTATATGTTTGGAACGTGGTAACCAGGTGTGCTAGCATCAGCTGACAATAACTTAGCACTCCACCCACTAAACTGATGACTTTTGGCTTGGAAAAACTAACATGCTAGTGGGCAACACGATGAGTCCAAAACCACTAAGCGACATGGCACTAGCTTCATCCATCTTTTTTATAGTCTATGGATTCACCAAATCACTGCACCTGGGAAATACACTGCAGTGTATAGATAATGTATAACTGAAGCTAACAGCTGGCTAGCTTCAGCTTCTTTTGCTTCATTTGTGCCAAAAGCATTAAAATGATAATTAGCTTTTCGTGAGCTCAGATTACAAAACTTCTTCATCAGGGCCAGAAGGCTAGCTCCCCAAAGCCCTAGCTGGCTATTCAGAAAGTGACCAAAAGGTTGCTGTAGTTGTTACACAGGTTAATAATATTATGTTAATAAGTAAGATTATGATGGGCTTAAAGGCAGATTTTCTTACAGCCGACTATCTAGCTGTTAAACAGCTAGCTGACAGCTAGTTGTTTAACCTTGTCTTTATGCTAGGCTAAGCTAAAATTACTGTTGATTTTGCAGCAGTGAACAGAAAAGTTGCCCTATAAGCTTTAATATCTATCACTGGAAAATAAAGAAAGCAAAAAAGCGCTTCATGAAAAGGAGATCGAGCTACTCTGATCAACAAAGTATGGTAATAATAAATATGGTACTCACAGAAATCTTCTTCAAGGTCAACTTACTGTCTCTTTATTACTTTAACCATGACAAGTTCACACTCTGACGCGTTATCTTTGGCTTGGTTATGCCTTATTAATGTGCTATTGGGAAGACTGTAGTAAGGTCCAGATCAGCTTTCACCCTGCAGATGATTTGTCGCCATGTTGCATGTTACTGATACCTTTAGTTTCAGGTCTCCGGAAATTTGTTGCAGGATGTTGGGAATAAGATTCCGTGGTTCAATGAGACTCAGGAAGATTCAATGGTGCAAATGAAACCCAGCAGGGCTGGTCAGCTATTAATGGATGGATGGATAATTTCTACCATTTCAGCCCTGTTGACAGTGAAGAGCAGAAGGTGAAACAGGAGGTAAGAAATCCTTGTGTTGTGATCCACTCCCAGCACACCTGAGAGTTGTGGATGAATTGAAAACACGAAGAGAGGAAATGAATTTCATTACAGAATAGCTGTACTGCTCCTTACACTCCACAGCAGATTATTGCATGAGTGTTTTGATGGTGATGGATATCTTGTTGAAACAATTAATCATTCAACCAAATGCTGTGAGTAAAACGCCAACAGAGACCGAACATCTTAAAGCATTTATGGTTATTAACTTATCAAAATTACAGATTTTTTTGTGGGTTTCATGGAGTAATTTCAATGAATACTTGATTCAAATGTGTATGCTACAATACGGCATCGCACTGTATGTACAATACTGGGCACTGGATTGGTTTTTGTACGATTTATTGGTTTTATTTTATGCCCACTTGTGGCTAAATGAATGCCCAAGTCAATACTCTGACAAAAAAACAGGCGGCTGAAGATGAAATCTATATAAATATTTTCAGGTTCTGCTCTCGCATCCATTAAAAATTTCTTCAGATTGCCAATTTATTGCTTTGATCTTGAAAGGTATGTCTTCAGGAAAAAGAAAGAGAGGGGAGAGCAAGGGGGGGACAGTGGTGTGATCATATTACTCTGAGGGATGAGTGATTTTCCTGTTATCTACTAATCTTCAATTACTCAATTTCCAGAACAATTCTGACCTCAATCAACTGATCCAGTGAAGCAGAGTCAAGAGTTAAGCAGGAACAGATGAGAGACTTCTGGGCTCACATTGCAGGGGAGTGTGCATGCATGTGTATGGATTATGCTTAAAGGTAAACAGAGGCTGAAGCAGCTTGGCCACTCAGAGGCAAAGGAGTAACAGAGCTGTGGTCGAGACAACAAGCCTACGTTTCTCGTCTCTTTGTGCTTTTTGTGACTTTGACCTGTCTGCTGGTGTGATGTCACAACCCGAACTGTTACTGCTGGATAATGAAGCAGGCCCAAACATAGTTACAACAGGTCCCGTTCGATGAATATCTGATGTGAACATTAGCGGTAATCAGTTTCCTTTCTCTGGAGCCTACTGCAGCCATTTGGGGAAATACAGAGAGCCATAATGAAAACTGTAATGGCCTGAATAATGAAAATCCTCTCTAAATGAAAAGGGTAAGTTAATAGAGTTCTTGTTATGATGATACACAGCATCCAGCAGAGGAAGTCATTGTACTGGCCTTACTGCGATAAAACACACTGCATTGTCTGAATCCCACTCTAAGTACAAAGGTTATGCAGAAATCACCTCACAGTCCGTGCAATAAGTTCTTTAAATGGAAGGAAGTATTGTCTGTCTTCCTTTGCCGTCCGCATTCCCATTTCCCAGCAGATATTTAAATATTTTATTGTTTAATATTTAATGCAAAATAGGCCCTCTGCTCTGGATTTGTGGTGCATCTGCAGAAGAGAAAGATCTTAGGGATGTAAATGTGAAGCGTCTGTGTGGGTGAGGCCACAGAAACAGCTGACTCCGTGGGTAAACACTGCCCTCTCAAGGTTTACTGCATTAACTGCATGAAACAGGCTGCCTGACTTTCAGCTGTGACGGGGAGAGCCCCTCTGACACCGACAGCACACATCAGGTCTCTTATCGCTTATAATACTGACCCATTAACACGTGATATAAACACATATCCCACAGAAAGGGGATGAATGAAGAAAGGCTGCAAGAAAAGGCTGCAAGAAAAGGCTAAATATGGTGTGTAGCTGGTACTCTCTGCTTTAAGTTAATATAGCTTTAATGATGATACAACATTACATGCACAAATCTATTTACCTTTTATATAAATATATGGATCATCAGTCAGTCAGGTGGGTTTTATACATGAGATCAGTTATAGTCTGACATTTAACTCTCTCTAACCTTGTCACGGTTTAGCATGGCAAACCGTGGGGGGTGTGGGGAAGGAGGACCCAGGCGCGGTGCTCTATGTACAAGCAGTGCGTTTATTTACAGTGATGGAACAAAACAACAATAAATCCCCGTGCTTTCCCTGACTCGCGTGTCGTGTCTCTCCGTGACCAGTCCGTGTCTCAGTGCTCTCCGCTCCCGTGTCTCAGCACTCCTCGTGCTGGCTGCTGTCTGGCGCTCCACACTTCTCCTGGGGACACAATAGACGCAGCCGTCAGGACACATATAACCGCGGGCATACACACATTAACTCAGCTCAACAGGATGACTAACATGGAGTCTCACGGAATGATCCCGCGTCGGTGAGAGCTCCAAGACTCTCTTAAGTAGCTCCCCCGACGAGGCCTGATCAGCAGCAGGTGCGTGGCTTCGGGTGTGGCCAGTCCCCAGCAGGGCCACACCCACCAGGCCTGAAGGCGCCCGCAGAAACACATATACACACACACGCAAACAGGGAGAAAGACAGCAACACCAAATATACATACAATAATAATATAATTCATAACTGCTCAGGGATCCTGGGTCACTCCGACCCAGGACCCTGACAAACCTATTCTTCTGGTGCGTTCTCATAGTACAATGCCTCATCTCGCAGCCTCCATCAGTCAGCTGAGTTTGCACGCAGTTAGAATGAAGATGAAGCTGCGTGGATAAAGAAATGCCCCATTAACATATATGAAAAATGGATAGACTTCCTAATTGCAAAATAGAATGAACAAGTATGTTCTGCTTGATATTCTCTTAGAAACACAAAGACACATTTGCAGCATTGTTGTATAGTAAGTGATGCATTATTGGTCCACATGAAAGTTATGGATGCTAAACGAGTGAGGTGAAGGTGCAGACAGAAGATCAGCCACATGCGGCGACCGTCATGAGACACGAGAGTTTGCTCCGTTATTAAGAAAAGCATGTGAATCCAAAGGAGCTGCATCAATGCATCATTGCACTGCAAACCTCACTGGAGACCTTTTCACAAAGGTCAGAGTCTCACCTTTGCAAACAGTGCTTCAGTAAACCCTGTGGAAACGAGTCATGTGACCAAATGTGTGTTTGAGCAAAAGAAAACGCCTGCTTTCAGATTTATGGGGCAGCCGCTGGCACAGGAAACATTTCTGAGAGAATCAGTTTAGTAAATATCAGCAATTCCTACATGCAGACTGTCAAAGGAAAGGTGAGGTTATCCACCAGAGCAGGTGTGAGTGTGAACGGTCGTCCGTCTCCCTGTTTTAGCCCTGTGACCGGCTGGCAACCTGTCCGCGGTGTACCCCGCCTCTCGCCCAACAACCCAGAATTAGATTAGATTAGATTAGATGAAACTTTATTAATCCCTCGGGTGGGTTCCTCCGGGAAATTCAGTTTCCAGTAGCAAAGCACCGAAAGAAGTTGCATGTTACAGATACATTAAGGGGAATGAGAGTAAGGATATAAGCATAAATACACCATATATACACATATACACATATATAGATACAGAATATACAATATGGATAAATAGGATTGCTCATTTGAGTGAGTATATTGCACAGTGGTTATTGCACAGTCAAATATAAGAAAAAAAGACAAAACAAAAAACAAATATTGCAAATATTGCAAATATTGCACAGTGTAGAAAAGCACCTACAACTCAGTTGTTCCCGCCCTCCCTTGTCCCCCTGTTTCTCCTCCCTCTCCCCTCCAGTGAGGAGTTAAACAGTTTGATGGTGTGTGGGACAAAGGAGTTTTTAAGTCTGTTGGTTTTTGACTTGGGGAGAAGCAGCCTGTCGCTGAATAGGCTCCTCTGATTGTTTACGACCGTGTGCAGAGGATGCCCGCCATTGTTCATAATGTCCATCAGTTTCTTTAAGGTCCTCTTCTCTGCCACTGTCACCAGAGTGTCCAGCTTCATGCCGACCACAGAGCCAGCCTTCCTGATTAGTTTCTCCAGTCTGGATGAGTCCCTCTTTGCTGTGCTGCTCCCCCAGCACACCACGCCATAGAAAAGGACTCCTGCGACCACTGACTGGTAAAACATCCTCAGGAGCTTCCTGCAGATGTTGAAAGACCTCAGCCTCCTGAGGAAGTACAGTCGGCTTTGGCCTTTTTTATACAGGTTCTGCGTGTTGCATGACCAGTCCAGTTTATTGTCCACCCACAGCCCGAGGTACTTGTATGTGTTGACCACCTCCACCTCCTCTCCCTCTATCTGAACTGGCAGTGGACCTGGTCTGGACCTCCCGAAATCCACAACCAGTTCCTTGGTCTTTGAAGTGTTGAGTTGCAGGTGGTTTGTGTGACTCCATGTGACAAAGTTCCTCACCAGACTTCTGTACTCCTCTTCCTGGTCATCCCAGATACACCCCATGATGGCCGTGTCGTCTGCAAACTTCTGAATGTGGCATAATTCAGAGTTATAGCAGAAGTCAGAGGTGTACAGGGTGAAGAGAAGTGGGGACAGCACAGTTCCCTGTGGTGCTCCTGTGCTGCTGACCACAGTGTCCGACGTGATGTCCTTCAGCCTGACGTACTGTGGCCTGTCGGTGAGGTAGTCGGAGATCCAAGCGACCAGGCAGGGGTCTCCACCTGCATCCTGTTTAGTTTCTCCTGGAGCAGACAGGGCCGGATTGTATTAAAGGCACTGGAAAAGTCAAGAAACAGGATCCTGACCGTGCCTTTTCCCTTGTCCAGGTGTGAGTGGGCTCTGTGTAGGAGGTACAGGATGGCATCCTCCACACCGACATCTGCCTTGTAGGCGAACTGTAGTGGGTCCTGGGCATGTTGTACCTGTGGTCGGAGGAGGTTAAGGAAGAGCCGCTCTAGAGTCTTCATAAGATGTGACGTCAGTGCCACCGGTCGGAAGTCATTCAGCTCATTGGGCCGGTTCCTTTTGGGGACCGGGACGATGCAGGATGTCTTCCATAGGGCGGGCACTCTCCCCAGTCGCAGGCTGAGGTTGAAGACTCGTTGTAGCGGCTCCCCAAGTTCAGCAGCACACGCCTTTAGCATCCTAGGACACACCTTGTCAGGGCCTGCTGCCTTGTATAAGCAGAAGACGGTGGATAGAATGATTGTTGCTGCCCTCAACAACAGTCCCAGTTTCTCACGTGGCCCCTTGGGAAAATGAATTTTTGTCACCCTTTTTCCAGATCCACCCTGAGCCTTAGGAAACACACTGAAGGGGAAGCTCTCTCGGAGCTCCCTCACTCTCCCCTGACTTAAAAATCAGTGAAAATCTTCAGGCAGATCTTAGCTCTTAAACATACTGATCCAAGACAGCCCAAATATATTTCAGAAAGATTTATAGTGTAAGTTCTGCTCAGATTACAAATGAAAGCCTTTATGTGTAGTCTATGAATGCATCACATTATGAATGAGTTTACTTCAGTGGCTGAGCGAATAAAACCAGTGACTGTTCCCTTCGGTCACTAATTTATAATCAGTCATACAACACATGATCAGAGTTTAGTATATTTAGCAAATCTGGGATAAAAAGTCCATGCAAGCATCAACTGAGAAATAAAGGGACCAGTGTGGTGCCAAAAAATGATTGATATTTCCAAAAATGATCACCTGTATTTAAACTGTTATAAATGAATTTCAAACTTATACCAGATATAGCTCTCATGAGTCATTTTAAACTTTTTTATCATGAAGTAGAAGTTAATCAGTTTTTGGTAGCATAATTTTTATATATCCTTTATTTATCCAGGTCTGGCATTAAAATGTTTTTTTCATGAGAGATCTGGTCAAGAGGGCAGCAGCAGATATTGTAACTAAAATATAAGATTCAATTTTATTTTATTTTCAGTTGTATTTATCCAGCGCCAAATCACAACAACAGTCATCTCAAGGCACTTTATATTATTGTAGGGTAGACCCTACAATAATATATACAGAGAAAAACCCAACAATCATTTGACCCCCTATGAGCAAGCACTTTGGCGAAAGTGGGAAGGAAAAACTCTTTTAACAGGAAGAAACCTCCGGCAGAACCAGGCTAAGGGGCGGCCATCTGTCGGGACCAGTTGGGATGAGAGAAGGAAGATAGGATAAAAGACATGCCGTGGAAGAGAGCCAGAGATTGATAACAAGTATGATTCAGTGCAGAGCGGTCTATTAACACATAGTGAGTGATAAAGGTGACTGAAGAAGAAATATTCAGTGCATCATGGGAATCCCCCAGCAGCCTGCACCCATTGCAGCATAAGGGGGAATTTGGGGTCACCTGATCCAGCCCTAACTATATGCTGTAGCGAAAAGGAAAGTTTGAAGCCTAATCTTAAAAGCAGAGACAATGTCTGTCTTCTGAATCCAAACTGGAAGCTGGAAGTGTTGTCAAGACGTTAGAAGTGACCAAAAAAGGACTCGGTTCATTATAATTTAGGAACAATAACACAAAGTCACAAATATGCTTATAAAAGGAGTCTTCTTCTTCTTTCTTTTTTTTTTTCATACATAAACAGCTTATAAACCCCGGTGACCACTGCTCGTTTATCCGTGTAAGCACATCTGTGACACAGAAAAGTCACAGAAATGTTGGAAAGTTCTGGCACAACACCGTGAGCCAGCGGGGCCTGCAGTGACGGGCACTTCCGTGCTGTGATTTAATTGGCTGAAAGTTTGTAAGCCAGTCTTAGGCTCCGCCTTCCTCCCCTGTGTTGAAGAGTAGCGCAGCAGTGCACTATAAAGGCTCTGAGGCGGGGTAGACCGGGTCACTGACCGGAAGTAACACAGCAGGTCATCACAAGACCGAGAACCAGCAGGCTCCCAGGCAGGTGAGTGGCTCATCCCACAGGTGTGTTCCGTCCTGACAGCAGTCGTAGAGCCATGTTTTTAAGCTTTTTAACCAACTAACTCGTGCTGGTTGTCCAGCTGAGCTTTAGCCTTCGGTCTTACGTCCAGTTAAAGCTGCGGAAACAGCTTTTCTTTTAAAGAGAACCCCATGAAGACGAAAAGCTAAGGCACAGATCGGGAGACTGATTCGGAGAAGCCGTTTGTTTGTTGCTGTGTTAAGTAACGAGTCATAGTTCCTCACATGGGTGAAAGTTCACCGAGCAGAAAGGGGAAGCAATGAAAGACGGACCTGATTAGCTCTGCTGGGAATCATCGTCATGCTGCTCAGAGCCTTTGCTTAAACTAATATTGTGCACTCGGTTACCTGAATCTTTTTTTAGCTTCTGAGCCTTTCAAAATCAGGCAATCTGTTGTTGTGAGATTTCATTTTCGGTTGTGGCCTCAGTGTGTGGGCATGTGCTCTGAGTAGTTCAGACAGCTAGTGACTTTTCCCACTCGGATTCATTTTTCAGTGGATATTTTCGGTGGATGGTTTCACAAGATAAAACCCAGAGCTCAGTAGACCACATTATGTTTCACTTCTTTTAAATCGTCGGGTGACCCCATCAAATAAATCCAGGGACCATTGCAGGGCTCTGACTGCTTTCCAGCCCATGCAAAATAACATTACACATCTGTGTCTTTTTTAGGTGAAACTAAAGCATAGAAAACACTAACCCTTTCAAGATTTCCCTTTAATCTACATAAGATAACATAAGTGTCTCAGTAGTTTCCGATAAAGCGAAGTCACTTTTGATATCAAGACTTTGAGTTTTAGCTCTGGCTAATACACAGTAGTTTCCCCATACCCCTGATGTGGCCCAACACTGCAAGGATGTCACACACAATGCAGTAGGAAGAGGCTTGATAGGATTTTAATGGCCACTTTACTGGATTCAGTTGTCAGTGAGATGATCATTTTGAGAAGTCTAAAGCAGCCGGTTGTGTTGCATAAAAGCCTTCTTCATAACTTGTACTGTTATCGCAGGTTCATCTCGCACTTGATATCAGGGTGCACAGTGTCAGACTTTGCTTTGTAATAAAACTGGTGAAGATCTCATCAACTGCCACTCAGGAAAACAAAAAAAACCGGCGTTGCTCAACCAAGCTGTTGCAATAACGTGTAATTCTGAGTCACGCACAGGCCAGAAAGATCTCTTCTGGATTGCCAGAGCTCACGAAAAACAAAAGTTAAATGATTTTATTCACACTGACATCCAAAATGTGTGAAATGATTGAATAGTAGCTCTATAAAAATGCCAGTCGTGGCTGAGGCTGTTGGATTTGAGGCTCGTCTCTTGCTGATCGCCGCCTCCTGTCAGGTCGATGAAGCCGACCTGAGCACTGACTTCAGGTTGCCGCTGGCTGGCTGCACACCTCAGGATGCTGCTGGCTGTTTCTCCAGCAGGACGATCTCAGGACTCATACTTCTCCCATTCATCTGCTTCTGTTGTGTACATCAGGTCATGCATGTCAGACGCTTGTTAACAGCATCCCAGTTAATACAGGTGGAGTCCATTTGTGTCTGTATGCCATCTGGCAGAACGCAAGCAGATGCCATCCACATGTTGCAGGCACCAAAGGGAGAAGGGACGGATTTTGCTGCAGATGTTTCTTTCCAACTGGCTAACGGGCCTATTTCCTCCTTCCTTCTCTTGCTTGTATCTCTTTGTTGTCTTAACTATACGCTTAAGATACAAAGACAGGTATGTGCGTGTGCGTGCATGTGCGCTAATTACCAAACTGAATATCCCCTCGTTGTTCAATGTGATGTGATGAGTCTACCTACTCTGAGGTTTTCCTAGCTCAGGAGTTGTCCTTTGGGGGGAGTGACTACCCACCTAAGAAAAATTGGTCAGAGTACAGTGAAGCTAATGAGATTGTATTACCTCATTAAATAAAACTCAATGCATTTTCTTTAACTTGTAAAGAATATTATTTCTATATGAGACCCTAATTTAAAAATACAGTACTGTGCAAAAGTCTTGAGCCACCCCCAATTTCTTAAAAATAATAATAATAATAATATTTCAAGAAAGTCTGGCTTTTGGAAACAAAACAGAAAGTCCAGGCTTTCTCAAGGTCTTTGAAAGGTTTTCTTTTTCTTTTTCACTTTATTTCCTTTCCTATTCAGTTCTTGTATCTCGCTGTTGAATCTTTTTTGTTTGTTTGGCCACGTAACGTGACCTATGACTCATTTGTCCACACATAACAGAAGACTTGGAAACAGGATGAACTTTAAATGGTCTCTTTAGGCACTTTGTTACCAACAGCTTGTCCCAAAAAGACATCATTTGGTCCTTTTTTCTTTGGATAATTGGAGATAATGTATCGGAATTTCAGGAGCAGGACCGCGCCTCCAAACTCGCTCCTTCCGGTTGTCATCTATATAGGTTCCCCCAGTTCTGCAAGCTGTTCATTCTCGTTTACGTGCCCCAACCCTCCCTCACTCCTTGTTCTCAATTATTTAACTTCTTCATTTCTATTTAGTGCATGGGGATCTGCCAGGCCCGGGAGCCACCGCCAGTCCCCTTTGAGGCCTTCCCCAAACCGCAGCTCAATTCATGTCAAAGCATTCACTTTTACCTACTAAAACGCTGTCAAACCTAAAATGAGGATGTGGGCCCAGCTAGTGAAATGAAGGATAAATGAATCGAGATTCCCAAAGAGCTGTTAGGTGAAAACTTGGCATCTTGGTATGGTATGTTTACCTAAGAAGTGTGAGGTCTTTCAAAAAAAAAAAAAAAAAAAACTAAACTATCTACAGCAGAGTAACCATATCTGAAAGTCATGTCATTAATAAACAGGACAAAAAATTCAGCAAAGGCCAGACGGATGATTTGGACCTTCAGCTGATCTGTCTATTGTTCACTGACACCTCATCAGAAAATGTCTCGGTGGAAGGGCGGCTGTCAGGAAGCCTTTCTTGATGAAGGGAAACAGGGAGGAAAGGCTGAAGTTTATTCAGCACATCTGGGTAGAAAAACACACAGTGGAACAGTCAGTCATGGATCGGCCTCCCCAGAGCCTGGGCCTCAGTATTATTGAAGCAGTGTGAAGAGAACAAAAGGCAGAAACACCCAAAGAAGAGCTAAAAAATGTCCTTCAAGAAGCCTGGAGAACTATTCCTGAAGAGCCTCACAGAGAGCTGCTCAGAGTTCAGACTGAGCTGAAGGATAAAGCTGCATACACCAAATTTTTCATATACTGTTTCCATGTATATTTGCATGAGTTAACACATTATTTTTTCTATTATTATTATTATTATTATTTTTATGGTGCTTCTGATACAGGTTTTTATAAATCCTAATTCCCATTCCTAGAAGAGACACGACAGGCTGGCTAGGGTTGAAACGACCTGCAGTGAAACGGAATAAATTGCTGATTAATTTTACAGCGTTGCATGGCCCAGTTAAGTATTACATTTGATCTTCATTTAAGACACTTTTTCATTGTATTCATGTAATATGGTAGTTTTTCACTTGAGTAATTATTTTGGCCTAGTTCTCATTTAAAGAAATATTTGACACCAGCGCAGCACTGCTCGCCGTTTCCCGTTAGATTAATAATATCAGATGTCGTCCATTCTGCCTGCAAGCCGCCACGAGAGCTCGTGAACACTCAGTGCCCTGCGGGACCACGGTTCGTGCCATTAGTTCTGATTTTCCTCGGACTCTCATCCATAATTTGAAATTATCGGAACTTTCATAACCACAGAGTTCTCTCGCATGATTTATCATCCCTATTTTCTTTTTATGTTGTAGTCACTTTTCCTTCGTTTTGAATGCGAGTGCAAGAAAAATATGAGGATCCGTGTTCTGTCAGGGAGCTGTGCTCGCACTTAGAAGTCCAAGAATTGAATTAAAGGAATAAGCCCCAGATGATTTTTGTCTCACTCTTTTTAGTAACAACAGGGACTTGCGATGTGTCGTCCAGCCATTTGTACTTTCCTTATTTCTAATACACTTCAAAGCATAAATCATTCTTGGGAGTTTTCATTTGAAGCTGCTGCTGCCAGTGATGTTAGTCATGTTACCCTAACTGCTGTGAAGAGCTGTTAAAATGTCAGGCTTTTATTCTTGCAGTCTTGAATCAGATTTTGGCTCAAATCTTTCCTTCAAACACAGATAATCATGCAAGAAGAGCTTAAAAATCACAAGGTCAGCGATTACGTATGCATAATGCTTACGCCTCAACTTAACAAACACCTGTCTCATTAATTCTTGCTTCATACATGGCTTTGTTTTAATGATGCTGGAAGTTGACAAGAAAATACTCACTTCCAAATATATCAGTTTCAGTTTTTAATGTAGTTTCGTCTGTGTTGCATCATAGTGTTGACAAATGAATTTGGCGTGGCTGAGCTGCCTTTCTGCATGCATTAAACTGACAGGACAAAGATTGCTGCGAGATAAAGTATACCAGCTATTTAAACACAGAGTATCATAGAGAAAGCTGTTATTTCATCATGCACAGTGGGCAATGTGAGGCGAGTCTCTGTTTCTGACACTCTGTATTCCACGACACAGATTGAATCCAGCAGTCACAATGGCAGACAGCGGGAAGACTAATGAGAGTGCAGCTCCGGCAGCAGAACCAGCTAATGGAGAGCAGCAGGTGAGGGGCACTGTGACCTGAAATGATCCCTAATACATAACACGAGTCTACTGTGAACTCATTTGACACTTGATATTTCCCCGTTTTGATCATCTACTCTTGGAAATTAGTCAGTATTCCTTATTGATTACTAATACAGACCTGAAAAGAGCTGAACTATACTGTACTGTGAGACAGGATTGTGCTTTCAATAACAGCGATGGTTCTATTTTTGTCCTAGACTGTTGTTTCACGAGTGAGCAACTTGCCCTTGGTCAGTTCGGCGTGCGAGGTGGTTTCAAACGCCTACAGTACCACCAAAGACAGCGTTCCCCTGCTGAAGGGAGTGATGGATGTAGCCGAGAGCGGGGTCCGGACTCTGGGGGCAGCTGCCACCGCAGGGACCAAACCTCTCTTGAACATGATCGAGCCACAGCGTAGGTTCCCGTCTCTGCAAATCCGATGTAACGTATGATAATCGCACAAAGATGTACCTCAAACAAATATTTCATGCTGGTTGCGCATTAAAGGTGAGAAGCTGAAGTCAAATCCATTGCTGCCTCAGGGATGGAATGCAATAGAATCATAAGAATGTGTTTCTTTTATTGTCATGAGAATAAACTTTCCAAATTTAATCGTGGTGTAATTTGAATCTCTGACACTCATCCAGTTCTAACTGTACTGTAAACCTGACACGATGCCTGTTTTTTACTGAGTGGTATTACTTTGACTGATTCTCGTCTTGTCCTTCTGTTGTGCACTTGTTGCAGTTGCCTCTGCAAACGAGTACGCTTTGAAAGGATTGGATAAGATGGAAGAAAAGTTGCCTATTCTTCACCAACCAGCAGACAAGGTCAGAATGTTTTAATGTAGCATCAAAAAAACCTAACCCTATTGTGCTTAAATGCTGTCATAAAAATCCAAAATGATAGACTTGATAAAGAAAACAGCTCTCTGGCCTCCATCATGTGCTTGTTTTCTTCGTATTGGTGCATTCTGGATGATTTTGACAATACAGAAAATGCAAAATGCTTCACTCATCATTGCAGATTTACCTCCACTAACGTGTTGTCACTGCTGGCACTAATTCAAACTGAGTAGTGGCAGCATTTTACAGCAGCATGAGCACAGTTTATCAGCTAGCATTAATGATAAACACTGGGGTAATTTCAGAGGAAGAAAGTCGTGGCAGAATTTTATTTATTTATTATAGTCGGCACCAAATCGAGCTCCGGCACCACGTTGGTTTTCAAAAGAAGGTAATTATCTTATCTCGACTTCCTCAGGTGGTGTCAGACACAGTGGGAATGGTGTACCAGTCTGTGGCAGGGGCCAAAGAAGCCGTGGTGGGGGCTGTGATGGGTGGCGTCGAGCTGACCCGGGCAGCAGTCAGCGGAGGAATCAACACAGTCATGGGCACCAGGATGGGCCAGATGGTTAGCAGTGGGATGGGCCTGGCCCTCAGCCGATCCGAGGACTGGGTCGACCAGAACCTACCGCTCACTGAGAGGGAGCTGGGTCAGTAGCTGTACTAATCACTTTATCGAAAACACTGGGTGGTAATGAACCCGTTTGCCTGTTGTTGAATTATATGAATGTCTTGACAGATAAAGGTTTAAAAAATGAATAATTGAGATTATCCCAAAAAATAAAAGTCATAAAAGCAGGATGAGGTAATCTGGTGAAATGGGGGGTGGTCATCATGACTGTTGAATTCGACCACCGTGACTGAACACGTGGATGGTCGGTGCTATTCATAGAGAGGCAGGGCATTCCAGTGAACTTCCCTTCTGTTGACTTGGCCCAAAAAGTACCTGCAATTTCCAGCACTCGCAGCTTTGACACCTGCTACCGTGATGTCATGTTATCATGACAACCTGCCATACTCCACTGTGGAAGCTGTGAAAGAGCCCCGTCTCTGATTATAGCTATGTGGCACAATTGCAACTGTGGCAGCAGCACAGTTGAAGTTGCTCCTTTAACCATCAAAGTGGCTTTTAATGAAAGCACAGTGATGCAGCGTTATGTCCTTTTTCTTGCACAGAACTGATCAGAGGCTCTGTAGTGGCTCTTAGCAGCAAAACTTCAAACAGATGGGGGGGAAAGTGTTTCCATCAGTCATGACATACCCAACACCCTGTGCAATGAAGATGCTACATATTTTAATGGTCTATTTCTGTTAGTAATGTCAGGGTCACACATCTGATTTAGCACTCGCCTCTTTCAGCTGCTGTGGCCGAACCTGCCAGCAGCGAGGTAGCTACCTCTTCAGACAACCCCAGCTACTTTGTCCGGTTGGGGAAACTCTCCGCTAAGGTACAGGAACGAGCTCTTCAGCAGTCTTTGGATCGGGCACGTCACTACCGGGACGCGGCCTATGGTACGGTGGCTCAGATTACCAACACTCTGGACCTGCTAGAAAGCGCCCGCGCCAGTCTCGGTTCAGCAGGTAACCAGATAGGAGGAGCCTCGGAGAAACTCCTGCAGCGCTGGACCGAGTGGAAGCAGAAGCACGGAGAACATGATGGGCAGACGGAGCCAGAGCCAGACGGGACCAAAAATGAGTCTGAGGTCAGGACCGAAAGTCTTTGAAACCGATTATTCAGCTGTGTTTTACAGATATGTTTCATAGCAGCATTTTTACTTTGACCTCCTAAGACCCGAACTCTTTCATGTCATGCATTTTTAATTTCTTTGCTATTTGGGCTGATTGGAACCTGATGAAGGTAAAAACAAAGAATTACCTGATTTATTTATTGATATTTTTTAACCTGATTTTTGTTTCTTAGAAAATGAGATCCACATATGAGAACATTTGTTTAATTTTGATAGCACAGTGGCAGTGTAATGCCCACGTAAGTGGAAATCAGGCCCTTGTAGAGCAAAATTTAGTATTGTGGTCTAGACAACCCAAAATGTGATGTCCACATTTGACCTCTGACCTCTCCTTCAAGGTAAATAGACTGATTTTTGAAGGTTGACGTGATAATGTATAAAAAAACATTATTAACATTATACGTTATTACAGCCTTTGTTTGTATTGAGAACCTTCAGGCATATAGGGAATGAAATATGGGAATTCTAAATATCAAATTACTTTGGACCTTATGACCTCCTCAAGGTCATAAGGTCAAATTTTCATGTCTTTTGTTTCAAACGGCTTAATTCTTTTGCCTTTGTTTGTCCTGGCAACATTTACATTTCACATCTGCCTGTCTGTCAAGTTGATCACAGAATGTGTGTGTTAAAGACATTGTCAAAAGAAAGGGAATGAGCTGCCTAGTTAATTAGAAATGTATTATATGATATAATCTCTATGAATAATGTCCAGTTACTTACAGATCAATCCACGATCTGCTCCTAGATAATGTTTGTCTTTACTGCACTAAAAACTTGTTGAAGTACATTCAAAAAGAACAAAGAAAACAATATTAATATATCCCCTTAAATAAATGCTGCCCAGAGAGTGAGCTTGCTTGGCATAGGTTCGCACTCTGAGAGCTTTTTATTTATTTTCCACCGTCATTTCCTTCTGTGTCATTGTTGTGCTGTTTACATTTGGACTGTCCCGTTATCATAGCTTTACATTTTATTCATTTGGTTTTTGTTTCCACTTACGTTCACAGCAGCTTGAAAGGCAGACCCTCTCTATGGTGCGTGGTCTGAGCGACCAGCTGCGGTCGGCGTGTGCCAGCGTGGTTTCAAGTGCTAAAGGTCTGCCGAGCACAGTCCAGGACCAGCTGACCGCGGCTCGACAGTCTGCCGAGGAGCTGTATTCCTCTATGAGGAACACGAGCACCATCACACCAGTCCTCCTCGATCGGAGCCGTCATCAGCTGAACCAAGTACGCATCATGCTTTGCTGTCTTTACTGCTCCAGCTGTGCAGCTGCTTAATTAAATGTAGCTCATAGCTCGAGTTTTTAGTTTCACCCACAGCGCCATCACTCTCCATGTTAGTTCTTGTGTAATGTCACTGGAAAGTCCCATGCACTGCTGATGCTACGACATTCAAGTGTATGTTATACACTTACCGACCACTTTATTAGGTACACCTTGCTACTGCTGTGTTGAACCCTCTTTTTTTTTTTTTTTTTTTGTTTGTTTGTACAAGGCCTAATTACTGGTATTTGAGTTACTGTTGCTTTCATGTGAGCTCAACACAGTCTGGCAGCAAGGTCTGGTTATTTTCCTGTGATGTCACCAGGCATTTTTATCTGGAGAACTGCTGTCTTACACATTGGATAATATTATTAATTTATTTGTTGGACCATTCTTAATCCTGGATATGGTCGTGTAGGAAAAGCCCAGCAGATCAGCAGTTTCTAATAATCTTTCTTTCCCATTCTGATGCTCCATCTGAACCTCAGCAGGTCGTCTTGACCACATCGAAATGCAGAGAGTGGCTTCCATGTGATTGGCTGATTAGCTATTTGCATTAACAATTGGCTAATAAAGTGGCTAGTCAGTGCAACTAATTTGTTTTCAATCTGTGATGATGTTCAGTATTATTTCAGATCATTTATCCTCTTATTAACTGTACATTTTTTTTTATTAAAACTTTACTGTTGTGTGTGTCCATCCCAGGTTCAGAAGTCTGTGGATGGTGTCATGGACTATCTACTGCACAACACGCCGCTCAACTGGCTGGTGGGACCGTTCGCTCCTCAGATCACTGAGCATGCAGAGGGCGACGTGGCAGAGAAGGCCGGACCAAACGAGTAGACGCGAAGACTTCCTGTGCTCCTGAGATGATTCAAAGTGGTGTTAGGGGATTATTTCTAGATGTTGATGGACCAGCTCAAAATAGGTGCCATAATATTCATGAAAAGCTGTCATCATCATAATTCTATCAGTTTTTGACACTACATTTATCATGCAGAAGTTAAAATCTAAAATGTGGCCTTAGGAAATCATGGTTTTGCACTTTATTATTTATGGTAGATTTGTTGGGTTTTTTTGTTTTGTTTTGTTTTTTAATCTCTGAAAGATTAATCTGTGTCTTTAAACATTTTTGTTAGGAAGGAATTCAAAACCTTCCCAAAACAAAGTAAAATCTAGTGGCTTATGGGAAAAATAATATAGAAAAGACATGAGGACATCTTGAATCAGATGCATTTCATTTGTTTTCGAATTTTACCTTCAGTATTCTCTTTCTGGAAACAGTTAATTGTCAGTAAACTGATATGTAAATAAATTTCTAACACTGCAGAATCATGTATGAGCGAGTGACTCTTTATTTATGTTTGGAAACAGCCTCACACACAGGTTAGAAACAGGAGATGGCGTCAAACATTAAAATGAGGATAAAAATAAGTCTAGAGAGATTATTTGTTTTGTGAAGAAGAAATGATTGATTTCCCTGTTTCATCACAAAAATAGAAGTCTTTTTGTGGATGTGGAACTCAAGAAGCAGCATTAGATCAATAACACAAAACAAATTAACTGTAACATTAAAACTCCTAAATAAAAAGGCCAAAGTCAGGGATCGTGTCCACAGAGGGACTGGGGCCGAACGATGCTGTTCTGACCTTGTGTGTGATGATCAGCTGTGGTGGTGGTGTAGGTGTAGTTTGCTGTGCTGGCCCGTCGCTCTGAGGGCTGACACTGGCGGTGACGTCATGGTCGTTGTTTCGAATGTCGGGAGCTAGCGCTGGGTAGGAGGCCGCGCGCGCTCTGCTGGGGACACAGCTCACTCAAATCTGAACCCCTCCGTCGTCGACAGCCGCCGATTAACTACGTTTCAGGTAATGTCTTCATCCCCGACTGATTCGGCAGATTCCCGGGATGTGGTACCGGTCATAAACCCAGCCGGGACGCTGTTGGGAGGCGCTCTAGTTTTGGGTTGGCTGATTGCGTTAGCAACTCGGCTAACAGATAGCCCGCTAACACTAGCGTTTATTCGATTGAAAAGCCGCGATCTGCGTATAGTTCGTCACCAAGGACGCTGTAGCATGTAACTTTTGTATTTTTCACGATGACACAGGGCCACCGGTCGAGTTTCGTCCTTCCTTTTACACCGGTATGCAGTGTCAGACAGACTAAACGTCCAGCGAGGCTGTTTGCTAATGTTTGCTGTGAGCTATTCAAGCACAGGACGCCAATTGTTTTCTTGTGCGGACAAACTCGGACTGGGAACAGCCAGCTGGAAGTTGTTCGTCTAAGCTGCACGCAGCGCAGTTTTAACGTTAGCCAGCGCGTCGGTATTTAGGGTTTCGTACTGACGGGGTTTTTGTTTTATTCTTGTTGTCTTTTTCACAACTTTCTCCATGACCAAAAACGTCTTGTGCGGCGGAAGAAAGCGTGAAACAGCTGAGTTAGCGCATGTTTCACACACCGTCATTTACCTTCTAGGGTGTGTGTGCGGCTCTTTGGACCCTTTGTTTCCGTCACCGTGCACAGCTCTCCGTGTTTGTTCAAACTAATCCCACAGCTTCCTACTTTTAAAACTCGTGCTTGCTTTGATGTTGTAAGAGGTGCAGTACATTCGGCGATCCGTTTCACTGGTATTTCTATTGCTGCTACGTTTTTGTGTTTTCTAATAATTTTGAAGCATAGTTTATTTATTAGTATTTTCAGTGTGCCAAAGTCCAGGCCTGATTTTGCAGTAATCGTGGACTTTGGCCTTCAGAAGTTGGGGTTGGTCTTAATTTTGGTTTATGAAGTTTATAAACCTGCGACAGACCTTCATTACAGCTGCAAGTAGTGGACCATAACCTTTAATTCACAAAGACCTCTTTTCCACTTGTCCAGTGCCTAATCTAGAGCTGGTTCAATGCATTCCAGTAAATAGGGGGGGGGGGGGGGGATGACTACTTTCTGTGCCAGAAAAGTGTGAACCAGCTCAGCGCTGCAAATTTACTGGTTGTAAAAAGTTGGAAGGGGCTTTAGCTAGAAAGTAACAGTATTTGCCAAATAAGCCCCAGGATTTGTCTGCTGTGATTGTCCTTTTTCTTTAAGCTATGTAACGATCAGTCCTCAAGCCTTTCATAGCTGGACTGGCTCTGTGTCGGTGCAAAAGAGGTAAAAGAAGTCATGATGTGCTCAAACTCTACTCTCATGCTGCAATGCCAATCTCCAAGCTCTTTTAGCTCCAACCTAAAAGCTTTGTAATCAAACAGGGACTGCTAATTATTCTCACTAACTTCTGCAACCCCATTTTCAGGATTATCCTCTCCCATCCCCCTTACCCCCTCTGTCAGAGCATGGCTCAGGAGACCAATCAGACGCAGGTGCCAATGCTTTGCACTATGGGATGCGGTTTCTATGGTAACCCCCGCACCAACGGCATGTGCTCGGTCTGCTACAAGGAACACCTGCAGAGACAACAGGGAGGGGGGCGGTCCAGCCCCCCTGGAGAGAAAGGTAGGAAGATGGGAGAGACATGACCTATAAAAAGCAGGGGTCTGCTGGATAAGGGTGTACCAGGTGAATAAGTCAGGAGCTTTTAAATGGGAGTCACTCAAAAAGTGCACTGGGAGCCGAACTAGCTAAAAGGGGCTGGAGAACAGAGGTAGCATTAGCTGCCTACACTGTGGCATCAGAAAGCAAGAGAGTTACATTGCCATCTGTTGTTGTACATTAACTCAAAGTGCATCTGATCATGGTAAATAAATACATGTAGGGAATGTCAAGATGCTTAGAAGCAAGTGGAAAGTCATCCATGTGTGCGGCAACAACAGATTTTTGTGTCATTTGTGGTATCTGACTGTCCTCCTCCCCCCTCCCCGACACACACACACATACGTGTACACAGCTGCTACTTCACCAGCGGGATCACCAGGATCGGCCGGTGCAACTGTGGAGAGCACAACCTCAGAGCCCGGTACAGAGGTGGCAGGAACCCCACCTGAGGAACAAACAACCAGGTATGCTGAGTTACGCGTAGAAAAGCACAGAGAGCCGTGTTGTTTCATTGAGTCATTGTGAATCAGTGTTTTAGATGTGATTCATCAAGGAAAAATATACTCCATGTTGGCTCTTTGACTAGTCCAGTCAGTTCATGTACTGTAGTTAGTACAGCCGCTTGCCTCTGCAGAAGGCAAAGCGGGTAAGCAGTTGTGTGCATATTTATTTATGAAAATAAAACCTTCTATCACCATGGTGCAGTCATTTTCTGGGTGAAAACATTTTTACCTTACCCTGATGACCCTAACCTTCTAGTAAGAACTTTTCAGCTATTTCAATTTGCACGTCGACATTGACAGGTGAGGTTGTGATGATTATCAAAAGCCAAATTAAGTGTACGATGGGCTGTGTTGTCATTGACACTGGAAGAAAAGTAGCTAGAGGATGGTGTAGTTTAAAACTTAGCTTGAGGCCCTGTTCTGAAAAACTGCAGCGTAATGCTGAATAATTTTTTGCTGGCCAAGTTCTTTTTCTGCTATTCGGCGTTTTGAAGGGCCTCTTTTATAATTTGCTTTAACTTTACCATTGGGCTAACCTTTTTAAATGTTAAAAATGGATTTAATTCATTGTGAGGAAAGTGCGATAGGTAAGAAAAGTTCTGCGAGGCTCTTGAAATTGCTAAAAATGGTTTTATATTGCAGCGTGTGCACTGGATCTGTTTCCTCCCGAAGGGGACAAAACCAAAGCAAAGAGAGAGTACCAAGATAAATTTAATCATTTCAATTCTTTTTTTTATTTTTGTTGTGGTTTTCTTTTTTTCAGTATTTTTATTTAATCTAAACTGAAATTTGCTGACTTGATTTGATGCCCTGTTAGTCCCAGCTCCACCAGCCCAGTAACTCAACAGATGACAGCTATGAGCATCTCCCAGGATTCAGGAGCTGTGGATTCTGATCGAGCAGAAGGCGAGGAGGGTGAAGAGGAGGGTACTTCAAACAGCACAGGTAAACATCGTAGAAAGCAGTAGTTTATTCCCTACCCACCGTCCACACAGTCAGCCCTACTCAAAGCAGAGGAGGACACTATTAAGAACTGCTGCGTGAATAAACAATGGGACGCACTCGCCAGCCTGTTCCGGGAGCGTGCCTGAAGTGATAAACACAATATGCTCTGCGATGACTCCATTGGTTTTCCCATTTTATTTCATTTTGCCTTCTGCTTTGTGGCATGTTCTGTGTTACAGTCAAATAACTGTGTCAGGAAATTGTGCCAGAGTGTTTTTACGTGTTTAAAATAATATTTTATAAAGCTTAAGTTACGGCCTCTGACCCGGCTAGAATATTTAATTGGTTGAAGTTAATTGTGTTGTCTTTTGTACATATGCATAAATAAACATACAGCTGTTTTACATACGGTTGCTTTGTTTTTCCCCACCAGAGCCAGTCGGGGAAGCTGCGCAGGCTTCGTCTGATGGCGACCAGACTCCTGATAAAAACAAGAAAAAGAATCGCTGCTTTTCTTGCCGGAAGAAAGTAGGACTTACTGGTAAGTGAGGGAAGAATTTCACTCAAGTTTCTTATCTGTTTATCCAGTGTTTTATGAGTCGGCAGGGGTTCCTCACCCCTAATAAGACATTGATTTGGCACACGGATGTATGTGGTGCAATGTCAAAGACATCTTTAATATTCTTCGTCTGCAGACCTTTTGGAGCTAAACCTGTTTTTAAAGGACAATAATGACAGCTGCACACAAGTGATTCATATGTGCATTTATTCTGTGATGATTGCTTATGTACAGCGAGTGACATTCTGCACTTAAGTGATACATTTCACAGTGTGCAGCTCTGTCCTTTTTTTGCCTCATAGGAGACTCTGAGACTTAATAGCAATGATTATATATCAGCTTAATTGAGACCACATCCTGAGTTAGCATGTAAAAATGGGCAACATCATCAAGGCCCAGTCAAACTGAATTTAATTAAAACCTTACACAGGGCAGTGTAAGAATAAGTCTGTAAAATAATCGGGATGTAGTAGGACTGGGTGATGCATTTCTTTCTTTCTTTTTTTAATATAGCCTCAGTCTCCCTCTGCACCTCGAGCTGACTCTGTTTTCCTGCAGCTTGGAGAGAGACACGGGGCTGTTCCCAACAATGAAAAATAACTCTAAGGTTTACGGATAGACAGCATGAAAACTGAGTTTTCATAATGTGTGTGTGTGTGTAACCAAAGCTTATTAACTTTTGGAAATGGTACGCTAAAAAGAAGTCAGTGAATTTTACCTCACAGAAGTTGGAAGATCTGAACCAAGTCATGTGGTGAGATTTACCGACCTAACAAGGCAGCAGTCAAGGAACAATTGCTGTGTTTTTTTTTTTTTTAAGGTCAAATGAATGCTTTTGTCAGTGGCGTCTTAGTAGTCTGGTCTGATGGCAGGTAATGCATCTAATATGCTGTATATAAACCCAAACACAGGGCCAGCAGTAAAACCCACATATCTACTGCAGCACATAGTTTCCTTGCTGCTCTGTCCTCTTGTCTGCTCTAAACACACTGATTTGCGGTCAGCACCCGAGAAATGAAACAATCCCAAATTGAAGAAAATAGCCATTCTGCCCCAAAATAATGAGATGTGAGTTTTGGTCTCTGGTGTCCAGATACATGTGATGTCTATAATAAAGCGTCCAAGTTTAATTGCTTCTTTTTCCTCAAGGTTTTGACTGTCGCTGTGGCAACTTGTTCTGCGCCATCCATCGTTACTCCGACAAACACGACTGTCCCTATGATTACCGGAGCGCAGCCGCTGCCCAGTTACGCAAGGAGAACCCCATCGTAGTGGCTGAGAAGATTCAGAAGTTATGAGGACTGAGAGCAAAAAAGAAGTTTCTGACTTTGTGAATTTGAACAATGGCGACTTGGATGAAAACACCTGATATCGTGGCTTCATTTGTTCATGGTAGTGTAAAGCGGGCGGGGTGGGGGTGGTGCGGTCGCAGCCACAGTCCAGACACTTCCCTTACTAGCATCTCCCTCTCTCTCCACTTGTGACTGCAGCGCGCGCGTGTGTTTGTATGAAAGTGTGTGTGCGTGCACATTTGCTTGAGAGCTGGGGAGAGAGCCATGAGGGCTTGGTGGACATTTGTTTTGCCGTGGGAAGGGCAGGAATTTGATTTTTACCCCTTTTGTTTTTTTTGTTGTTGTTGTTTTTCCACTTAGCGGGATCGTGTGAGTGTATTTTTTATACAATCCCTGTAGGTAGCTGAAATGAACGAGGATAAGCTGTTAAGGAATGTGTCAATCGGGATAATGACGGAAACACATTTAGGGGGTCTAGTGACTCATGTATCAGCAAGACCTTTAAGGGCTTTGGAATATAGTATTTTATCCCAGACTGAAAAATGATGTCAACTACTTGTCAAATTGGCAACTCCAAAGTCTGAGTTTTCCACATGCGTCTCTCTTTGATATGTAAGCCTTTATGGATACTGGGTGCATGAACAGTCATTGGAAGGGGAAAGCCGGGGAGGGAAACAAACAACCTTGACATAACTGTGTGATTGAATTTTTTTTTCTTCTTTATTTTAATGAGCGTATGACATCAGAAGATCTATATTAATATATTGTAGTTAGCTTGAATTGTGTGATTGCATTCTATTTATTTTTTATCGTTTGGTTGGTCTGTGCTGGAGGATTGGCAGCATGTGTCCGCAAATCTTTAACGATTTGCTCTTAACTTTTTCTTCGATTATATTTAAGTAATTCCATCCTGATTATGTAACCAGTGAAGAAGAAAATGCGCGCCCGAGCTCTGACGTGACGGAGCGGAGCCCGGCCGAGCCGCTCGAAGGGAGCGAGTGCAGTAGGATGTCAGTGATTAAGGCTTTGGGTATGAAGCACAACGACGTATGTCCGCTGCAGAGCACAAGCTACGGTGCCACGCCCGCTCAGTTTTGTTCAGCATTCGGGTCACTTGCAGTTTATATCCGAGCTGTATCGCAGCCTTGCTGATGAAATTGCCTTGTCGAGTTACTGAGATTTTCTTCTTCGGTAAGGCGGCGCGCTCGCCTCGAATGACCTTTTATGTTCTTCGGAGCCGGTATGAAGCTCCACGTTTCTCCTACCACCAGCAGACCACTGACACATGCTGAATGAAAACTGACCCGGGTCGCAGTTGCTCTCATAGACGATGACGTACGTTCTGCTCAGCGTTGCAGTGCCGCAGAGTTGCGTGCTGTGCTTTTACAGTGTGCTCAGACTGCTTCTAGCTAGCTTCTTCTAGGAAGATCAGTCCCACGTGCATGTGTGCAGTCAAACACGCGTTGCTGTTTTGTGACTGCGTAGTTTGAAATGAAGCTGGAATGTTTAAAAAGCCGCACAGCAGTAGCACAATGCATGGCTGGAACCGTAAGGTTCCCGTTAACAGGACTCTGTTTTTTTTTTTTTTCTCAAATGTAAATACCATACAGCTCCTCTTCTTATAGTATAACCTCAATGTAGATTTTTGCCAGGTAATAAAGGTGGGGAATTAAGGCAACAAATAGTACTCTCTGTATTAAAGTGCTTTTCATAATTATCCAAAAAAAATGTGCTACAAATAGCACTGATGTTTTCCCCATCTTGTTTCCTCATTAATTTTTCAGGTTTTTACGTGTAATGTTCAAATTGTTTAATAACCACTAGTATCCCCTGCAGGCCACGTGGTTTCTATTTTACCATACTAGCTACACTCTTAACCACCCCCACCCCTCCGGAGCTATATTAACGTTGCTGAATAACAGAGTATCTCAGTCAGTGCTTTTATCCTGTTACTGATTTGTAGCAATAGCGATATTACTGAAAGTTTAAAGGGCCCCAAGCAAGAAATAGAGGGTTCATCTTTTCATTATTAAAAGCTTTCCCTGTAAATGTTGCTTGATGCGGTTCATTATATATTAATGAAAGCTGGAGAAAAGTTGCATTTGAATTTTCAGGGAATGCAATTTAAAAAATAATCCACTGCAAAAGGCGAAAGAGAGGAATGACACTTCTGTGTGTCGGCTTAGTTCTGCCTCTTCTGATTGAAAAAGAGCCTTCATCGAGTCTTTGCGTTAATGGCCGACGTGATGACTTGGCATGCCAACGGCAAAACGTTTTGTCGTGGATGAGTTGAGCCCGCAGTGACGGTGATTTAACTTCTTCCACCGTCACACCTACAGTGTAAATTTCAAATTGAGAAGGTGTTAACTGTGATATTCAGGGGGACGAGTGGTTGGTGCTGCTCTGCAGTTCGTTGTGTTTTAGACACAGAATTCTCAGACTTGGGTTGATGATTATAAAACATCGTTGCATACGGTAAGCTCGGTTTTCCTTTACAGATTAATTGTCTCTTCATAGGAGAATTTTCCTGTGATGATTGTTCAGTTGTGTAAATCATGGGGGTTGCATGGTTTACGCTCATTTTCTATTGACTGCTCATATCAGTGCTCCAAACGTTTCAGCATGTTTTTCCTGATAAATGTGAGCAGTTTGAATGTAAACCACCACAAGTCACACGATAAGTCGTGTTGCCGTCAGACTGACTGTCCGTTGGCCGACGATGGTTGTCTTTATGTGATTTGAGACATTTGAATCATTCAAATCTTTTGACTGTTTGACTTGCCACCAGCAATTAGGGCTACGTGACCTGAGTAACTGAGATATTATCAGTGCATATACTTGTGTTTTGTTTTTTTTTTCCCCTTTTCTGTTGCATTGATTATTGTTTGATGTTCTCACACCTTTCATAATCAGTGTCTTCATCATGCAAGGGTTTTGATTGAGAATAATAAACTTGTGAGTTAGGATGAATTTTCTTCAGCTTCACTGCAGGAATAAAGACATATTATTCTGTCTTTCAAGATGAGCTTTAGGGACTTGAGATGAAATCTACGATGTTCACAGAGGTGTAGTTGCCGTCCCTTGGCACTCCAGTCCCCCAGAAACACCACCAGATATCTTTTTATTTTATTTTTTCTTTTAAGAGTTAGGATTGTATGATGTGTAAGAGTAAGTATAAACAATAAAATCACAAAGTTTATTTTAATTTACACTTGTCGTTTGTATTTATTTGTCTTAATGTATGCTAAATAAATACTCATTTTAAATCCAAGCTCCTTGCACTCTGCTTTAGAAGAAAACCTCAGTATTTTACTGTGATACAAGCTGCATGTGGAGATGTGGAAATATACGCGTTTTTACAGCTAATGTAGTTGTGCTGTTATCACCACAGCGGGAAAAGCGTATTTAACTGTTATAAATGACTTTTCTATGATTTTTCACATTTTTGTAAAGCCATCAAGTGGGCCGGTTCGTAGCCTTTGGAGGTCTTGTTCTGATCTTTCTGCAGTTTGATAGCCCTGCCCTAAGACGGAGGGGCGCCACAGGTCAATAAAGGTTATCACCTTTATCCATACTACTTTCAGATCTCCCAGAATGCTTCTGTCTATAGAACAAGGGCTTACTTTGAGTATAAACATGCCTCTGCACTCATGAAATCATTCCCAGGTCAACACGTACAACACCAAAACACAGAATGAGGAAATATCTTTTGAAAGAATGACTCAAAGGGGCGGAATGACAGGAATGACACCGGGGGCGATCGTGGCTCAAAGAGTTGGCAGTTCGTCTTGTAACCGGAAGGTTGCCGGTTCGAGCCCCGGCTCGGACAGTCTCAGTCGTTGTGTCCTTGGGCAAGACACTTCACCTACCGCCTACTGGTGATGGCCAGAGGGGCCGATGGCGCGATATGGCAGCCTCGCTTCTGTCAGTCTGCCCCAGGGCAGCTGTGGCTACAACTGTAGCTTGCCTCCACCAGTGTGTGAATGTGAGAGTGAATGAATAGTGGAATTGTACAGCGCTTTGAGGGCCCCGAAAAGCACTATATAAATACAATCCATTATTATTATTATTATTATTATTATTATTATCATCAAAGCCTTTCTCTAGCACATGGAGACCACGTTAATTTTTTCATTTATTCTGTTATCTGTCTGAATAATATCAGTTTGATATAGGATATTCCTGTGTTATTATATGTATAATTAAGCCTGTTTATTTACATGTATAAGATATCCATCCTACTTCCATCATGATTTAGTCATTAAAGTTAACAATTACAAGTTACACTCTAGGCAGTAGCTTTGTTGTTTGATGTCATCCAGTGTTTAATAAAGGGCAAAAAAAAAGTTAGACCTCCTCTCGGGGGCCTGTGGGTTTGTACTGATGTGCCTAATGGACCTTAAGATAAGATAACTCTTTATTGTCATTGCACAGTCGTACATAGTACAATAGTCCAATGAAATTGGAAAACTGTCCTACGTCGACACTACATATAACACAACACGACCCGATACGACACATCACAACGCAACACACACAACACAACACAGTATAATAACTTAGTAATAAAAAAGAAGAATAAGTGTATTTGTATTACACACTGTTATTATTGCACATTAATTGTTATTGCACCTTGTTATAAATATAAATAATAATATAAATATATTCACCCGGTGTCCTGGGTGTGTACCGTCCCGTAGGATGCTGCGTGCCCTCTTGAGACAGCGAGTGCTGTACAGGTCCTTCAGGGAGGGAAGAGGATGTCCAATGATTTTTTGGGCCATATTGATGACCCTCTGGAGTGCCTTTCTGTGTGCTGTGGTGCAGCTGGAGAACCACACACCGATGCAATATGTCAGCACACTTTCAATGGAGCAGCAGTAGAAGACGGTCAGCAGCTCCTTCTTCAGGTCCATTTTTCTGAGGATTCTCAGAAAGTGGAGACGCTGTTGGGCCTTCTTTAAAACCGCAGAGATGTTAGAGCCCCATTGGAGGTCTGTGTCTATGTGCACACCCAGAAACTTGAAACTGGAGACCTTTTCCACACACTCGCCATTGATGCTGACAGGCTACAGCTCAGACTTCCTCCTTCTGAAGTCAACTACCAGTTCTTTTGTCTTGGTGGTATTGAGGTCCAGGTTGTTATCTACACACCAATCTGACAGCCTCTGAACTTCAGCTCTGTACGACGTCTCATCTCCCCCTGAGATGAGCCCCACCACGGTGGTATCATCTGCAAACTTGATGACTGTGTTGTCTGGGTGGGTACTAGCACAGTCATGTGTGTGCAGAGTGTACAGTAGGGGACTCAGTACACAGCCTTGTGGAGAGCCAGTGTTAAGGCTGAGGAAAGATGAGGCCCCACTCTAACTCTCTGTACACGGTCTGAGAGGAAGTCTCTGATCCAGCGGCAGGTGGTAGAAAGAAGTCCGATTTCCAGCAGTTTAACTATTAGTCTGTCCGGGAGTATCGTATTGAAAGCAGAGCTAAAGTCAACAAAGAGCAGCCTGGCGTAACGGCCCTGCACTTCCAGGTGAGAGATGGTGGTGTGGAGCGTTGTAGCAATGGCATCTTCAGTTGATCTGTTAGCTCTGTATGCGAACTGGAGCGGGTCGAGTGTGGGTGGCAGGCAGGACATGATGTGACGTCGGACCAGTTTCTCAAAGCACTTCATTATAACAGGTGTTAGAGCAACTGGTCGGTAGTCATTGAGGCTCCATCATCGGCCTCTGATGGATTCATTTCTAATCCTGTCCATCCTGCTCACTCACAGAGAAGATCTCAGTATCTTCAGCTCAGCCCCCAATTTTTGTCAGTACCCTTGTCTCCAAACCACATGACAGCAAGTCTCACTGCCATCTTATAAATCTTCCCTTTGGCTCTTGCTGCTATCCTCCCCTCATAAATCACCCCGACACTTGTCAGTTCCAGAGCAAAGGTGAATCTCTCAAAATCTGTGCAAAAATAACTGAGGTAAAGGTGTGGGTATGCAGGGCTGTTTTAACAAGGCTATGGATATTTATGTAGGATGGCCTACATAACAGGTTGTAAAGCTGACACTTGCATTTCTCTTGAATAGATTGTAAAGGTGGCTCCTGAGCCAGCAAAGCTCTCTCTCTCTGTGTGTGTGTGTGTGTGTGTGTGTGTGTGTGTGTGTGTGTGTGTGTGTGTGTTAATATAATCTGTTGGGGAGAGTTACAGCTTAACAGTGTTGCCCTGTGGAAGACCCACCTTCCTTTAGGACACAAAACAAGCTTAAATCATTTACTTTAATTATTGGTTATGGTCAAACTTCCTGTTAAATGGGGATTTTTTTTTCCTTCCCACTGTTGGGAAGTACCTGGTCATTTGATTGTTGGTTTTTCTTTGTATTTTTTTCTTACATCTTTACAATATAAAGCGTCTTGAGGTGACTGTTGTTGCGATTTGACTTTATATAAATAAAACTGAACTGAGAAATTAAAGGGGATATAAGCTGTTAAATGAATTGAGATCACACATAGATCCAATGTGCTCTTTATCAAATAAAATTAGTTGTAAGTAGCACATATCATCTTTGATGAATCAGCCGGGTCTCCAAGTAACTGCGATGACACTTGGATTATGAGAAATACCGTGAATTGAGCGTCTTTATCTTTAAAGATACAAATTAACAATCAAGTTCAAACGTGTCACCTTTTACAGCGCCGTCATCCACGCTGATAACACCTTTCCCATAATTGTCCAATGGAAACTTCCTGCGTCATATCCGGTCAACTGTCACTTCCGGATGCGGTGAAACAGCAGAGAAGTAGGAAAACACCGCATCTGTGTGGATTAATAACGACAGGCAGGGCCGTGTATAAACCGGGAGGACACGCCAGCAGCGTCCAGAATGGGCTCGCGGACAGAAGCGTTCACACCGGGATCTGCATTTTAACGGCGCTGTACGTCACAGCGCGAGCCCGCTTTTACCGAGCAGCCGTGTTTGTGTCTTCTTGCTAGCTTAAGCCAGCATAGCGTTAGCTGGGACGCGCAAAAAAACAGCGTCTCTCCGGGAAGCGAGGGGAAGACTTGTCCCTACTGTTGGTCTTCATCGGTCACTTCTTCGGACAGGGGGCACAGAGGGACATCTCTGTGTTCGTGTATAAAGTTAGTTTCGGTCACTTTGAGGGCAGGACTTTTATTGGAAGCGAGTCTCCCAAACTGAGAAGTCGGGATCTTAAACTAAAACCAGCTGCTGGTGTTTTTATTTAGTTAGCTCTCCAGGACGCGTTTGGAGAGGAAAAGCGCGTCGTTTGTCTGTCTCAGCGTATAAAATGAGTGGAATGTGGCGTTCAGGGACTACAAAGAAAAGCCAGCAGACACTTTGTAAATAACACTTCCCTGTCAGCCGGAAGGCTCCAGCTCTTTTTCCTTGTTCAGCTGACAGGGCTGCAGGCAGCGTCCCGAGTTTGAATTCTGGTCAGGTGGAAGGAAGACTTCCTTGTTTGTTTTGTTTCAGCACAGCTCGTTTCTCTTTGACCAGGCCTCAACTCAACAGGTAGGTCTGCTGTTTCACACGGGGGGTCATGTTGGTCCCCGTGTACGTGCATTTATTCTCACTCATGACTTGTAATAAAAACAACGTGCATTAGTCACTGTGGTTTACCTGGAACTCTATAAACATCAGTGTGAAGTATGAAGAAAAGACGATGGGTCTGTGGCTCAAGTCTGTCAAATAATTTAACTCATTTAATATATGGTCCATCACAGCTGCAAAAGCCCAGGTTGGCGTTCAGATTTCTTAAAAAAACAACAACAAACAAAAAAACCTGAAACTTATTCTGTGAATAATTATTGAGCCACATTTAAGGAGATTAAGGCGCTCAAGGTGGCAGACTTTTACAGATTATTACTATTATTGCTGGGTAACGTTTTTATGATTGACAGTGCATTAACTGTCAAAATTAATTTAATATGTTTGAAATGCTTTCTGCCAAAACTGGTGTAGACAAATCTTCATCCCCATTGTCGGCACCCACAGACTAAGGGCCTTGTGCATTAAATTGTAATAAGTGTTTCATTGTGTTAACGTTTGCATGATGTGAATTCATTTGCACAGTGATCCTCTTGTCTGTGTTCTTCTTCTCAGTGAAGGATGAATGGCCTCTCTCTCAGTGAGCTCTGCTGCCTGTTCTGTTGCCCGCCTTGCCCGAGCCGCATTGCAGCCAAGCTAGCTTTCCTGCCCCCAGAACCCACGTACACCTTTCTGCCAGACCCAGAGGCGGGCCCCGCTGCGCCAGGGGCGACGGGGACATCCAGCCTGCGGGCGCGGAGTGGCGCTTCGGTTGCTGGAAGCGGGGGTACCGGGGCCGTAGAGGGGGGATGGAAGCTTCACCTGACGGACCGAGCGGAGTTTCAGTACTCTCAGAGAGAGCTGGACACTACGGAGGTCTTTCTTGCTCGATCCAGCCGAGGGAACAGAGTCGGCTGCATGTACATTCGCTGCGCTCCTAATTCCAGGTAAATGGAATTAGCTGTCAGCTGTGACTGACAGGTATGTCACACTCGCTCTGAAGCATTTAAACCGTCTTCTTCCTCAACAGTCTTCTTCACGCCCAGGTTTGCTTTCTTTTCTTGTTGACTCAGCTGACGCAAAGATTTTCTCTTCCTGGTTTTTTCTGTAGATCATGGCACACCCGTCAGACTTTATTCTGTTGTCTTTATTCTTTCTCATTATTTTCTCTGCTTGTTTGCAGAGCCTTAAAGTTGAATTTACTGTTGTTCGTGATACTGATCACAGTAAAAAGATTTGCACACTCCCTGACAACATAACAGTTTCCAGTGAGAGGCAAAACATTTGCAGCTATGTGGCGTGATTGACTTTATTGGCCGTTGTTGGTAAATGGCTTTATAAGAGGAAATAACTTTCTTCATCCTAGAAGGTTTGACAGTATTTTATGAGATGTAAAAGAATTTAACTCTAACTGCTACTGATTAATTTACCAAATGAATTAAAAAGAAATGGACAGGCTTGTGTTACAGCCCATTTATCTTGCATTAATGTGTCTCTAGTATTACAAAGAATGATCCCAGGCCTGACGTGATATGGCAGAGTCATTGTTTTGCTGCTTTCTAAGTGGAAAGGCCAAGAGCGAAGCCACGGGCTGCAAGAGCTCATAAACAAAACCACAGAGGGAGAATTTCAAAACAGTCGGTGTGTAGAAAAAGTATCAGGTTACTCCAGAGAGCACAACACGCATTCATGAATAACAGCCAAGGGCTGGATACCCAGCGTTCACAGTGGATACCCTGCTTCTCAGGTTATACTAAATGTCTGGAAGCAAGAGTCCTTCGTGGTAAATAATCCTTCAACCTGCAACAGTTTTATAGAATCAAGTACCTTTTTGATTTAAACAGCAGGTTACTTGTGATTTGATTAATTTCTGTGCACAGTTGTTTTTCTGCCTTAATAAAAGTTCTGTGTTTAGCTATGCTATTGTTGGCAACGCTAAACAAGAATATTTCTCATGTAATCACAATGTAGTTCTCTATATATCATATATTTCTGATTAGAGCATAGCAGAGGCTGGATCTTTGGCTCCAGTGCTGATAGTGATTTTTATTGATTTATTTTAAAGGAGATAGGAAAATTGACAAGCGTGCACCTGTCTGTGTCTGTTAGCTCGTTACTAACCCTTTGTCTGAATCATCCCCGCAGGTTTACGGTGCTTTTCTCCCACGGCAATGCAGTTGACCTCGGCCAGATGAGCAGTTTCTACATCGGCCTCGGCACTCGCATCAACTGCAACATCTTCTCTTATGATTACTCGGGCTATGGCGTCAGCACCGGCAAGCCCTCCGAGAAGAATCTGTATGCAGACATAGATGCTGCCTGGCACGCCCTGCGTACACGGTATGTGATGATGCAGTTGGCCCAAACGTGTCCTTCGAGGTGTAATTTTATTATCCCAGGCGAACTTGTTCTGTCAAGATGGGGCATGAGTTTAAAATGGATACAGCTGGGATCAAATAATGTTTAAAATGTGCCCAGGCAAAAAATGCCTTTGCTGTGAGAAGTGCTAAAGAAGAGGAAAAAGCAGAAACGAACGTTCGACTAAAGGGGCATGATGAAGGGGGTTGAATGGAGGTGGTGGTGAGGACGGAGCAGAGTGAGGACAGCTGCTGTGTGAATAAAGAAGAGCAAGATGGATGGATGAGGGAAGGCTAAGGGGTGATGTATCTCAAGGGCGTTGTAGGGTGATGAAGTGTCTCATTAACAGAAGCAGTGCTGTGCTAATGCAGCTGCAGCCCGGGGGTTACAAAACAGAGCGCTAACTAAAGGTCGGCTCATGTAAAAGTCACCGTTGTGTGTCATTCTTTACTCAGGTTTTAATTTCAGCATCTTGAAAAAAATATGCATGTGCTTTCTGAAATATAAAGGTTTCTGTGAAAGTCCTTCTGTTACAGAAGAATCCCACTGTTAGTAAACTTTTGTGTCGTCTGTGGGCCAGTAAAAGATTGTCTCATTAACGGAGCTGCGAGTAGTCATGAAGTGAAATAAAAATTAGAATTTTAGAAACTGGTTAGTCATTTTTGGTGACTATAAAAAAATTTACCTGACATGTGACCTTTGACCCTCGAGGAGCAAAATTCTTTCTGAAAAATAACCAAAGCATTAATGAAAGTACTGTCAGTAATCATTAGAACACCAAAGGTAATGTTTGTGGATTTGGCTGCTGTCTCTCGTCTGTATTATACGTATTTTTTCTTTCTGTTTATTTCTAACCAGGTATGGCATAAGCCCGGAGAACATCATCCTGTACGGGCAGAGCATCGGTACAGTTCCCACTGTAGACCTGGCGTCACGGTACGAGTGTGCCGCCGTGGTTCTTCACTCGCCTCTAACATCTGGTATGAGAGTGGCGTTTCCTGACACAAAGAAAACCTACTGCTTCGACGCTTTCCCCAAGTAAGAGAGAATCTTCTTACTATTCACACGTTTTGTATGTATGAAGCTCTTCGTTTCTTTCCCACATAACATTTTGTTCGTAAACACAATGTTAATTTGATATGAACTGGTTTTGTATTTCCCTGCGTTGTCCAATTAAAATGATGTTTGATAAACTGCGGCATATCAAACACATCATTGCAATTGGCTGTGAAAACCGTATATGTGATGCATGCTCAGTCATCCACGTAAGGAAATCCCAGACAGTTGAGCCATTATGCAGCTGTTAGTCAGCTGAGACTGTATAAGTCATGTGGATGAGTTGGAAACTGGATCGGCTTTCTATACTGCCCTCTATCTGTTCGTGCTTCATCTTCTTTCTTTCTGTCGCTGAGTAGGGTGTTTAAACGTCATGCACAATCTGTGTGCCCTGACTCTTTGACTGTCTGTTGATATTTTCACATTATTATTAATCTGTCAGCAGAAGAGCATGATTCCCACTTAGACTTGTGAAAGTGTGTTTGTCCAGGGAAAACAGACATGCTGAAAGGAAAGCCTTTCTTCTTCTGAAGTGCTGTTTGAATTATTTATTTGTTTTTAGTTTTTTCAGTGTAGTGAGTCTCATTTGTTGGAAAATCCTGTTGACACATAGTTTTTTTGGACTGGAAAATCACGAAGGCAAGGTTGAGTGCATTTACAAACCACTCACACTTATACTGGGTGTACTGGTATCGACTGGATGATTGATAATATCTGCTGATTTGTAGGTTATGATTCGCGGTTGCTCTTCCTCACTATTGAAATGCATTGCTATTATGACCACTCAAAGCACTTTGCAAGACACATCTAACCGTGCATGCTGGCAGTGCTGCGGAGCTCACACTCACACAGGTGTCTATGTTGGGATCCCCAACGTGTTCATTCTGTGGGACGACATGTGAACTCTACACAGTAAGGCAACCAATAGGGTTTGGACTACAAACCGTCTTTGACTGAGGTGTCTGTACTAACTGTTGTTCCACCATGCCACTGTTTATTTTCAGACTTTACATAATTACGTCTGGAGGACTCGTCACACACACTGCCCTGTGTGTGTGTGTGCTCGTTTTGTTAGTCCAGTTGGACTAACTGTGGTTGTTCAAGTCTCTCTGTAAACAGTTTTAATCCCAGTACGTGCCAGTAGGATTGTTGAAGCTCTTTGTTCAGTTTAACCCCACGTCCTGCCACACATGGGTGTGCAGTTGTAGTGTGGGTGTTCACTCGAATGTGTTGTTACAGTTCTTTTATTTTTAATCCTCGGCCCCAGAACGAGTCTCTTGGCCACACAATAAGGACTCGGAGTCAGTAGCAGCCCATGCCAGCTTTAGCGCAGGAGCTAATCTCCGATGGTAAAGTGGGCGAGGAACAGAGGTGGTAGGAAAACCACAGAAGACTTCTGGAGAACTCAGCCTTGACCTGGAGTGGGCACTCCAACCTTTTCCTGCTGAGGGCCACGGGGTCAGACTCGATAACCTGATCTCCAGTCAGAACGGTCCACACTGTTTCAGCGGGTTCTCTGTTTCTAATTCCTGTTTTCCTCTCTTTTCAGCATTGAGAAAGTATCCAAAATCACTTCCCCGGTGCTCATCATCCACGGCACGGAGGATGAGGTGATCGACTTTTCCCACGGCCTGGCCTTGTTCGAGCGCTGCCCGAAGGCTGTGGAGCCTCTCTGGGTTGAGGGAGCGGGACACAACGACATTGAACTCTACAGCCAGTATCTGGAGCGCCTGCGCCGCTTCATAGGACAGGAGCTGGCGGTACAGCACGGCTGACCATCAACACTACGCTCGTCGTAATGACCATATTTCCCGGTCCGCTCAAAGCACCTCACCTGTTTTTGTCTGAGATGGAAACCATCTGACCCGTCTTAACCGTCCTGTGTGACGTGTGCACATACTTCAGGACGCAGTTCACCTTTAATGGACCGTGGATCATTTAGACGCAGGGGAAAAGAGGCGTCTCTTCATAATCAAAGTGGAGACTGTTGGGGTTTGTGTTTGTTTGTGTGTCTTTTAGCAGAAACTTTAATAGTGCAGATGCCTGTACTGTGCAATAACATGAAAAAGAGGGAAAGGTTTTCACTGATAGATGAAAAGTAGAATAACAAAGTGATCACATGACCTGGAAAGCTCCTGTCACCACCTCAGCGTACACTTCGAGTGGAACTTCATTTCTATTAGCAGCTTTTTATTAGAGGACTTTTGTTGAAGCAGGTATTATGTTACATTGAATTATTGCACCTGTACAGTTAAATGGAAGCCAATTTAAACACAATATATATCATGTTTTAAAGGTATTCGTTTACCTGCATTTTGTTGGCGCAGACTGCATCATCTT
The DNA here is from genome assembly GCF_051167445.1 of Perissodus microlepis. NCBI lineage: Eukaryota > Metazoa > Chordata > Actinopteri > Cichliformes > Cichlidae > Perissodus > Perissodus microlepis. The sequence continues at coordinate 32,289,806 of NC_140482.1, read as the reverse complement.
TAAAATCGTTTCTAACTTTCATCACGAAGGTTTGAAACCGCTCACAGCTTTTAATCTTGGGAAACATTATGCTGGCATAAATATGAGTTTATATTTTGCGTCTTTAATCTTGTTTTTACGTATTGTACATTTCGCTCAGGTAACTTTTTCGAGTGTTCGCGATTGTTTACCGCGCGGACAGCTGAAGCGCCTCAGAAGATTTCATCCAGCCTAAAATATTTCCTTCCAACGAAGCGTTCAGCCGAACTTCGATCCTACATCTGAGCTGCAGTCCACACCTCCAGTTTGCTGAGCCATCGATGCCCCCTCGCGCTTCTCTAACACATCTGTGTCCCACTGCTGCTGTGGGATTGGCTGTATGAAAGAAAGACGTTGAAGAGGCTCAGATGGAAAATTCCTCCAGTTCTTTCATTTAATGGAATGCGTTCGAGTCCATTAGCCCTGTCCGTTTCTTTTAGCCTTGTTTATGTCTCGCACTGCTGGGTCACAGCTGTCGGCCTGTTCTTGCTCCTCACGGTGCGCAGAGACAAGGAGAGCAACACTAAAGTTCAACACATTACTCACCTGCACCCCGTCATCAGGGATTTGGTTTTTTTTCCAGTGAAGGCAGGGAGAGTAACCACATTCAGGTCCATATTCTGATAGTTCCCAGTTTCGCAGGAACATCTGTGTGATCAGAGCACATGTTCTTCTTAGAACATATCAGCAGATTTGTCAGAGTTAAGCAGGAACACTAACACCAGGCACTAAAAAGGATTAGTGTTTCATCTAAATAATTTAGACTTTATAACAGCTGCTTGTATTATTATCCTGTCTATGTGTACAAACCTGCATAATGATTAAAGGGGACCTGTTATGCTTATATCCATTATTAAACAGCACCAAGTTTCAGACGATCTGGCGAGTCGAGGTCAGACTGTCTCTGGGTCTGTGTGATCGCACTGAGAGCCATTGTTTATTATGCTTTTCTCAGAAAACGGATCAGGTCTTGAGCTCCTGCTGTTCACGAGACCCATTATAGGACAAATAAGGATTATTTTAGGCTGGGAATCATGCAAAGCTACTCTAGTAGAGCCCAAGTATAGAAATATGGAGCTGGAAAGGAGCATAATAGATCCTCTTTAAGTATCATTTTTGTTTTGTGAGGTGCGTTTTCTGTGTTCTGAGAATATTTTTAGGAAACATTGGCACATTATTTGATTGATCTCAATTCTTCAGCTTGTTGTTGGAGAAATCTGACTAACCCGTAACAGGAGACTGACCTGCCTCGTACCTGAACTGGTACAAACAGATGTTGGAGCCTGTTGGAGTTGCTGTAGGTGGCTCTGAGGGTAAATGCATATCTGTTGTGGGGGTTTTCCATGTGTTTTTTTTTTTTTTTTTTTTTTTTCCCTTTTCTTTATGGTGATCCAGCAATCCACCAAAGTTTTAAAACTGTAACCAAAATTGTAATATTTATGACAAATTGTAAAGGAATCGGGTGTTTTTGCTTACGTGCTTTGTTGTATTTGAAGCTTAGGCACGATTGGATTAGACGAACACTCAGATTCCAGCTGTTCTCAACATTTTTGAGGAGAATTTTTAGGCTCGGTGGACAAACCAAAGCTTTTGTTGTTAGTGCTTTACCCAGTTTACCTGCTGCTTATGTTTTATATCTTATGTAAAGAACGTCAAACTGAGCTTATCTTCTTATTCTCTTCACATTTGGATACAGATTCATTGTAAAATTCTCTGTTTGCTAAATAATCGTGTTTTATCAAATCACGTTTGCTTTGAAATATGCAAGAACCGAATATGAACTTGATAAATTAACCAAGTTGGGATTTTTTGTTTTTCTCTAAGCTGTTTATGATTTCTCGTTTGTGCAGGGAGGAAACCACGTGTGTTTGAATATGTTTGTGTGATGAAAGAAGATGAAAGGCCGGCTTCATGCCGACACATGAAAAGCTTTTTTTCAGACGTGTGGGTTTCTGCTGAGGATTGTTTCAGTTCTGGGTTTTATTTTCATCATCAAACATTCTTATCAATTGTTTATTATACTGACAGTTTTTTAGTTTTTAAAGATTTTCTTTCTTTCTTTTTTTCATGAATTAAAGAGAATAAGTTAATAAATCATAACCAGAAGTTGATATTAAATGTGACTCTTTTTTTATTATTTTATTTGGTGTCTTTGCTTAAATCTGCCAGAGACGAGTGTTTTCAGCAGTCCCTGATTTTGCACTCATGGCAGACCTGGCACTGGCTGAATAAAGACCTGTCTGCTGTAAAGGCCTCATGGGGCTGAGCATCGAGGCTCCAGGACTGGCTCGGACGAAGACAAAATGAGTGTTTAATTGCCTGGTGTTGTCTTCTTTGGCTGATGTGTTGGACGGCTTGTTAGCATCTGAGCCAACAGAGGCTCAAATCGTGTTTTAATTAAAGCAGTACAAGGACTCGGGTCTGTCCCAGCCTCCCCTCGCTGCCTGCTACCGTGTTGAGCTGTGGGGAAACGGAGACAGATGGATCATAAGCTCCTCCCCCTGAACACACACACACACTTGCCAGCTGTTTTCAGTGGACCACATAAACTACAGCGTGTCACTCAGAGGCTCGTACGGATTAACAACAGCTGCAGTAATGCGTCCCTCTGTGTACGGCAATGTTAGTGCATCCTGCAAGAGCAGAGGAAGACCTCTAACACTGAAACGCACAAAGCTGAAGCTTAACAGCACACTTATTAATCTGCTTTAAGTGTTCCTAACCTGAGGATTGTTGTCAAGATTTAGACTGAAAAAGGAGAGCGAGCACGAGTCGGAGTACAGAATAACTCCTCCATGTGAATACTTTATCAGCTTCAGGAGAATAAATAACATTCACTCACATGACATTTAAAATAGCACAAAAGTTCAAACACATATGTGAACATTAACGATGGTGCACTGATGCTGCACCTGTTAGCTGAGCCAGCCGAGACTTACGGTAGGCGGAGAATGTTGAGGTAAATTCGCAGGCTCGTGTCTTTTGAGTGCAAATAACACTATTCATGACAACACAAAGTCAGTTCAATTCAATTCAATTCAATTCAATTTTATTTATATAGCGCCAAATCACAACAAAAGTCGCCTCAAGGCGCTTCATAGATACAGAGAAAAACCCAACAATCATATGACCCCCTATGAGCAAGCACTTTGGCGACAGTGGGAAGGAAAAACTCCCTTTTAACAGGAAGAAACCTCCGGCAGAACCAGGCTCAGGGAGGGGCGGCCATCTGCTGCGACCGGTTGAAGTTCAGGTTCCCAGTCTGTCCGGTTAGAAAGCACAAACCACTGCGAGTTCTGTTCAGCTGCTTTGGTGCAAATGAAACAGACGACAGGATCTCTAGATGATTCTTCTTCCTCCCTACTCATTTTTCTCAGGTTTTGCTTTTTGTTGGTGTCCTTTTCGATACTGGCAGGAAGAGATGGTCTCAGAAAGGTACATCCATGCGTGTCTTCACACCAAGGTTTGCTGTGAGCGTCTGTCACAGAAGGACCGGTATCTGCTCCTCTGTGTGGGAGGAACTGGAGGAGCGCCAACATGTTTCTGACTAATCTGTCAAAAGGAGACTCCATGAGGGTGGCATAAAATCCCAGCAACACTTCTCACAAACACGTCTTCCCGGTTTATTCCGTAGCTGTCGACCTTAAACTAATCGAGCACAAATTCCCGCTCTAACCTGAATCCTAAACTCTATCCTTAACCCCGAAACAGGCCTTTGAAGGTGAAGTGATGACCCTCAATCACATGTTCTAACACTACATTGGTCCTCATAAGCACACCCACCCACCCACACATACTTTTAACTGTTTGTTTCATTTTGTATTGCCTCTTACATGGTGACTGCTTTGAAAAAGTAGACTAGTATCTGCTTTTTAGTTCTTTTCATCATTTCATGTTTGAATTAAAATGAAATTCTTTTATTGGCAGTTGTTAGCCTGTCAGCTGAATGAGTCCTTGAAACAACCAAGCACACCCACCAGCAACTTAACCAGCACATCACACAGAGACAACCTATTAATGTCTGTGATAATGTTTAGAATGTAAAATCGAGTGTTTTTAAAGAAGGGGAATCTCATTTGCTTCTGCCGTGTCCTGTTTTACAGTAAAACCTGTGGATGTCACAAGTTCGTGTTTGAATTCCTAAAAAACAAATTGTATAACCAAGGAAGGAAGGTCATGACTGCTGCATTCAAGTCAGCACAAACGTTTCCCACTCAGCAGAATGAGTTGGGTTCAGTCCAGAGCAGCAATGTCAGTCCTAACAGAGCGGAGCACGTGATCTGCCACTGCACGAGGGTAAAAATACAGACGCGAAGCTTCCTTCGGCCTTACGAATAATAAAGTCATTAAACACGACAGGCAATGAGTCAGAATAGTGATAATAATTTATTTATTCAGAGTCTTTGGCAGTGGAGAACAAACACCGAGGCTGAATTAATGAGAACATTTTCACGTGACGTTCGGTTTTTATCTGCGGTGGAGTGAAAGTGTGAAGGCTTCTGACATGTGTTGAAACAGACGAACAGATGGGCGTTTACGGCGTTAAATGAAATGAAGTATCCCGCCAGATTTATGACACTCTGACACAATTAGCATGTATGTTAGCAATGCTCCAGTCTGGTATACATGTGTGGCCTGAACTGTGTTACAAAAAGCATAGAAAAAGCAACAAAATTACAAAAAAGAAACTCATTTAGTGAAGAGGGAGCAAACTACTTCACGCGGCAGTTTGCACGCTCTCCCATATTCACATCCCATTGGCATCTGCTACCAACTGTCAAGTGCAACTCTGTAGTTCATATAATGAAGGGCAAAGAGGTACAAATACTTTCCATTTCAGTACGATACTCCGCTTTATCCTTTTTGTTCTTGTACAACTCGGGTTTTTTGTAGATCTGAGAGTCTCTCTAGATTAGAAAGAAGCTCAAACACTCTTTACACCCAAAACATTGGGCAGGTAAGGCAATTCAGCATTTGCAGAGGACTTGATAAAACCAAGTACTGGAACCAATCAGAATGCACAAAATGATGCATTCGTCACACAGCTCGCAATATGGAGAAGAACACACACACGCACACACATACACACACACACACACACACAAGGCAGACGTAGCTGTCTGACAAGGGAAACCGAAGGCATCACAGCTTCTGTCAATTATTAATATCATTCAGAATACTGTTAGAGGTCCATTCATTCATTCTTTCACTGCTCCATCTTCTGTCTCTGCATTCAGCACTCTTGTATTAGGAGAAAGGTAAAGCTTGAGCTACATGTACGTCACAAGACATAAAGGAGTTCATTCAATATCAGAATACTGTTGGAGGTCAGGAGGTTGGTGCTCCCAATACATGTGCAAAAAATATCTGTTGTAGTAAAGAGTTCAGGCCACTTGGGGTCACTGTTTCACTCTGTCACAGGCATTAGCAGTTTAATCCACATCCACGTTAAGGCTGGGCGAGGAATGGCACAGTTCGGGATGAGAGGGAAAGTCTGAAAGCCCGGAGGGTTCCACCCTGGATCCCAGAGAGCTCCTCATCCATTTATATGTCCACCCTCCGTCGTGTCTCGCCCTGGGTTAGTGGTGACACGGCAGGGTCACAACGTGACTTTGCTGAGTCTAAGCGAGAGGCTCGAGCGGTGCTGGGTCCGCGGGAGCGTGGAACTACATCGGCTACGCAGCTGCACGGGCCGGCCTGCCGAGCCCCGCACCCGCAGCAGGAAGTCAAAGTTTGCCGACGTGTTCATGGCGTAAAAAACGTTAGCGTTGTCTGGAATCACCAGTTCTGAAAGAAATTAAGAGCAGGATAAGAACCAGGTAAATTTTACAACCGGTGATACCATCTTCACAACAGTACAGAGGGCAGTGTGGTTCACAAAGCCTGAAAACAGCTGATTAGTGTAAAAAATAAATTAAAATTCTGACGTGCAAATCTTAAAGAATTGAGTTTTTATATGACTACTGCTAGCGAGCAATGTTAGCTTACGGTTAGCTTACTGTTAGCTTACTGTTCCCAAAGATTTTAAAGTCGATGTTTTACCTCTCTCCTCCGAGATGACCTGCACCAGCTCGTATCCTTCCTCCGGCTCCACCTCCAGGTTGTGCTTTGCCATTGCTCTAGCGATTACAGCTGGGGTCTTATCCTGATTGGTCAGCTGTTTGTGGGACAGATTAGATTAAGTTAGCTTTAACATAAACTGTGAAAATGTAAATCTTTAGCAGAAGCGTCAGTATTTATTCACCAGTATGCTCTTGTACAGATTCCCGTTGCCGTGTTCCAGACTGACTCTTATGATGCAGGCGTCCTGGGCCTGGGTGTTATAGGCGAGAGTCTGACTCGGAGAAGACAGGGGTGTGAGGGAGATGGAGCGTCGGTGCATACAGGAAGGCCCGGGGAAGGAGGGAGATGTAGGAATCACGGAGACGCTGGCTGTGGAGGAGTTTGTGTCCATAGAGTGGAGTGAAGTGCAGGAGGATGATTCTGATAGCTGGGGGTCACGATGAAAAACAACAATTAATTTCATTTTTCATTAAAATTATTATTAAGATTCATTATCATCTGACACAACTCCAACATTTACTTCATTTTGCATCTTGTGTCAAAAGAGTTAAATGTAGCTTATACGCTCGCCGGCCACTTGGCTCACTACACCTATTTAACCGTCCAATCACGTGGCAGTAACCCAGCAGATTTAGCCATGCAGACAAAGTCCAGACAACCCGCTGAAGTTCAAACATCAGAACGAGGAAGAGTCATGATTTAAGAGACTTTGACTGTGGCGTGGTATCTGGTGACAGACACACTGCTCTCAATATTTCAGAAATATCTGATGTGCTGGGACTTTCCCACACAAACATCTGCTTCAAGCTGAAGAAAGGCCACAGGAACTCCACTCATTACAGCCAAGGTCTGCGGAAGAGCATCTCTGAATACACAATAGGTCCATGCTTGTTGTAGCAGATGGGCTACAGCAGCAGAAGACCACACTTGCGCCAATCCTGTCCGCTAAGAACAGGAGACTGAGGCTGCAGTTCATACAGGGTCAGAATTAGGGCGCGAGGGAACGGGAGAGTCACGGATGCAGCAGCTGTGTGATGAACTGCGCGTTCATATCAACGCGGAACAAAATCTGAATAATGTTTCCAGCGCCGTGTTGAATCTATGCCATGAAGAACTGCACCAGTTCTGAAGGAAAATGCGTACCTAATGAAGTGGCCAGTGAATGCTCAAAAATTAGAACATTTGTTAATTCTCATGTGCAACTTTATACGTGTAAAAATGTTAATCTAATAAAAAATTTAAATGGAATTGACTCGTTTTTAATAAAGTTGTGTACTTTTTTAGTGCACAGCACTTCCTACCGGTGGCTTTGTCACCCACCTTGTTTTGCTGGGAGTCGGAGGTGTGAGTCGGGGTGGCGAGTCCCTCGCTGTCCGACGGACTGCCGGAGTCACTGGAGGACACGCTGACCGAGTCCATGCTCTCTCCGGAGCTGCCAGTAGGGGGCGAGCGTGGCGTCTCTCTGATTGGAGAACTGGCCGAATTACTGTCTGTTCCAAGAAAAAGCCTGAACAGAAAATGAAGCGAGCTGTTAGATGATAAAACATTAAAAAGTCCCTGCAGTTTCATTTCCTCATTCTACTCTGGACTTCACTTCAAATTTAAAAACAGCACTCGTCTTTATTAGCTTCGAAAAATGTCTCCTTTCTTAATGCACTTACAAGCTGAGCCTCTTCACCATGCTTTTCCGAGGTTTGGTTAAAGTCGGACTGCCGTCACCGAGACCTTCAATCTCACAAGACAAGGCATAGCTGCAAGAAAGAGTATTAACAGTGAACCTTCAACCTTCAAGTGGATGGTGGTTTCAAGAATAGCAGTGAGACAAAAAAAAAAAGCGCTCAGAGAGAAAAACAACATGTAGAACAGATCAGTAGGAACTAAAGAAATGACAAAATCAGCAGGGAGAGATGATAAGAAAAGACAGAACAAAGCTGCTCTGGTGTATTTGTGGGGGAACAATGGATCCAGCAGACCATGACTCATGCACTAATTTGCTTATTATCACATGGATAACGGTGCAATGAAAATAAAAAAGGTATTCAGAGTAGAGTGTACCTTTCCTCCTCGCTGAGCTGAGGCTGGCCCTTAAACCAGCGCAGGAAAGCTGGGTCTGCAGTCAGACAGTAGCTGTTACAGGCCGACTGGAGCAGCTTGATCTGAGCGATCACCTCAAACTCCTGCAGAGGCACAAAGAAGGTTGCTCAGAGTAAACACCACATGAGTAACTGTAATCATGTCAAAGGAGGCAGACTAAAGACTCACCCTGCGTCTCTTCTCAAAGTTGATCAGACCACCCTGCAGAAGACACAAAGAGCACCCCGTCAGAGCCGAGACATCACGCGCCAGCGACCGCTTACGCAAACAGCGTTAGGCGGACAGCTCCACAAACGCACCGACAAAATTCCTCACGCACTTATTGAAACGTAGGCCCGTTTCTGACAGACTTTCAAATGTTCAAACACTCGCACACACGATCAGCAGGTGCTCTTACCTCCACTAGGTCAGGCAGGGCCGTATCCAGCATGGTCAGGTCGGTGAGGAAAGTCCCCAGGTACGGTATCGTTCCCTGCATCGCTCCCTGTGGAGGAACGGTTCGATTATTCCGTGGGATGTTGCAGTAAAGTCACATCTTTATTTACACTTTGTTCTCTGCAGATGGCGATGATAATAACAATGGGAGCGTGGCACGTGGAGTAAGCAGAGCTGTGTGGCTTCACGATCTGCACAGGCTAGCAGTCAGTGTAGAGTACACCGCTTTGTTTGGTGTTTGTTTCTAAAGCTCTTGTCAGCCAGCATTTGTCTTACCATTTCCTTCTGCAGCTGGAGCCTCTTATGGGTGCGTTTCTGGTGCTCTTTGGCACAGCTCTCGAGACTGGCAAACTTTGACGTGCCTTCCTGTGGGGCAAACAAAAAAATGGCTCCAATTCTGGTTCCAACCATGCGGCGAACGAGCAATTTTGGGATTTCGAGTAACGGATGGTTACTAAGCATTCCTAAACTGGATCAGATATGAAATGAACACACTCACCCTCATCAGTAGCTCTCTGCTGGTCAGGTAGTTGTTATGGTCCGAGAAAATGTCGGAGAGCTCCTCGAATGTCTGCACGCTGTCTCTGCAACAAGCGCAGATTCGCGTCAGCTAACGTGATGTGACATGGCAGGAAAACACGCGTGCAAAACACACCGAAGAATCTGCGAGATCTCGTTACTATCAAAACCAGCTGAGATCATCTGCAGAGCCGAGAGTTCGGAGGCTTACTTGTGCACGCAGGCCCACACTCTCTTCAGTCTGTACAGAGGGTTGGACTGAAGTGCCGACACAATGGCTCGCAGAGATGAGAAGTTCTTCCGTATTCGGCACTCCTGTTAAAAGACGATCACAAGTCAGATGACATTCTTACTGATTCCAAGCGTTCGTGAGCGAGTCTGTCTCTTCGGCCGACCTGCGCGATGTCTATCCAGCGCTGGATGACCCGTGCTCTGACGTGAGGCCTGAGCTGTCTGTGCTTCAGCACTGTGTTGACCACGCAGGCCGCGACAGCATTGAACTGCGTAATGGTGGCACGGATGGTGGGAGCGCTGTGCTTGTTGTCCTTCTTGTCCCTCTGAGACCAGACAGAGCCCAGACAATGATGGGGTACAACCTTTTTAAACAGCACCTAAAGCACCACCAAGAAAAGCCCCCCCAAAGAGTACGATGTTAGTGAGGCGACGCAGAAGAAACGGGATGTAACCTTTCCCTCCTGTTTCCACATCATTTCCCTCCACTTACCGCATCCATGTAGGTCAGCTGCTCGGCCACCAGGTCGGCGTCAAACGACAGGAAGTCCTCCTGGACCTCAATCTCCGCTTCATCCTCTTCCCCCAGGCTATATGAATGGTTGCTGTGGAAACCAGCTGAAAATAAACAAAACAGGCACAGGAAATAAACGACACATCTGAGATAACGCATCGTTTCTCAGCGACGGAGGAAGACATTTTAAAGGAGACCTGCTATGCTTTTTCCCTTGAATACAGGAGGCAGTGATGTGAGCCGTTCTCAGTGTAAACACTGAATCCTCGTTAAATATGGTCAAAGTTTACAATACTGACGTCAGCATAATCTGCATGATATCACAGAGAGGCAATACTCATAATATGAACTCCACCCCACCCAACTGCTCTTCAAATCCTCTGTTTGTGAGGGGTAGCCAATCAGAGGGAAGTTAGCTTAAAGGCAGGGGCTTAATGGCTGCTTGAAGGCCCAGCACAAGGTAAAGAAGGAATTTTAAAATTGTGAGCCATGCAAAGCTTAAAAAGATAAATAAATAAAAAGAAAATAGTGGTACCATCAGTGTCATCCATGCCGGCCTGAGCCTGCAGCTGTTCCAGCAGACCCTCTGCCTTTCTGAGAGCCTCTGAGCCTGGCAGAGCCTTGCGCAGGTAGTCCATCACCCTGTGGAGACAGGGGTAGTCTGGAGGCTCCTGGAAGTCTTCGGGACACTGATCAAGCCAGGCACGCAGGATCGAAGCCAAGGTGCTGTGGAGAGAGCCGGGAAACCTTTTAGAGAGATGGAAATACAGGTGAGCGGGAACACTGATGCGCACATCACACTGCAGCTCACTTTCTGATGGCGCCGGTGGTTTCAGAGCCGTGGCATCTGTCAGCGCCTTGCTCGTTTTCTTCCATGCTTCCATATCTGTCACAGAAAATAAGAAGACGACGCGTTTTAAAAATCGCCACAACAAACAGGCAGAGTATTATTTTTCAGTTCGGATCGTGTCATTTCAGCCTACTTGTCGAGCAGCAGCTGCAGTACGGTTTGCGTGCACGCGAAGGCTCTGTAGGTGGAGAGGAAGATGGACGTGTAGGTGAGGTCGTTGTCTCCGAACGCCGTGAGCAAAGTCTCCACCAGTCGCTCCAGCGTTCCAGCACGGATACTTCGGATTTTGCAGGTCTCCAGCTGGCTCACCGTGTGGCCGGGAGGCAGGCGATCCCCTTCCGCCTAAACAAGAAGCATGCGAATTATGACAAATTTAAGCAAAAACCACCAGAAACTTATTCTACAGCCGTGGGTAAGTCTACCGCAGGGACAGGGTGAATCATAACAAATCCACAAATGTTTCTTTAACTTGTCACCCATCTGCCTTATACATTTTTAAACTGTTGCATTTCTGCAATTGGCTGGTGCTTGTAATGCTTTCACCAATACATTTACGTAAAGGGTCGAGAGGAACTCTGAAAGAAATGGAAACAAACAACGAGGGCTCGAAACATCAGGGGGATGAAAGAAACAGTACGGTGACCTATATTTAATTTGAATTTCTCCAGATGTGTCCGACTATTGTGTCTACAGGGAAAACAGAACGGGTGGTTGCAAAACAGCCAGGGAGAGAGAGAGAAGAGAGAGTAAGGGGTGGCACAAGACCCAGAGAGAGAGAGAGACCTTGGTGAAGTTAGCACGCTACAACAGGAAACGCTCCAATCTGCTTTTAATCACAGCGAAGCCCCTCCTCCACCATCCCTCCAGACAGAGAGGAGGATGGCGGCACAGTCGACTTCTCCCCTCCGATAACAGCTCGGAGCACACAAAAAGTCTGATTATTTATCTGTCCGAGGCGATCCACGGCACAGCCACAATGAGCACAACTGCACACACACACACACACGCCTCAAACTGTGCAGACTGGAGCTGCTTTTGTTCTCGTACAGCTGACTGTTTATAGTAAATATACTCATCTCATTGGGAGCTCGCTCTTTGTTCTGCACAAAACACCCATGTTGTTTTAATTAGCTCTAATTGGGCTTACACCACTGTCAATACATCCAGGCAGTGTTGGAGGCTCGCAGCCGATATCAGATTCTTCTTTATGCGCCAGCTCTCATCCCTTATGTCAGCCACACAGTTCCAAAGAAGCTAACAAACACAATATCCTGAAGATCCTTTAGCATTTTCTGGGAAAACTCACCAGAGAAACGATGAAACTAAGAGAAACAATGCTCCTAATTGCCCCGTCTGTGCAGTATAATGATGCACTGCATAACATCTTATTACGGAGACATAAACAGCTCTGTGGAGGAAACGGCAATGCCTTATATTCACTGAAAAAATGCACAACTGTGGGAAACTGTGTCACACCAGCATTCTGCAAAACAGGGGAACGTGCGGGCTTTGTTGGCAGCTCGGAAAGTCAGGAAATCACATGCTTTGGCTAAACGGTTCAGCTCTGGTGAAGCTGTTCGTTTTCAGCAGGCAGCTCAAAGGTGTTGTCTCCACTGGGAGATTTATAGCTCGAACGTTAAAACAATAGGAGCCTCGGTGGAGCACAATGCCAAGAGAAGACAATACAGATTAGGTTTGCCATTTTTAAGGTCAGCAGTCTGAACACAGATAACTGGACTGCTTTAAACAAAAAAAGCCATCTGGACACGATAAAATCTAATCCGGACATTGTTTGCTTTAAAAACATTCACTTTTTTCCCTCTACAGCAGCTGAGAGTGCAGAAAGGAGGTTTTAACTGTTAGAGTCTGAACTTTTAACGTTTGAAGGTTTGGAGCTCAGCTCCTCGTCAGGGCCTACTCACCCCCAGCCATCTCGCTCCCTTGTTGGCCGCCTGCTGAATCTGGACCCTCTTCAGTGTCACGTTGTAGACTGCTCCGTCCTCTACTTCCTCCCCCCAGTCCTGCACTGAGCTCTGAAAGAAGATATCGGTGGAAATATTAGAAAGATCGACACAGACGCGCTGCAGAGCTGACCAACACAAGTCTAACTTCAGTAGTTTAACAAGAAAGGAAAGTGATTTTTGTGTATGAGAAAAGCAGAGGGAATGGAAAAAACGCACACACAAACAACTCCAGTGCTTAAAAAACTAAGAAGAAGAAGTGAAGTGCAGTAAAACATCAAGAATGACCAACTCCCCAACCCCCATCCCTGCAGCCTGCCAGGCCTCCCTCCCTCCTCCTCTCTGTCTCTACTCCCTCTTTTATTCCCAATCCATCTCTTTCATGATGTCTTGGTGTCTCTGGAGCTGAAGTCAGAGCTGGACAGCTTTACCCGAGCTCACCCAAGTTGTAGATAAGAGCCAGAATGGGCCAAGTCCAGAATAAACACCTCCACAGTAATATTTACATTGCTTTTTCCCCCCTCTATGAACATATGAGTTTGTCGGTTTGTCTGCTTCTACAAGTCAGCGGCGCTTGATTACAAATCAGTGTTGCAACCACACCGAGACTAAAAGGATCCACCGAGTCGAATGTGCTGCGTCTGCTGCTGGTTGTAAATCAATGACGGCAGCAGAGTGCATAAACAAACAGAGGGAGCAGAGAGGAATCAAAACCCCAAACTGCTGCTCAGATAGAGCATCCAAACAGAGGCCGAGGCCGGCTCAGACACCAACACATGGAGACGGAGACGAAAACAGAAGGAGCGGACAGCCATCGAAGGATAGGGCGCCCATAAACAGCACACAGGCAAAATCTCAGCCAAGTCCTCACACAAAGGCAACGGACGCCAAGATTACTCGTCCCCATAAAGTCCACACAGACGGGCCGCTGGCAAAGAGATCAAGGGCCAAACTCACCATTAGCAAGTTCAATGGTCAGTCCTGGAGACCAGTGGTGCTCAGCCATTACTCGGCAGTGTTTGGATTCGAACAGAAACACGTGAGGGGCAGATATTCAAAGAAAGTCAAAAACAAAAAGACGTGATTTTAACCGACTCTGACAGATGAAACCAGCCAGCGCGCCTGCGTTTACTGCAAGTCAGAGGATCTGAAACATGTCTGCACGCCCGTCCCATGCTGCTGTTCTCCATCTTGTCCTATGGTCAGCAACATGTTTCTCTCCCTTTCTCTTTTTTGGCTGCTGCCCGCTGGCTGGCACAGAGACAGATAAATACATCAGTGTATGAGTCATGCAGTCCACACACTCCCAAAACAATAGCGGGAGGTCCCTGTGCTGGCTGGCCGGGCTGCTGAGTTCACAGTCTGCACACACAGACTGCTTTCTGAAAGCTGGACAGATTTTTTTTTTAAAAAAGCTACACTCTCTTTGTGTATCAAGTTTGCTTTTTGTTGTTGTTTTCCCAATGCAAATGCAAATGAAAGCAGGCAGTAACATAAGTAAATAAGTTATCCAAGCATCCAAAAAACAGAGTTCACAGAGAGCAGGAGGTGAGCTCTTTACACCGCACTACCTGGGATTCTTCAAAAATCTGCACACAGACGACAAACATTACTCTCTCTCTGCAAATAATTCTAATCTGCACATCAGCCCATCAGCTGGTTGGGAAGAATAACGGAGATAAGGAGAGTGGCGCTGATCTGTTCGCCTGGACCCAGCTGCACGGGCTGTGATGGCCCCGGGGCCTCGCCTGTTGTTCCCCCTCTGCTTTTTGCTGTGGAGCCCAGAAAAAACCCACGAAGAAGTTTGGATCTGCAGCATCAGGTGAGGACATTACTCAGCATTATCCACTGAACCGAACTCCTCCACGTACAGGTTCGAGCTCACCGCGACATCTTTACGCAGCAGTAAAAACAACCCTCACCACCACCCCTGCCCTCTCCCCCTCACTCAGTTATCCGCTACTTTCCCAAGCCTACAAACACTCACCCCCAACCCCCCTTTTCCACTCTAACCCCCCCCGGACCACAAACAACAGACACTGCGAGTCTGCGCTTGGATTTTTACCATCTTAGTTTTCCAGGCGAACTTCATAGTGAGCGCTTCTCTCATGATCTGAAGGCAGCATCAGAGATCGACGTTTCTCCCGCACGTACACAAGAAGATGCGCTCCTTTCAAAATAAACTGCGATCCGCAAACGTTCACTGCGCTCTTTTCCAAACTCCAAGCCCTCCTCTGTCAACAGGCGCTCGACTCTCCGCTGAATGAGCAGACTCCTCCTCCCTGCACTCGCAACAGCCCCATTTAAACTCCTCCCCCGAGCTCTTTCTCCAACTTCCATCAGACTGACATCAGTTTGCGCACGCACACGCAGGGCTGGGACTCGAGCGTGCAAAATATTCCACATGCATAAATGTCCTTCCTCCGAAATTCATAAAAACATTGACTCAAAAAAGAATAATAACGTGTTTGTAGTATAACCCGGTTATAACCCGTGTTTCATTCATTAATCACCAATAACGCTCATTTGTTTTATAGTCATTTTCATTCATTGCTGTTTGTTTTTTAAAGAAACTATATTTTAGGCTCTACCGTCGTATAGTAAACTTTTTTTTTTTAAATACATTTTTAATTTAATGTATAATTTATGGTGGTGTGTGTGTGTGTGTGTGTGGGGGGGGGGGGATTAAATTAAACTGCCTAATCACTTAAATTTTCCTTTCAATCCTGTTTGTCCTCATTAAGTGAAAATTCATCCAGAATATCCAACTCGCGGCTGCTGAGAGAGAACGTGAAGCTTCTCAGGCAGGCAATCCAACTTTATTTATAAAGCACTTTAAAACAGGACCAAAGTGCTCTACAGTAAATAACTTAAGAACAATAGATAAAACGAAGCAGCAAAAAACAAACAAAAAAACACATAATACATAAAAATTAAAACAGCCCTATATTAGAAAAAACAACAACAACATACAATCAGCTTAAAAAACCAACATCTCACAGGGTGTCAAAGAAGAG
Source organism: Perissodus microlepis (assembly GCF_051167445.1). NCBI lineage: Eukaryota > Metazoa > Chordata > Actinopteri > Cichliformes > Cichlidae > Perissodus > Perissodus microlepis. The sequence continues at coordinate 32,274,104 of NC_140482.1, read as the reverse complement.
GACTGTCTAATCTCTAAAGGCAGATCGTTCCACAGTTTGGGAGCTGCTAAAGCAAAAGCACAATCTCCTCTAAGTTTACGCTCAGGGTGTATAAGGCTGTAGCAGCTCACAGAGATAAGATTGGGCTAGGCCATGGAGGGCTTTAAAAGCAAATAAAATAATTTTATTGAATTGAAATGAATCCTAAAAGGAAGGGGCAGCCAGTGAAGTGAAGCTAAAATAGGGAAATGTGCTCAAACTTTCAAGTGACAGTTAAAAGATGAGCTGCAGCAGTTTGCATCCTCTGTAGATAAGTAAAGCATGAAGCACTGACCCTAATATAAAGTGCATTACAGTAATCCAGCCGACTGCTAACAAAGACCATAAATAATTCACTCAAAGTTTATTTTTTAACACCGGTTATGGTGGATTTGGGTTTTTTGCGGTTTTTTGCAGTTTTTTGCGGTTTGTTGCGGTCAGTGTGGATATCCTGTACTCTAACACATTCAGGGTTTTCTTTGGTTGATGATGAAACACACCAGCTTTATGGATACAGTTCACTGGTCCGATTACGAACATAAGCACCACCCATGTGGAGAAAAAGTGAAAACACTTTCCTTTATGCTTTGAATTACCCATGAAAATGGCAATTTTCCCATTTTCATCCTAATTGGAGTCATAATTCTTAATCAAATGGGACACTTTAATAAGCAAATCATTGCAGGAGAATGGAGAAAGGTATAAAACTATAATTTCCTTTCCATATGGGCAGTTAAAATGAAGATTATTGCTATAATGCATTAACATACAGATGTTGTTTAAGAGGATGAAGTGATGGACTGTAGGCCCTTCTTGTATGAAGCAGCTGCAGCCTCGCAGTCCCTGCGTGGGACAATACAAGGAAGGCTTCAGATGGCGTCACCGCTACTGTGCATTGTCAGTAACCGGAGAGGAGAACAGGCCGAGTGTGTGAGAATGGATAACTCTGTTCCACTGTGTCTACACACGTACTCAAACAGCCCACTTTTGTGAATAAACAGGAGGATGTGAATCGAGTGGCTGCGTTGTGAGGGCTCTTTTGGTGTATTGTAAACAAATATGAAAAAATGAGCCACCTGTGACTCATTTACATGCGCTAAAATGCTAAATTGGTGATCCAATAGTCACAAGGCCTTATCCAGAGGGGACACTGGAAGCCTTATGATGCTAACTGTCTTCTGAAGCAGTGGGAGGTAGATCTGTGGTTGTCCCCTTTTCAAAATTGTGTGTTTTTTGTGTGTAGATGCGTAATCACCCAACCCACCTCCCTGGCTCCCAAACGTCACCCTCTTCGTCACTGGCTCCCACTGTCGTCCACGGTGCACCCCACTCACAGACACACACACAACACTGAACTGTAGCTCCACCCAGCTTTGCCAGGAGTACAACTGAGTTGGTGGTTCTCCATGTGCGGTAACCGCACAGGATCGGCTTTTCTTCTAGCTGAGTCTTCATCGTGCTGCACATCTGGCTGCTGTCCAGTTCCCAGGCCAAGCTGCTGTCCACTCCAGTCTTAGGAACTCTGGGAAGCCCAGAGTGCCAGTGGGAAGGTTGTGACCCCACACGACCTCTAGCTCAGCCCCTTGGGGATTGGAGTGTTGGTCTCACAGTGGGAGTGATGTCATCCCTCAGTGTAAACAAGACGTCTGATGAGCGTGACAGCTGCCGCTCTGTCTGATGGACGAGTCGATGAGCGTGCTCATCTTTCAGTTTGCTTCTGTTGGGCCCATTAAAGTCTGCTCTGAGCTCTAAAGTAGATTTAGACTGCAGATTTCAGTAAATTCAGAGCTGCTTCTGGTTTCAGTCAATCCCAGCTCTGAAGGACAAATCCAAGAGGAAACAACAGCCTGACATTTGGGAAAATCCACCTTCTGTAAGAAGGTACACCAGATTCGAGCCAGCAGGTCAGCTGACTTTAAAGAATGAAATGAACCTTATCGCACTTTCAATTAATTCATGAACCACAGACTGTAAATAAAAGATGAACTTCCAGGACTGAAAGTAGAGCTGCAATCTTTAGAAAGGCCAGCAGGGGGCAACTCATCTGTCTGCAAAAAAGAAGTCCAATTGTAGAAGCAAAACAAACAAACACTGAGCTGACCCGTGATCTCAGTAAACTCTGTCCTGATTGGTTTATGGTCTTGGTCAGCTGCTGGGTTGAAATATTATTAATTTGTGTCCATTTTGTAAATTATGGTCCAGAAAAGAGTCAATCATGTGAAGTATGTCTCAGAGTAGATCAAAACAGACCGTTTGTTTTATATGTTATAATATTAGGAAAATATAGTTGGATGAAACAAAGGTTCTTTTAATCGTGCACAGCGGTGCATGGTGCATCTTATTTGCTTCATTCATTATTAAATATAGTAAATCAGAATTAAATTCTGTGGACGAGAGGTGCAATACTGTAACACAATGCTACAGGGTAAATACGTCATTATACACTGTATAAAAAAACTGTTTTTCCATCCTTGCATGTATACGCGTGCACAGCTCCGTAAATCTAACTCAGCTTCATGCATCTCTCTAGAAACCCAAAGTTTATCATGTTTCTCTGTCTGAACAATGCACACTAAACTCCGACAGTGTTGTCCAGGCAAATCCTCATTCCAAGTTTTCCGCTCTGTTGAAAAACTAATGATGTAATTACACTTAGGAAAGCCCTTGACAAGGGAAGGCCATTTTTTGAATAATGGATTACAGCCATTATTGGGCTTCCCGAGTACTCTCTTCCCTTTGTTCCTTGGTCAGAATAGCTACAGCAGAGACAGAGAGGGGACAAAAACAGGAGGAGCACCGCTTGCACTGTTATTACACCGCAGCAGGGAAAAAAACGCACATTCCAGGAAATCTCCCGCTTCCTGCCTCCAGCCTCCAGCCTCTCGACTCCACCGAGGCTGGTGTCCTCATACCTGACTGGCTGTGGAGCCACTCTGTCCTGGAGAATGGTCATAAAGGAAAGGAAAGGAGGGGAAAGGAAAGGATAGGAAAGGAGAGGGGATGTGATTTAGTACTTAACATGAACAGATTACGTGAGAGACTCACGTCAGCTAGGAATGTCAGCACAGAAAAAACAGAAACCGCTAACACACGGGACAAAATTAGGAGGGTCTTGGGTGGCATGTGCAACGTCTCTGTGTTTACACGTTAGATAAGAAGGTCATGTATCAGAGAAAGTGTAGTACACTTTGGAGATTAACTTGAAAGCGCACTATCTGTGCTGTGAGAGGGAGAGACCGAGGCAGGCGGGGGAAGAGTTCACGGCACAGTCAGAAACCGAGAAGATCCACACTTGTGGAAAGACAGGCGCGATACAGCTGGACCAGCTCATGCTGGCATGCAGAGAGAAAGTCATTCCGTCATGTAGGCCGGAAAGAGACGTCCCTCTCTTCCTCCCGCGTAAACAGCAGAGAGGAGATTCATCGCAGTGAGAGGAGTATCAGCTGTGATCCTGCCGTGGAAAGTCTCTGCGTCAAGTCCAAAAATTTGCGAGGATTTTTCCCGGTACTGCATCGGAACCAGATGTTGCTTAGAATGTCGTCCATTTCTCTTTTGCGCGCACAGTCTCTTAATCACACTTGCCTTTCACTGTGTGTTTGTGTGTGGTTGGTGGGTTTGTGTTTGTGTTTCCAAAGCATGCTTCCCAGCAGAGGGCAGAGTTCATAAACTGCTGTGTTTATCCAGAGTCAGCAGAGGCTCAAGTCACCCCGGGGCAGAGGGAAAAAAACACAAGAGGGCTGGATTTATGGGTCAGGATGATCTGCTATAACTTCATAAAAAGCTGAAATGACAGAATCAAAGCAGCTTAAATGGGTCGTTTAGGAGCAATGAAGCAGTGGCAATGCCCCCAGTCAGCACATGTGTTCATGTGACGGGGTTTTAATGATGTGACACATCAGCAGGAGATGTTCAGGGAATCCAGCAAAAACAATAGATAATAGGCATAAAGACGGTCAGGTCATCTCTCATGAAAACACACAGCTGCACGCAGCTTTTCTTCTGTTTCTCCCTCACTCAGCTCAGCCTTTGTTCAGACGGCCACATTAAACGCTCCTCTCCTCGCTCCTTCCCACTCTCCCCTCCTCTGATGTCACGTCTCTGCTCCCCTCAGATCTATTGTCCCGGCTGTTGTTGAGCTAGCTCTCTCTTTCTCTCTCTGCCTCTGGACGGGTGACATCATTAGTTTCCAGTAAAGTCCAGAGCTGCAGACAAGAGACCCCCCACACCTCCACCTCCTCCTCCACGCTTCACATACAAACCAAACTAATACAGCTTTCAGCTAAAACTGTTTTTCAGTCCAGGCGTCTTGTTATCATCAAAGCTACCAAATAATGTTTAACGAATGCAAAATTTGGGGGCACATGGTTTTTCTCAGCCTGCATACGGGCTCAGTTGGACCGTTACACAGAAGCTGGATAATCCGATTTCTGGTGACTCAGATACCATGATGCTTGTTAAGGTGATTTCAGGTGTCTCTGTGTTTAAAAGAGTAAGAGAAGTCACGGTAAACCCTCCCCTGTGTAGCCCCCAACTGTGACCACCCCCTCCCAGATCTAAGCCCTGCTAAGCCCTGAATGAATCGGTCTGGACTGGCTTGGTTGGGCTGTCTGACCCTCTGCTAATGAGAGCAGGACCATCTGTTGCTCAGCCAATAATACATGCGACTCTGAAGGCATCACATGTGCAAAACAAAGCAACACAAACACACCAAAGTGCAGCAGCCAACAAACCAAAACGACAGCAGCGTGCTGTTTCCACTTGTTTTTTATGCACTTCCCTGTAGCAACAAAAACACACTCCTTGTATTTCATTTCTGCTGCTCAGATTAATTCTGAGCATTATTATGCACATCCACGGGTTTTTTCATAGGAAATGAAACTGCAGGAGATGCACAAAAAGCAAACATTAGCTGCTCCGAGGCACAGAAACAGGGCATTTACGCCACCGGTGATACTATACCATTGACTGAAATGTAGCAAGATGTTTACTCTGCCAGAGAGCGAACACTGTGAAAACCATGGTTCCTTAGCATATAGTTTTCATGTTATTTATTATCCACTGTAAGGTCAGCACAGTTATTGCAGTCAGTAATCTGCTGGTATAAAGTCTGTGAGTGCTGGCCAATCATATTAGAGCTGGAAACCAACAACCCCCAGCTTTACTAAAACTGGGTACACACACACACACACACACACACACACACACAATGCCAGCTTGATCCCAGTCACGGGTCCTGCTAATGCTGCATGTCCTGCCTGAGCGGGAAAAGGAGTAGAGAATTTTGTGTGTGTTTAACACACTCACACACACACACACACGCCAGGTATTCATATCTTGTGGGGACATCTAATTGACGTAATTTTCTTAGCCCCTTACCTTAACCCTAACCATGAAAAATTAATTCCTAACCCTAACCCTTACTCTAAATCTAACCGTAACCCAATTGTAACCCTGTCACTAAAACCACATTTTGAGTCTCAAGAATGTTTTCATACATATGAATACACACACACACACACACACACACACACCGCTGCCAAAGCATTGAAAACAAACTAAATGAAAGCCGGTGCTGCCTCATATTAACCCACTTTTAGCACAGCAGTCAGCACCGTGCACTCTTACAGCTACCATATGGTGTGATGAGTTTCTGCCCCAGTTGAGCAGGCTGCTCCTGGGGTGTTGTTGCCCTGGGATGGACATTTGGGTGACAGAAGCAATGCCTTTGGTATTGACTTTTCACACGAGTCCTATTGTGTGACTTAATTAGGTCGAAGTTAACAATACGGACCTCTACAGAGCTGCAGGCGACTAGACAACTTGACTCGCAGCACGTGTAAACAACATTCGTCGTGGCTGACTGACTGAAAACGGCGACCGGGGCCTGCATTTAGGAGAAAAGAGAAGTCCGGCAGTGTAGTGTCAGAAAGTTACTGAACTGTGCTGCTGAAGAGGATATGGTCCTGTTTTTGTGTAAATTCAGAAAGAAAGAGGTCAAAAGGCATAAAAACTAGTTTCATCCGGACGAACAAATCACCTAAATGTCGAAATCATTGTCAAGTCATCAAAACAAATGACAAGTAAGAGGCAGAACTGGAAGACTGGAAATACTGAGACGTCACAGAGCATCAGCACTAAACGTGCACTTCTCTCTCCAAAGAAGTCGAGAAAGAGGAAGCAGGAGCGCTAACTCAGCTTTCTGCCTTTCTTTCAATGGAAAACACAGCATCATCAAAACTGCCTGCTCTTGTTTTTCCTGTATAAAGTCACTTCTGTGTTTCCAGCTTATGGCCAGCTGAGGTTATTGAACTGCCCTGCAGGTTACTGTAAGCCATCCGCTGATATTCCCAGTGCCGGAGCTCTTATTGATGGACCTGCTGCTTAATTAAACTGCCTAATCAGTGAGTAAGAGGAGGGTGCAAAGGACACTACAGACCGCAAAATGAAGACAACATTTCTATCGAGTCCTTCATTCCTACTTGCCACTAACCCTCCAATGTTGAATTTTATGTAACAAAAAACATGCATTTTATTATCGAGTTCATTTTTTTATGTGCACATTCCAGTCGTAAGTTTAACTGTCAGTGAACCTTTGATACTGACTGCCTCCTCAGCACTCCTCCCTCATCTGAACTGTGGACCTGACAGCTGTCTGCAACAGGCTGATCACTGCAGTCACTAACTTTATGACTGATATGGTTTCATAACCATGTGTAACTGGGTACAAAGCAAACTAAGAATAGAAGCACTCGGTGCAGGTTATCCTACATGACTAAAAGGAATTTCTTGGAGTTGCTGCAAGTAGCTGCACCACAAATACTTTTCTTTACCTTACATAATTTTATGGAAAAGACTATTCCAAGTATGTGGACAATCGCAGCTCTGTAAAAACAGTCAAACAGATAAGCATCTGACAGCAGAGCTGATGTATGTAACCTGAGCGTTCAGAGGAGGTCTGTGGGCTAACCTCCAGCATCCTTACCCCTTCAAACAATCGCAGGAAACAGTGCCGTGTGATGGGGCAACATGACAGCCAGGATGTCAGACAGGCACTGAGGAGGATGGTCTTCAGGCACCACTGTGTCACACTCGTCTCCTCTGAATGTGAATAATAACTACAAATACATCACTGCACTGTGTTAGATGCTCAGTTTACCAATAAAAGAGCAATCACAGTGAATCCAGCAGAACCGTGTGTTTCCCTCCTCGTGTTCTTTTTCCTTTGCAAAACCTAAATCTGCAGAACCAACGCTGCTACTAGCAGCTAATGCAGCCTCCCATAGACATGTGGACTTGCTCAAGAGAAGAAGAAAGAGAACGCTGCGCTAATTTTAAAAGAACGACGTTACCCACCCCTGCACAATTCTGGGCCCACACACAATTAGCATCCTTCTCCGCTAAGCATGGCAGAGATTCCTGCGAACTGAGTCAGCTGACTTCCTGCCTGCTCTCTGCACACACAAATGGAATAAAAGAAATCATATGGCTCTTTTTACACTTTCCAAATCTAATCGGACTAAATAGAAGAAATCATGATAGCAAAAAGAGTAATTTCATACAGTTTGTTTACAATCGCAAAAATGTTTCCACGAATTTCTTCTCCAGTGACTGTGATGGGTTTTGAATTGCTCATTGGATCAGATTCCAGCACTTGTTGAATGCTGTAGCAACAAATGTTTGGCCCCTCCACCACTCAGTGATCTTCCTAGCAGCTTGGATTGAACTCTTGTGTACTTTTTTTTCATAAACTCTTAAACAGACAGGAAACGGACAGAAACCCTCTGAGGAGTCAGCATCTGATGTGCTTACATAGCATCCTCGGGTTCTCAGACTGAGCCTCGCAGTCCCGACGTTCACTTTTAAATTTGTAGGTGTCATCGCGGTGGCTTTGTCGATCTTTAATATACTGTTTCTGTTCTTACACCCAGATTTTTTTCAGTTGTCAGAGTTTTAGTTTTCAAACGTCTGCACGTCTCTCTGCTTTTCAAACTTTTAACTGCTCGTCCTTTATCTTCATGGAGTTATTAAGTTTCAGTTATTTTGCAATAAATATATTTTACGTTAAAAAAATCCTGCTTCTGGGAGATTTTATTCTTTCTTCCTCTTATTGTTTTTGTTAAAGGACGCTTCATTGGGTTGGTTTTCAGACCTCGGTTTCTCTCCTCTACAAGCCAATAAGTGCCTATGCGCTGTCTGAAAACACCAAACATACTTTCACTTCAGCATTAATACCACAAGTAAGTGTGTGCATCAAAAAAATAGCCACAGCTTAGCTGGAATAAGCCGCTGCTAATTTTCTGGCAGTCACGCTGTTTTGGGAAATGAGAAACACCAAAGATGAATAAAAATAGAGCTGAATAAATTTAACAAAAGCAAAATCCAACGCATTATGGCTCCTGTTAACTTAACATTTAGCAAGACACACTCACAGAACGACCAGTAAGGGGTCGTTAGAATGAATGAGAATTACTGCGTTTCATAAGAGGTCAGCCGGACACCCGTCTGTGTCACCAAAGGTTACCGTCGTGTTTGCGTTATTTCACTATGAGCTGTCAGATTATTGCATAAAACTTACTCAAGTAGAGGCCAAATAGAGGAATCATATGACAGACGGCAAAACATTAACCAAGCGATTTCTTAGTTTAATATATGGAGAAAACTAAAGGTGTGTTTCATGTGGTTTTTGTTGTGTAGACAGCTGGATGCAGGATGTGTACATGTTAGCTGTCCCTGTGTAACATCTGCAGATTTTCCTTCCCTATGCTTCTCCTCAACTTTCTCAAGATCACCATCCGACAAACAGAAGTGGCAAACATCACCCGTATCTTTGCTCCTCAGTGCGTATCTTTAATGTTTATAATTCCAAGCTTCTTTTCTCAGTGTCTTTTTTTTCTCTCTACTCTGGCTCCCAAACTTTTCCATTTACATTTCCAAAAACCCAGCATTTGACAGCACACACACACACACACACATACTTCAGCACCTCACACATTCCCAAACAACAGAAGGCCTTCATACGAAGGCCAGCAGCTGCCAGATTGTTTAAGGAGACTGGAAATATCTGTTCTTCCCAGAAATACAAATAGATTTCGTGCAAACAAAAGAGTTGATAGATATGATTATTCTCTGACTGACCCAGTGTCGCGGGCTGCTCTCCGGGGAGCGAGGCTGGTACCTCTGCAGGGCAACCCCTCCCTCCCCCTCCAGTAGTAAGGTGCAGTCCAGGTCGGGGTAGTGGTGATGGTAGGAGCCTGTAGGCCAGGGTAGGAAGGTGGCCAGAGGGTAGTGAGAGATCATGCTGATCGCCTGCATCAGCGGCAGGGGTGACGAGGATAGCAGATCATACTCTAGCTTGGACGGCAGGGTGGATGGAAACGTCTGCGTCTGCGGCCTTTACGAACTGTGACGAGGTGGAGGGTTTCCTTCAGGATGAACTTATGTCAGATTTGCCCTCCTCTCTTCTCAGTAAGGTTGCAGACTGGTCTTGGCTTCAGCTCAGAGGTGTGACTGATGAGAAATGCCCACTCAAGTTGTCCACCTCAGTCTTCTCCCTTCCTGTTTCTTCTGTTTTTTTCCTCCCCTCTCAGCGCTCAAGGAACTCCGTTTGCCAACAGCTCTCAGCCACATGAGTGATTAAAGTCTATTGTCTCTCTCTCTCTTTCTTTCCTTGCCCCTTACATTCATCAGAGCTAAAAGGGGAGGAGTTATGACCTAGTGGCCCTGCCCCCCTCCTACGAAAACTACACACTAAAAGCAGAAAAGGACAGTGAAGATAGAGACTTAAAGTGTGTCTAACATATTGGTCCTGAGGACTCTCCAAAGTTTGCTCAATAAATCCTCAGAGTTTTGAGAAATGACCGTGTTTTTCTCTAAGCTTAAAATCTTCCTTTCTTAATGTTCTCGTCTTTGGGTTATAAAAGTCCTTAAAATCTAATAAAATGTTACAGCTTAAGTGTGAACAACCTCATGAAGTTACTGATTTAACTCTCCGATAAGCAGCACAGCTTGTTGGCATTCGTGACAGCGGGGTCAAAGGTCAAACCATAATAAATGTGTAACAATGACGGCCAGAGGGAGAGAGAGAGAGCTTGTGTGTGTGTGTGTGTGTGTGTGTGTGTGTGTGTGTGGGAAGGGAATAAGAAGCAGTCATGTGTAAAACACAGAGAGGAGGATTATCTGGGACCAGGCAGTGCTCTCACACACACACACACACTGTAGCCTGAGCAGTTAATACTGAACAAGGTGTGATGAAAGCTGCTTTCTACAGTAGCGAGGTGCACTATGAAGTCAGACATCACATCCGCTTTCTCGATGAATAAACAACCATCAGAAAAACACAAGCATCCGGCCACACACACACACACACACACACACACACACACACACACACACACACACACACACACACACACACACAGGTCTGAAACAGAACTTTAAAGTAAAAGATTTTCATTTACTCGAGAGTTGTATTCTTTTATTTTTTAATCTGGCTGGTTTGATGTATTTGAGATTGACGACTGGCGGCTTTCTTCGCTTTCTGTTGCCGTTCGTCATTTCTTTTAGATTAAAATTCTACTCAAAAATCACTTGATAAGCCAAGAAAATACAAATGATTACAGAAGTTAAACCAGGACCGTCTGCGTCGGGGTTGCTCGCAGATCCAGCGGACATGCTTCCCTCCAAACCATTTAGAGTGCATCGTTTAAATATTGTGGTTTGACTCAGACAGATAAAACAGAAAAGCCTCTCTTGTTTTCTTTCCCATAATCATTTTCATCGAATGGGACTTTTTGAAACACATAAAGCTATCGTATTTACAGGATCTCCTCGAAAAGCTGACAGGGTTCCTGTGGTTCTTACATTAGTGTTTCATAATTTGAGAAGAGACCAACTGAATTAAATCCTGCTAAACTAATGAAACTAGATCAAATAAACCATTCTAAACTTAATTGAAAAAATTAAAGTGAACTAAACTAAATAAAGTTAAAAACACACACATTACAAACTAATTGTGGGTGTTTGTGCCTCCTCTTGGTCTCAAATTGAGGATTAGCTACTCTTAACCAATTAAAATGAACTAAACTAAAAATAAAAAGTCTTCAGAAACTGAACAAATTGAACAGATTGAGAACGACTGCACTAAACTAAACTAGGATCCAAGTAAAATAAACCATGCCAAACAAAATAAACTGAACTTAACTAAACTCGATTTAACTGCCATCCAGGTCGAACGTGGTTTCCTGCTGTTTATGTTAGTGCTTTCATTTTTAATTGCTGATATGACCACTTCTGGATTTCACATGTGAGGTGTTTCTTTGTTTACACTCTGTGTGTGCGTGCGTGTGTGAGCACTTTTACTAAACTTGTCTTTAATCGGTGCAGCAGCGCTCCAGCATCAGAAAACTTCCCCTGAAACTCGAGCTCGCTGCGGCCGTGACTCAGACCTGCTCTCTGACTCAGCGTGACAAAATTCCTTTGAATCCATCGCACACACAGAAATGCAGTCAGGCTCCTCCTAAAATATGCTTATATTTAGCACTGATTCATGATTGCAGCTCATGCATGGAAACAGCACTGAAATGCCTGCCTAATCAAACCGGATGAACCCAGCTCCAATGGAGTGTCTGAAGAGGGAGGATAAACAAGGTCATGACTACCGGTGCCTTCTGGGAACGAATGGACAGGAAGAGTGAGCAAACATGCGGCCACTCTTCTCGCTGTCTGGACGGACTTCCAGTGAACTGGAAGTTACTTCACTTCAGCCCAAATTGCCTGACAGAGATTTCTACAGCAGCTTTGAGTGAGACAGATATGAAGGCCAGCCGGGCGGCGTCTTATTCCTCCGTATCTGTGCTCTTTTTTATCTCTCATTGAACCCACCCACATTTGGTCTTTCTGTGTAACATGTTGTTCTTGACATTTTCTTATTTCTTCTTCCCACTGCTTCAGTCTGAGTGTGCTGACACAGTCGCAGCGTGGCCAGCGCTGGGAAACCAAACCTCTGTGCACACACTACACATTCGAGCTCTGCTCAGCTTGGGTCAATACAAACAAAATCTCTCTCCCCCTCATTTTCTCTCTCACAGAGCCTCAAACAATGGCACACAAAACAAGACGAACACAATAGTAAATGCTCTGTAAATAAGTAGGAATGACATAAAGACAGTGGAAGAAGAAGAAAAGTATACTTTGTCCTGCAATGAAGCTCCTCACTGAAACGTTCCCCTTCTCTCTGGGGTTCATTCGCTCTCCGTGTGCAGCAAGATCTCTGTCTAAATAAATAAATAAATCTGGGTAAATTCCCAGATGATTAAACATGCAACTGTTTTGCTGGCAATAACTGAAATGAGTAAAGAAAATCAACAGCCTATTCATGCAAGATAATTCATAATTTTATTGGGGGGGGGGTCATAACCCCCCTAACCCCCCTGGAAATTACACCCCTGATGTGCAGGCTCTTTCAGTGGACATCAGTACATGTAACTATTAAATGTTATAAGAGTAAATGTACTTCAGTGAAAACCCACAACATCAACTTGAACAGGACAAATGAACATCTGTGACATATCTTACACATCCCTTTATTTAAAAAAAAAAAATATATATATATATAAATAACTTTCCTCTGAAATGATCGAACGTTGCACATCTCCACACTGCCCTCTGCTGGCTGCCAGTGGACACAGCAAATACAGAGAGGATTTTCTTATCTTTTTGCACAACAGACTGTTTATATTAAGATTCTCTTTGTCTCCGCTAAGCTGTTGTAGAGTTGGCCTTTTCTCCCTTGCCTCAAACCATAATAAATGGTTGCTCTTGCTGACTGACTGGCTGTCTGAGGAGCTCTTGTTGACATTGAACAGTTACTTATTATCAGTATGAGGAAGAGAACAGAAGGAGATAACGGGCACTGTCTCCCAATCACTGACCGGGAGAAAAGGAAAAACTAAAGAGAAGCAGGAGGCCGTGTTTCGAGAACAATGCTTTCTTTTTCCACATCCTTCTCTTTTCTTGTGAGTGTGAGTTGAATGTATTGTGCGCATGCATAAAAGCCCGCATGCATGTGAGTGTATTACGACAGCACTTGTTGGTCACTGCGTCTTCACTGTTCAGCACAGCAACACTGACTCATTTACTCGTTTATGCAACAATTTCACTTCGTTGTTCAAAGAATCGCCAAATACTGTAATCCGTGTCAGGAACACTGACAGATCACCAGCTGTTTCCTGTGACGACTTAGACTCCCACACTGATATGAACTGCAAAGCACGCACGGTCATAGATGATCAGTGAACAGGTGACAACTACCACACTTATCCTGGATGTGCTTTAAATCAGCCTCGTCCCCAAAGTGAAAAACAGCCCACTAATATGATCTAATTCTGAAAATTATCAATAAAAAGTTGTGACGATCCTGTTTTCTGTCTCTTTGGCTCTCTGATGTTTTTTAGCTGATGACAGGTTCGTCATCATCTTTTGTGTTCCCATTCTGTCCCTCCAACCTCTGTCTTTGTGTCAGGTTCATATGTCGTATGTTAGAGTTAGTCATTTCCTGTTTTATTTTGATAGTCTTTCACTCCATGTCCATTATGTTCAGTTTTGCTTTGTGCGTCTCATTAGTCTGTGATTAGTTTGAGCTGTGTTTGTCCGCCTGCGTGCGTACATACTAGCTCACTCTGTTGTGTTATCCCTCGAGTGCTTCAGGTCCGATTGCTGCCTGCCACACAGCCCACTTTGACACATTTCCTGCTGTTTGGTTCAGTGAGAACCAAACGGTAGCAGCTCAGTATATTCAAGAAAAGTGAAAACAGAGCCTCATAATGAGGAAGAAAGGTGATGTAGGTGACTTTGAGTGCAGCACGGTTGATGGTGAGATTTTCCCACACACACATTCCCATGGTTCACAGAGAATGGACCCAAAAAGAGAAAATGTTCAGTGAGCAGCAGCTCTCTGAGAGAAAATGCTTGATGCCAGAGAAGAATGGCCGAGCTGCTTTGAGCTGATAGGAAGAGTAACTCATCTCTGAATAAACACATCTAACCTCGAAGCAGCAGAAGACCACACCGACTCACATGGGCTCACTACAACTCAATGACATGAGACTGGAAGAAGTTCCTCGGTCTGATGAATCTTGATTTCTGCTGCGACTTTTGGCAGGTCGGATCAAAGTTTGGAGTAAACGTCATAAAAGCACGAATCCAGGATCGTTAATACTAATCATAATCATAAATACTTGTCACAGTCTGGCTGAGGCAGACTGTATGCGTTTGCAAAAGAGGACTCAAACGCAGACCAATAACAGAACATGACGTGGATTAACAAAAAACAAGCCGTTTATTAAGGCTAGCAAAAAAGGTACAAACAAAGGGCATGGGTGAAACTAAACAATAACCTAAACTGGGTGAACGAAAACTAAAACATGAAAAACACCTTAAACATGGTGACCTGACATGGATACCCGAAGACATGACATGAACGAGCAGACGACCTGACAAGGAATGACTGAAAACACACGGACTAAATAATAATAATGATAATAATAATGGATTGGATTTATATAGCGCTTTTCAAGGCACCCAAAGCGCTTTACAATGCCATTATTCATTCACTCTCACATTCACACACTGGTGGAGGCAAGCTACAGTTGTAGCCACAGCTGCCCTGGGGCAGACTGACAGAAGCGAGGCTGCCATATCGCGCCATCGGCCCCTCTGGCCAACACCAGCAGGCGGTAGCACACAGGAGGCTAATGAGGGAAGTGGGAACACATGGAGAAACAGCTGACACACATGAACATAACGATGTCACAAGGGGAGAGTAAAACTAAAAACATTGAACAGAGGAACAGAGGACCCCTTCAAAATAAAACAGGAAACATAATGAGACGCAGACATGAGAACATGAATCAGAATCAGAATACTTTATTTCCCCTAGGGATCAATAGAACTTGACAACATAAGACACACAGACATGAAACACATGAAGGGCAAGGGAGACTTAACAGGGGTTGAAAACACAAGGGGAAACTAATAAGCAAATGAATGTAGAGAACCTAAATAACTTAAACATACCATAAACATCAGAATAAACCAAAACTCCAAAACTGGTCAAAAGACCCAGGATCGTGATAATACTACAACATACCGACAAGTATGGTAGCCGTTGAAAGTTTTAGATTCAAGGATGCATTACTGAAAAGCTGGGCTAAAGTAGGCCTGTTGATAAAGACGTGAAAGTGTTGGCTAAAATGGTATCAATAAAAAAAAGTCTCTAAACATAATGATTAAAATGAGTAAATAGTTGGTTGTAATCGCAGGTCAGTGGTTCTTGGTTTCTGTCTCTGTGCTTCTCCTGTGTTCCTTGTGTCGCGTCTAGTTTAGTTTTGTTTTCACGTCTGTGCTTCTCATCATTTCAGTGTCAAGTGTTTCCTGTTTTACTTTGACAGTCTGCAGTTTTGATTACCCCGGTCTCGTTGTGTGTGATTTCTCACAGCTGTGCTCTCCTCCTGTGTCTCATTCCCTCGTTATCCCTCTGAGTGTTGAGCCCCTTGTTGTCCTCTGTTTGTTGCCGGATTGTCTGTGTATTACCTTCTTTGAGTTCCTGGTCTCAGGTTTTTAGTTCCTTTGTATTACTTTGCAGTTGTTCCCAGTTTAAGTTTTGTGTAGTTCTTAGTCACTTTCTCCTTTCATTTTTATTGTGTTCCTGCCACCATTAAAGATACACTTTCAGTTTAAGTCCATTCGTCAGTGTCTGCAGTTGGGTCCACACTCTCTCCACTCCACAAGTTTATTAGCATTCATTTATGCACAGCTCTCTGAAGTGGTTTAGGGTTAGGGTGGACAAACATCTCCGCTTTGATCCTGTCTGTCCAAAACAAGCCTGGTCAGCCTTTTTCTGACTATTTGTGACTATGCTGTCGTTATCTTTAACCTTTAACATGCTAACTGAGGCCTGTAGACTCGGAGATGGATCTCTTTTTACAGTTTCTCTGAGCGTTGCATGGTCTAACTAAGGGGTGAATGTGTTGCGAGGTCCACTTGTAACTGTGCTAAATGATTTCCACTTGCTATTAGGCTTTCTCACTGCAGCCTGATAGGCTTCATATTGTTTGGAAATGGCCTGATAAACCTCCTTGGTGTCATGTTAGCTCACACCTGAATCCTCCAGACCTGCAAAGTGTCGCAACTTTTGCTTTCATAGAGTGCTCATACTGACGTTCGTAGTCAAATGCAATTACCAGCTGCGTTGTACTCTCTTAATTCTTACAGAGGTCATGAAGTTGTACTTAGGGCTCCGTGCAGGCCTGTGAAAAACTATGTGAAAACCTTTTTTTTCTGTATATACACTGTGAAAAGCGTTACGCATCGAGGTTAAGACACCCACCATGAACTGTAATGTGGAAAAAGAAGCTGAGGACCTCTGTTGTATCTCCCTCTTGTTTCCTGTCATCTATGCACGATTGGTATCTGGTAAAATCAAAACAGGAACACGCTGCTTATGGACTGAACACATTCTTTGTGGTCCAATGAGCTTCACGCCAGAAACTTGGAAGTCAGTTATTAATGTAATCGCAATGAAACCACGGTTAAATGAGTGGAAACACAGCCAATGTAAAAGTCATTATTATTTGAACGGCTGACATGTTTAATTTACTCAGTTAATCTGGAATGATCGTCTTGCCTGTGATATTTGTTTCCGAGTCACATTTTCATATATTGGTGCGCTTGTAGAAGAAATGTGATTTTTAAGATGCATTACAGATGCTTTACGGTGACACCAGCATAACAAAGGCCTGATGTTCAGTGTGTGGCGTGTACATAGGTCTAACCATAGCTCATTTTCATACAATATGGAAATGAGATTCCTAGAAACTTGAAAGCACAACAGCGTGCTTTAGAAATGGCATCTGTTTGAATGCTTCTGTGGATGGAAAATTACATTATGCTTTATGGTGTTATGATAGTGAGCTAAGAGTCAATCAACTTTTAAATAAGAGATGAAGGAGCAATCACAGAAGGAGGCGACTGGGACTGATGAATGCTGCAGACTCTGTTCTGGTAAAGTAAAGCTGCTCTGCTGCTACTGTCCCCTCTAGTCTACTCACAGCACACATACTTACACTAACACACAAACGTTCACATTTTGCAGAAAAGCATGCATGCATATGTGAGCTTCCACACAAACACAGACATGTGTAACACACTGCAGGACAAGCAGGCTTTTGGGTCTACTGCATTATTAATAAAGTGCAAGGTGCTGTATGTGACAATATTTAATGTCTAAGGGCCCTGCTACAAACCTGCTGCAGCACCTGCTCAATTTTTCAGGTAATAAAGAGCTGAGTTATGTTGACTGGATATAAAATCTGAGCCAAAAAATATAGTAAAAACTAAAATCTCTTACCTCAATGCAGAATCCCTCCATAAAATTACTGCTTCCCTGTCAACACAGGAGTTATGAGCAGAGCTGTCCACTTGCAGCTCTTCTGCTATGTTTCATTTTTGCATCATCCAGCTAAACGCATGCTAACATCACATGTGGTAGACCAGGCCCCAAATTTCTGTGTTCTCAAATGATGCAGTTTGGAAATATACACAGCACACGAGAGAGGGCTCCAACTCAATATTTGTATGTGTTTTAGCAAATTGTGGTGTAAAATATTTTATTTATGTCTTACATTGTCGATTTGATCATGATCTGGATCTTAGCATATGTGGTTATGTTATGTCCACGTGACAGTCCTCATTAAGCAACACGTAGCATTCAATTGCTGTTTCACACGTGGCCACCAGAGAGCAGCACAATCTCTCTTCTAAAGGAAAAGAAAAGAGGGGGGGGCACCTGAGATAAACTGAAATGGATTATGGAATAAGAAGCTGTATTAGGTAAGGTCTGGTTAGCGCTGCATGAACCAGGATTAATATAGTAGAAACAAGTAAACCAACATATATACATGTGTATGTATATGGTGTTTTACAGTAAAGACAGAATCAGGCTCCCACACTGCATACAACACAGAAAAACACCAACTGCACAGAAAATGAGAGGACAGAGGTGCATCTTCAGGTTAGACTTAAACATAATTCAAGCTGACGGATGTCTGAGGTCGCTCAGATCATTTTAAAGTCTTGGTGCAATGAGAGCAAAAGCATGAGCTAAGACGGGAGGAGAGCTTTGTGCTCAATAATCAATTACAGGCTCTTTCCATTTCTTACTCTCTATCTAACAAGATCCCATAAAAACTCCGCCACCCCCACCCTGCTTGCCCATTTCCCCTTCCACCCTTTTCTCTGTCAGATCTTGCATTTGCAGAAACTATAAAGTTTGGAGCTGAATTTCACTCAGCCACTGAGGTGAAAGACAAATAGTGGAGGACAGTGTAGTCCTGCACATGGTCACCATTCTAACCTTTAAAATTACTGGGAAGTTGGAGCTGTGTGCAGGCTTCACCACAATTTGTGTGATCCCATGAGGAGCAAAAGGCTCGACTTCCACTGGAGGAGACAGCAGAAGATCATGGGAACAAAGCAGCAACGTTTATGTTTGCTGTTCAACCGAATACACGATAATATGCATTACTTAGTGGAAGCTCTGTTAGTCCCACAGGAATAACACACTCACTCTCTCTCTCACACACACACACACACACACACACTAATTTCTGTAAGAAGACTGATAACATCTGTATCAATTTATCCTGCAGAGTCAATGAAAACGCAGAAATAGAGAAGAAGTTTTATTAGTTCAGCCCAGCAGCACAACTGAACAAAGACCATGTGGACATGAAAACTTTTGATAAGCCAGTTTTTCCAAAATATTTAGCACACATAATTGCAAAAGCATGTGTCTGAACTGGCTGAAACGGCATATCACGCATCGTTCAGGCGTTATGTAGTGTGAGACTGGCGCTCTGAATTCCTAACCAGCAGGTCCAGCCTGCTGCACAGCAGAGACTTTGGGTCTGTTACCCCCCCGCGTGGCGAGAAAAGGACTTTTATTGACGTTGTGTGCTTCTGACATCATTTGAAGCAGTGACACTCTTGGGTACGATGCATCAGCCTCCCTCCTCCCACACATGTTCAGCTCTATAAACACGTGCATATGTCCACACGCACACGCAATAACACCAAAGGGATGCTGATGGGCAGTTTCTCACGCTTAAAGCTTACAGAGTTGTTTTAGGAAAGCTTTTAGTTTCTTTTATTCTTCCACTAAAACACATCTGTTTTCTTTAAATAAAATATAAATTTAAATTGTGATTTTTTTTTTCCCACATCCTGCAAATGATGCTAGCTGTCTTCCATGTGTCGCTTGGATTTTTTTCAGGCCCAACGGTCTCCACATGCTGAGAGGAGGCAAGTGGGAAATAAATAAAGCTTTTGTCAAACGCCTGCTGGCCCTCGTCCCAGTTTCTTCATCCCATCCTCTTCCTCTGTGCGTCCTCTGTGCCTCCTCAGGTAGCAGACAAGGCTGACAGCTCAATACTGCCTTTATCCGTTTGGACACCTGTGCTATGCATGCACAGAGTGTCTGCTTGTACTGTCTTTTCAGTGTGTGTACGCATGGCATTCACTGTGTGTTTTTTCTAAACACGAGTCTTTCTCTTCGAGTCTCCGTATTACAGTTCATCACGCGACGCTCGGGCCGCAGGAGGCGGCGAGTCTCCCGTCACGCTGTTTTGCGCCACGGGCCGGATGCGACCCTGCTGGGCCGTTTTGCGGGCGTGCTGCCGGTCCCAGTCTGTCGCCACGGCATCATCGTCCCAAATGGTGGAGGTCTCGGTGTCGCTGATGTACCCCGGCTCTCCGGTGTAGTGTGTGGGATAGATGAGCAGCGGCTCCACGGAGAAGGCCTTCAGGTCTCGGGGCCCAAAGTGAGACATGTACTCAACGCTGAGAATATAGAGGAGAGGAAGAGGAGGGGCGTAAGAGACAACGTTGAAACAAACTTCATGATGAGAACAGCAAGTTTGTTTTACTTTGGCTGCAGACAAGAACCCATATTCTTTGTACATGAAGTCAGAGGAGACGCTATATGGATAGAAATATTGTGCCACACCTCTTAATATTTAAATAAAGCACTTAGCACAGTAAAAGTGAATATATTTGGTTTGTGGTGTGTTTATCTTTTTCAAAATCTCACTTACATGAAACAGACCAGGCAGTTCTAATCACATGTTAAAAGCCCGTTAACACTCCACAAGGATGGTGAAACCCTACACCTTTATTACAGGGAGTGCAGAATTATTAGGCAAATGAGTATTTTGTCCACATCATCCTCTTCATGCATGTTGTCTTACTCCAAGCTGTATAGGCTCGAAAGCCTACTACCAATTAAGCATATTAGGTGATGTGCATCTCTGTAATGAGAAGGGGTGTGGTCTAATGACATCAACACCCTATATCAGGTGTGCATAATTATTAGGCAACTTCCTTTCCTTTGGCAAAATGGGTCAAAAGAAGGACTTGACAGGCTCAGAAAAGTCAAAAATAGTGAGATATCTTGCAGAGGGATGCAGCAGTCTCAAAATTGCAAAGCTTCTGAAGCGTGATCATCGAACAATCAAGCGTTTCATTCAAAATAGTCAACAGGGTCGCAAGAAGCGTGTGGAAAAACCAAGGCACAAAATAACTGCCCATGAACTGAGAAAAGTCAAGCGTGCAGCTGCCAAGATGCCACTTGCCACCAGTTTGGCCATATTTCAGAGCTGCAGCATCACTGGAGTGCGCAAAAGCACAAGGTGTGCAATACTCAGAGACATGGCCAAGGTAAGAAAGGCTGAAAGACGACCACCACCGAACAAGACACACAAGCTGAAACGTCAAGACTGGGCCAAGAAATATCTCAAGACTGATTTTTCTAAGGTTTTATGGACTGATGAAATGAGAGTGAGTCTTGATGGGCCAGATGGATGGGCCCGTGGCTGGATTGGTAAAGGGCAGAGAGCTCCAGTCCGACTCAGACGCCAGCAAGGTGGAGGTGGAGTACTGGTTTGGGCTGGTATCATCAAAGATGAGCTTGTGGGGCCTTTTCGGGTTGAGGATGGAGTCAAGCTCAACTCCCAGTCCTACTGCCAGTTTCTGGAAGACACCTTCTTCAAGCAGTGGTACAGGAAGAAGTCTGCATCCTTCAAGAAAAACACGATTTTCATGCAGGACAATGCTCCATCACACGCGTCCAAGTACTCCACAGCGTGGCTGGCAAGAAAGGGTATAAAAGAAGAAAAACTAATGACATGGCCTCCTTGTTCACCTGATCTGAACCCCATTGAGAACCTGTGGTCCATCATCAAATGTGAGATTTACAAGGAGGGAAAACAGTGAACTCTCTGAACAGTGTCTGGGAGGCTGTGGTTGCTGCTGCACGCAATGTTGATGGTGAACAGATCAAAACACTGACAGAATCCATGGATGGCAGGCTTTTGAGTGTCCTTGCAAAGAAAGGTGGCTATATTGGTCGCTGATTTGTTTTTGTTTTGTTTTTGAATGTCAGAAATGTATATTTGTGAATGTGGAGATGTTATATTGGTTTCACTGGTGAAAATAAATAATTGAAATGGGTATATATTTGTTTTTTGTTAAGTTGCCTAATAATTATGCACAGTAATAGTCACCTGCACACACAGATATCCCCCTAAAATAGCTAAAACTAAAAACAAACTAAAAACTACTTCCAAAAACATTCAGCTTTGATATTAATGAGTTTTTTGGGTTCATTGAGAACATGGTTGTTGTTCAATAATAAAATTATTCCTCAAAAATACAACTTGCCTAATAATTCTGCACTCCCTGTAGTGCTGAAAGGAGCTGACCTGCTGCCTCTTCCACACAATGAGGTCTTTCACTCTGGCTTCACTGTCAGATATTCCTCTTTCTCCTGTTTTTGTGTATTTGTGAGCAAAGACGGGGATGGAAGACAACAAAATCCCACACGAAAAATGGAGCTGATAACCCCTGCTGTTTACGCGCTAGTATCGTACAACACATGGCACTTTTTCCCCCGCACACTTTTCCACATTTCCCTCACAAACTCTCTCACTGTTGAATACACACAGTGTATTTGTGTAGTAATCTATACACTCCACGCTGGACACACATCGCCGTATATTTATATAGTAACACACACACTTGCACAGTGTTCATCTTATGCACACCCCCACACTGGGAACTCTATCAATGGGAATCCTGTCCCTCTTTCCACAACCAGCAGGAAAAGCCGTGCTGGTCTACATTCCTCAAAGAGAGAGGAGGAAGGGGGTGGAGACGAGGGTGACACAGGGACGCAGGAGGTGTACAAAGAAGTAAATTTTGCAGAGGAGAATGTAGTAAAGCGCTAAGGAGAACGTGCAAAGAATGGTGAAAAAAAGGAGAGCCAAGAAGAGTGGACGCCACAGTGTGGCAATGAAGGTGCTACGCTAAAATAATGTGGGGGGGCTGAGCAGGAATTCCCAAGGAAAAAAAAAAAACGAAAGAGAAAAGCCGGCATTGTGTCTCGTGTAAGGCACCGTACCCAGTGAACCCCCAGAACAATCCCAGCCCTGTGGGCGAGGAGCACAGAGAGGGGGAATGAGCTGGTGCTGGCGAGAAAAGCAAAGAAAACGGGACAAGAGAAAGTGAAAAATGATGGAGGCAGAGACATTACAAAGAACATAACAGACAAATGTTGTGGTTCACCACCAGAGCACAAACTAGAAATCTGCACACTGCCATGCAGTCTAAAAATCACAACAGAGACATGCGCACGCGTGTCCGTGTCTATGTCTATGTATAGATAATTACTGCATAGAAACTGCTTTATTTCTGTGCTGCTTCATTGCCCTTTGAGTATGACTTTTTATGCATAAACTGGATCCACACATGCCAAAAGTCCATACACTTTTAAATTTAGCCTTGGCTATGTCATCCTCTCCACGTGGATCACCTGATCTACTCTTAGGTAAGAGTGCAGTGCACCTGCGATCATCTATTTGTGGTCCTCAGTAAATATTTGTCCGTCTGTTCAGAAACCAGACCGTCTAAAGGGTCTTTGTCTGAGTATCACACAGAGGCGTTGTGTCCTGTACCGTTGTGCAGTCCTTAAATAAAACCCTCTTCCTCTGCATCCCATCCATGTTATTTACAGTGTATCAGATTAAGCACATTTCACGTAATCGCTGTAATTTAAAATTAAAGAGCAGGGTCGTAAAGACAGACTTGGGGTGTTTGTTGAACATGATGGGCAGGAACTCGTCAACAGGGAGCATCTTAGGCAAAGGCTGAGCAGCCAGCAGCTTTCTGGCCCCTCGGTGTGACAGTGCGTAGCCGAGCGTCCAGTAGGAGTAGTCAGCCTCGACTAGGTTGTTTACACCCTCCACTGACCGCTCCGGCTGCTGCACCTGCATGCGTTTACGGCCCACGTAGCTGAAAACAGACCAAGACAAATGCAGCTTTAACCAGGATTCATTTAAATGTGCTCGAATGACACGCATTCATAAAAATAATGAAAAACCAGAAGATTTCTGATCTGAATATAACTAATGTCAAGCAGGTGATCTCACATCAGGTCCCAGTCCAGCTGGGTGTTGTCTGTGTCATCCATTATGGCCTGCAGCCGTCGCTTAAACCTGGGCTCAAACCTCACGTCATCCTCTAAAACAAGAACCTTCTGGAGGTCACGCTCCACCACCTGACGGTGACAAAACACAAACACTGGGGTTAAAATGAAAGCGTGCCACGAGTGCTGCTCTCCTTAGATTGATTTTTGGCCATCGTTTTCTGCGGTGACTGTTTTTTTAAAACCGAAAAGCTGAGTCACCTTAACTCAGTGTTGGTTTTTCCTCGTTTTACTGTAGCAATCAACTATGCTGTGTCTGTCTGCCTCTTCTTTGGACAGTCATGAGTGAGATTAACAGCTTACAGCCATACCACCCTGAGCACACCTGAACGTGTCTGATCTTGGAAGCTAAGCGGTGTCAGTTCTGGTTAGTATTTGGGTGGGAGACCGCCTGGGAATGCCACATGCTCTAAGATTTCAATTGGGGGGTGGCGACACGGCAATGGCCACTCTGGACCAAAATTGTGCAGTTTTTGTGCTTTTCATTGCGACTTCTGAGCCACATAGACACCAACACAAGTGGTGTTCGTGTTTACTTCTGCACAATGCTCAGTCTTTTGCACATAACTAGTGCACTGTCTTGTTTCCGTATCATTTTGTTCTGTCTGGTCTTGCACTGTCTTGTGTCTGCATTTTTGCAATTTGTTCACACTTGCACTTTATGTAGTCCTGTGTTGATTGTCTGTTATATGTAGCACCAAGGTCTTGGAGGAACGTAGTCTCACTTCACCTGTATACTGTATCACTGCACATTGTTGAAATGACAATAAAGGCACTTGATTTGACTTGATCTGTTCATGTAGGTCATGAAGTCAGGCACCAGTCTCTGTACATCAACCAATAGCTCCCTATGTTTCCTGCTCCCTCTGTGAGCTCTTCTCAAACTTACAAAGCACCTCCTTTTCATAGTGTTACTTATTTAATCAAAGCCACTCAGTCATGAGAAAAAGAGATTTCACAGGTCTACATAGAGCCTTGTGAAAAATCAAGTACACTAGAGGATTCAGCACTTTCCAGTTTCATTGTACTATTGTAATAGAAATGACTGCGCAATGACAATAAAGAGTTATCTTACTTGAAACACCACTTTAAGCAGCAGTGACAGCATCCAACTACAAATATAATCTATATAATATAATATAAATATATATCAAATGATCTCAAAGTTTTTTCTGTTAATTAATAAATCATTATATTAATTTTAATATCAGGGTGTCAGACACCAGCTACTCCGAAGGAATAAAGTATCCAGTAAAACAAAACTTTAGCAAGTGGAATCGATGCTTTTAAGTTTGAACACTTTAAAAAGTGTCTTTATCTGATTTAGTGCTTTTGCTCTCCCTGGCCTCACCTGTGTCCATATAGAGTGATGGCTGAGGAAGCAGCCGATCTCCCCTCTGGTCAGTACCCGACCAGAGTACGGGTCCTTATAGCCTGGCAACATCTCTATTCCCAACCTCTGCAGCTGGGATGTATTCAAAGCCCTGAGAGAGGGAACAGATTGAAAAAACGATGAAAAACATCATATATCTACAGTTTACACTCACTGCTTTGTTAGTCATCAGTAAAAACTGCCGTGCAAATAAACACAGGAAAAGGGACTAGAACATTCTCATTTGTGGATTAAAATAAGCAGAGGAGGAAAAACCAGTCAAGTGTATTTCTACAAAAGCAAAGTATCTGTAGCATAAAAACACGCTTTTGTGACTAAATTAAAGAATGTATGTCTTGGATTTAATCATCATCGGATTCATGGATGCGTGTTTGTCTGGAACGTACTTCCCGTCCACTGCGTCTATCAGCGTGGAGTGAAGCCCCAGTGCGGCCATTGTTTTCAACATCCTGGTGCTTCTGTCCAGTCGGCGCTTGAGGTTGATCAAGAAAATCTAAGCAAGCAAAGAAAATAAGAGACATAAGAAAAAACTGTGAAAGTGCAAAGAGACAGTTTTGGTTGCACTCTTGTTCCTCTGGGCAGAGCCAGCACTCACAGAAAAATGATTTTTAACCATAAACATGAAGGATTTAATCATTAAAATGTGACAGTATAAACTAATGTATAGGGGTGGGTTTTTATAATCGATTTATAGATTAAAATCGATTCTGGCTTGGATAACGTGAAATCGATTCATTAAAATCCTGAATCGATTTTTTAATATAAATTTATTTTGCCCGAAATGCCAGAATCTCAGGTGAAACCTCAAAATTTCAACAACCACCAAACAGCTAAGACAGTAAATGAGAGCAGGTACACGAAGACGTAAACACACAGCGCGGACCCGCGGATCAGAATCAGTGAGATGTCGCCTTTCTCACCCGATGGCACGGACACGGTCGGGGCTGAAAGCCGACAGCTGGCTGATTCTGATCTGTCGGCGGGTCCGCGCTTTGTGTTTACGCCCTTTTTGCGCTGATTCTAAAGCTGTTAGTTTGATCTCTCTCCGAACAATATTGACTGAACCAGCAGCAAAAGAAGAACCAAACTGCGCTTCACATAAACATCGTCATGAATTCACTCTGACTTTTGCTATTTTTCTTCCACCAGGATAAAATCACACTTCATGCACAGCTCTCTCTCTCTTCAAGAACAGTTTCTTGTCTAAAAATCTGTTTTCTGCATTATTCGCTTGCTTGTTTACCGTTGTTTACAGCGCTCTCGGTCGCTGTTTTTTTTTTTTCGTTTTACATACTTCCGAAAAGAAAACCACCTTTATGTTTTTCTGTGTTTTGTCTTCAGCTACTTTGACACAAAGGCATCTGCTGTGACGCTTACACCTTTGATAAAGTCTTGCGTGTGTCAGCTTCCTTTTTATAGATACAAAAATATGTAAATGTACTGATCTGAATTATAATATTTCTGACTGTCAAAATTTCCCAGATTCAAATCGAATCGAATTGAATCGAATCGTGGATCGAATCAATTCGGGACCTTGTGAATCGGAATTGAATCGATTCTAGAAATCAGTGACGATACCCAACCCTACTAATGTACATTATATATAACATTTTGCTCTTAATTTACATGTAATCAGATTACTCTAAGTCAGCATTCTGGGCACAAGCATTTTTTAACTCACTTCATCAAAGCCCATCCTGCTCTGGGGGGATGGTGGAGAGTACAAATACTCGGAGGGCTCGATATCGTGGTCAACTGTTGACACAGAGAGGAGGAAGGTGAAGGGTTATAACAGGATAAACAGGATTAGTAAAAGCCTGAACTTCCTCTTGATTGTGATGGTTCATTTGATTAGGTTTATATGAAAGCTCAGCAGAGGGAGGAGTAGTAACAGAAGTCAAAGGGAAAGAAAACAAGAAGAAATGGGGGTGGCATGGATAAACAGAGCAGGGAGGGCAGCAAGATCGCAATCATGGAGGGTCATGGCGGTCAAGAAAGAGAAGAAGCCAGGCTGAGAGGCGGAGTAATCAAGGAATGACAGATAGCAGTCACAATAAGTGTGTAATAGAGTGTGTTTGTACTCACTCAGAGCCTCTGTGATGGTGTGTATGAAACTCTCGCTTTCATCTTCAACATTTTGCTGTGCCTTGAGAGGGACGGGCAGGAAGCCATAGTGCTCTCTGTTACACACATACATCTGCACACCTAAGACACACACGCACACACACACACACACACACACACACACACAGGGATGTAAACATAACCTCTTGACCCAAATTAGACTACTTGGGGCCCTCGCCCCTCCTCTCACGTGCACACAGTAAATAATCTCTGAAACCAAACAGAAACTCTTCCCAATCACAACCTGAATGAGAGCAAGAGGCTGCACAGGCTTGAAATCATATAAATACACTGATCGGGCAGGACATTATTACCACTGACAGATGAAGTGAATAACACTGATTATCTCAGCAGCCGTCAGTATCTATTAAAAGGTCCAGGGAAGGAAGAGTGGCGACCCAGCAACAGGGTCATGGGCGGCCAAGGCTCACTGAAGCACGTGGGGAGCGAAGGCCGGTCCGTGTGGGCCGACCCGGCAGACGAGCTGCTGTTGCTCAAACTGCAGAAACAGTTCATGCTGATAGAAAGGTATCAGAAAAGTTTGAGATGCTGACTCCGCCTCCAAATTCCCCAGTTGCAGCCCAGTCGATTATCTGTGGAACGTTCTGGACAGACAAGGATCCACGGAGGCTCCAGCTCACAGCTAACAGGACTGAGAGGATCTGCTGCTAACATGCTTGTGCAGATACCACAGCACAGCTTCACGGGTCGACTGGAGTCCATGCTTCGACGGGCAACATCTCTATTCTCCACCACTGTATTAGGCAGGTGGACATAATCGGTCTTATCGGTGTATGAGCTGATGATTGTGCCTTGTTTATGCCCAAACATGCTTCATGTTGCAGAACGTTTGAGATTTTATTACATTTGTGAATGACTCCGGTCTAACACGTGCAGTGAAATAATGCACAACTGCAGGCACCTAAATGCACAGCTATACATGCTGAAACAAATTTGAAGAAGACGTCTTTGTTTCTTTCTGTGTCTTCGGGTTTGCATCTGTTAGTGCTTTTCCTTCTTCCAGAAGATCAGTCCTAACAGTCGCATTTGTTCCATATCGGATTATGCAAATCCACAAACACTGATTTGGTTGCACACACTTACAAACCTCCCCCATGTTCAACAAAGAAGACACATGGATCCATTTATCTTACTCTCTTGCTCATTTACCTTAATTTGACACATGTGCATGAAACCAATGAAACGCACTGTGTTATACAACAGTAAACATCTGCACAATAAAAAAGTTTGCAAAAAACTGCAGGTGCATGAATGAAGTCATAGATAGCTCAGAGTTCAACACGGTGGAGCTGCCATAAGGCATTTCTCTCCTTTTGTGGTCTGCTGCGAGCAGGGAGATTCAAACTGACCTGCTTGACGTGCCGAGAAGGCAAAAACCATGATGTCATCAAATGCCCAGCTGTAGTCTGGGTGAGGGGGGTAGAAAGCCAGGTCCCTGCTGGATTCACGACGCAGGTCCAATAGGAAGGTGCTGTGCACCATGGGAACGGGGAAGCAGCCGAGCCGCTTCCACTCCCTGATTGGCTGGTAGTCTGGGGTTCGCTTGTAGTAACCCTGACATGAAGGACGGAGTTTAAAAAAACGGCAGGCTGATTAATAAATCCGGATTAGTGGATGGACGGAGGGTTGAATTTAACTGTACCTGTGGAGTCATGCCACACCAGAAGTTAGAGTAAAGAGAGCGCGATTCTAACATGGGAGCCACCAAGGTCAAGTTCTCAGCCATCATCAGGTTCAGCACGCGAGGATTAGTCAGCAGGTTGTCGCTGTCCACAAACTGAAGAGGAGCAGGCGAGAGCAATCACAAACAAAGAATACGAAACATGAAATTACAGAGATTTCATATACGCAGACGTTAGCTTGAACACAGTCACAGCTTCTTCAAAAAAACAGCACTCAAAAATTAATTAACCATCAAAATGTAAAAAGCTTTAACTGATATATTTTACATTGTACATCAGACAAAACAAACCATTTAAATATAAAAAGTAATTATACACCATTGTGTACACATCTAAAAATGATTTAACGCTCTCACTGCTCAAACAAAGCTAAACATAATATCACTTCAAACACACAAATCACATAAACGTTAGCTGTTTGGCGTCTGCTTTACACATACGGCACACTTTGTTATTAAGTTTCTGTCAGAGAAAAGAAGTTAAACTACAGACTGAATCCCTGAGATATGTTTAAATATCGTCTCAGGTTTTCTACATGATAAAGAAAAGCTGCCTGTAGTGAACAAAAGGCCTCTGTTAGCACGACTCTTTGGGCTTAGAATGCAAGAAATTAATGTGTGTGTGAATAAAAGTTTGTGCTGATACACAGAAAATGTCTTTCTTTTTTCTCCGGAACCATTGTAGAACAAAAAAATGACATTTCTACAGTTGATCGTGAAAAATGGACATTTCTTTTGTTTTACTTATTTACTTTGGTGCACATAAATGAGCTACACAACGCCTTTATCGGTAAAGCTGTAAACCCCCATTAAAAATCAGTCCTAAATTTGAGCCCTCTTTCACATCCTAAAAAAGCTATCAAGCAGGTCGGATTGGAGTCCTTGCCGGGCTGATTCTGGTTCACGGGCCTTATGTTTGACACCCCTGCCTTTAAGGATCAAAGCAGCACACAACCAGCCACCAGAATGATCCACTGGTGCAAATGTCATTGGCTGATTTGATTTTGTTCTGAGGTTTAATATGGCTGTAAGCACTCAGCAGGATACTGGCTCTGCTTCTAGATTCTGGGGAAAGAGCTTCAGGGTAAATACCTACTGCACATTTAAATTTAAACTAAAGAGGTTACCAGGATGTAGTCAGCCCATCGTTCCCGGACGGCCTTCAGAGCAGCCTGTCTTAGCTTCATTACATGGTTGAATCTGGAAGGAGGCCAGTGTTTAGGGCCCCATTCGTCTGTGTAGGACCTGAGAGAAAAAACACACTTTTTCAGTGTCCACTATCCCATCAATGGGCACAAATGACTGATGAAGAGAGGAGGAACTAGACTTGGTCTAAACGGGTCTGATGAGTGATTCTCGTGGATTTACCTTGGCTCCTCCATCGGTCTCCACTCCACGTAGTGGTAGACGTGCTGAGCTCTCTTCAGCCATTCTCTTAACATGGCGGTGGTGTTGTCCACATTATGGTCTGTCGCTGCCCTAAATGACCAACGCAGACAACACAGGACTCCATTCAATGAACAGCCACAAGTTCAACTGGAGAAACAACAGCACAGCTTGTTCACACGCATCTGCTGAACACTTCTCCTGAGCACACCACGCCAGGACTGTTTTCACTGTGCAGAAACAAGAGGAAGTGAAGAAGAGTCGAACACAACGCTCAGAACTGCAGACTGTGGTCAGCTTGATGTAACAAGGAAGAGGTAGGTACTCTCTTCCATGTCCAGGGAAGAGAGTTTCTTCCTAAGTACTGTCCGTTGTTACAGCAGGCAGTTTCAGTGTTGCAGAGCCTCTTTGCTGCCTAATTAACTGCAGTGCTGGAGAACAGGCGACGTCTCACGAGTCACCGTGCAGGGAAGTGTTACTGCAAGCCTACCATAACCCTGCTTTAAGCCTGACTGCTAGGTTTTGAACAATTATGAGCGCTGACAAAGAGAACCATTAAACCACTCCAACTTTGGGCACAAAGACTTAAAAAAGCAGGAATAACTGCAGCTACAACTGTATTTAGCTTCATTAAATTGTGAATGTTGATTCAATGTTATTGGAGCAATAACATGCAATTACTCCTGTCAAGCCTCACCCTAACCCTAAAACATGTCCAAAGATATACCTTAAAGAATAACTGTTTATGATATGATCTCATATGAATACATAAACAGATTTAGACCCCGAAAAACAGCAGAAATACCTGTAAGCATCGTGGTGTCACCCCTGTGGTTTGCACTCTTTCTTTGCAAAGATTTCCACTTGAGCTAACAGCTGACTCAGAGGAGACAGTGTGACTACTGTATGTGTGAGCGGGAGCTTGTGTGGATATATAAATCTGTGCGAGAGAAGTTAAGACCATAAACATGCCCTCGTTGTAGTTTTTGCTATCACTTCACTTTTTGGGGCAGCAGAAAAATAAACTTCACCTGCCACAAACTCACTTTACTTTTAAAATGTCACTTAAGGAGGAGAGGTCAACAGATCTGGAAGCAGAAGCCATTTGAATGTGTGTGTACAAACACACACAGATGGAGTTTTCCACTGCTTGCTGTAATATTCCCTACTGTACTGTCTCCAAAATCACACCCAGTTTTAGTCTGGATGAACAGAGACAGAAACACCAACACGCCCAAACACACACACACACACACACACACACCCACACCCACACACACACCTGCTCTCTGTACAATAAACAGTTGCTTACATGCTCATTATCTTCATATAATTACATGTAAATAAATTACATCCGTGAAGAAAACAGATGTGCAGTCTTGCATTGTACACGGAGGTTAGTCCGACCATCAGGACGAGCTTATGTTTGGGCTTTAAGTCAACTTCAATCGGGCCAATAAACTCTTCGTCCGACATGAACAGCTGGAGAGAACCACAAGCTATATGATCAATAACTCTAATAGCATGTGTGGTGTGTGCACGTCAGTACTTGTAGATGTGTGCGGCAGACCACGAGGATGTTCAGAGCTGTGTTTTACAGCAGCATGCCTGTGTTTGGACATTTTAAATATACCCGTCTGTCCGAGTGCGTCGAAAGTCAAACGTAAGTAAAAGCAGGTGCACAATTTTAAGCAAGAGAGCAACAAAGGCAGAAAGAAGCTCTTGATGAATAGCTGCTGAACACACTGAAACACCTGGTAATAAGCAGATGTGCCCACACATTACACATTTTTTTCATCTGCTAAACAGCATTTTGCTCCAGGACATGAATATGTTCCCACATGCCAGCTCTGACGAACAGATCCAGCTCCAGGCGGAGGTTTGACAAAAATAACAATGCACGGCACGAGAAACGGGGAAGTAACGTACAGCGAGCACGTGCACGGATGGGACACGAACGATGGGCGAGATGCGAGGAACGAGTGACTGAAAGTGAAAGGAGAAGAAAAGTGGCTTTGTGTTTGGTAAACATACGCTGAAAAAATCATTTTAAACTGTTTTCAGTTAAGACTGAGCACTTTAGTGAATACCTCACAGAGCTCATTAAAATCACTTCCAAACCAAAGATTGTCCTGGCTTTGTTTTGCCCACACCATATTAAAATACTTATGATTCTTTTGTTCAATCTGCAAGGATCTAAATCTCTGCAGAGTTGTATTTTATTTTTATAGGCTCTTTTTGGCAGGATGCTGTGTCCAGGTAACCGGCCAACTGAAGGTTGATGGGTGTCTTCAAATAAGCAGCAAACAGTCTGCAGCCTCTTACAAATGGTTTGGAAAATATGGGAATGACTGATTTTAGAATAATTGTCCTCTGTTAAGAGGAATTTGCAGCTAAAGCCTAAAAGTATACTATACATACGTGTATATATGTTACTTATTCAGTAGCTGGTAGAACGAACTTTGGCTGTAAGAACTCAAAGAAACTGTTTTCTGTGTGACTTTATCAGTCTCTCTCATCACTGTGGAGGAATTTTGGCCCACTCATCTTTACAAAGTTGCTTCAGTTCATTGAAGTTTTGGGGAATTAATTTATGCACAGCTCTCTGACGGTCAGCTTGAGGTCTGGACTTTGGACCACTGCAGCAGCTTGATTCTTTTCTTTTTCATCTGTTCTGCTGGAGATTTGCTGCTGTGCTTGGAATCATTGTCCAGTTGTATGACCCAGTTTGGTCCCAGCTTGGGACAGACATCACATTTGACTCTATATATACAGAGGATTTCATGGTCCACTCAATGCCTGTAAGGTGCACAGGTCCTGTGGCTGCAAGACAAACTCACGCCCTCCACCACCGGCTTTACAGTTGATACGAGGTATTTGCATCTCCACTTGGATCTATCCAAAGAACATTGTTCCAGAAAACTTGCAGTTTTACATAGTATGACCCAAACTGTGGACTCTGAGATGGAAATCTTGAGGGTTTTTTTTCTGACCTTCATCATCTGACCTTCAGCTCAGGTCGCTGGCCTTATGATTAGGATCATTGATAATGTTGTTCCTCATTAGTTTTGTTGGCACTGCTGGGTGCTCACACTGACTGAAGATCAGTTAATGAAGTGCAGTTGATTAGCAGCACCTGCCTGTGTTTCACACACTGATTCTGCAGCTTGGCTGTTCTTCTTGAATAAATAAAAAGACAGTGTTTCTATTTATCTGAGGTTGTATTTTCCTAATGTTAGACCTGCTAAGGACCAGATTATTTCTATAATGTCCTGATACATAAAACATTAGCATTTATAGTATTTTTACAGTAACCGTGTGCAGCATCACAGCTTCCCTCTGGGTACATAAATACAAATTAAGCTATTGAGAATGATCCGCAGCTGCTTTAGAATTAAGTTTGCTTTCTGACTCTTTCCCCCTGAAACACATCCTGTTTGGCTGCCGCTCCTGCAGCCCAGCCCCTCTGAGCACTAAGAGCTCCGAGCACACTGTGATTTTCCATTACCAACATTGCATCTTAGTGTTCCTTATGATTTCTGAACATGAGAAACTTAGCAATGTATGAATCCAAGCACCATGTGCACACAATGTGCACATGTGAAACAAACAGACCGAGGCTTCTGTGTATAGGCACACAGAAAACACACTTACCCAGAGTCGACCTCATTTTCTGCTCCTCATCGCGTTTGCGGAACAGCCGGGGCTCCAACTCATTCGATCTTACTGCATTCATTCTTTATTACAAGGCAACTATCATCCTTTCTGGTGGATTTCCTCTACCTTTAGGCTGGATCAGCGAGACCTCAAAGAGCCCCTGCAGTTTCTTTCAAATCCTTCAGCTGTGCTGAGATGATACTTAAACCTCTGCAGCTTTTTGTCCCTCTAGCTATGGGAAGTAAGATAAAAATGGATGTGCAGGCGTTGATGCACAGGATGCAACACGATTCAACAACTGGGTAAATGCAACAATTTAGGATCTAGGATTTATATCCCCCTTCTTCATCATTCCATACCCTTTTTATTTTCCTCTCCTGCCCGATACTGTCCCCTCATCACCATTTTTTAAGGTTAGGGTAAGCTGCAGCCTCATTATTCTGTTGCCTGCAGCTTTGGGGTTAGGCTCAGCATCTGGATAGCACATGCTTCCTGAAGCCTCACCTACACATCCCATCACTCCTTCTCTATCACTTTATGGAAGATATTTGTTCTTCCATAAGAGCTTTTCAGCAGTCTGACTTTTAAACTTTAATCCCTATTGGACCAATCACGTGCTGCATTCCCGCCTCATACCAACCCCAGATTTCATGTTTCACAGGGCTGGTGTAAGAGCAGGAGATTAGTGTAAAATAAAGCAAATCAAAGTAGCGCGTGCACACAGTGTTACACGTGAGACAAACAGAGTGAGGCGCGACAAAAACAAATCATTTTTAAAAAATGTTCATATAGGAGTCAAAAATTTAAAGACTCTGGGCAATGTTTTGTAATAACATTGCATAAAAATGATTACCATCATCATTTCACACACTCTTCCTTATGGTTATCCAAGCCAGAAAGGTGAGCCAGATATTCTGACTTTAAGCACAGAGGCTTGACTCTGAGATTGGCCCATTGAGGTAAACACAGTTCTGAAAGGCCCAGGAGGCTAGTATCAGCTGACTGTTTATTCAATAAACTATCTAATATCACTGCCAATAATGACTGGGTGCTGCATTTAATTAGGGAGTAAGAGTACCTCTTACAGGCGTGAACATTGATGCCTTTAAAACATAATAACTATGATACAGGGTGTGCTTCTTTGGGTTGACTTTGCTATACAGTCCGTAGGCTGACGTGGCTGTCGGCTTCTTGACGGCCCGGCGGGGCAAAGGGGAAAGAGGCGGGGGTGGATGGGCAGAGAGAGATGGAGGAAGAACAGAGAAGAGTAGGGAGCGGTGAGCTGAGACGTCTGGACTGAAATTCCTCATGACTTTCAGGGTCAACAAAAGTACCCAAGG
This sequence comes from Perissodus microlepis, assembly GCF_051167445.1. Taxonomy (NCBI): domain Eukaryota; kingdom Metazoa; phylum Chordata; class Actinopteri; order Cichliformes; family Cichlidae; genus Perissodus; species Perissodus microlepis. The sequence goes on along the minus strand of NC_140482.1, from coordinate 32,238,891 downwards.
CCAACAGACTCACACTGTAGTGTAATTTCTGGCATTCATATTCAAGGCTCGAAAAAGATAGTCATCAAATGTTAGAGAAGGACAGCACTGAAGCACAGAAGAAATGAGCCCCTCTCATACAAGCCTGCAGTCTGAGAGCAAAGCGCTCTACCTGAGATCTCGACAAGAAGGATTTTAAATTCATATGGTTCTCGCTTTAATATCATGTAAAGGTCAAAGGATTCTGTCATTCAATCTGCCTCTACGCATGAGATCATGTGACATATGATACACAAGTTTTCTTACCACGGCAGTTACAGAGGCCAGAGCCCACATATACAGAAAGACATCCATTCACATTTTAGTCAATAAACTTATAATTATATAATTATCTCAAAGTGGTTTAAAGTGAAGTACATAATTTTGCTTTTAGATCCTGTTTACATGTAATTAATAATCATATATTATAAACTAATACAGTTCTTGCGTGTGCATCTTTCCTATTTTGGTCATCCTTGTGGATCGAGCTGCTGACTGAAGCTTCTGAATCTGAATAACTCAAAAGAATGCATGAAAGAGCTGTAACAAGGGAGCAGCTAGAAGAAAGACATGCATTTAAAGTGGCAGCAACCAGCAAATATACTACAACAAGATGATACACTAAAAAGTGGCAATCCCAGGCTCTAGTATTACATTTTCATGATTTAAAAAACTCATAAGACAAAGTTTAACTGATCGGTTTCACAGAATTATCTCAACATACTGCTCTATATGCTGTTGATATGACTGTGTATGATTGTGTATGTCTCCCTGAATCTATTTTTTAAACTCACAGGACACCATCTCAGTGTTCATAGGAAGCTGTTCTCAGTTTTTTCAAGTTAATCTCAGGTGAGTTTTGGCTTTTTTTTGGCACCAAAACCCTAAATATGTGTTCTAATGTTACGGATATGTAGAGTTAACATGTGTAAACGTGTAAAGTACGTTGGGCCGGTGAATTACATCAATACTTTCATACTGTAAAAAGAAAAGTTGGAGGTTAAAATGAACAGAAAGACAGAGAGAGAGAAAATCAGCAAAACGTTGAGATGGAAGAAGAGATGGAGGACCAGAAGGATGTCAGGGAAAGAGTGGAAATGACACAGTGGGGCAGGAGACAAGTCAGTAAAGTGACGCTTAAGTCTAATGAATATCATACTAGTTATGAAAATGTTTTTCTAAATTCTTTACCCGACTAATTCGTCCTCGCCTCCCTCTGAATGTCCCTCGACTTCAACTAATCTAATTTCATACTCAGGCCTCCCTCATCCTATAGACAATACCAAGCTGCCATTGTGTTTAGGTATTTGCAAATTCTACTGCTGTTGTGCTGCCAACGTCTGACCATGCTGCTGAGGTGCTGTGGAGCACATGGGGCATCTAAGCAAGAATTCACCGCCTGGAGTCCAGCACGGGAACAATCATTTCCACTCCAGGGGGGGGGGAGAGAGCGAGGAAGAGAGCGTGAAGAAAAGGCTGAGGGATTGGAGAGTAAATCATCTTTGTTTACTTCACTAGATTGAACAAATATGTCGATGCTAGAGAGAAAACATTCCCATGAAGAGCCTGTTGCTACGGGGCCGGTCTGTTATCGGGTAAAATATCGGCTGCGTCCTTTCAACTTCACAGAGAGTTGGATGGTGAGGCTGAGCGCAGGGCTGGCAAAGATTAACCTTCGAAGTTACTGCTTTTGGAAAATAGTCGGAGGGCCACATACTGTAATAACTTCTACTAATACCACCTCATGGGCTGGTGTTAAATAAAAGCCCTGTTTCCAGAAAGCTTTCAAGATGCAAGAAAAAATGTGACCACACTAAACATGCATCTTGTGCTCAGATCAAATCGGTTTAGGATAACTTCACGTTTGCAAAGCAAACTGTGCTGCAGCTGAGAAGAAAAGAGTTTCATCTGCTCCAGTGAGTTTGTGTCATTACCAGCTGCTTATCTGGAAAATGTCACCTTGTGTTTCTGGAATTTATTTTTAAAAAATCAGAGCAGATGTTTGAAGACATTTAAAGTTTCCCATGGACTGGATGTGACTGCAGTTTCCAAGTGATAATGAGTGGGAGGTAAGAGATGATCATGGACTGTTTCTGGCTCACTGTGGGCCTGGTGGTTATAAAGGGGAAGTAAATGGAAAACCGGGGCAGAGCCAAAGGAGCAGAGTAGAACACACAATCATTATGTGTCTAACAGAACACACACATGTCCACATCAAACACACAGGGTTCATGTGAGAAGAGATGCTGTCCACATGCTTGAAAATCCAGTCATACTTGTAGCAGAACTAAGGAGATCATTAGACACACTCATATTTTTCCTTAGTAAAAAAACTTGGGAAATAAAAAAGCACTTTTCTAATCATTCACAAATGCCCACGCTGTCAGTACTAACTCACAACAGTTTATCCCGTCCTCATAATTTATTCCATACGCTTGGAAGAGCTGCTCTTCAGAAAAGTCCTGCTCTGTCCCAACAAAACCAAGAACAATTTCTCCTTCACTGGTGCAATTCCACAGAGGAATGAGCCCCGAGGTAACACACCTGGCACGGCAAATCTGCTCCGCGCTCCAAAACCGATAAACGTCTAAGCCCGTTTTATTCTTTCCACTTTCCTCCACTGTATCAGTCAGAGGGAATATAAAAAGCCTGGTGAGCAAAGGGCTAAAAGAAAGAAACTATGTACTGACAATCCTGCACAGCATCACAGCTACACTCAGCTTTTACTGGACAATATGACAGAAAACTAGTTCTGCACTGGGAATGCAAAGAACTGCATTCGCAAGAGAATTTTGTGTGTTTGAGCCAACAATAACACAGAGGAACTTTGACAATCAACGCCTATAAGCAGGCACGTGGCGACAGAAGGAAGGAAGAAAACGCTTTCAGCAGGAAGAAACCTCTGCTGCGACCTGTTGGGGGTGAGAGGACGGAGAATGGACAAAAGCTGCACTGGGGAAGATATCGCCAGAGATGAATAATAACTAATAAATGAATGTAATGAATAAACCAGAGAGGGAGGTGTATTTATTACTACCTAACTCTGATTGCATATGTCACGTTATGTCACGTGACGCACGTCGGATCTTTTCATGATGTCATAATGACATGATAGATCAAAGATACCGTGGCATACCTGGCAGGATCTCCAGAGTACACGGCACACTGTTCACCAAGGCCTTCAGGATGTATTCACACAGCCGTGAAACATTGCAAACTTTTACACTCATGGCGCCTGAGGCTTTTGGGTGCATGAGGACTTGCAATTATCTCATTATTTAGAAAAAATAAAATAATAGCTGTGGTTGGCTTTTTAGTGTTCCCTGTTATTTTGCAGCTGTACAATATTTCTGTCAATGAAATGTAATGACAAGAACTGCTCATTATGTTAAACGCTATAAAAAACATACCACAAGGACCATTCCCCATTGTGTCTGAGTATAAAGTGCAGTGACGGTCATAAATATGGGTTAAGTGGCTTTACAGGATAATAAACAACATGACATTATGAAAGTGAAAAAGAGAGTCCTCCTGGGAAAAGACAGCGATGCTGGCGCTCTATGTTCCATATTCGGGTCCACAAATCATCACGACCTCCAACTGAGCACCTGGGAAAGCGCTTCAGATGAACACAGCCTGCAGGCAACACACAGCCGGCAGCCAGCGAAAAGCAGCATTAGCAGGAAACTAATAGGAGGCTGTGCTGAGTTTGAGGTTTTTCATGCATTGTGCCTCAAACATAAACACAGTTCAGTGTACGGTGAAATCTCCATCGCCTCCTTTGAAGGTGAAACTCGTAAAACTTTTAACTGGCCAAAGATAGGGCTGCCACGATTAGTCGACTAGTCACGATTACGTCGACTATCAAAATCGTCAACGACTAATTTAATAGTCGACGCGTCGTTTGAAGCTTTAGGACGCAGGAAGAAGTAGGATTTAAGAGTGTAATAACGGACTGAAACAGAAGATGGCAGCACTGCATGAAGAAGGATGACAGCTGCCGTTAAACCCCGAAGAAGAAGAAGAAGCTGTGTCCCAGAATTCATAGCGCGGCCCTGCTCAGTTTCCAACAATGGCGGCAGCTAGTTAGTTTTAATATTACTCTTATTATTCTTTCTGGGTCACAAAATAAACGTTTAACATATTTTCAGGCGAGAATGTAGCTGTGTAAACCTCAAATATCTGCTCAGTTTATCAAGACACCACATATTTTCAAAAGCGCTCCGACGTTTTCGGAGACGTCTGTTACCCACTAGCTCGATAGCGAGCCGGGGGCAAGGCTCACTAGAGCCCGTGAGAACACCGGACTCCCGGCAAATCGTTTTCAAACCCACCGCCGTCTTTCGCTATTCAGGTTAAACATATATAAGTCACTTAGATAACTTAAAAATGTTATTGTTTGGCTTTTTTAGTATTTTATTTGTTCCTGAGTAAATCGGTTTGGCTGAGATTAAAGTTATAGTTTTTACACACCTGAATAAATGTCAAAAAGACAACTGATTATCAGAAGTGTGAGATGCTTGAGAATATACTCCGGTGTCCCGTTATACTTTAGATAAACACTTAAAGCTGTAAGCTAATGATAGTTATATAAGAGCAGATGCATGCTGGTGCAATAAACTGTACCTTTTACGTCCAATGGATGCTTGAAATGATTAGTCAACTAATCGCAAAAATAATCGGTGACTAGTCGACTATCAAAATAATCGTTTGTGGCAGCCCTAGCCAAAGATAAAGCATGAAGTAATCTCAACTCAACCTTGTTTCCTCCTACTGTTACAAGAAGCATCAGAAGAAATACAAGTAATCTAATGTCATTGTTTCCCATCATGTCCGTGCCTATAAATCACAGAGATGGCAACGCCCTTGATGAGTCACTGAGTTTGACGCTTAAATCCAGTTTCTCTGACCTTATTGTTAGCCTTTCTAAACATCGGCACATTTCTCTTTCAGTGCCCGAAAGGAGAAAAACAACAAGAGGATCGAGGAGAGCAGATTTGGTGGAGCTAGTGTGGGAATGTGGATTAACTAACCTGCTACCATTGTTGACCACCTTCTCTCTGCACAGCTGCCCCCTCTCCTGCTAATTCCCTGCATTCTTTCACTCTTTAGCAGCAGTGTGAGAGCTTTTTTCAAGCCGCTGCCACTTCTCTGCGAGACCTGTGCCCGCTTGTAGGGGGAAAACTTTTACAGGCGGGCAGTTTTGTCTGACCTTCCCAAAACTGGTAGAGAGTGGTGAAGATCTGAGCGGATGATCAGATTGCCATAGAAACTGGAATAAAATGAAATGGTCATCCTAACATCCACAGCCCTGTCAGGAGAAAATCTTGCATTAGAAATAGCTATGTGACCTTACCCAGATGATTTAAAGCGGTCAAAAATACTTGAAGACAAAGGATTCAAAACTCTAAAAGCTAAAGAAGCTTCTCAATTTGACATCATATTTTATGTTATTAAAAAGCTGTGGATCCAGTGGAAAATATTTAAGGAACAAACAATTTTAGATTTTTTTTTTAAATTTAAGTACCGTGAGCTTATTTTACTGAAGACTAGAGAGGACTCTCACTTAAAACATTGGTCTTTCCAGTGTCTCCCTCTAAAAATCACCTGAATCCTTCACCACCTTTCCTGATCTGTTCCTATTGGACTGCATTTTATGAAACGGGTATGGAGAAAGAAAACAGTCCTCTGTGGTGTTCAAGCATGAAGATTCCGAGAGCGAGTACAGTGAGGAACACCGTGTCCCCATCACAAAAGCGAAGCTTCACAGCCACAAACTTTCCCTTTAGGTTTTATCACTTGGCCCATAGACAAGCTGAGGATGGTAGTAAAGCACACCAGCTACGCTCCGGGATGGCTGTGCAACATTAAACCACAGAGTCTTTGGCTCTTACCTTATGGGAACTCCAAACTCATGTCTCTATTTGCCCAAGCAGTCCACAGTCAAACATATAATGTAAAATAACAGCTCAGATGCAGTAATGTTGAGGTCATCAGAAGGAATTTGTGTTATTGTTTTATTCTCAAAGTGTTTGCATCACCCATCTATCTGAGGAGCTTCGGACACTCTGATGTTTGGGTTTGAAGCTGTCGCATAGCAGTAATGAGTTTTGTAAAAAACGCTGTAAAACACTCTGACGCGTATTTATGTGTTTAGGGATAACTGAACTACAATTGGGCATTCATTGGGCGGTTTGGCTTACACGATGGGTAACAGTAATGATGACAGCAGAGAAGCACAGAGCTGCAGTGAAACATGTCATTTTCCGGACCGACTTAACCACACAGACACTTTTTGTTAACTTAGAAAAATAAGAACTTTATAAACATTAAAACTGTTTCACTGTTTCCAATTACTCCTCCTTTAAATTACAATAAGGCAGCACCACATATTACAGACTCAGTGTTCTGGAGGTGTTGCTCAAAGTATACTGTTCACATCCTCTTACATCACCGGACAGATGTTAGTGGAAATATTTTAATCAGCTGCACCTAAAACAGACGTGTGTTAGGTGCTGATATGTTTCAAGAACGTAAAGCTTTTTTGTGCTTCTACTTTGACTGCAGGGTACAGAGATGCCTGTCGTAGCCGATGGGGCCCTAAACCACTCACAAAGCCATGGCATCTCAGGCACTTTGGCACTTTGCTGTGTAATGAAGCCTCCCTCCTCTTTGTGAGTCCCTCTAGTGCCTCTGTGTATTCTCCTGAGGGTCTTTCAATTAGACCCTCTGCAAAGAAAAGCAAGACATTCGGCAAGGGAAGGCTGGGAAACAAAGGAAAACACCGAAAGCCGGAGACCAATGCCAACAACATTGCAAACCTTCAACACAGAGCTGTTTCCATCTGCCATTTCACATGTTTTGCACTTGGATATTTAAGCCTGTGGAAGCCAGAAATCACCCATCTTTGATTTGATCCATCAGCCCGCAGAACCCACATCCTGGGCACACACACACACACACACACACACACACACACACACACACACACACACACACAGTTTACGCATGACTTCCCGTCCTGCTGTCAGACCAGCTCAGTGTCTCCTTTTATCCCCTTCACCTGCAGCGTCCCTCTTTGATGGCTTTTCATTATCACAGTCAGCTCTATGAGACCAAATGGAACACAGGACCTCACCTGGGGTGAGGCCCCTTCATACCCGGCAGCCCCGCTGCTTTAAAGCCCCGTTTCCGCAGGTTTGTGCTGAATCAGACAGAAGGAACCGTGATTAAGGGTTAAGTCAAACCTAACATGCACAGCAGCCCTTTCATCTTCTCCCACAGTGTGCAATTTGGATGCCGGCAGACACGCGAGTTAAGTACATCATAAAACTCTGCAACAGGTCTCGGAGGTTTCCAAGAATTAACGCGCACACCCGCTGCTTCTCGTTACAGATGCTCAGCATCATGTAGCTCCTGGATGTGCGCTGAGAATCTACGGGCCACTGCCCGAAATAAAACCAGGGTTTGCAGCCTGTGAATGCGGCTCTCACCAGATCGCTATGCGCTCTTTCGGGTACTCCAGCCTCTCGATGCAGCCCAGGTAGTATGGCAGGCTGTGCGCCACGTTACGAGCCACGATGGCGATCATAACCTTGGGCTTCAGCAGGGAGGACTCGGGCTTCACATGCTCCTGCACCGCCGTCACCAGCTCCGACACCCCGCCGGGCACCAGAGCGCACAGCAGCGCCCACAGCACACCGGCTCCCGCAGTCCGGGCAGCTCGCATCGTCGCTTCCAAAATCCGCCGCGAGTCCAGAGAGTGAGGCAGAGAGAGAGGAGTGAGCCGAGGATCAGCCACGCTGCCACTGGGAGGGAGGGAGGGAGAGAGGAAGGAAGGTGTGGGTGGGTGTAGGTCTCCACACCTCCTTACTCCTCCTACATCCCTGAGGGCTGCTGCTGCCGTGGAGCCCTCATCAAACTTCTCAATTTACTCATAATAATCATTATTATCCAGAGTCTCACGGAGCACCTTGGATTCTAATAAATTGCCTGCTTACAGTATGATGATGATTCTTAAATCATCTCTATCAGTTATTAGGGGCGATCGTGGCTCCAGAGTTGGGAGTTCGCCTTATAATCGGAAGGTTGTCGGTTCGAGCCCCGGTCGTTGTGTCCTTGGGCAAGACACTTCACCCGTTGCCTACTGGTGGTGGTCAGAGGGCCCGGTGGCGCCAGTGTCCGGCAGCCTCGCCTCTGTCAGTGCGCCCCAGGGTGGCTGTGGCTACAACGTAGCTTGCCATCATGAATGGGTGGATGATGTAAAGCGCTTTGGGGTCCTTAGGGACTAGAAAAGCGCTATATATCCATTCAGTAAACTGGGGTAAGTGAGCCCCGCTCGCTATACTTCTCCTCCTTCCTGCACGTTTTCCTAAATGTTTCTTTCCTTTTCCACGCCTGGAGCCTTGACAGCCTTCTGGATGCCGCAGAGTTGGAGACCATGAAGTCATCAACTCTGACATCAGAGTGCTGCACTTCGCAGAGTGCTGCACTTTTTTCCCTCTGAAATTCTTACAGCACGGTGCAAAACTCTTTTATCATTTGTTAGAAAAATGGGAAATAGAAGCATTGATTTACTGAAACATTTAAACGTAAACGGAAATATAGTATATGAGACAAAGGCAGCCCTTGAAAGTGCGCAGCAGTGATGTTTGGTGTGAGCAGCTCTCTATCAGCTCTCTGAGGGTCTTCAGGAATAGTTCTCCAGTCTTCTTGAAGGACATTTAAAGCTCTTCTTTGGATGTTTTTGCCTTTTTCTCTGTGCTCTGTCAGAATGATCCCACACTGCTTCAGTAATGCTGAGGTCTGTTGTACAGATGGCTGCAGACACTCACTGTTGTACCTCCCTCCTGACTTTCTCCATTCGCACTGATGATGGTTTGAACTAAAATTTTTAAATGTGGATTCATCTGTCTGTCAGGCCTGTTTCCACCAACTTTCAGACCAGTTCTTGAGTAGTTCTCAGACCTTTCCTTCCTGTTTCCAGGTTTCAATGAGCAGTAAATGGATGAGCTGAAGGTCCAGATCATCTCTCAGGCCTTTCCTGGATTTTCTGTTTCCTGAGGACACGACTTTCAGATATTCTCACACTGCTGTAGATATTTTCAGGCCTCACACTTCTTCTTTTGTCCTCGACTTGTATGTTTTTCTCACATTTGTTAATGAATCATCTGACTGGTGCAAACACTGAAGATACGATTTAAAAATGATTATTTCCACAGTTGCTGTTTATCTGTAGACATTAAATTGATTCATCCCTTGAGTTAAGTGCCATTTTTATGCTTGAATGATTCATTACATTTAACAAAAATGGTCAGGTACAAGTACCAGGACTGAAAGAAGAGTCAAAAGCAGTCAATGTTTCAAGAAAAGAGCTTCAGAAAGCTGGAGAACTGTTTTAAAAAACAAGAAAGTCTGGCTGTTCAGACGAAAAAACATAAAGAATGAGGGCGGTACGGTGGTTAGTACCGTTGCCTCATAGCAAGAAGGTTCTTGCATCAGGCCGGGGTCTTTCTGTGCAGAGTTTGCATGTTCTCCCTGTGTTTGCATGGGTTTTCTCCAAGTGCCCTCCCAAAGAAATCCAGTTAGTGTGGATAAGTTAAATGGGAAATCTAAATTACCCATAGGTGTGAATATGAGTGCAAATGGTTGTCTGTGTCTATGTGTTAGCCTTGTGACAAACAGGGTGTACCCTGCCTCTTGCCCTAAGACAGCTGTGATAGGCTCCAGCCCCACCTGTGGCCCTGAAAAGGATCACTCATTCTTTATATTTGTAGACATCCTTAAATTTAAATTTATTCTGATAAATGAAGGGATGTAGCTCTGTAGCTCTGGCGGTAGAGCAGGTCATCTATTGATCGGAAGGTTGGTGATTCGATTCCTGGCTTCCCCTAGTCTGCATGCCAAATATCCTTGGACAAGATACTAACCCCAAATTGCTCTCCGATGCATCCATCAGAGTATGAATGTGTGTGTGAATGTTAGTTAGAAAGCACTTAGAAAATGTGCTTGCGTGAATGGGTGAATGCACAAGTTGTGTAAAGTGCTCTGAGTGCTCAGAAGAGTAGAAAAGCGCTATAAAAGAACTAGTCTATTTACCATAAAAGTTTCTTTGTGGACTGACATTCTTAAATTAAATGAAGCCAAAAGTGTACTGTTATAAAGCTGAAAACTTGGGTGTCTTTTCTTTTTCATTTTAAAACCTGAAGGTTTTTCAAAGAACTTCTACACAAGAATATTTATCTCCACATGTTACCCGGTGTGGGCCTGCAAAACCTTTGTACAGATATAGAAAACAAACCAAGAAAAAACAACAATACATACAATGGAAAACAATGGAAAACACATTATCATCAGACAAAGATTCCGTTTCCTCCAATCAGAGAGGAGACGCAAGTTAAATGGCAGGTCTAAAACTGAAGTCTGTGATGACACTTAAAGTGTTTAAAGCCACACTAGAGGCCTTTTTTCTTTGAATAAAAACAAAGTGTCTAACTATCCAATCACACGAGGAAAATGTGTCAAACTCATATGAGAACATTTCCGATACAGAGGCAGAAAGTCACAGTCCACTCGCTTAGTGTGTCTAAAATGCTCCGCCTTGCACTCCAAAAGTCAGCCTCTCTACAGCCATCTCTACATCCTATTATGATATTATATCTTCTGCTCTTATATGATTACAGTAACCCTCGGGTAACCTGTTTTAATTATAGCAGACAGACACAGACAGACAGACAAAGCTGGCTTACTGCTGTCCCTGTCTTGACTCAGTTGTGTTTATGCAAGCTAGGATCTCTGCCACCTGGTAATGAGAGTATTCTGCCATGTTGTCTGCTGCTGGATGCTCTCTGTCTGCGTGATGCCTCAGCTCCCTCTAGTGCTTTCCCAAAGACATGAAGAGCGATTCCGAATTACAGTCCTGACACCCCACCCTTACAGATTTTGGACCTGTCCTTTTTATTGCTACACACAGCTGTTTTAAAAAGGGTCAGAGATGAAGATGATGGCAGCTTTCTCAGGGCCACATAAACAGCAACAACATTTAGGTCCAAACTCTGGCCAATCTGGACCGGGAGTCTTCAGGTTCAGCCTAAAAAAGAAGAAAATGCTCATAAACCCGTGTTAGTCACTGTACTCTGCACTTTCTCTGCAACTCTCGGAGAACAACCTCGCCCTGCTGGACCAGCGTCAGTTTTAGGCACTGCTGGCTTGAATTCGCTCTTCTGTCACAGCAAAACATCTGCTTTGTAATTTTGGTTGCGTACTTGACGTGAAGCCATTTGTCTTTGCTGTAACTGATCTGTGGATGACAGATAGAGCTGAACTGTCTCTTTTTTTCCCCTCATGTTTGGAAGAAATGTGTTTTAAAAGCTGCCAAGGTTCTGGGTTTGTTAAACTGTGGTTGCTTAAATAACCGTGCTTTCTCTGCTCTGGCTTGAAATAGAAGGGTAAATCCTTCCTAACTGAAAAACTAGAAAACTGTGTCAGAGAAAGCTGGAGGATAAATATGTACTGCTATTTTCTCTACCAGGAGGCTTATAAAACCAGCTGAAGAAAGGATTGTGCTTCCTTTGACAACAAAGCAAAGGTTATGCTTACTTTTATTTTGCTGTAGTTTAAAATGGAAAATACAAGAGTAAAGGCATAGTCGTGTGAAACGTTACCGACCCGGCACATATAACGACAGCTGCACACAGCAGTCTTTTAAAGCTGTTTTGCTACGGCTCACTGGAAGCCAGTGATTTCAGGAGAGGAGAGGTTGCAATCCACTCTAGTTGCAATGCCAGCGAGCTGATTTATATGTGTGGACTCGTACATAGGTGGGCGTCCACCCCGGCTGTCTGGGTGATGTACACCTCCAATAGATAGTGCCTGATCATGCAGAGAACCCTTTTCAGGGTGTGCACGGGCATGTGTCAGCATCATGGGGAAATCCCAAGCCAGCAGATGGTGCTGCCGGTTTATCCTTGCTGAATTAGATTTCTCTTTCTCACACACATACAGTCTTATCTTGAAGGACTTCAGATGGAGACTAAACCACTCATCCCCACTTCCAATGGTCAAAATTTTCCCACACTTGTCAACTAAAAACAGCTCCTATTCCTGACACACAGCCTCCTCAGGACCACTAGACTCAAGGCTGAAGTCTTTCCTCCGGCGCTGGCTGCTTACTCAGCTGATGGGAATTTGGCAGACTGCAGCAAAATACAATACAAGTGCAGAACCAGAAGCCAATCAGGCTGTGTGGCTATCCATTTCACTCCTTCCTGCACCGCTGGTCACTTCGGTGATGCATGGAATTTGCAAAAATGTGCTTTTTCATCACACTTGAGCCATCATCAGATCGTGATGTTGACATGAAGTAGACGCATCCAAGCGGTTGCATAATTGCTCATGGGCGTGTATGCGCTCAACAATTAGCTTCCTGAGATTTAAGTAGGTCAGTTCTTGTGGGTGTGCAGCGTGAATGCAAATGCATCTAATTCCACCTTTCGTAAGCCTTGGTCTCCCCCTCGTGAGAGCTGCATCTTCTCCGGGGTAATCCATAGCATGGATCCTTAGAGGTTTTACATACGCCTGGTTAAAAGACACGGACATATTATTAAGTCGCGCTGTAGATGGATGGAAACTGTATGCTTCTCCAAACAAAATGAGAACGAGGAGGTTCAGGGGTTGACATTGTGTTTAGGTATGTTTAGAGCTCACAGAGAGGATTACTCCACAGTGGGTATTAGGCAGCCAGGAAGTGCTGGAGAGAGTTAAGACACTGAGCAGAGGCCTGCTGGGCATCCAGGCAGGAAGCCATCCGTTTGCCTCTCACAGCTGACTCATACTGTCTACGTGGGCAACGTCTGCATGTACACACACACACACAAACATGCACCATGCTCCCACATGCAAGGAATATTTATACGTTCATGTGGCTGTCATACGCAGGCGTAGACATGTTCACCTGCATGTGTGAGGTGATTATTTTCTATCCAAAATGCAGTACTGTCTACACACGTGGTTAAAACTGAAGTTAAGCCAGGTTAAATTTTTATAATACATAAAAATTATTCTGCCCTATAACAGTATCTCAAATTTAAGGCCCGTTGGAGTGCGGCAGTCTTAAAACGTAAGCTTTAAATTGATTCTTTTTTACACTCTGCTCTCTGTCCTATTAAAAATTAATCGATATAGATCTTCTAAAAGCTATCTAGCCTTCCTCAGACACCTTCAGGTGATCCAAATATCAGAGTATCTTATTTCTGCCTGTCAGTTTATTTTCCTTTGATGCTAATAATCCCAGGGTGACTAAATCTGAACATTTGTTTTACAACTTGTGGAATTTTTAAGTCTACATCTGTAATCTGGATTAAAACAAAAATCATCCAACCAAGAAAACGCAACACAAGCAGACCTGGAGTCACTCTCAGATTAATTAGTGGGTTTAAATCTCAGTTATTGGTGTTTCACAGGAGGTGCTTAAGTTTTAAGGCTTTTAGGGGAAGTTTAAAGCCACTGCAGTGTCGTTCCACTTTGAATCCATGAAAGTGAATTTAGCTCAAATATTTTTTAAGAATCTGGATTTAAATCACTCAGAAAGCCAAGAACATGTTGTACCTTAAAAAGACTTTCACACTTTGGGCTGTTCACACACACACGCGCGCACTGGAAGCAGGGAGGAGTGGGCTCTTTATTGGTACTTACGTCAGGGTGGAAAGAACATTTTCTTGCCCATATTCCTGTCTGAGGTTAACGGGCAACATCCGTCTCCTCCTCACTCTCTCCCTCCTACATTCTCACCTCCCCGACTCCCTCATTTTAATTTCTCGCTCCCGCTCTCCCCCTCTCCGTGTCTGCCTCCAACACTTTTATTTCTCTGTGTGGGAGAGCCTTGCCGCGAGCGCCGTCCCACAGGGAGCCTTTCACGCTGCCGATGTGCTCAGCGGCTGCTGATTGTAACCTCATGCGCCCCTGCAAGTGAGTCATGCAAGGTAAAGAAGGAGTTTTTGTGTGTTACAGAGAGACAGCTATTAAAGACACAGCGGGGCCACCAAATGTTCCCTTCATAACGAGGAGATCGGCTCTACCAGTGTTACCCACTCAAGGCATCATACGCGCAGTCCCAAGTGTGCACATTAGGCCGAGCTCAGGAGCACTCTGGGGTTTACAGGCATGTGAAGAAGAAAGCAGGCCCGCTATCCCTGGCAGAAGTTTCTCTAACCGGGTCTTAGAATCAGGTGATTACAAGCCAAGGTGAGTAACAGCATAGAGTAACCCACCAACCGCTGCATTTGTGTATCGTCACTGTTATTTTCATCACAGAAACAGCTGACACTCACCTGTTTAGCTGTGCTCACCTCCACGTAGGCTGCCTCTCCACCTCCACCCACTACTTCTCCATCGCTTTAGTGCTGATATCACATTTTTCCCATCAAACCATCCTTCAGAGAGCTTAAAAACTGACACCCACTCCACCCAACAATTTTTTATCAAAAAAGGATTCAAGGTAAAATTTCAGCGAAGTAAAGGCCAACACCACAGCCTCAACAGACCCCTGTTCATCTTTACCAGCATGAATGATATTCATTCAGCTGTGTGCCTGCTGCAGCACACTCCTACATCAAGTCTGAGGGGATATACGAGCATATGATTTAAATATATTTTATATTTAGATGATTTAAATGTGAGACGAGGTCGTGTCCCCCTGCATGTTTTACAATTAAGCTTGTAGATCGTGTTGTTTTAAGCAGGATTTCGTTGCCTCCTGAAGCTCTTTGAATAATCTTTGTGTTTGAGAGATGTCACGCTGACCTCCGCTTGACAGTTAGGCTGAATTAGCTCATGCACCCGGAGGGCTCACATTCATATAGATAAATAATTTCAAGAGCCGTGATTTGAATACTTATTGGAGAATTGCTGACACCTAACTGATTTATTTTGAACTAGGAAAAAAAATGTGAGTGCCCACGAAGTTGTTGATCATGGCCAAAATATGTTTATATGTATTTATTAGAACGCCTGCAGAGCAGACTGCAGTACTGAGTCTGTGCCAGCAGGTGGCAGAGCACAGCGCTGCAGTTATGAATGAATGCGCTCTGACTGCATGGCTTCAGGCAGCATGACCACAGAAAAATAGACTGACTTCTCCCTCCTCAGTGCACTGCCGGCATCATGGCGCTCCATTACTCTGCTCCGAGTAGCGGGGACGCGCGCGCGCGCTCACACATTAACATGGTACACACAGGATCAGAGCTTCTGCGCTTTCTATTTTTAATAGAAAAAAGTATTTAAAATAATACAACAGTAAGTATCCAGTAAAGATGACAACAGCAACAAAACAAAACAAATCAAAGAAAAAGAAAAAAAAGTGATTAGGTCTGTGTCTCCACGGCAACCATGCATCCTCCCCTTAAGCTCAGCCCAGTTTGCTGCTTCAGTGCCAGTGTGTGTGTGTGTGTGTGTCTGTGTGTGTGTGTGAACACTGAGCCAAAGCAGAAATGTGGAGCTACATGGAACACCTCTGACTGATGCACATGACAGTCTGCTGGTGAAATGAGGAGGACACATTAATGTGTTTGAGTGACTCATATCGATATGCCGAACGTGTGCTGGAATGAGTGTGTGCTACCATATATACGAGAATAGACTGCACGTGCACGTTAGCACGGCTCTGCCAGGTTCTGGTAAAAGGCGGAGGACGGATTGGGTTGAGACACAGATGCGGTGAATTATGCAGCTTCACTCTGATTGCTGTGGCGGTGAGGGCGATAATGGCTTTGATGAGGATACACTACGATGGAAGCCAAGAGTAAAACAAACTGAAGAAAAGAACATCATGGAAGGGAAGGGCTTGAGTGAATGATTGGCTGGAACAGAATAAAAAAAAAAGTTTTTAAAACAAAAACAGGGTCCTTGACTTCAAGGCAGGAGGAGTTGAGTTTCAAATCACCAGCTCGCTCCATATTCTCTCTTATTAAAATATCCCCAAAATATTCCCCCCTTTCTCCGCCTTCCCTCTTCCTCCCTCACCCGTTCTCTCAGGCTGCCGCGGCCCAGGCCGGCCTGACTGTAGCCAGGCAGGCCAAAGAGTTCAGTGTGGATCCTGGTAGTGTTAGATATCTCCTTCCCTGCGCTCTTTCTTCTCCACTCGTGCATCTCGAGACACCCACCAACATGTTCCTCCTTCCTGGGCCTCTGTATTTGGGAAGTTCTTTTGTCCAATTGCAGGGGTTAAATATAGACAGACAGACAGGAGGACAGATGGAGGCCTGCGAAGCCGCCTTTATCCAGCTCGAGGAAACGGCCGTGCCCGACCCGACAGAGGCGAGTCCTTCACCGAGTTCACGCGATGTGTGCACATCCGTCACCGCGTCATCCTCCATCCCTCCCTCCTTTCATCTGCCTGTCACTTCATCCCTCGCCACCTCCATCTGTCCACCCGGGGCCTGAAGGGGTGAGGCGCTAAGTAAGGAGGGCTGTATAGTCTCTGAAGAAAGTTTTCTTTATGCCATTCTCTCTCTCTGTCTCAAGCATCCCCCACTCTTTCACTTGTATTTAAAGTATTATCTTTGCCACATGTTCAACAACTCACAAAATCATACCAACATAAAGTGTCCTGTCAACACCCCATCGGTTAAACACTGATTTAGCGCTCTCTCAGGCACACGCACACACACACACACACACGGTGAGGCTCTCTGTGGGGGTGACTCCTGGGGGCCTCTGTGCTATGTCCCATCTTCCTCCTCCTCCTCCGAACAGTAGTCTCGTCCCTGCAAACAAAAGCATGACTATGAGAAGAGCCGACACCTGTTACACCACCTCATTTACACAGACCACCATCAGTCTGCAGGCACCCGATAAAGTGCTCAAAGGTGGGCTAAACTAGCTGCAGAGCTTCTCCAACTCTCCTCAAAAAAGCTCTGAAATCACAGGACGCCTCAGAAGGACGCCGAGTGCAGTACTGGAATATTTCCACTCTGTATTACTTTATAGTAATGATGCTTTTCAAATTAAAAGACTTTTACTTCAACGTTAATGTAACAGATATGTTTTCTTTTTTTCAGATTTGCAGATTGCACTCATAATGTTTTGATTAAAACACCAGACAGTAATTAAAGCTCTGTTAACGGGCTTTATTTTTGGGCCACATTAACATATTATGACCCGATTGCATTTATACAAGAAAACAGCGGCCTAGTAAAAATCCATCATGTAACCCTATCCATCAGACTCTGCAGCAAGTATCACTATCATTCATCTGGAGATCTGTTTTTTCCTCCAGCATTCGCCGTCATTCTCATTTGTGCAGCTCTCTGTTGACGTCAAACAAGTCACAGAGCTGATTTATAGAATCGCATTAAATCTGTGCCATGGCTGGAACACGGCTTTAACTACACACTGCAGTTACAGACCATAATAGCTGTGATTGTTTGGAGGCAACATCCAGTGTAAACACAGTACATCAGTCTGATTTTAGGTCCCCGTCACACAGGCCTAGAGACCGGTTGCAGAGCGGTTGCTGGCAGTTGCACCTCCCCGTGATTTGGTCACTCATAATTTGCAGGGAACATTCAAACTTCTCCAAATTTCATAACAGTTTAAAAGAGAAGATGACTGCACTTCTTTACGTTTTTTAAAAAATGTTCCACCTCTCATCCAAGAGGCTCCTTCGGGTCTGATGGATGAGAAGGAACGCCTTTGAAAAAGACCACGATGACCAAAAACCTACGTGGACGTACTCTCCGATTTCAGCTGCAACCAAAACAGGTCCCAGGGTGCAACTTTTACTCGCAACTCCTGCAATCAACTCCAGATGTTTGAAATATATCGAATATACACCAACATTTTACTATCTTCACGCTGTAGCTACATTTCCTCACCCACGTTTCAAGGCCGAGGTGAAAATTTAAATCCGTCATAGCGAAGCTGAATCGAGGATTCCTCATTTCACTTTGAGTGCTTCTGACTGTTTATGAGCTTGCAGCGTAATTCAAGAGGCAGACTAAGAGCAGCGAGCGCTCATCACCGTGGCGATCACCTGTTCCTCCCCCTCAGTGAGGGAGATGTTTAATGGTTTAGGATCCAGCTGTTATTTTAAATGCCCTGCCCCTCCTTGACTGCAACCCTCCCCAACAAACCCCACTTCCAGCCTCCTCACCTTCTCAATCTTCTCATCCAGCATCCTGAAAAATTCCTGCTGGCTTTCTGACGTGTGAATGCTGAGAGACACAAATGGAAAAGTTAGAGAGGGGGGGAGAGGAAGTTGGAGGATGGAGATGAGGAGAGGGGGAGGCAACAAATTCATCATGAGAATTTTCCATTACAACCCCCCCCTACACACACATACAGCACAGACACGCACACACAGACACGCACACACAGACACGCACGCATGCACACACATCCCTCACCGCAGTGTGAGAAACAGTTCTGTTTGGAGGATTTTAAAAGATCATTTAATAAAGAATTAATGCAGCAAAAGACTAAAGACTGCAGCCGGCAGCAGCCGTGATGTACGCACGCAGAGGCTCATCAATATGCACGCAGCGGGGGCCGGCCACGAGGCAGGATTACAAAAGCCAGACACAAAATATCGCTCGCTTCACGTCATAACATTAACATACTGAGGTGACAACTTAATGGAAGCAGCCGCTTATGAACGCATCAGTTCAGCCAGATTCAGACGCGCTTCAATAATCATTTCTGTTTGTTTTCATTAGAACTCGTCAGAATAAAAAGGCTCCGGCTCGAATTCGAGTGAAATAACGTTCAGCCTGATAACTTCGGCTTATTTTTCATTCGCAAGATTATTTCACATTTTTCTAGGTCCCCTTTCTACTGGCTGCATGGCTCTGAGAGGGGGCCCCCACCACAGTTTACAGGGAGTGCAGAATTATTAGGCAAATGAGTATTTTGTCCACATCATCCTCTTCATGCATGTTGTCGTACTCCAAGCTGTATAGGCTCGAAAGCCTACTACCAATTAAGCATATTAGGTGATGTGCATCTCTGTAATGAGAAGGGGTGTGGTCTAATGACATCAACACCCTATATCAGGTGTGCATAATTATTAGGCAACATCCTTTCCTTTGGCAAAATGGGTCAAAAGAAGGACTTGACAGGCTCAGAAAAGTCAAAAACAGTGAGATATCTTGCAGAGGGATGCAGCAGTCTCAAAATTGCAAAGCTTCTGAAGCGTGATCATCGAACAATCAAGCGTTTCATTCAAAATAGTCAACAGGGTCGCAAGAAGCGTGTGGAAAAACCAAGGCGCAAAATAACTGCCCATGAACTGAGAAAAGTCAAGCGTGCAGCTGCCAAGATGCCACTTGCCACCAGTTTGGCCATATTTCAGAGCTGCAACATCACTGGAGTGCTCAAAAGCACAAGGTGTGCAATACTCAGAGACATGGCCAAGGTAAGAAAGGCTGAAAGACGACCACCACTGAACAAGACACACAAGCTGAAACGTCAAGACTGGGCCAAGAAATATCTCAAGACTGATTTTTCTAAGGTTTTATGGACTGATGAAATGAGAGTGAGTCTTGATGGGCCAGATGGATGGGCTCGTGGCTGGATTGGTAAAGGGCAGAGAGCTCTAGCCCGACTCAGACGCCAGCAAGGTGGAGGTGGAGTACTGGTTTGGGCTGGTATCATCAAAGATGAGCTTGTGGGGCCTTTTCGGGTTGAGGATGGAGTCAAGCTCAACTCCCAGTCCTACTGCCAGTTTCTGGAAGACACCTTCTTCAAGCAGTGGTACAGGAAGAAGTCTGCATCCTTCAAGAAAAACATGATTTTCATGCAGGACAATGCTCCATCACACGCGTCCAAGTACTCCACAGCGTGGCTGGCAAGAAAGGGTATAAAAGAAGAAAAACTAATGACATGGCCTCCTTGTTCACCTGATCTGAACCCCATTGAGAACCTGTGGTCCATCATCAAATGTGAGATTTACAAGGAGGGAAAACAGTACACCTCTCTGAACAGTGTCTGGGAGGCTGTGGTTGCTGCTGCACGCAATGTTGATGGTGAACAGATCAAAACACTGACAGAATCCATGGATGGCAGGCTTTTGAGTGTCCTTGCAAAGAAAGGTGGCTATATTGGTCGCTGATTTGTTTTTGTTTTGTTTTTGAATGTCAGAAATGTATATTTGTGAATGTGGAGATGTTATATTGGTTTCACTGGTAAAAATAAATAATTGAAATGGGTATATATTTGTTTTTTGTTAAGTTGCCTAATAATTATGCACAGTAATAGTCACCTGCACACACAGATATCCCCCTAAAATAGCTAAAACTAAAAACAAACTAAAAACTACTTCCAAAAACATTCAGCTTTGATATTAATGAGTTTTTTGGGTTCATTGAGAACATGGTTGTTGTTCAATAATAAAATTATTCCTCAAAAATACAACTTGCCTAATAATTCTGCACTCCCTGTAAGAACCTCTGGCTCAACAGTTCATTTTGAACATTGAAAACAGCCGAAATCAGCGTGGAAACAGAAAGAGAAACTGTGGCTTCCTCTGTCACAAAACAAAACAAAAAATATTACGTAATGTGAGAAAAATGTACCTTTGATATTTGTCATTCAAATTACCGAAGTTGCCCATAAAGAATAGATGTTATTATTTATTCCCACTGCATGTTTACGAGATTAAACCCGCTACTCATGACTTACTTGGATTTGATGTTTGGTGCAGGAACCTCTTTCTGCTGTTTGCCCTTGTGCTGGACATTACTCTTCTCCTGAAAACGCACGCACATGCACACCATTAGTTTTCATTATCAGCTGATAGATACGTTTAAAACAAACAGCTACATCACTGGAAGCAAATGTCACATCAAACCTGGATGATCAAATTACAATCCTCACCCAGACGGCACTGCGCGACAGTCGTGGGACACGGGAAAGAGGCATAATGTATGTATGCCTAATAAAACTGATTATCGGCTCTGATGAAGGTTGATCACCATGCATGCGTTTCCTGCTGTGTTTCCGCAACATGCATTTTCCACCTCTGAGTCTCTGAGTGAGGATTACTTTGTGAGAGCAAGCAGCTACACGGATGCTGGTCAGACCACAAACGGCGGACAGACCGGGCTATGTAAAAACGCAGCTTGTGTCTTACAACAACTCATTTGGCGCTATATAAATAAAACTGCATTGAATACAGTGCTTATCTGTTGTGTCTGTACTGAAAATGCGCATGTGAGACGGTATGACTCATGACTGCAGACCAAATCTACCTACAGGTAAAATAAAATAACGTGAACGTGAATATGAAGGCAGACCTAATTTACACGACGCTCATTCTTTTCAGTCAGTTAGTGATCTGGAGAGGATAAAAACCTGTTTTTGAAAGTTTCACCTTTTGAGGAATAATGCATCCAAACATTATTATGTAACAGGGAAGCTGTTCTGCAAATTTCTGAAGCAGAATGACTTTCCCAGTCACGATATAGTATGTCTTTGCACCACTGAAGACCTAAAAGTTTTGCAGGAGGGAGTGAAACCAACCGAGCGATCGGCCCACACATTCCACACACGCCTCGCGTTGTTTCTACCTGCATGCGAGGCAAGTTTTGTGTGTGTTTTTTGCACTAAGACAATATGTGTGTGCGTGCAGGCTGGTCAGGCTGACGGAGCCGCCTCTGGACACAAACAGCAGTCTGTTCGCCTCATCTGATGGACTGTCAGGAAAAGGTCTGCGAGTCTGTGAGCGGATGACAGGCTGTCAGCGGATGGTGTGCGCGTGTTTGTGTCTCACCAGGTTCTCCTGGTTGCGTGCATTCACTCGGTTTTCATCCCCTCTCATGTACTTCACCTCCTCCACTCCCTTCTTGTATTCGTCTGGAAAGAGAGAGAATGAGGGATGATTAAAGGAGGGAGGAAAGAACAATAAGTTGCATTTATCAGAAGAAACAGGGACCAAATTCCTTTCAGAAATAGTTTAAGAACGGCTCGTCAGCCTTACTGTAACCTCGCTGCAACAGCAACATGGCCAGCGACTATTCCATTGATTGTTGTTATAATTGGTTCAAGGTAATCTGATAACTATGACCTGATGGGGTGTACTGAAAAGTGGAGATGACAGCTGAGGGATAAGCAGGAGGACACAAGTTTCCATTTTAGCTACAGCAATTCATCTGATGAGAGAGAAAGCAACGACGGGCAGACACCGAGGGAGAATAAGTGAGCAGTGGGTATGTGAAATGAGAGGAGACGAAAAGGGGGGGGGGGGGGGGGGGGGGGGGGGGAGAAAAAGAGGCGATAAGGAGGAGTAAGCTGCAGGGGATTTAAGATCAGTTAAACAGCTTCTGGGCTTCATGGACAGCTTAGACGGTTAAGACAGTTAAGACAAACTCAGAGGCAGCAAGAGTGTTGGCCGTCACCAAACGGCGCAACCATCTGCACGGTTCAACCACCGCGCCCAGAACGTCCGGCCTCAATCAAGCCCACAGCTCAGACTCAGGGCAATAAATCATCCAAAGTTATTTTCCCGATACCGTCCGAGCCCCGATGATTAGTCCAAGAACAGCCGAGATATCGCGATGCACACAGTCAACCCACACAAGTGCAAACTGTGCGAACTAACGAACGGCAGCCGATACTCATTACGGATCTTATCATTAAGTCCATAAACAAATATCACAGTCCTTTATGACTTACACTCGGGTGGTTCTGTTTCTGGTTTTCACTGTGTCCACGAACGCGATCGCTTGAAGAGTTTTGAATGCCGTGTGATCAAACTTTGTGGGGGGCGTAGAGCGGGGTCGTGTTTACAACCTGGCTCACGTCCATCGAGGTCTTCAAGGTCAACTTCATGATTTTGTCATGAAAACTGACAAAAAGCCGTAGAACGTGTGCATATTGTCAAAATATAAAAAGTAAGATTTAAAATGTCAGATTTGACCTCTGACCCTCCTTTATGGTGAACAGACTGATCTGAAAGTTATTTAAATGTTGCATTGACAACATATATGCTTACAGGGAATGTCACACAGGGATTGTGTTACTTTATTATGACTTTTTTTAGACACATAACAGTAACAGATTAGAACCGTTTCAATAAATGTACAATTACTAAATGTGTAACCGATGGAGTGAATGCTACATGTGTACTATATGCACATGAATATATGGAAGATACTCTACTGTTCCCTTAAAAGTACACAGTGCCCAGAGAGCGAGCTGCCTGGGCGGATGTTTGTGCTCTCCGGTTGCTTCTTGTTGTATTTTAGATGAAATTAATGAGCCTTTAAAGACCAAAGTGAACACACTGTACAGTTCCAGTATGATGAGGCCTACTGCCAGCCATGTGTTTATCATGTTTATTGATGATTATTAATGATCAGTGATGTGGGACGCATTGGAATGGTTTTAGGACCTTTAGACAAGCTCTTAATAAGAGTGACCGTAACGTGAAATGATATGTACGGCACATTTGCGTAACCCTGAGCCCCGCCTAACCTTGAGCAACAACACAAGCTCTGCTGACTACCTCGTAACTGATAAAGCAGCTGAGAAGGCGATAAGTACCAGTGGCTTTATCTCTTACACACTTTGTATTTTGCCCCCACGCTCTCTCTGCAGTGTGTCTGTCGGCGTGACGTCCATCTATGCCCCCGCGCACCCGGCTGAAGGGTTCGCCCAACTCCTCACCTGATGTGTGCTTAAGCCCACGATCACCTGTGTTTTTACATCGCGCACGTGTGTCTTTAGAGCCGAGTATCGGCGTGCAGCTGAACGACGCTTATTCGAAATAATTAGCGAGCGAAAGAGAGAAAGCGAGAACGCTGGCAGAGATTAAGAGACGAGAGAAACAAATGCCAGCTCCTTTTCTGCTGTTTGTCTCAGGAATGTAAACGAGTCGGAGCAAAGCAGCTCCTGTCTGAACATGCCGACAAACACACATACGGCGCTGTAACACAGCACAGGCTCACCGAGCTCAGATCTGCTCTGTAAACACAAGTGCATACGGTGCTACTGTAGGAAACAGTACTAAGATCTATTTCCTCTGCTCTCCTGATGGCAGAGGGGCAACAGCATCAATTTCAAGCTATATAATCTGTTTTTTTAGGGCAGAGACAAACGAACAGAGGGGGTAAAATTAGCAGCAGCTGCTGGATTTACACTAAATCAGCCTAAACTGGAATTTTAAAGCAAGCTTTGAGGAGCATGTGGCATTATAATTTGGGTGAGCTGCAGCCTGAGAGGTTAAAGTGTTTGAATGTTCTGCTTCTGTCACAGGATAGTAGCTGAACGCGACGATAAACGGCAGACAGATCAAAGTGACCCAGCTTGCACCAATCAAGAGTCATCACATCACAGACTTTGCTTCGATTTAGATAGGAGCAAAGAAAGTGGTCACGCTGCGCGAGTTGTATGTGAAGCGTGCGTGCGTGCGCGTGGCACGCTGTGTCACAAGAGATGACATGGGTGTTTCGTCACATCGATGCTGGGCTCGCTTTGGGTGAGAGGGAGGGAACCCGTCGGAGAGGGGAAAGATGAAAGGGAAGAACTATTTTGAGAAGCCGCGATTTTGTGATGTGGACGTCGTTCACATCTCTGATTACAGAGCGGCGCGCCGCGCTGACCTTAAGGTACCAGCAGTCAGAGTGTGTGTGTGTGTGTTCACATGTGTGTGTGTGCACAAGCATGTTTCATTGCAGATAGAAATGGAAACGTCTTTGAATCAGCACGTTTGTCATTTCATGCGAGTGCAGTGTTTGTTTGGGTATGAGTCATTTAAATCGCCTTATTTAAGCGCGCGTGTGTGTGTGTGTGTGTGTGTGTGTGTGTGTGTGTGTGTGTGTGTGTGTGTGTGTGTGTGTGTGTGTGTGTGTCTGCTCTCATAGCTCTCTGGCCTGTCCTGTGGCTATGTCACTCTGTCCTTCCTGCTGTGTGTCCTCCCTCTCAGCCAGCCTGGCTACAAGCCATCATCGGTCTGGCCGTGACACTCACACCTGAACGCGAACCCTCATCTCTAACGGGCGCACACACACACCAACCATCGCTCCAATGAAATGACAATCAGCTTTGAAAGGAGAAGAGAGAAAAAAAATGTTTATGATATTTTGAACAGAAATCTTGCCGGCAGGGATAAAATGATGAAAAACAGGAAGAGAAAGAGAGAAACAGTTTATTACTGCAAGGCCCGTTTAACATTTCGGCTGGAGTCACTGAACTATCGGAGGAAGGTTATACAGTTAACTACAACTGAACTAAAGCACTGGCTGTGGGAACACATTAGGCAACACCTTGCTAACACTTCAGAACCATCTTAATACTTTATGGCACAGATTCAGCACACTGCTGGAAACATCCCTCACAGCTGCTGCATCCATGACGTTTACCGCATCCTAAAGTTGCTCTATTGGATCAGATTCATCATCACGAACAAACCAGTTTGAGACTATCTGAGCTATCGGAAGATGGGTACGGTGTGGACTGGCTCTTACATAGAGCTTTTCTACTCAAAGCATGTCAGAAAGCCTGGGGTGGCTTTAGCTCAGGTGGTAGAGCAGGTTGCCTACTAATCGGAAAGTTGGTGGTTTGACTCCAGTCTGCATGCAAGATATTAACCCCAAGTTAGCTGGGTGAGCTGGTGCAGACTGCAGCTTCACTTTCCTGTATGTAGCTCACAGGAGCCGTTGCAGCCCATGTGCTTCAAGCTTCAACATGCTACGGATTCAGAGATGTTCTTCTGCACACCTAGTTTGTAATGAGTGGTTATTTGAGTTATTGTTGCCTTCCTTCCAGCTCAACGCAGCCAAACCAGTCGAATCATATCATCTCTGTGACGGCGGACACGGCCACGTCGGAAAATCCCAGCAGAGCAACAGTATCTGAAGCACTCACACCAACAACTACATTTACAGTCACTTAAAATCACCTTCCTTCCCCACCCTGGCAATTAGTCTGAACTTCAGGTCATCTTGAAAATGTCTACACGCCTCAGTGCCCTGAGTTCCTGCCATGTGATTGGCTAATTAGATGTCTGTATTAGATTAGACTGAGAGGTCACGACTGACTCAGAGCCCTTACGTGTTTATTAAAATGCCAAAAAGATACTCTGATATCTCATCTCTGAGTAATACTCCCACACATTATCACCGAAATAGCAAACTGATAACACAACTAATAAAAGTTATTGACTCATGATTAATCAGTGAAGTAAGTAAGAGATGCAGGAGACACGCCGGGTGCCGGTATGTGTTTCCAGAGACTGACACAGCTGCTCACAAATGAAAGTCAGTTACAGCTTGTCTCTCACTGTCACTAAAACTCTTCTAAGATGAAAGGAAGCTGAGGAAAGTCTCATCTGTGTGAAAACAGTCAAACTTCACGTAAAAAGAAATAAAAACATTAAGTGGAATTTGCAGTGTTGGGACAGCTTCTCAGAAATATCCAACACTGAGACAGATCATGCTTTTGTTTGATGAAGGCTCTCGTCTGATCTATCGTAACGAGAAAGTTACAAGCGGAGAAGATTAGCGCAGGCTCTCTGCTCATCTGCGAGCTGAGCTGATGGATTCAATAAGTAAACTTTACTGCATAAACACGACTTTCAGAGAACTCTTACATACGGATGAGACCTCCTGTATGCATAAAGAGCTTAAACACTTCTTGTGTGCATTAGAGCCTCTCCTTGATTATCCCAGTGGCACCGAATTTCCTTAATTTTAAAGGAAAAAAAGACTTTGGTCATGCTTTTTAAATCCAGTAGCTCCAGCTGTATCCCTACCTTTGACTTTTCCTCCTTGGCCATACATGAAAAATCCAGCATCACTAATTTAGGTGTGAAAATGGACCCCAGCCTAAAACTTAACCGCCACATGCAAGTCAAGTCCTCCCTGTTTTTAAGTGCTTTCAGTTGAGGCAGCTGTCAAAAATCAAGCCCATCCTGTCTAGATGCCACCTAAAGGCATCACCTCTCGTCTGGATTATTGTTACTCTCTGTTGATTGGAATTAGCCAGGCCTCCCTCTCACGTCTACACCTGTTAAAAAAACGCTGCTGCACGATTTTCACGACCCTGTTTTGGCTTGTGGCCTTCATCGGGGTCATGATGAAGCCGAAACGCGTTGGTCTGGTAACCTAATAACTTCTCCATGCACCTGGGACGTAGGTGAAGTTGTGCCAGAAAAGCAAATGAGAGCACATAACTCAGATTTTAGCGTAGTACTATTTCAAATCTGGCATTTATGAATGAACTTGTAGCTGATTTATTGTTTTACACTCATTTTTTTTTCTACAGCACTTATGTTGTTTTTAAGTGCTTTGGAAATAAAGTGATGATCGTGATGATGAAGTGCATGGGAGCAGATATGCATACACAGACACTTGTGCTCATTTCCAGCTCCATAAATTTTGTTGTTGGACTCCAGAGTAGCTTCCTGTGATTTTCTGCTTAAAACAATCTTTATTTATCTTATACTGGACCTCAGGACATACTTTAAACCAACCTGCTTTCTGATTGGCTGCCCTTCACAGAAGATTTCAGCCACAGGTGGTTGGTACCAAGGTCGGTATGACCATCCACCATTTTAACAGTAGAAAATGAGGAAAGGAACAACAGGTCAGCACAGGGCTGGACTGTATTTGAGCTGTCTGTGCATGACTCTGAGTTAGCTTCCTCTTTAGTTCAACTTCTGTAATCAGCTGTGGAGCTCGTGGCTTCTGAAGATCACTGAATGAATCAGGGTTTTTTTTTTGCCTCCCCTCTGAACACCGTCCCACTTAACCACTGAGCTGCTGATGAGCCCTCGATTAAAAACGCAACATACCTTTAAAATCAAGGTCCATTTAACCCAACATCTGCTGTCAGGGGTCACACAAAGGTCATTATCAACCCAAGTTAACCTCTGGTTTCTCAATGATCACGTTCACATGACGGATTCACCAGAACCACAGACAGGCCTACTGTCAGCAGACCAGTTGAAAAAACTGACAGATGAGCAGTGTTTAAAAGCTCTGTACGGATGATCATCACTACAAAGAGCTGGTGCATTTGTAAAGTTTAAAGGAAGGAGTGTAATTGAACTGATTAGTATTACATCACTGAGTTCACTGAGACTCGGGAGAATCTGACAGATGAAATTCGTGTTCAGATGTGCGGAAGACAGTGCCGGTTTTTAAAATCTCTCAGCTGCAGCCCCGAGGGTGTTCAACAGTGTGAGAGCAGGTACAGAACAAGTATAAAAGCACAATTCAAATGTCAGCCTAGCGCACATGCAAATGTGATATAAAGGTCAACAAGTACAAACATAGGTGCCTTGTTTTCAGATATTAGAGCTGATAGGGAGGATAAAATTAGTAGAAATCTATTTTTCTACTAATGTGCGTCAGGGAAAGACAATACTTTAAAAACTTCCTCTTAGGTCTGAGGCATCTTTCCAGGTCGCAGCCTGCTCTGCAGCAGGTTGTGTCTGCAGCAGAAGTTAACATTGCGATGTATACCAGCAAGAAGTGAACTCCCTTCATAATACTGAAAACCTTCTTCTTCTCCTTCTTTTCCATGTGGTCGTCACAGCAGACCGTCTGCCCCATCCTCTGCATGTCCTCCTTCACTACATCCATGAATCTTCTTCATCATCCTCTCTGTCTCTGCTGCACATGTGCAAACCATTTCTGCCTCTCTGACTCTGAGCTGCCCCTCTGATGGATTCATTTCTAATGCTGCTCTCACCTCTGGTTCCAAGTCTATCTTTCCATCCCAGGTATTGAACCGGTGACCTTCAGGTCTGTGCGCTGCCCCAGAGAGGAGTCGTTTTCACTCGGCACGCAACGTACACAGAAACGATGTCATTTGTGACTTTGGGCTGTCAGCTGTGTTTTGTATTCCTCGAGTTTAACAGGGAACCGACGGCACAATCGGTTAATTCAAGAAAGCAACTGGTCTGTTTTGTTTTTTTTCATCTGCGATAATATTTCCAAGGTCTGATTCTCATTCAGCAGTCCGATAAAGAAAGCCCAGAGTTTCTTTGAACAATAATTTCTGAGCAATCCCGTTTTACTCCCAGGAAGTGATTGTAGCGTTGTCTGCTTGTGGCACAGAAGGACAGTAATGTGTTCATTCAGTGAGACAGTCGAACCTTTCAGCACAAAAGCTGAGATAAACACTGAAACTGCACACCGCCTTGTTTTCTATAAATGTTGAGCTGCCACATATACAATCAGATATACTTGCTATCTCCACTCTAATCTCCTCTGACTGTAATTATTACAGACATCAGCAGCACGATGTTGTGGAGAGTGTTGCTATTTTCCCTCGTCGTCCCCTCAGCGTTTGTGTAATGGAGCTGAGCCTTTTCCGGTTATTGTGCGAGAGCGACTGAGAGAGGGTTGGGGAGGGGAGGGGAGGGCAGGGCATTTGGGGGGTGGGTTAGGGTTAGCGGCCGGAGTCTGAATATCTGGGACACACAAATACACACTCACGCACACAGAGGGCACAAGGACAGACTGATTGCCAGACAATCTGTTGGAGGCAGATCTGCGTGAGCATGAATAGGGCTTACTGTCTAACCGAGCACACTGATATGAAAACATCAGCGCATACGTGAATGCAAACACACCGACGCGCAGCCCGCTGGGGTTACACTTGTGTGCGTAGGCTGACCAGAGCCGGCCAGTGTTTTCCCCCTAAGTCATGAGAAGTAAACCGGATGCTGCGAGCCAGTTTGGCAGCGGTTGTAAAGGGCGGCGAGTCGAGTGGGAAAGAATGACTGCACAGTATGTGACGACGACAGCGACAGCAGAAAGATGTGCACGCAAAGCGGGTGAAGATAAGGAAGGGGGGCATTAAGAAGGGAGATGCTTTTGGGGTTTTGAAGCCTGGGATAACTCTAATCCGCACAATCCAGGTCACTTCCATCTCTACCTTCACACACACACACACACACACACACACACACACACACACACACACACACACACACACACACACACACACACACACACACGTCGGGTATTCATATCTTGTGGGGACATCTAATTGACATAATGCTTTCCCTGGCCCCTTACCCTTAACCTAACCATCAAAAATGAATGCCTAACCCTTACCCTAAATCTAACTATAACCCAATTGTAACCCTGATGCTAAAACCACATTTTGAGCCTCAAAAATGCCTTAAAATGTGTGGTCCCCATAAGGGCTTTTGGCCCCCACAAGTATAGTAATCGTCCAATTTTTGGTCCCCACAAAGATATCCCCACACACACTCAAACAGTAGTCCATCCCATACACTGCCATTCCAGATTTCCCTTTAACCAACTGACAGTGAGACTAGGGGATAGGATGGGACTAAGAGGGAGGAAGGAGGAGGGGATGTGAAAGGACACAAGGTTCTGACCTAATGTTGTGCCAGAGAAGAGAGGAAAAGAGCTGGGAGAAACACTGGGAGATGAAGGCAGGAAGAGAAGGAGGAGGGAGGAGAAGGGGGTGCAGAGACCCAAAATAGTGCGACAGAGAGAAAAAGGAAGAGAAGAGCGAGGCCTTGAAAGGGGGGACGGGAAGACACAGAAGTTGAGAATAGATTGAAGAAAAAAAAAAAGGCCTGCAGCGCCAAAATACGTCACTCTCTTCCTCTCTCAAGGAAAAAAATGTTCATCTCATTGCTCTCCTTCATGTCTCCTTGCCGTGTTCTGGCGCTGCTCAGAAGACAAAGCGGGAGACGAGAGGGCAAAGAGAACAGAGAGGAGCACGAAACAAGGCAGGAGCAGAGTTAGAGAGGGGTTACAGGGAGGAGGTGAGAGGCTGGAGAGGAGTTAGAAAGATCAGAGGGAGAGGGGGATGACAGAGAGAGGGGACCTCCTGTGGATCATCATCTGCCACATCCATTCACCCGCCTGCAGCTATACCAGAGTGTTGCTCCTAATTCTTAATCGCTGTTAATCCCTCCGCCACCCATCATCGCTCTCCGGCTCCAGCTTTTATTCCTGCCCCTCATTACACAACAGCCGGCTACACGCCGCTAAAGCAAAGGGAGCAACTAAGGACCGTAGTATATTCATTACTAATTAATCTCTCTGCATTTTTTATTAATCAAATCTACAAAATTAGGTCGTGTTTGGGAGACACATTTGTAGAAAGCGAACATTGTTAAAACTGTTGTTCTTTTGAGCTAATCCAGCTGTTTTCAAACCTTTCTGGCTGGTTACCAAAGCAGTATGGACTCATGATACCCATCAAACACCCTTTGTCTGCTTTGTGACAGCAGTTTACCGTTTACAGTTTCAGAAACCTTCCCTTTTTACGTTTTTAGCATTTGATGTCAGTGAGAAGACGTTTCTCTGTTGTTCTACTCTAATAAAAACGCAAGAATAGCAATATGGAGATGGAACGAACACGCCAGGTCCCCTCCAAGGACACGACTCAACGCCGTCATCTCACTAACTGGTTACTTCCTCTCTTACACGAACTGTCAACACAGACATCTCCAATAAAAGCGGCGGTGTTGACAGTTATTGTTTGAATTGGAGAACTTTACACTCCGCCGAAGTACCGTGAGCTGTAACAATGAGGATGTATATTGTGTGGGCAGGCGGGGTAATGGGTCCACGCTGAGCAACTGAGTGAAATGGAGCAGTGAAGATTTTATTGACATCCGTTCGCGAACTGACCGGTGAAGACGTCGCCGTTGCTGTAGGCCTTGCCGCGTCCCTCCTCATCGCTGGGCACGGCCGACACCTGCTTGGCCGAGGTGCAGCCCATGGCCTCACACTCTGAAACTTCTCCTCATCGCACTCTCACCTGCACAGAGAGAGAAAACAAGACTTCGTATTCACGACAGACACAATAAAACGAACAGCGCTGTTGTTTTTACAGCGCTCTGTCAAACGTGATTGACGGTTTGAGCTTTTATGGCGACTCCAGATCGGTGCAAAATGTCGTTTATGTTGTTTTTTTTTCATGCAGCACAACCCTCAGAGGTGACTTGTCTTCATTTTCCCATCCTTTCCATGCCTCTGAATCAGGAAACCAAAGCACACTTCACAGAAGTGTGAATTCACACCTGGCGTTAGGAGGCTCAGTAGAAAGAGAAATGCACATTTATAGCGCATGCTGCAGGTTGTTACTTCCTCATAAGAGTTTCTTTCAGAGCTAAATATAGCCACTGCCATTAAATACATGGAGCAGCAGCAGCAGGGGTGCAGTGCAGGGTAAATAAAGAGCATAACCCATCTGATATATGCGTTATGCTTTTTATTCTTGTTATACAAAACACCTAAAAAACTAAAAGAAATGCATAAATAAATAAATGTGTTTGGTGAAACTGAACACAAATGTATTTAAATGTGAAAACTTACAGAGCTAGTCACACCTGAATATTTGGACTTTTGATCTGAAAACACTACTAAGTGATGTTTGTAGGAAACCTCTTGGTTGCCTGCGCAAACAGCAACATCAGCATCCGTACCTTTGGCTGCTTGGTGAATATTCACCACCCTCAAAGTTTTGTTTGTCTCCAGCTGTTAAATGTCCAGTTCCCTCTTTTGCTAAATGCCAAACTATGTTCCTCCGATAGATGTTTGCCATCTGTCTGCAGTGGGCCGTGAAACTGCCAGTGTAAAATACACTGTGTCTGTGAAAACTAAATTAATGGGTGAGCTAAAAGAGTGAAGCTGTTGGTCTAAACAACCAAAAATAATTAGCTGAACTCTACCAGTATCACAGGAGCTGCAGGTGAGCTGATCAGTGACACAGTTCAGGTGTTATTTAGTCTTTGGATTCATTAATACAGAGTTAATGACTCTGCACTTATCACAGTCATTAATTGCACAGTTAAAATAAAAACTAATTACAGCACAGCCCGCATAGATTTTGAGCCAGATAGCAATGCTGATTTTTATTAGTGAGAAGATAATATTAATATAATGCCCAGTATCTGTGGCTGCAAACAAAAAATACCAAGTTCAAGGACAGGGGAGGAGACACAAACCAACCTCAGGGGGTCACGAGTCCAAACATCTGGCATCAAAATCTGCCAAAGCTGCTGAAACTACCTCTTCTTCTAATATCCTGCCCAAAAAATGCAACATAAAAAGAATAGGTACATATTACTATATATAAATAGCTCATTAGAAACCTCACCTAAAATTACACCAAGCGTTTCCAGTAGTGACAGTGCATGTATATCATGAGTTATCTGAAACGTATGAGAAAAAGGCAACTTCAGATGTCCCCTCCCTGATTTGTTCAACTGTCTGTCCAAAGTTCATGAATGTAAACGTCTGACTAACTGTATTTATGAAGTTACACAGAAAAGGAGAAGTGATGGGATTTTATGGGAACTACATAACAAGTTAATGTGATTATTGCACCACTATCTGCTCAGTAGTGATGCTTCTCTGCTACATAAAGCCAACATTGCTGAAGAGATAAACCCTTCCCTAGATTACACTAATTTGTGTTACCATCCATTAAAAACAAACAAACAAAAAAAATTGTTTTGCATATCGGGCACCATGATATAAGGATGCACTGATCTGTTGACACAGTGAAAACCCAATAGCTGTGTTAAATGAGCGAGGTGTTCCTACTCTGAGGAA
Organism: Perissodus microlepis; assembly: GCF_051167445.1. Classification (NCBI taxonomy): domain Eukaryota; kingdom Metazoa; phylum Chordata; class Actinopteri; order Cichliformes; family Cichlidae; genus Perissodus; species Perissodus microlepis. Next base: position 32,205,325 of record NC_140482.1, on the reverse strand, counting down.
GACAGTGCGATTATTCTTATATGGACTGTTAACATCATCAGGATCAACAACAAAAGTGTAAACAGGACTGCGATGCATAAAATGAACGATAAAGTCTCTCTACATGAGCAAATGCTGCTCTGCTACTGACTGTGACACAGCAAACGCAGAGCAACAGGGAGCCACGTTCACCGCATCAGCATCGACCTTTTCCAGTCCGGATATCCAATCCAAATATCAGATTGGTGATCTGATCTACCTGGAACATCGGCGATACGAATACGGCTCTGTGCTATTATACTGTTTGGCCTGTTCATGCTGTTGGTAAACTGATATACTTAAAATTTGAAATTAATATTTTATTTATAGATAGACAGACATTGTATATATGCTAAAAAGTGTCATTTTGGCCTGTTGCTAGGCGGTTGCTAGCCATGCATAATGAAACTTTTGTGGATATGAGTTTGATGTCACTCCCCTGGAACACATTTCTTTTATGAGGTGTTGAAGGTTCATAAATGCTACAAACGAATAATTTTCATCTGTTGCTAGGTGGTTGCTAGGCAACTTGATGCATTTTTAATGCCTGATATAGATGAGAACCATCAGATAAGTAGTAAAGCACCTGTAGTTCAAGTTTGAGTGCAGATGGTCTCGGGGGAGTTTACAGACAAAGACACCAACAGACTGATTTTATGCATTACAGTAAGATTTTCACTTTCAGCAAACCTGTAACCTGTAAACCAGTCTGACTCGGCCGTTAAGTCTCTGTAATTACTTCAACGCAACTCAGAGCTTTGTTTGAGAACAACGTGAGGGCATGAACAAACTAAATCGAACTCATCGTTACTCTATAGAAAATAAGAAAACCCTCCCACCCTGCAGAACAGCTAACACAAAGCTGCAAGCGCCACCGTCAGTGAGTTGCACACGCTGTATGTAGATAGTTTTTGTGTCACTCACACATGCCATATGCTGTCTCTGACAGGCCCATCTGACTGCTGCCACTTACAAAAATGCACACACACACACACACACACACACAGCTGATTAAATCTGTGCCGCCGGTACATAAATAATAAGAGGCAGAGTGAAGAAGAGGCTTTTTGAAGACACTGAAAAGAGAGAGAAAAATACAAAGAGAGGGAGGGTGGGTTGAGCTGAAGGGGGACAAGGTGGAAGGAAAAGGTCTACAATAGGTGGGACAGAAAGGGTCCAGAGAGGAGGACGAGTGCAGAGCTTCAAAAGAACGCCGCCTGGCCCTCGCTGCTCCTTCAGAGCGTTTGAAGTTGACAGGAGGCCCGTGTTTACTCCCATCTTTAGGTTGCGGCCCACCAGCTTCCATCTCACTGGATATGACACAAAGCGCCAGGTGCACAGCGCTCGAGTACCTGCGTGTGCAGGTACTATGTAGCCCAGAATTTACTGGCCAGTATTATCAGCAAACTAAGCTGCTGCTGTTCCCTTTATCACAGACTGCTTCATTCACTGTCACTTGGCAGGTTGTCACTCGGTGAGGCAGCAGAGGAGTGTCGAGGAGACTGCAACAATTCTCAGGAACAAACCATACATAGCAAAAAAAGAAGCATCCTGAAATTAATTATCTTTCGCTGCTCCTTTGAGACTCTGAGGTGTGTGAATATTCAGTGCAAGATGAGAGAACTCATATATGAATCCCCTTCTCAGCTCTGCAGGAGAAAAGACATTAATCTCTGGAGCCTGAGCAGAGCTTACACGTGAATTTCTCTAAGGGCCTACAGGCAAGAGGGAGTAATACCTTGCGGGCAAGAATCTAGACACTTAGACACACACATGCAAGCTTGGGATGAGTGTGTAGGGTCACCTGTGGCTTGAGTAGGAGTTCTGGTCTAGAGAGCAGCTTATCAGCCTGTCCCAGGCAGCCTGGGATAACTCTTACTACAACTACCACTCTGGAACAACTCAATTATGCCTCACATGTGCTCAAAAAGCCACCATCACCTCACACACAGCTGGGAGATCTTAACGCAGCAGTCTGAGGCACGCTGTCGTAAAGACACAGCAATAATCGCATCCCGCATTATCTGTCTCTTGATATAGGCACATAAATGAGGGAAGAAGCATGAGGCATGCACCTGGAAACGCTGCCGGAGGAGCCCATGTTATCTGTCAGAGTTACATCACAGTGAAGTGGAGAATCAAACGCCAGAGATGGAGAAAAAAAGATAGAAAAAGAACGTGCCAACAAAGGTAACGGGAGAGAGGACACCAAGAGCGAGCAGTCAAGTCTCTCTTCACTATTAGCGTACAACTGAAGTGAATATTAGATGAACAAAGCACAGAAACTCCCTTTCCGAAAACCACCGGAGGACGTACGCTGAGAAATGTGAGCAGCCGTGATAGACGTGAAGTTTCAAAGGGTCTCTAGTGTGTGGGCAGCATCTGTTTGAAGGCTTTGATTTGTGTGTATTGAAACATCAAATTGTGAGTAGGAGCAGGCTTAAAATAGAGCTAGCACTCTCAGAGCTATTGTTGTGTGCAGGGATAATGCTAGGCTGTGGATCCTTAGGCCAAGCTGCTATTACTCGGGTTATGCATATAAGCTACAGCCAGAAGGGCAGACTATTACACAGCCAAACACACCCATAAATAAATAACACCAAGGCCAAAGGCTCAGACATTCTTCAGTGGCGCATAATTCAAGAAGTCACATCCTTTCAAAATCAGACTTCTGCTCATTTTAACACTTGGTCTTCTCACATGCATCACAAAAATCTTTGGCAGGTTTTAACGAGGAATGCTTACGTGAAGGGTTCAGTGTTGGTTTCATCATAGATAATATATTTTCAGAGCTGCACAATCAGAAACACATGTAGAGGTTTGAATCACCAGACACCCAACAATATATATTATGTCCTTCAAGTTCAACTTTATCAGTATTTGTTTTATCTATTATGGTGTAGTTATCTCACTTCGGTTATTTTTTGCTGCCAAACCTGCTGAGATGTTGCTAAGACAGAATCAGTCTGCAATCAATCTACTAAAAGTCTGCCAACAGTCTTCCAACAGTCTGCCACAACTCTACTAATAGTCTACCAACAGTCTGCCAGAAGTCTGCTACAAGTCGGCCAACAATCTACTAAAAGTCTGCCAACAGTCTTCCAACAGACTGCCAACAGTCTGCCACAAGTCTACTAATAGTCTACCAACAGTCTGCCAGAAGTCTGCTACAAGTCTGCTAACAGTCTGCTAGCAGTCTGCCAACAGTCTGCTACAAGTCTGCAAACAATCTACTAAAAGTCTGCCAACAGTCTGCCAGAAGTCTGCTACAAGTCTGCAAACAATCTACTAAAAGTCTGCCAACAGTCTGCCAACAGACTTCCAATAGTCTACCAACAGTCTGCCATTGAACTGGGTCATTTCCATCGTGTTCTGATGATTCACCAATTAGCTGTGATAAATCATCAAAAAAATCACACATTTGTTGTTGCCTGCATGGACAGAATTTCACATTTAATCAAACTTCATAATAATCATAATAATAATCATAATAATAATAATAATAATAATAATAATAATAATAATCATTACTTTAAAGAATTCATAATCTGCACACAAAATATGGAGATACCAATCTGAATTGATTCTCCAGCTTTAAACCTCCACCTCTAAACACGTGCATTTTGCTCAAAATATGTCTTAAATCACCACTGTAACACGTCAGTATTAACAATGCAAATGTGAAAATTGTTTGTATTTTGGTTGACGTTTTGTTTTGTTTTTTTTAATTAAGTCAATTTTTACCTCTTTATGTAGAGCAAAGTGCAGGTAAATGGCTTTTTGAGGGAACTGCACAGTTTAATTTACAAACTACAATAAAACGCTTCAACAAAAACCCACCGAAGGCTCGTCCACTGTGCTGCTGCACGAGCCGTGCTGGCATTGTACGTTTGCACGTGTTCCACTGTACAGTGAGATCAGTGCATACACTTTTAGGACTGGCAACTCCAGCAGGAATCAGCCCGAGTTAGTACTGAGCTCTGCCCAATGCGCTATTCTGTGCCACGTGCAAAACCACAGTGGGGCGTTGCTCAGCTTTGATTTAAATAGGGGGAAAAAAATCCACACCACAGTGTGGGGCAGCTGTTGAGACGGAAAAAAAAATGTGCTCAGCCAATTTTTACCTATTGAAGACGTGTTACAAATAAATAAGTAAAAACTGGGAGTTCTGCAGTGTGTGAGCTCTGTTTTTTCCAGTGTTGATTTAACCCACAGGACAGCAGGACTGAGCTGCTCTGTAGATGCTCAAGTGTGTCAATGGGACAAGCCTGGCAAGTCAGTGTATACACACACACGGGCCATGTTGGCTCACAAGCTGAGCCAACATGGCCCGATAAACATCCAGTGTGTGAAAAGGATAAAAGGTTCTTAACACCAACTGGAACACGACCACCTCTGGATCCAGATGCTCAAGATTCATTGTGAGCATATGGGCCAAAACAGAGGGGCAACCCAGTTTAAAGATAAAGAAGATAAAGAAGTTGTGATGTCAGCTAGCAGCTCTTGCGTCATTCAAGCTGATCTTACCCCAGATTTGGCGCAGAGCCTCCTGTTGCTGTTTCACCTCGTAAGCAATTGTAAGCAGTTTGAAACAATAATCCTGAGCCAGGCGATACAAAGAGCTCTTCTTAAATGCAGACCAAGTTGTATATTTAACACATGGCAAATAACCAGACCCTGAAAATGATTTGGCAAACACAGAGGCCTGCCCATGCCTGCATATGTTGGTGTGGGACGTGACCTGCCCTCAGGTCTGTGAACAAGCCTCCTTTACAAGTCAGTTTGTTAAAGGAGGAACTCAGAAAGCGCTGTGAGGAAGATGTGAATGCTTGCACAAACACAGGTCGTGCACACAGACCGAGTAGTGTGCAGTGCAAGGGTTTCTCAAATGCAAGATTGTGCCAGAGGGAGCACAAGAAACCACAGAGCCTGAAAAACGGGCCAAACAAAGGCGGAAAACTGGTTGAAGCATAGCAGAGAGAGTTTTTGTTTAACGGGTTTATTTCTGTGCGTGAACTGGACGTGTGCGTTTATCAGTTCCCACCGTAAAGCTCCCGGCTGTGATGGGGAAGTGCTCGCTCAGCAGCCATTTAAGCCTCAGGGAGAGTGACTTCAGGGCAGCCTCACCTGTGACGACACAGCGACAGTTTCTATCTTTGCTTCATCATCTTCACAGCTGAGTGCTGAGCTACGCTTTAGAAACTGCATGTCAAAAACACAAAAAAGGTTTGGATGCGCTTTAAATCTAAAACAAAAAAAGAAGAAGAAGAGAGAATTCAGTGGTTTGAAACGGCTCAAAGCCTATATTTAATTGAAAATAGTACAAAACACAACATATCATTAGGCTCTTTTTGAGTTTACTGCCAGGAGCACGTCTCCCTCGGTGACGTGCAGCGAGCGTGGGCAGCTGGACTTTCAGAGCGGTCATGATGTAATACATGCAGACTTGGCTGACATAATTAAGGACTTCCATGAAAACAAAAAAGCTCATCTGGAATGCAGCATGTGTATAACATTCAGCATTAATGGTGCCTTCTCAGGTGGAACATCTACTGATATCATCAGCCAACTAGCCTCTCTCCTCCTTTATCCAAACCGGAGCTGCGACTGCGCGCCCTGTGTGACCTGCGTCACCCTCGCTGCCTCTGATACTGCAGTTTCAAAGGTTGACGCCAGGTCTGCAACCACTCAATGTCAGTTAACGTCTTCAAAACAACCTTTGAGCATCAAGACGGAGATAAAACAGGGATGAGATAGAGTCAGTCTGATATCTGTTTGGGGCTGAATGGAGTCAAGTTTACAATTATATGTAGTCTGCAATGACGCAGCATTTAACTGTGATAAACAGATCAAATCTGTTTCCGTCTAAATGCACACAAATTCGCAGTAACTACTTAGATCCAGAATCCAGCCTAACTTCCGTGAGCTGAGACAGAAATTTAAAAATTTGTCCTCCAATAGTGACGTAGGTGCTGCAGGATGGTGACAGCCTTGCTTTTATACATGATTATAACCAGAATACAACCAGCTGAACGGTGACCAGTTGGTTGGAGTAACTCCTTGGACTTTAAGCAATTCAATGTAGTCACCACCCACCAATTTTTCCTAGTCACAAGGAAGTTGCCATCCTATTTTTACTCCAGTGAGACGGAGCCAGTAACTGTTTCCCTTGGTTGAGTAAAGCCAGCAACATGATTCACATCATTTTCATACTCAAACATTACAATGACCCCTGGTGCACTGTAGATTGAGGCATAATCTTTTAGATCAAAAAAGTATTCATCATAGGCTTCCCCTGCAATTTCATGGAGCGCAGCAGCATGACAAGATAACAATACGCGACATTCATTCGCTCACAGCTCTGCTCTGTCCTCAAGAGACCCCATAACACCCCAAATACAGCCGGTGCAAAGAAATATGGCAACACATGAAGCTATAAACCACCACAAGTCTATCCTCTGAATATGGAATAAACACCTGCAAGTGTTTGAGGTTTGGATGTTTTCTCTGCGGCACTCGGTCGTATGCTGGCTCCTTAACTTGGCACTCTGTCATCAAAAATTTGAGAACACCACGGGACAACTGGGCCTCGATCCATGCCAGGAAAGAGTCCTCACAGCATATCAGAGCCACTGGATCCCTCACTGTAGGGGTCACAAGTTCACAATTTTCTCTGAATTATTCATCCTTCTGTATGTGATGATAGAGGACAACTCCAGAAAAAAGTACGTACGGCTAAAATAAGCAAACACTAAAGCTCCCTGAGGGAAAAAATATTGCTCTGCATAATTAACACTTTAAAAATCCTTATTTATCTTATACTCAACCCCCTCAGTTCAGCTTATGTGATAAAATCTATGACTAAGTGAGAAAATCTGATTGACAAATCATCTCATATGTACTAGTCATGTTGCATAACTCATAGTGAGAACGCAAACACACTGCACCAGCTGACCTAATAAACACTGCTCAAAAATCAAAACGCTCCACCTGGAGTCACTGCAAATGACTCGTACGGTGAATCGCGAGCTGCGGCGTGTTGAGCGTGTCTTTGCGTCTCTATGTGACAGAGCACAGTGCCGGCAACTCGTGGGCCAGTGCGCCATAATATTTACTCTAGCCAGGCAGCAAATGCTGCACCTCTCCTCCTGTCCCACTTTAGGCACTCCATCAGCCTGACAAGCCTGGGAAGTCATGCCAACACACACACACACGCACGCACGTACACACACACAGGCCGGTGGACAGTAAAGGTCCATCATGAGTGTTCTGCTGCTGCTTTGTGTGCCTCTCTTCTCTCTTTTTCACTGTCTGCCGTTGAGTGGCTCTTTCCTCTTCCTCTCACTGTAGTAATGAGGATGACAAGCAGCCATGGGTGGAGGAGTGGACGTGGAAACAGAGGGGACCCTGTTCTGCTGAGTGAAACTGAAGCCCGGCCTTGTGACTGACAATGAGAGGCATATTGTGCAGAACTGAGGCATGTGCTGGTGAAGAAGCTGGAGTAAGCTGTAGACAAGCTTTTACGTATTTTTGGTAAGAGGCCAGTGTTGTTACTACAGGCCCACAGAAGTTTGCACAGCTCTCACCATTTCCTTTCAGTGCTGTCACTCAGAGAGAGAGCGAAGAAAGAGCAGTTAAGCACTCTAATTGAAACGTGAGCTGCATTAAGCCGTATCTCGGTACAGGTAAAAAATCAAGCCATAGAGAAACGAATGATTTCAACTAATGCAGGCTAGACTAGAGGATAAAATGTCTCCTCTGAGGCCTGCAAATGGCTGGCGTTAGTAGCACTCAGTTCCCTGAAAGAGCAAAAGGCAGGTAGTCATTTCTGTGGGACTGAGGCGAAAGCAGGTCAGAGCCTAAGGTGGCTGACTGACAAGATTTCAAGGCAACACAGGAAACAGGAAAAAGATGCAAAAGTAATGGGGAAAAATTCTTGGGCGACATGACGGCGATATAATTAACAGCATCCAGGGAGCGTGAGGGGTTTGGAAGTAATGAAGTAAACCTTTTAAATGCAGTATTTAAAAGCTGTACTTGTGAATTTTTGCTCTTCTCCTCTATAGCTGAATATTATTTTCCATGCTGGGTGCAGGTTCTCCAAAGTAAAAATACTGCTGCTAATTAAGGGTAGAGCTCTAAAGGTGGTTTATGTTTTTACCATCTCTGTTTTTATATCACCGATTTTCTTGTTGATCACGTTTGCTGACAGACAGCTGCGCAGCTGATGGTGTGGGCCTCCTCCAACACAGCAGGCACACGAGGTCAGACGTGTTTATGTTTTCTTACCCAGATCCATCTGAACTGCCAACAAACCAACCCACGAGGCACACAATTAAAACCGTGCCCGCATTAATAGTCATAAGAAATTACGCATACGAATCTTTGCATAATTGGCAGGACGACTGGCCAAGACCCTTCAGACGCCTGTTTGTGTGGGAATTAAAAACACACTGAATGTTTCGCCTCTTCAGGTGGCTGCAAACGAGCCCGTGTTTAAAATCTCAACATGGCTGGTATCGCATCTGCAATGTTATTCTTTCAGATGCAAACCAGTGCTTTTGATCGGTCCATTATCCTACACACACGCTACAAAACCTTCCAGCAGTTTACCCTAAAGACACCCAGAAAGACATTATTATGATTTACAATATGGTGATGCCGACGACATGCATATGAAGGATAAGTGTTTTGCCACACGTAGTTCTGCTTGTGATGAATTTGTTATATTTGAACAACCAAGCAAGTTCCAGATATGTTTGTGCACAAGATGCTTAGACTAAACAGGAACTAGGGTTTTGCTGAAAGGTAAAACCAACCTGCACTCTCATCTTTATGCACAGACTCCAAACATCAATATGCAGAATTTGTAGGTGAGAGACCATATTTTTAGTACACAAAGCTTTCTGGGTTCGGCTTGTAGTCCAAATGCTATGGAGCACAGGTAAACAGTCTAATCCATCAGATAACCATCAGCTACCATCTTGTGAAGCCTGGAAGACAGACGCTGAAATCTTGGCCCTGATGTCTGCTGGTGGTACTGGAAGCTGGGCTCCAACAACCATGGCTCAGTTCATACATCCTTAATAACAGAGCTGAGTGCTCTAACTGAGCATTAACAGCCACACAAGGGTGTCATAGTATGGGAAGATGGAACTGGTGTACCGTCAACAGGAACCCCCCTCCTCCAAAACACTGACCTTTTATATAATTTTTCACCACCACCTACTTGTGCATTAACAGCTCCACAGCTGAGACCCCGTCAGCGACCCTTTAACTAGAGTAGAGATTGGAAAACAGGCGAATAAAAAGAAAAAGAAACGGAAAGCAAAATCAATACTGTAGTTTGTCCCCATGTCTCCATCCCAGCTGGACTCTGAACACGAACTGAACTGTAAACGCAGGCAGGGACACAGAGACAGGACCCTTCGTCGTGTCAGAAAGCATGTGTGCAGGCCACTCAGCCAATCCCTGCTCACACACAGACCGGTGGCAGAAACAGCCCTCGTCCACCGATCTGCACACCGAATGCAAAATAAACAGGAATGCACGGAGCAGAAGGAGCACAGCGGCGGCTAATGACACAAGTGCGGATTTTTTGGGCTTAGTGTTGCAACATTTGCTTCTTGCACTTTGTTTATTCGGCCGGGTAGAAAACCTAATCAGCCTGCGACGCCCTCAGTCAAACTGACAGGTACAGTGAACCTGGAGGATTGAGTTGTGCTGACCTTGTGCTTTCCACACTGCAATACAGACTACCTTATCACAGCTGACAGCACTCAGCCGCACCTCCCACAGAACACAATGCCCGCAAAGCGAACACAAACTGGATGGAAGAGACAGTCACGGGAACTCCCTCCCACACCCACAGACAGAGAAGACATCCTGCGGTAACCATGGAAACCCTCCACTTCCCCACAAGATGACACGACAGGTGTTGCGGGATGACCCTATGAGTGCCTGTGTGTTCACCTGGATCGCTGCTAATCAGTTGAAGGTGAGGAGGCCACAGGTGGACAAGGAAGAAGCAGGAGGACTCAGAACAGAGAGGAAGAGAAGGAGTGTGGAGGAGTGAGACGTTTATATTTCAGCCTCTAATGCTAGCCACCGGAACCAGAAAGGCATATGTGAGAAACAAGCACACACACAGTAACAGATAAACAAGTGAGGGAGGGAGTGTGGAGGAGAGAGGCAGATAGATGGAGATAAAACAAGGCTAAAGTCAGGAGGGGCACCACAACATCCACCCACAGGATTGCTGATCTGGCCCTGATGGGAGCTGCAGGTGATGGATGCTGTCCCCTTTAACTGTCTGGCTACACCAGAGCTGCACAGCCACCAAACGGATGTAATGATCTGCTGCTGATGGCACGCTGTAGTCTACAGTAGCTAATGACCATATGGCACATTTAAAGGCAGCAGCCAGAAAGGCGGTTTGGAAACTTCTGAAGTGCCTTTGGCGATCCGGTGTGCTTCATAGTGTCTGAGGAAGCAAGGGAGGATCCATCTGAAACAGACTCGGGTAACTTTGAGCTAATGAGCTGCAAATGGTCTGTGTATCAGATGTAATCCTGGCTGCTGTGACTTTGTTCATACAATCCAGCAGCTTCTGTCTTCCTCTGAGGCAGTCATGAGGAACAAAGACGATCAGCAGGTCGTTCCCCCGCAGGCCAAAAGGCTGCTGTGGACAGAAGGCAGCTCAGAAGTTGTACCACAGGTTTAGCAGCAGCAGCAGAGGTGTGAGCCCATGGCCGTCCTGGAGCTCGAGCCGCTTAACAGCTGTGTCCAGCTGTGCTACAGGGAGACACTGGGAGCTTTGTTCCCCACAGGGGGACTCAGTGCTGTGTGCCTGTGCTCATAGTTTCATTTCCACAAAGGTTAACGGCCTGTAGCTTCGACCAAAGCTGCTCTTCCCTGTGAGGAGTGTTTTCCCCCCCACACACACACGGGCTCCCAGCAGCGGGACAGCCTGGCACAGCCGCCAGGATGTGTGGAAAATTTGAAATGCGCCGAGCCAACGCTGTCCAACGCGAGCGAGCGCATTCACACAGTCCAAACGCGAGACAGGAACACAGCTCCGTGTGGGCTCCTCGTGGATTTTACCACCAGTAACAACAGTAATAGTTAAAAACGAGCGAGAGAAACAGAGAAACAAAGCGTCGTTAGCCCCACGGCCAGCCCCGCCAGCGAGAAACCATCGACAGTGTGCAGGAAGGAGAGCGCCCGATAATCACGGACACTCGGGAAACAACAACAAAAGAGTCCACGAACAGCAGGACAAACCGCACCTCTGGGACACATCAACAGGCAATCCCCGCTGCTACTTACTCAAATGAACCGGTTCCACTCGGTCCGGTGGAGGAGGAGAGTCGGGCGGTCTTCCGGCTGTGTCGGGCGGGATCTGCGCTATGGAGACTGGAGAGCTCAGGCTCGGAGCCGCGAGGGCTGAACGTAAACTGTGGCTTGCGTCATTTCACCAGGATGCCACTATTGCGCGCAGCAATGCAGCCATCTTGCTGAGGAGTGCCCCACCGAGCCACCAATCAGCGCCGGGCCCGAGCTGCACATCACCGCTGCGTAAAAACGCTCCTGAACAGCAGGAGAGCCGCTCGCATTCATGAGACACGCACGTAAATGTGCACAAAAAAGTGCTGGAAATGTACCGAGTACTCACCTACCTCTGTCGTGTACTTTTACTGTGTTTTCATTTCTTGGCACCGTATTAAAATAACCGCCAGCGAGTGTAAACATGGGATCGGTTCAGCAGATACTTGTACTTCTACTCAAGTGACAAAAACAGATTTAAATACATATTTCTGCTAAATACGATGAGCACTCTTGCAGCAGGGTTTGAATCACTCTGACAGTAATACCATGGCGCATACTGACAATTTCCCAATTACACGTCTGTCACGTTGACTCGAGTGATTTGATGGGGGTGTCCGCCCACTGCACAGAAACCTCTGTCGGAACAGAAGTGATTTTCACATCTCCTGCCTCTTTGTTCCACAAAAGCCAGCATGTGTTCATCATTTCCTCTCAAACAAGATAAAAATAATGGAACATTTTAATCACATTAGAACAGTCGGTGCAGTAAAACAGGAAAGCGACATTGTTAAACCTTCTGTTTGACTTTCTTTTTTTTATTATTAAATCAAGCACTCTGTGTTCAGACAGCAAGTTCCTCTCATTCGTTTTTATTTATTCTCACCCTGTCAACTTATTGGTTTATTTCTGCAGATCCCACAGCGCCCCCCCGTGGCGCCGTTATCCATCCCGTCGTGCTGCTGAGGGTGTGTCTGCTTCACCCTACATGGTCCAGAGGCTGTTGTGGTGTGAACCAGAACCTGAGCAAACAGCCCTGTAGTAATTTCAGTCAACATACATATTTACACCGACACGCGACTTAGTAAAGCCTTCAGCAATATCAAGCTCGGTGCTGAGATCCCGCAGCTTATCCATCACCAATCCTCATCAACTGTGATCAACGTGTACATACAATAAGGCCCGAGACCACCAAACAAGTAAACCTATGAACACGTTTAAATAAAACTGATTGGTCAGTGGGTTAATTTGTGAGAAAGCCACTGAGTTAAAGTGGTCAGAAATGCATAGAGAGAACAACAGTGAAGTAATGTGAAGTGGAAAGTGAGACAAAGTTAGAAACAGTGTGGTCCATGTCATGGTCATAATCCATCAGATAGAATCTGCTCAGACAAAACAGAAAGTGTAAGAACCTAAAAACAACTCCCTTATGGCCCAGAGACAGTACGTGGGTCGCCTTGGCACGCGATACCATTTGACGAGGGCAAGAGAATACATCATCCCCAGCTTCCTTTCGATTCATAAGACTGAGGCCGGTGACACGTGAAGATGCACTTCCTCGCGGTCGCTCCCCGTGGCGGGATCAGACCAGTCACAGGGCAGAACGCACCTAACGTCTGTCAGAGCTCATCCTTTTCCATCTGCTTGAAGGCCTCCAAGTCTTCTCGCCAATCAGCCAGCAGTTCGTCAACCGACTGGCTGCTTGAGTCCGTGTCTTCCTCGGGCTTCTCCTCCTTCTCCAAGTTTCTGTCCTCTTGAGGCTGAGCCACAGCCGGCTCCGCCTCTGCAGGTTTGACTTCCTCTTTTGGTGCACTAACTTCCTCTGCAGGACTAGTATCTTCATCCACTGGACTGACTTCCTCCGGAGCACTCTCGTCTAGCTCCACCGTGCTCATCTGCGACTGGCCTATAGGTTCGTGTGAGGTGGGAGTCGTTGCCTCAGTCAAGCAGTCCTCCTCCCTTTCTTGCACATCTGCACCTGAAAAGGAAGCAGGGGCGTGAGATGAAACAGCTTTACACACAAACACTCCTCCCCTCCCTCCTCTGCAATCTATAGATGCCTCCTGGTAACCATTCTCAGTCAAAAAATAGAACCGTTTTCATCAAGAGGCTGACAACTAAAACAGCATGATGCTGAATGTGAGTCATGTTTCCCAGAAGATAAAACCTTCCTCACATAGCTCCACAACTAAACTGAGAGTCGGCTGCGAAAACGAACCTGGCAGACGGATGCAGTGTGAATTTGACACAGATCTGGTCAGCGATAAAGCGTTTTCAGTCTGTTACCTCTTCTAAAAATGCAGCCGCTTTTCAGCTGCAGATTGTGAGCGAGTTAAGGAACGAGTGCGCCCGTTTAGGACTGCCGCTAACCCAGAGGCTTGCATGATTCAGGTGCAGATGGGTGCAGGCGATCTGGTCATTATGGTGTCACAGTGGCTCTGTGGTTGCACAGACTCGCCATTAATCAAAGGATCTGAGATCCAGGGTCTGCAGAGTGCACAGCAGATGCTCAGACCCAACCGCTCCTACGGTGCAGATGTGCAACTGGAAGTCATTCTCATAATAACGGCCTCTCTTTAAACTGTTCAGGATTCGTTAAAAAGATTTGTTTTTACAGCTGTTTATATCAAAGTAAAAGCAGATAAGTGTGGTTGTGTGGCTTCCTGTGAAACCTATGATGACCAAAGACAGAAAAAGCTGCTATGACTTAAACTCTTCGAGGGAGGAAATAGCAAATGACACATTTCTGTGATTGCACCAAGCTTCTTTGTGAAAGTCAGAAACAGAAACCTGAGGCAACGAGCCAGACTGCACATGATGACGACCGTCAAGCATTACTACAAAGAGGAAAAACAGAGATTAAAGAAGAGAGGGGAAAAAAAGCGCATACTTACTGCCCTCAATCAGGCTTCCAGGAAGAGGTTTACCTTTGAATATGGCCGCTGCTCATCAAAAAGGACAGAGTTTGCAAGAAAGAGAAGAAAGCAGGACAGAGAAGAGAGAAAGGCACCGTTACACAGCACAGAGAAAAGGAGGGAAAGAGCGATAAGGATGCAAACCTCCCCCATTTCCCATTATAACCACAACAAGTGGGTGGTTTTGGAATAAGCCGCAAGCTCTGAGACTTCAAATAACGCCCGAATCCCTGCACCCCATCTTTATTTTATGAAGCCACGTTAATGCTCAGTCAGCGGAGGCATAAATAAGCACACTGACGTGATGAGTCTCACGAAGCGAGTGGAGAGGAACAAAGAGGAACCATTAGGGAGAGTGTCACACCTCTGTCTCTGGCTTTGTCGCTCAGCAGCACCTCCACCTCTCTGTACTCCTTCAGCGCCTCCAGCAGGATGTTGCCTTCCTTGTGGAACAGGAAGAGGAGAGGCAAGGTGATGTCATCGGTGCTGCGGCCATCCCCCGCCATCTGAAAGAGTGGAGCTGTGTCGCTGCTGCTGCCCTCGTTATCGTCTGCAATGATATGGGGTTTTTTGTTTTTTTAAAACAGCTGCTCGTTTTTCTATATGAAACATAAAAAGAACTTATTGTTCGGGAATCTGGTCAGAAAAGTGTTGCTTTGCTGTTTAATCACGATGCTGTGAGCAGAAAATACTGGGCTGGCTGTCTTTGAGATAATTAGGTTGTCGAGCGCTAATCTAGTCACTGAGCAGTCATCTGCTGCTCGCGCTCACCAATGACTATGCCTCCAATGGCGCCAGCCTTCTGGATGTGCCGGGCCTTCTCTGCAAACATGCACTGACCCCTCTGGAGCAGAGCGATGTGACCCTGGATGTACTCGGCGTTAACGATCTCACTGCAGCCGCTGTAGGGCTCAGCTACAGTGACAAAGCCCCGCACCTGCACAGACGAGGCGGAAAAGAGGCGAAGTTACAGAAAGACACTAACAGCACGTATCTCAGAGCTCTGCGAGCAAGCACTCGTCTCTCCATCTGTGACCCTGAAGAGGAAACGTGAGCGCCTCGCTTACAAAAAAAACAACAGAAGGACCCTTCAGTGACCACTTGTAACCCCGAAGCTTGGCGAGCCCACTCACCCCTGTGGAACTTTTGGACAGATCCGTGCCAAACTGTGCCGGGCCGGCGGTCAGCACCACCCTGCCAAAGAATGGATGTGAGACGATTTGAATGGCTCTCGGAGGCAGCTGCTCTTTCTGCTGCTGACTGGACAGCTCCATCATCTCCTGCATGAACCGCACGCCGTCCTCCGCTGCCACTGCGCTCACCGCCTGCGGGCGACAGAGCGGGAGAGAGCGTTTAAAGGGTGTAAGGACCTGTGAAAGTCATCTGGCCCAAAATGTCGGATATCTTGTATGCGCACATGCTCTTCTGCATTTATTACTTATAAATTATAAAGAAATATTTTCAGATTTTAAAAGATATTTTTCCCCCATTGCTTCCAGAGACTGACTGTGTGGTCAGAGCGGTTCGTAATGAGCTTCTTAAACCTGGTTATTCTGATTCTAATGATCAGAGCGAAACAGCTTAGAAGCAGCAGTAAACCCACTTATGTCAGCTATGGATACTGTGTTTGTTGACCTGTGTAGCATGCTGGACCAGCTGAACCCTGCCATCCTTTAGGTGGATGAGACTGACTCCCATCCTCCTCAGCAGCTCCAGATGTTCAGGGTTGTTTGCCATGAAGTCCTGAGCCCTGAGGGGAGGACGGCCCATACCAGGTTCCCTGAGAGGAGGCATGGGAAGAAGCAGAGAAAATGAAAGACAGAAGAGGTGAGCGACTATAGAAAACAGATCATTACTGGCAGCCAGGTTTAACCTGTTTAGCATGCATACCTGTAAGGGGCAGGGCGCGGGCAGCTCTTATCAACGGCACTACGGATCGGTTCTCTCAGGATGCGAGGGAAGGCAGGGTCAGGAAACAGGAGGTGCGTATTGGGACAAGTCCAGTCAAAATTTGAGTCGTCCAGCTCCTCATCTGACTGAAACATCAGGAACCAGACGTTTAAATCAAAAGGTGTCCATGCTTTCATCACTTTCTAAAAGTTTTGTTACAGTGGAATCGTTTTCGTCACCGTTCGATTTGAGGGAGCAGGCGAGGAGTGAGGGGCCATGGAGAGAGACAGGGGCAGCAGGTGTGCCTCAGTCGTGAAGACGTAGTCCTCCACGTCAAACGGTATGTCGTGCGGTTCAGCAAACAGCAGGAACAGATACTTAAACATCTCAGCGAGGAAGAACGAGTCCATTCTGGGGAAAAAAAGACCAAATAAATTCTTTAATTTCTGGGAACTGCAAAGAAGTTTCCTTACTGCACAGCGACATGGATGCACATGTTTGATTCAGCAATCGGAGACACCCTCCCCAGATTCCTATCTTCTCCCAGTGTAGTTTATAAAATGCTTTTGCCACAATCCCCATCCAAAGATTAAATGATGGCACACCATCGAATGTGATAACATTTTGTTTTGTCCATGCATTATGTCCTGTATGCAAATCTAATGTGGTGTAAGCATATCTAAACACAGTGCCTGGTTTCACAATCGTCATTCAAATAAGGAGTCTATCGTTCCCACCGATCCTCGTGGCTGCCTGTCCGTACATCCTTCATTGCTGCAAAGCCGCAGGGAACACGAGCAAAGCGATTGAGGTTGTCCATAATGGTGCGACCTGCCTCCAGGTAGTAAGGGTCTCCTGTGGCCTGGAAGAACGAGAGGGCAGGAGTGTGATCACAACACAAGGAGAGCACATCAGTGATTTTTAATGAGACTACATATCTATAAACACATATCAGTGATCTGTATGTTGAAGGGTGCTTAATTATTCCAGCATTTCTGACAAACTAGATAAATTCTCATGCACCTTGAGATGTGTCAGAAACATAGTAGAAAAAGCAGGCTTAGCATAAACTACTGCATGATATTAATCCCGCACTGTGAAATGAGAATGCCTGCATTATGTCACACTACTTGATAAATTACCTTGTAAAGGAAATAGGTGCTCTCTGCAAATTCAGGCCTCAGGGGATGTTGGGCCCAGTGTACCCTGAAATCAGTAGTGAAGGCCTGAGGACAACCGGAGAAGGACAAAGGGGTCAGCGCAATCGTGCTAAGCAGCGTAAATAGAACAGACAGATGAAGGGAAAATGCAGCAGTGTAGCAATAAATGCAAGCTTGTTCGTTTCAAACTGTTTTAGTTGGCAGCACAAGTCACATGAGGTTATCTGACCGAGTGGTTAAATTTCACTGAGAAGATGAAGCCAACAGTGACAGACTACCTCTGGCAGGAAGTTGTGTTTTTTGGTAACTTGGTACAACATCTCATGAGTCTCGATGGCAGGCCGGATATCTCCCTTCAGCACCTGGGACATAAGAAATGTTAGTCGTGTTACTGAAATGCTAAACGACCAGCAAATGGTTCGAGTTCACGTGATCTAATCTGACCTGCAGCCCTGGGAAGAAGGCCAGCAGAGAGTCCATCCAGGTGCGAGCAGGAAGCAGAGGTTTGTGGATGTGGACGTCCAGCAGCAGAGGAGGCTGGCTAATGTACTTCATGATAGATGCGTAGTGCTAAATGGGACACGCAAAGAAGACACAACCGTTAAGATAAACAGAACAGACTATATTTTGTTTTATTACTTATTAACTGTAAACTGTGAGCCGGTTTGGTGTGACTTGGCAGGTGTGTGCATGTTTCCAGTCCCGTCAGTGAGAAGAGAAAAGATAAATACAGAAATCTGTCATGTATAAAAAAGTTCAAACTATTCTTCTTGGGTAACAAAATGTTCTAGGAGCGTCACACGAACAGCGACCTTTGTGATCAAGGACTCGGCTCAAGCGAGCAATCTTAAATCTGTAACGCTGCTTCATAAGGGAGATGCCATTGTGACAAATGCTATTATTCACACAGTGAAGCATCAGATTACTCCAGCAAAGTGTGTGTCTGTGTGTGTGCGTGCTTACAATATTGAACCGTTCCAGAAACAGGTCATCTCCCAAGAGGACGTAGGCCTTTAGCAGGTATTCGTAATACGAATCAATTCCCGCTCCGACTCCGCTGTCTGGAACACACAAAATCATCACTTTATAAGACAAGAGGAGTCAGAGGACACACAAGAGTTCTAGTTCACCCACAAGATCCTACCGTACTTCAAATCCCTTTTCCTATTTCCTTCCTTCAATAACAAATACTGCCCCAGTCTTTCTCTCTCTTCCTCAGTCACAAGTCCTCCCTGTACATGCTCTCTCACCTCTTCGGACCCACTCTCCAGAGTGGATGTTGATAGTGGTTCCCACCAGATTGCTGTTTCTCTGCCTCTTCTCCCAAAGAAAGTCCAGAGCTCTCCGGGCATGGGCCTGTGATAGGGGAAGGGTGCTTTATCGATTAACCAGGAAAAATCCATCTGCAGCAGCTCTGCACTCATTGAAGGATTACAGAAACTGACTCTGTGCTTATTCAGCAGTTTACTGCTGCCAGGAACAAAAACAGTGTGGAGCACAGAGAAAGCCAAAGAAAAATACCTGTAATCAGAATAACGCTGATTTAAAAAAAAAAACTAAACACAGAGCAAATATTTCCTGATGTGACTCGTTTTATTATATTTCCACAAGCGGCTTTTTAAAAAAGGAAAATGACACGTGCAGAGGATAAATAAAGGCATATTTAGCTGAATGACAACATGGCGTTGTGCTTACTGGAATAGTTAAAGGAAACGAGACTTGGCATTTTAAATTACTTGACTTTATGTGAGGTCAAAAATCTGCAGGGCAAACTAATGAAACAGAAACACCATCAGGTGCTTCCTGATTAACATCAGCGCAGAATTGAACAGAAATGATGACAAGCAGCAATTTCAAGTCTGCGTGCACTTGTGTAACAGCAAAAAGGGAACTGGGAAGATGTTTTTGTTCTCAAAAAGAGGTGACTGAGCTGAGTTTACTCAGTTACTCTAAATATGTGCAGCCCCAGGCGGAGGGTAAAACACAGGTGGTTACGGTGTATCATCATTAAGATACGGGCACTGTTAAAAAAGTACATGTTAAACAAGAAAAAACAGAACGACATCTCACCTGTAAATATGAGACACTACGTGGCATTATAATATTTACATATCATTACATAACAAGGTGGTTTCATAAAGGCAAGGATCTGCAAACTGATCTCAAATGAAACTTAAACTGCATGTTGGGTGTGGCTGCTTGAGACACAATAAGAGCTCTCAGACAGCCATCAAGTGCAGGGTGCAGAAACGGTGAGGTGATACAACTAAAACAGAGACATGTGGTGTGTAAGTGACTGCAAATGTTAAAAAGACTAACAGCTCAATCTGAACTAGATCAGCAGAGGGAAAACGGATGATGGAAAAAGATGAGCCGATTTTAAATTACTGCTGAAATGTGTTGCTCATGATGCTTTGCTGAGTGCTAATGTCCCCGCTGCACCACGTGATCATACGACCGGCCACGTGTTACCTCAAACACAGGGTCCCCAGTGAAACGGCTTAAAGCGGCAAACTCCAGGATGATGGTTCCCGCGCACGCTGTGCAGGTGTCCGTTTCCGTGCCCGTCCTCGTCTCGGGCCCCCTGACCCCATGTTTCAGGTTCACCTGTCAATCGGAAAGGAAAAGAAAAACATTAAAACTCTGCTTTGAGAGACGCGTTTGATCTTGCGAGAGGATTTGAAAACAAGTCGGCCGAGAGAACTTCTGCATCGGGGAGCGGTGACAGCTGCGAGCGGTGACAGCTGCGAGCGGAGCAGCGAAGCAGAAAATGGAAACATGAAGCCGTGAAGTGAAAGAATGCCCCGAGCAAACGCAGGTAACTGTTTGCGGTATGTGAATAAACTCAAACATTTATTTTGTAATACACATAAAACAAAACATCTTTACTAAAGATTCTGCAAGTCTTCTATTTTTTTCCATCGCACAAACGTGGATCGCCTCTATGACTGCGTCACATATGACCTGCACTCTTCTTACTGAACAACAAGCGAGCTGCTGCTATCCTCCAAGCCGCAGAACATCAATAACACCCCTTTTTTTAAAAACTACATTTGGAAGCCTTCTGTGCATTTAATAAAAGAAGTAACACTGCTAGAGTTGGCTTTTGGCTTTATTCTTGCAAGAAGGAATTCAGTCAGTACAAGGTACTCATGGCGTTGTCCTGAGGAATTCATCTAAGGATCCATACCCTGCTTATATAAGCCCCCCCCCCCCACAATCTGTTGCCAGGCAGAAAAACAGCCAACCTACCCAGATCAACCACAGCTCAACAGGATATATGCAGCATGTAAGTTAAACAAAAATGTAACTGCCCAGAGGCAGGAAGCAGGACACTGCCTCAATTAGGGAGACCCTGCATACCTGCACTTCTACGACCTGCAGGGGTCAAGCCTACATCAGCTTACATACAGTCTGTAATTCCACCCAAGTGTTTCTGTCTCACCCTGGGATAAGGCAGGCCGCTGCTGGTGTTGAATGCGGGCAGCAGTCGAAGCCCCAGGTCTTTGGCCATGTGTAGGAGCTCATCCTGGTACCACTGCATGTGCTGACCTCCTTCTTTCAACATCACGGCCATGGAGTGTCCTCCCAGCAGACCTCTGATCAGACGCACGCACACACAACATCCACATACAGCGAATTTAGTACAACGCAATCCTATCATTTTAAAATGTGGGACAGTGCACGGGCTTGTATTTGTTGACTTTAACTATCTGAAGACAATTTAATCCAATCTCACCCGAGGACTCGAATGTTGGTCTCAAAGACGGACACGACGATGTCGTTGTCCAGCCGCACGTCTGACAGGACTCGCCTCACTGCGTCTTCAAACTCTGTCGTCTTATTTAAAAGCTGCAAGCCAGAAACGGATGACTGTGAAACTGGGCTCAATTACACATAGTTTAAATATCAAATGAAATGCACTGGAAAGAAAAATAATCCCAGAAATACCTAACAGGGAATTTATATTTAGTATTAAGGACTCTAGACACAGTGCTCAGATTTAATTGTTAAGCAAAACAGCATATGGAATCATCTGTTCTACACAGCCTGCGATTCTTATTCATTTATTATTTTTCATTAAACAAATAAACATCAGAAGCAAACAAAGCCTACTCACCACCAAAGTGTCCAGAGTATCGATGAGAGTCAGCGAAAACCTTTCAGGGGGAAATCGTAGCAGTTTATCAAGAGTGACACAAACAGACAAAACTTCCTGACGAGCTCCAAAGCAGTAAGGTAAGTAAATCGCCTCGGACTGCTGTGGTCATAACAAAGGCAGCCTGCTACTCACTTGCCAAGTGCATCATCTATGTCTCCACGACTGGGCTCGAGCCCACGGACTCGTCCTCTGCACGTTAGAGGCATCAGCTCATCAGCTGGGTACGCATGGTCCTGGGAAACACACAAACACACTTTAGACAAAGTGCTGATGCTGTTGACTGGACTGTTTGTTCGCAGATTTGAACAAATAAATAATGAACTTCACTCAGCTCTTCTGTTTACTCACCATATAGTTCTGATATGCATGATCAAACATCTCAACCACTTGGTTCCTTAAACAAAAGCAGAACGGACAGAAGTCAGCAGGTATAACATCTGCTCAGATGAGAAAAAGCACGAGTGTTTTTTCTTCAACTTACTTCAATCTCTGCTTCTCCTCCCGGGACATGGCCTGTCCAGGGCTACATAATGCTCCAAACAGCATCAATAATAACAGTACTAGTGGCATTGCGGTGTGCTGGGAAGATTACAGCTAAATGCATACAAACCTAAAAGTACACTATCTAATCTTTGAGACCACCCTGACAAACTAACTTATGCCATCCCAATCATTCTTTTTTTTTTTTTAGCTTTCCCTGTGAGGTAATGTCTAATGAGCAATGCTCAAAAACAGCACGAAGAGTTAGTTTTGGCTACTTCCACTCTATCGGTGTAGACCCCAAGGAGTGGCTAGGTAAAATGTGCGTCCACAGCTGAAACTACAGGTAAATATCTCAGCAGGAATGAGTTCAAGTAACCAGATATTTAAGCCTAGCTGACAGTATGTGCCAGCGACTGGTTGTAGTGGAAATGTGCGCCACCTCTTGGGAACGGGTCCCTGTACGTGTCACACCTGTTTACGTTCCCAGGTTCTCACCTGGGCTGATTCTACACAGGATGTGTGACACGTTGTCATGGAAAACCCTGACGTTACATTTAAAACCCCATTAAGACGAAACCACGCCGTGCCAAAACCAATCCAGCTGGAAACCAAACCGCTGTTTTCCAGATGTTTTCGCCTAACACACCAGTGGGGAATGTTGGGAAAGCTTCTCTTTTTTACGTTATAACGGTTCCCGGTGATCTTTATAACTCAACGTGAGCCAAACCAGACTGTTCCGAGTTAACAGTCCTTGCCTTATCTGTGTTTATAACTCCTGTCCTCAAACAGCCTGGAACAAATTAAACCAAGAGTTAAGGCAACACTTCCGGCTATCGCCCGGCCTGTTAGATGAAAAGCTTACTACAGGAGAGTTAATGATTTCCTCCTCTTGACAGCTCTCTATCGTCTGCTACTCAGAAGAAGCCGAGCACTTGTCGGTCTCTAATTAGCTGAGCGGCGCTAACTAGCCGGGCAGGTGACAACGGGCGACCCGGGAATACGAGATGGGTCGAAAAAACACCTCTCCATCGCTGAACGGCGGGCCTTTC
The DNA here is from genome assembly GCF_051167445.1 of Perissodus microlepis. Taxonomy (NCBI): domain Eukaryota; kingdom Metazoa; phylum Chordata; class Actinopteri; order Cichliformes; family Cichlidae; genus Perissodus; species Perissodus microlepis. The sequence continues at coordinate 32,182,323 of NC_140482.1, read as the reverse complement.
CTGGGTATCTTCTCCGTGTTTTTTGCGATTAAGTTGATAATTTCGCCGTACGGCTGTGTTTCCCCAAGCTAGCTGCCGTCAAAAAACCGGATGCTGTTACGATGAAAACGTCAACAACATCCGCTTCCTGGAAGAGCAGGCGTTGTGGTCGTAGGTTTTATTTGTCCTGCAGCACTTTCTGTCAGGCTCAGAGATGCAGTTAAAGAGCTATCGGTTGGGATTTAATGTAACTCCGAGTCAGTAACCAGCCTGGCAGAAAACACATAGGCATACTGATGATGTTTGTATGGGAGTTACACACATTACACCTCCGGTAGCATGACGGTTACACAACGAGGCGGAAGAGCTACCTGACAGTCAAAAATGAGGAACAAAAAATAAATTTTCACTCCTGTGTCGTTCATGAAAGCTCGGAAAAAGTACAATCACAGCGATTAAATTTGCAATCACGGCGTTTAATCTAAGGCAAAAAACACAATAATATTCTAATAATTATCAGTACCGCAGACGAAACAAATTCAGCCAAATATCTGTCATTTTATGTGAATTCCTGCTTTCATTATGTTTTCTTTGTTTACTATTAGTAACTTTTGCTTGTATTGCACAGCGTTATTGCTCCCCGCCTGTAAAACTAGATATTTCACTTATGTGACTGTCCCGTAACTGTATGGCCACATACAAAATCTATTCTAACTTTTTACTACTTTTCTGTACGCGCTGGTAGCGCTACAATTAAAAAATATCCTGATGGAAATTGAATGCACCATGAATGCTGAGTAAATTCAGTCCTATCAATACATTAAAAAAACAGTCTGATATGTGTGTGCGTGAAGGTGAGGAAGGTATTTAATTTGAAATATTTTAATATAAAAGCGGATAAAGTTCATATTTACTTGTTATCCAATTCCCCCCCCCCCCCCCCCCAAACTAACTACATTTCCCATGAATCTTTGCGATGTCACTTGACGTTTAGTTGTTTGATGTTCACGTGACGAGCATTTCAGCAAATCCTTGTCCAAGAAAACAAGTTATAACCAGAGATCCACTTCCCTTAAAACTGGAACCTGTGCCAGCGGCTCCCAGAAGGAAAGACCGTGCAGGTAAGCTGGAGATCGTCTTTGGAGCTGCTTTTGATGCTCCATAATTTCCTTTTCATAGTATATCAGTTTACAACCCATCTTCTGTTTACACACCGTGCCCCTGCGCTCTGTGATGTATTATAAAGTTTGTTGCTCGCCTGTTTGTTTTGCGGTGTTTCTTTTGTTTCACTCCAGTGTGCCTCTCTATGCCAGAACATGATGTCTATCATGGCTCCTGCCGCCGACAAAAAGCTCACAGGACTTGTTGCAGCCACATTCACTCCGATCACCAGTCAAGGGTAAGGAGATCTGAAGCCTCTTTCCTCCCGTGTGTCTGTTCAGTAAAAGTGTGTGAGATGTATTGAAACTGGGGAGGCGCAGGGACGGGCATCTTACACACCTGTTGTCAGGTATTGTTATTTGCCACATGTGTAGGTCTATATTTTTCACATTCTCCCAAAACAGTGAAATCAACCTATCAGTGATTGGACCTTATATTGACTACTTGAAAGAGAAGCAAGGTGTAAATAACGTGTTTGGTAAGTTTACCTGTGGATTCTTTCTTTTTATATTTGTGTTTTTTCTGTATCCCCACCTGAATCAACTCTAATATTGCATGATTCATCCGCTGATTTGTAGACATACTGTTGTTTTACTGTGGTAGATATGTTGCTCCTTTGTTAATCACATTAACCCTCTTCCCTGGTGTTAAAAATAATCTAAAGTATGGTTTTATATGTAGTCAGAGTTGGATAAAACCATAGCAAGTTAGCTGAATTGCACAACTCAATAAAACATTATTGACTTCTTATAAAAATCCCATGTAAGCATTTAACTAATGATTCCTTCTGAGTATAATATCCAGCTCTTTAGAAACTTTGCATCAATTTTTACTCGAATTATTGCCTTTATGAAATATTGTATATCACATCTATCATATCCATGCAAGGATGCAACACACTGGTCTCCTGCAACTGCTGGGACGGTGTATTCAAAATTAGTCCCAGCTAATGCATACCTTTGGTGTGAAATGTCCACAGATAAACAGAGAAAACAAAGAGTTACCGCAAAAATCAACTCTGGATTATGAATGCAATGTTTTTGTTGAACTTGCAGTGACGTGTGGCTGGAGGCAAACTAGCCCAGAGAAAAGAATGAAACATGCAAAGAAACCCCACTCAGTCTCAACCTTTGAATATTTCTTTGTGTAATCTGATTGGTGGGATTATTCTGCAGTTTTCCTGCTGTGTCCAGTCCACAAAACACTAAAAACCAGGTGCCGTGAGGCAGTTATTGCACCGTTGTTCCTCCAGGAAACCAACCTCCACAGGGTGCCTTTTTAATGCTGCTGTTAATGAAGACCATTGCTTCCTCGTGTAATAATATTCCTGGGAAAAGGGCACATTGGTCTTTACGCTTGTTATTTGCAGTTTAAGCATTCTTCTTCAGTTCAGACACTCATCCTTGAAATTTCTGCTCAAGCTGAAGTAGATTCCCACGTCTCGAGTGCCGGCTGTTATCTGCGGCTCTTTTGGTGGCACATACATGGAGAAATGTTTAGATAATGTCAAGATCCTGCCCTTTCCTCTGCACAGCTCTCCCCGTGAGCCAGGCGTGACTCTGGAATGCTTACCGCTTCATTTTCCACTTCACCAAAAGCCCTTTGAATCACTATAGCTCAGCCTGAGCTTCTCCTGTGTTAACGTCTCATTTCCACACTACTTTCTGTGAGTGCTTAGTCAGCAGAGGATGTTTGTGCTGATCTTTGTACCTCATTGTGTTTTTATGCTCTTCCAGCTCTATTTAATTTCCCCATCATTGTCTGCACCACTGCTTTCTAGACTTGAAATAGTTTTGTGCTGTGAATTATCGCACAGTTAGCAGTCTGTGGCGCAAGTTCCACGATGACTGGTTCGCAGTGGCGGTTTCCTTCATTTCTTACAGTTTTTCTATCCTTTGCTGAAGTGGTGGCAAGTGGGCTGTGCTAGACTATTATAGGCTACGCCATCCTTTTATGTCTATTTATTGACATGCTTTTTGATCTTGTTTGGTTTTTAAGACTGAGAATCTTGAGATTTAAGTTTCAGTGATGTGGAACTTGGACAGACGTTTCTTTGCTTGCAGTGAATGGCACCACGGGCGAGAGCATGTCTCTCAGTGTGGAAGAGAGGAAGCTCCTGGCTGAGGAGTGGTGTCGAAAAGCAAAGGGCAAGTGAGTCATTGCAGGCAATTAGATTTTTACTCAAAAAACCCCCAAATTACGCAAAAAAACAAGCACATGCACATTGTAGCTATTCCCTAGAGTCACCATGGGCTTTAAAGTGTTAAGTATACAGTTAAAAAATAGATATTGAGGAAATGTTCTCCTCTCCACAGGATGGATCAGGTGATTGTTCATGTTGGCTGCCTGAGTCTTAAAGACACCCAAGAACTGGTGAGTTACGTCATGATTCCATTTTCTGTCGAGCTCCTGTGTGAAAATATGTTTAAATTTAGTAACACAGGGTTAAAGTGGAGTTTCCGCCACATTGACCTAGTCAGGCAGTATCACAGGCTTAGCCTCGCCTTAACCTGAGGTGTACACAACATGGCCATTAGATAAGTCAGATTTAATATTAGCAGTGTGTTCAGGCACCACATGTGCCCGCAGTAAAAATAAAACACTGTTTCTATATTACTTTATATTAAATGTGTTCAGTTTAAATGGTAAAGCTATTGAAATGTGAGGCAGTCACTGTGTTGCAGGGGGCTGAGTCCAGGAAATATCTGGTCCCAGTCAGCGAATAATCTGGCACATGACGTCCTGTGTGACAGTCATGTGTCAGTTAAAGAACAGCATGTTGTTTGGTGCGGGTTAGAGGTCCGTTCATTGTGTCACAACCCTGCTTAAAAGAGTCTGACAAAGAAGTCAACAAATCAAACTTATGTGTGTGTCTGTCAGCACATGAGCGTGCATGCAAGGCCTGAGTGCACAGTAAGTCTGAGCGAGTGTGTCAAAGAGGAAAAAACAGCCAATCAGGAGGAGAGGAGAGAGCAGACTGTGAGGCCTGGTGTAAAGTCTCCAGAGCACATGATGTCGCACATGATGTCACACATCACGTGACCAGTCAGAGATGTTATCAGGCAATGGTGTTTATTGTGGTGATTAGAAATCTATTCAGAATATCCAAATGTCATAGTTAATAATTTGCCTTGTTATTAATATCTAATTAGGTTTTTCTTTCTTTTCCTTTTTTTTTTTTTTTTTTTTTTTATTTTATTTTTTTTTAGATAATTGATAATCCATTCATTTCCTATCTTTCATTGTCCTTCTTCCAGGCTCACCATGCAGCACAGATTGAGGCCGATGGTATAGCAGTCATTGCTCCGTCCTTCTTCAAGCCCAGCAGTGCAGGTGTGTGATGTTTTTAGACATGCATATTGCAGCATTAATAACACATTTCATACATGACAACATGTGAGCCTAAACAAAAACCTCTGCATCTCTTTTCTTGTCACCCCGCTTCAGATGTTTTGAGGACCTTTCTCCAGGAAGTGGCTTCAGCTGCTCCAACTCTGCCCTTCTATTATTATCATGTCCCATCAGTCACTGGTGTTAACGGTGAGGCAGTCTGAGATTTGGACATTTCTAAGTATTTAAATTTCATATGTCTTTTATAATGTGTGGTTTGTTTTTTTTTCCTGTTTGTTTTATTTCTTCAGTGAAAGTGAGAGAACTAATAGAAGGTATTGAGAAGGTCATCCCTTCCTTTAGAGGCGTCAAGTTCACTGGGAGTGACCTGATGGACTTGGGCCAGTGTATCAGTTACAGTCCGCCTCACTGGTCAGTCCTCTATGGCGTGGACGAGGTCAGTCTTTCCTCTTTTTGTAGCCTGTTGTCACTTTAACCTTAGCCGTGGAACTATCCTAAAAAATGTAATTTGTTTTAAAAATAGCAACTTCTAGGAGCTTTGGTAATGGGAGTCCATGGAGCAGTTGGCAGGTGTGTGTGTGTGTGTGTGTGTGTGTGTGACTTTTCATTTGCACAATGCTCTGTCTTTATTCCTTCTCTATGCTCAGTAGTTTTATTTCTCTGCACGCAGCACATATAATTACGTAGGATGTCACGTCAACAAGCTCATATCAGCGTTCGAGACCGGCGACCTCGTCCAAGCCAGGACGATACAGGTACTGCTGATCTCTCTACCGCTGCTGTGTGTCCTTGATCATTTGTACCACTTTGCTCACATCTGTACATCTTTAATCTGATTTCCACGAGCAGTTCAAGATTCAGGAGCTTCTGAGTTTTGCCATCAAACTTGGTGAGTGATAGCTTTGCACTGACGTAGTAATCCTCTAATGGTGTCTTTTTTTTCTGCATTTTATAATGTGCTGTTGTTGCTGACAGGTTTTGATGTGGGAGTAAACAAACAGTTGATGAACGAGCTGTCGGGCTTGGATCTGGGACCCCCTCGTCTCCCGTTGATGACATGTCCAGCTGCTCGTGCTCTGGCCATCAAACAGAAATACGACAGCATCTTTCCTGAATAACTTGAACATGCTTGAACATCCCTCATTCCAATAATAGATTACACAGACTCTCTCCAAAGAGTTTCTCCATATTGTTAGGTCTTTACCCAACTGTGTTAAGTGTCCTTGTATTAGTTAATTGTGAACATGACATTATACAGGACTATGCAAAAGTCTTGAGCCACCCTTCATTCCTTTATATTTTCCTTCCAAGGAGCCAGACTTTCTTATAATCTTTAAGTTCTCGAGGCTTTCAGAAAGCTGCTTATTCACTCACTTTTGATCCAGTCCTTGTACCTGAGCATTTCCAGAGGAATGTGAATGATTCAAGCATGAAAAGGTTCCTAACTCAGGGAATGAACCAGCATGCATCTGCTCTTATATAACTATCATTAGCTTACAGCTTTAAGTGTTTGAGGTATGTGCTAACTACAAAATAAAGACAAGATGATAGTTTATTGAATTTAAATGAAATTTGCAGATTGTTTCAGTGGAGTTTAATAAACTCAGCTGTCTGGTCCTTGCTATCTAAAATATAACAGGACACCGGAGTATATTCTCGAGCATCTCACACTTCTGATAATCAGTTGTCTGCTTGAGGTTTATTCAGCTGTGTTAAAACTATAATTTTAATCTCAGCCAAACCGATTTACTCAGGAATAAATAAAATACTGAAAAAAGCCAAACAATAACATTTTTAAGTTATCTAAGTGACTTATATATCATGTTTAACCTGAGTAGCGAAAGATGGCGGTGGGTTTGAAAACGATTTGCGAGGAGTCCGGTGTTCTCACCGGCTCTAGTGAGCCTTGAACCCCGGCTAGCTATCGAGCTGGTGGGTGACGTCTCCGAAAACGTCGGGGCGCTTTTGAAAATATGTGGTGTCTTGATAAACTGAGCAGATATTTGAGGTTTATACAGCTACATTCTCGCCTGAAAATATGTTAAACGTTTATTTTGTGACCTAGAAAGAATAATAAGAGTAATATTAAAACTAACTAGCTGCCGCCATTGTTGGAAACTGAGCAAGGCCGCGATGGGCCGCGCTATGAATTCTGGGACACAGTTTTTTCTTCTTCGGGGTTTAATGGCAGCTGGCATCCTTGTACATGCAGTGCTGCCATCTTCTGTTTCAGTCCGTTATTACAGTCTTAAATCCTACTACTTATTCCTGCGTCTTTTGGGATCTTACAAAGCTTCAAACGACGCGTTGACTATTAAATTAGTCCTCGACGATTTTGATAGTCGACGTAATCGTGGCAGCCCTACCTGAATCTATGAAAAGTATCAAAGATGATGATAATTAGACATAAAACATTTTTTGCACCAACAAGATGATTCCCAAACAGCTATTAGCCAAAAAATCCTGGCATATTTTAGCACGATGTGCAGTGTCTCCTTAAAAGTCTGTGCAAAGTGGACAGAAGAAGAAGTCTTACCTGCTGCCGATGAACAGTATCTGAAAGTCATGTCCTTAAAAAAAACATGAAATAATTGAAAGTTTAGTTCATTATTTTGTCAATATGTACAGCGGTACACCAGCGAGATGGTGCTCCATCATGTCTGTGAAGGTTCTCAGTCATCCAGGTCATCGTAGTCTAAGAAGCTTGGAAAGAAAAGTGTCTGGACTTCTTTAAGTTTCCTTGAAGACGTTTCACCTCTCATCCGAGAAGCTTCTTCAGTTCTAAGAGCAATTTATTGTGGTGACACTCATATAGGGCTTAAAATCTGGGACTCCCCACCAATTGCTCTTAGAACTAAATAAGCTTCTCGGATGAGTGATGAAACGTCTTCAAGGAAACTTAAACAAGTCCAGACTCTTTTCTTTCCAAGCTCCTTAAACTACAATGACCTGGATGTCATGCTTTGGGGTGCATTTCTGTCAGTGGTGTTGGAGACTTTTGTTAAAACTGATGATTTATGAACACAGAAAAGCACCATCAGAGTTTGATCCACCATGCAGTAACATCTGGACAGCATCTGATTGGCAGCATCTTCATTTTTCAGCATGACAATGATCCCAAACACACTGCCAGCGCAGTGAAAGCATACCTTGGAATACTATCAGTCACTGATGGGCCTCCTCAGAGCCCGAAGCTCAGTATTACTGAAGCAGTGTATGATCATCCAGAGGCAGAAACATCCAAGAAGCCTGAAGAACTGTTCCTGAAGATCCTCACAGAGATGACAGAGAGCTGCTCAGAGTTCAGACTATGCTAAAGGATAAATGTGCTAAACATACAAACTCAGTTTTTGCCTTATATGCTGTTTTTCCATGTATGTTTGAAACAATCGCTGTACCTGTTTCAAAATTTCATAGCAAAATATGAAGAAACAAGGGGTGGCTCCAAACTTTTGCCATGTACTGAGTAAAATAAAAATTAAATTCAAAATAAAATACTTCAGTCATACACTGTTTAACTACAACATTATAGACTGAATACTGAGTGGGCTAAACCTATGCCAGAAAAACACAGTGAGGCGTGAACAGGAGCCCTCTGAGCTGTTGGATCTTGGTCAGCAGTGGGCTGCAGAGACGAGCCTCGTTGGATTGGAACAGCTCCGACACATCCTCCACATTCTCGATCAGAAGCTCCAGGCATCTGGAAAGCTTTTTTTGTTTATGTATCTTTAGCCATTTTTTTAGGAGTATATTTGTGTACTAGGACCTACGGTTTACCAGCAGAACATCACATTGTAACACACTAACATAAAAAAATCAGTTATTCCCCTCATGTAGGAGTGTTTTTCATTTTGTAGCTGCTCTGTAACCAGCTGTTTCACGTTACCAAACCTTTAATGTTCGAGGTGTAAGCAGGCGAAACAGGGCAGAAGTAAAAATCTTATTTGTTTTTTGACAGCCACATGATGTGTTTGTAGCGAGCGTATGTATTTTTATGGGCATTCTCCACTGACTTCAAAGGTTTGATCTTTTAATGTAATATGGAAAAAATGATGCTGTAGAAAATGTAGCACCGTTTTTACATTTGTGAGAATGGAGACCGTCACAAATCAGCAGTGTTATCCTGGTCTTACTGTTTGAAACCATGACTGAAGCTGATTTGACTCATGTCAGTGCTCCTATTTAAGACGCATGGAATGACATTTTAATAACAACTGGAAATGATCTCTTTAGAGTACAAAAGTTAAAAAGTGGGCATCATTACTTCACTTCTCGACTTATTGTGAGGTTCCAAATGGACTTCAATTGAATACAAAATTGAAAATGACAGTTATGACGAGCTGTATCCTTGAGAGACAGGATAATGAAGACGGAAGTTAAGTAATATGACCTGTTGAATGAAAAGGTGTCGGACATTATAAAGATCCTAATGATGAAAGGGAGCATTGAACACATGAGAAGAATGAGGCCTTGATTATGTTTGTTGATTATTGTTTGCTTTCTGTCTTAAAAGGGAAATGTACTGTAACTATAACAGTCAGGCATTTATTACTAATAAAGGAGTTGATCTCTTTGCTGATTAGCACTGATCATGTTTCTTTTAGTGTTTGTAGAGACTAACTGGAAAACTGAGTACACGGTCACCGCGTCCATAGGACCCGAGAGGGTATCGGCCTGGTGCTGCTGATCAAATGCACTGCAATATGATTATCAAGTGTGAGAACTTCTGTGAAGGCAGTTCAGGTCTCTGGCATTCAGATGTTTTAATGCCAGGAGCAGACGCTGCAGTAAATTCACCCCCAAAGTCAGACCTTGCAATTCTCAGATCAACTGTCTAGTTTTTATTTTTAATCCAGTACACACACAAAAGAATTTTTTCTTTGCTTAGTTTAACTTTAAAGTTTTGTTTCAGATGACTGAAATACATTGCCGATGGATTCAGCTGCTGAATTAACCATCTCCCATCCAGGATATTTTGGAATATTTTGCATTTTTTCATCCTCAGCATGCTTATGCGTGTTCATTTGTGTACTTTCAAATCATTAAGAATATCAGGCACAAGTGCGCTGACTGGTTTTTGTGTTTCACAGTCAGCACATTCTTTAGTCCTTTCGGAGGAATGTGTGCGTGCTAAGAAAAACTAGATCAGACAAGGAGGACTTCATGAGGTCATTGTGACACAGTATGTATGTGTTTATCCAGTGTTTGTCTCTCTTAACCCTTAGATGCACACGTGGGGTCAAAAATGACCCCACGGGTTGTTTTTCTTCAAAATCTTTAAAATGCAAAGTTGTAATATATTCATATTCCAGGTATTCCTCATAAAATATGTTTGTAATATGAGGCCATTTGCATTTTTATTTATTTTTTCATTAATTTAAAAAAAATGCAGTTTTTGTATCACTACCCCACTCTGGGAGATGTTCATGTCTGATAATATAATAGAAGAGGTGCTGACATGCACAAACATGGAGGCATGAAGAGTAGCCACAGACAGGGGAAAAGAGTGGAAAAATGTAATCAAACTTAAGCTCCTGGCCTTCATTTGATTGACCATTTTTGCAGGAAGTGAGAAGAACTGGGCTGTACAAGTTGGTGTGCTTTTTGGGAGTCCTCTGCATAACCCATTGTACAAGGCCACTATGTCAATTCAAAGATTTAAAGATATTTGCCGTTTCTTGCACTTTGATGACAAGAGGACCAGAGCCTACCGACTGAAAACAAACCACATGGCAGCTTTCCGCTACATATGGGACCTGTTCCTGGTCAAATGCAGGCAGAAATTCATCCTCAGTGATTGTGTTACAGTGGATGAACAACTTGTGCCTTTCAGAGGGAAGGCCCAGCTTCTGCAGTATATGCGGAGCAAGCATACAAAAGTGATACAAGTGATACAAAAACTGCAATTTCTTAAAATTAATGAAAAAATAAATAAAAATGCAAAGGGCCTCATGTCACAAACATGTTTTATGAGGAATACCTCAAATATGAGAATGTTACAACTCTTTGTTTTAAAGATTTTCAAGAATAACAACCAAGTTTATAGCAAAATGTATTGTTTCTATTTGGGGTCATTTTTGACCCCACTCGTGGAAGAGTGTAGGTATTGGTAGGTTGTGCATCCAAGAGTTAAGCTGTGTTGTGAGAGATGCGAAGTGACGTAAAGCCCATTCAGCTAAAACACACCGTTAGAGACTAAATGATTACATTTGACTGGAAACATTTTAGACTTTGGCTCATTATAGATCTCAGCTATCTGAACTGCTTACAGTTTTGACAAAGTTTCCTCTCTTAACTTACACACCAACCCTCAGATTTGCCTTCTGCTCCTTTAAGCTGCTGATGTAAACTAAAGTTTTAAACTGCATTCAAAGCCGATCTTTCAGGAAAATGTTGCTTACGCCTTAAATATTAACTGTCAATTTGTATTTGGTCAAAATTGGAAATAGTATTGTATACAATAACCAAACCCAGCTACAAGGGGGCCACAAGCCACCGAGACACTCCTAGCGTTAGTCCCAGGCCCAAATAAAGGGGGGAGGATTGTGTTAGGAAGGGCATCCGTAACATTGTGGCCAAATTGAACATGTGGATGATAAAAAATGAGATTGAATTACGTGAGCCTGAGCTATCCAAAGCAACAGACAGCAAGACCTGCTGTTTGGTTTGGAGACAGAGGGACAGCTCAAAGTCAGAGAGGCAAGGCTGAGAGGGAGATGATGAAGATGCAGATGCAGCTGCAGGAGGACATGCAGAGTATTGATGTGACCGGGGAGGATGCTGGGATAGGGTGAGATGGAGGCAGGTGATTTGATCTGGCGACCCATACAGGGAGCAGCTGAGAGAAGACTGAATATAATACCGGATTAGTCACAGGAGAAACTGTGGTGCGGGATCAGTAACATGACTAATTTTTGTCATTTAACCACATCTGGCTAGAGTTTGAGTTTTATGCTGTTTAAAATGGTTTTGAGGCCTTTTGCCATCACTTTCTTTTAAGCATTGTCTTTTCATTGTGGTCTCTGGATTACTTGTCATGACAGGGAACTTATTAGTAAGTGTGTAGTGAATACTGGCTGGACTGGTAAACTTGTTTCCTGCTTCAAATGGAAAATTCAGTTCAGCTGATAATAACTGTTGACTCAAAGCATTTTAAACCATAATGTAAAATCACCTAAGATTTCTGAGAGAGTACCCCAGCCATCAGAGGACCCTCTATGAGCAAGCACTTGGCAGAGGGGGACAGAAAGAGCCCCAGCGGACCCAGGGAGGGGCAGTCATCTGCTGCAGCTGGTTGGGAAGTGAAGGGAAAAGAGATGAGAGACAGAACTGAATGTAAAATAATGGAGAGAGGACAAACATGTTTAAACTGTAATACTAGACACTCGTGGTATTTTATCTGATTCATATCTGACCTTATCAGAGATGTTTTACCTCCATAAAACAAGAGGAGAGATGTTGTGTGGAAAAAGCTGTGGTCACTCTGTGCTTCTCTGTTATTTCAGGGCCGTGACAGACTTCCTGTGTACATGCAGCATGACTCCCTCTCATCACAAGTGAGAGCACTAAAGTCATGAAACTGGTGAGTGGTACATGTAAATAAACTCTCGCGGTCACTGCTGCTGGTTTTGAAATATTACTTAAATTCAGTCCTAAAAATACTTTGAACGGATGTACTGCAGACGAAAACAATCTATCTAATGAATACTGTGTAATGAGTGATGCTGCAATGTGGTCATTCTTATTTCTTTAAAGTTTATTTAAAATTATAATAATATCATTTGCAATTAACTCATAATGATAAAAAGTTGCTTTTGCTGTTTGCTATCTAAACCTGCACCTACAGGTCAGGTCCACTGACTCCATGTTGTAAAATACAAGCGGAACAAATGTGACATCATTCTGTCCAATAATCATTTGTATCAAGCCAAGGCACATGGAAACTGCTTGGATTTATACTCATTATAAGAGCATTAGTGCTTTATAATACAAATGTTCATTTTTTACAAGAACAGAACTGCCAAGCTGACATCCACCAACAGCTACGATATTTAAAACCAAACCAAACATTACAGCAGCTCTCACAACCATCTCGTAAACCTTCCCTTTCATTCTTCCCTTCTGTCACAAATCACCCCCGACACTCATCTCCACTCTGCCTGCACTCTCTGCTTCGCCTCTCTTGTACAGTATTTAAACTCATCCACCTTCATTACCTCGGTTCCTTGCATACCCATTTTTCCACCATCCCTCTCTTTCACGCACATGTATTCTGTCTTACTTCTCGGTTCTTCTTCCTCTCTCTCAATGGCAAACCTCCACCTCTCCCGGCTCTCCTCCAACTGCTCCTTACTCTCACTACAGATCACAGTGTCATCTGCAAACATCAGAGTCCACAGAGATTCCTCCTGACCTCATCTGTCAGCCTGTTCATCGCCACTGCATACAAGAAGAAGCTCAAAGCAGATCCCATATATAATCCTACCCCCCACCTTAACCCCATCTGTCACTCCTACCATACACCTCACCACTGTTATTCATGAAATGTCGTTCTTTATGAGGCAGAAATCTCTGTGGACTATGATGTTTCCAGACAACATTGAGATCTGCAGTGAGAGTAGGGGGCAGGTGGAGGTGAGACTGGAGAGGTGGAAGTATGCCCTGGAGAGAAGAGGAATGAACACTGGGTGAAGTAAGACAGAATACACGTGTGTAAATGTGAAGGAGATAGGTGAGGATGCAGACATAGTGATGGAAGATGAGTTAGAGATGGTTTGGGGATGTGCAGGGGAGGAGGAGTGCCAGGTAGGAGGAAACGAGGAAGACCTCAGAGGAGGTTCATGGATGTAGTGACGGAGGAGATGAAAGCAGACCACACGCTGTGGCGGAAGCAGCCAAAAGAAGAAAAACAAGATAAAGCAACAAATTTTAATTTGAACTGAACAAAATCTAATGTAACGCATATAAGACTGTCGTAATTATATTCTAACAAATACCTGAAATTAATAAGTTTCGTATTAGGGACGGCGACGCGGAACCTTTGTGTCTGTCCGCCTGGTTCCGCGGCGGGATTTAGCTGTGACACAAAGCTATAGCGTTTCCGGCCAGCTCAGCGTCAGTGCTGCGGTGTTGTCAGTTTTCAGCCTGTCAAACGGAGCTTCGAGGAGCCTGCAGTGTGTGCTGAGCAGCGGAGCTTTTCGCAGAGATGGTGCTGCTGACGATGATCGCTCGGCTGGCTGACGGCCTGCCGCTGGCCGCCTCCATGCAGGAGGACGAGCAGGTGGGGATTATTAGTGAACGCCTGTATCCTGCACTAATGTTATAGTGACACGCTAGCCAACGTTAACCCGCCGCCAGCTGTCACGTCCGCCTTCAGAGCACTTGTTTTCATCCAGATGTGGGTCGTTTGAGGGCACCAGCACCACCCCCACCATGACTTTCTGGTTTGGCGTGTGAAAGTTAATTGAGCCGTTTGATTTGCTGCTAGGTGTCCTGCTGTAGGCCTGTCCTGCTGTAGGCCTGTCCACCTGTCCACCTCGTTATTTACCTGCCTGAAGCGACTGAGTCATCAGACCGCTTCTGCCACAGCTTTTTATTTCACGTCATTACAGCATCGCATAAGTTCAGGACTGAGATATGAAACTTTGACCTCTCAGCACCATATCACCCCATTAGTGCACTTCGATCTCTGGGGGGTTACTTTTGGTTTCTAGAGTATTTAAAAGTAGAATGGGAGGCAGGGCTTTCAGCTTTCAGGCCCCTCTCCTGGATTCAAGATAAAGCATATAGTTAGGGCTGGAACAGGTGACCCTGAATCCTCACTTAGTTACAATAGGTGTAGGCTGCTGGGGGATTCCCATGATGCACTGGGTGCTTCTTAGTTCACTCACTATGTTTTTATACACCTCTCTGCATTTAATCTTTAGTTATTATTATTAATCTCTGGCTCTCTTCCACAGCGTGTTTCTGTCCTGTCTCCCTTCCTGAGCTCGGTTCAGTGGGAGATTTCTTCCTGTTAAAAGGGAGTTTTTCCTTCCCACTGTCGCCGAGCGCTTGGTCATAGTGGGTCATCTGATTATTGGGGTTTCTCTCTATTACTGTAGGGTCTTACAATATAAGACCGTCACCAGGCTGGTACTGATGTATGGCTGAAAGATCGAGCATCCATCCATTCATCTATTTGCTAATTTGCTCATCTAGCTCAGGGTGGTGGGGAGGCTGGAAACTGACGTGGTTATTTGTCAGTTAGTAAGCGACTGACTCACTTTATACCTATCATTCATTATTACACTGGTTAACACTAAGTGACTCCAGTGAAGTAGAATCCACTCCCCACATTTTATTATTACCTGTAGATGAAATATGCCTGATGACGTTGGTGGACTTCTTGAAATGTTCAAATGGATGCCATTTGTAACATGAGTTGTTGCTTTTAAAACCTTTATGCTTGTGCTCGCCTTGACTCTAACATCTTTTCCTCCTTCTCTTGTTTGCTTTCATGAAGGGAAGTGAAAAGGTTTGTTGCGTCTCCGCTCTGTGCCTCAGCATCACATGTGTTTCTCAAACAACCACATTATCTGTAAATTAGTGCCACCGTTTAACGTCCCGCCGCTGTCTGAGTATGTCTGTAAAACCCTCAGATACATACCGTGCTCAAATCTATGTTGCCTTCATTTCTTTTGGTGGTAAAATAATCACATTTGCTTCTAATTCTGCTGCATACGAGTCAGATTTTGATTAATTTCTGTGTTCTCTGTGCTCGATATCAGTACTTGTTTTTTTTAGTTTTTTTAAACCACTTATGCTTTTCATCTCTTTAGCTGGGCCGGGACCTTCAGCAGTATCAGAGTCAAGCTAAGCAGCTCTTCAGGAAACTCAATGAGCAGAGCCCCACACGCTGCACTTTAGAGGCCGGTTCGATGGCGTTTCAGTGAGTGAGAATCCAAACTGTCTCAAAATAATCGTCTCTTCGTGGTTTCAGAGGAATTAAGCACACACGGATAGATGTTTTCAGTGCATTTCCTCATGCTCCACTCAAAGTACATTTTTATGTTGCTTTTTTTTCAGCTATTGTATAGAGAAAGGAGTGTGCTACCTGGTGCTTTGTGAAGCCAGCTTTCCCAAGAAGCTAGCCTTTGCTTACCTAGAAGACCTCCAGGCAGAGTTTCATGAGCAGCACGGAAAGAAGGTCCCCACAGTATCCCGGCCTTACTCCTTCATTGAGTTTGGTAAGAAAATACATGTATCAGTAGTAGTAGTATAAACCAGGTTACATGTTAAACCTGTGCAGGAAACACTCGATCTGTGCTCTTATGACTGCTCATCATAAAGCCACAAATAAGAAAAATCCGATAAAAACATGTCCAGCTATCTTTGTGAGAGCCATCAAAGTGATCGGATTATGTGAAACTTAAAGTCTCACCTTCGTCTGTACCCCTTCAGAGGCAGGTTTGAGGATTGAGACTTGGTTTTAGGGCTAAACTTAGAACGAGGTTTAGGTTAGGGGGTTTTGGCACTTAGCTGTGATGGTTACATGTAAGTATGCAACGCTGCATACTGAGCAGAGCAGGCAGCAGAAACTTGAAAACCAATCATCCAAGCAGTTTCAGACTAACAGAGAGTTCTCTGATTATTTCTAAGATGCTGACACATGCTTATGTGCTTCTGCTGCTGGTGACTATTAATATTTTATGTGTTCAGTGAAGTTGTGGTGCTAGGGGCTGATTTTTTTATTTCCTCCCTGCAGATGAACTCAGGGTGTAAATCATTGTGAAACCACACAGAAACCTCCAGGCTGAAGACACTGAGGTGCCAGAAACTGCGACTCCTCTTAAGAGCCGCTTGATGTGTTTGTGGCTCTAAAAACAAGTCGGTCGCCACAAAGTATCCAAAATATGAGCAGCAAAAAAGTGTTTACAAAACTCTGGGTTTTTAATAAGGAGTCTGTGTGTGAAACATTTCTGAATCACTTAAATTTAAATGAAAAATACTGATAACAGGAATTTATCAGAGGACTAAAAGGGAAGAAAAGGATCAGCTCTTGTGCGACTAGATCTGTTTAATAGGTCAGCATCAGCAGTCTCTCTGCTCTCATTCAAAGCTGGGAAATGTGTTTTCTATGAAATTCAATAAAAATCCACTTTAGTTCTCCGGGGAAAGTGGATCCTGGCAGTCAGTGTGTTTGTCACAGTCAGGGAAGTGAAGTAACTGAACACACAGAGCCTGAAATAACTGTGGGCTGTCTCTCTCTTCAGACACGTACATTCAAAAAACCAAGAAGTCGTACATCGACAGCCGAGCGAGGAGGAATCTGGGCAGCATCAACACAGAACTGCAGGACGTACAGAGGATCATGGTGGCGAACATCGAGGAGGTGCTGCAGAGAGGAGAGGCGCTTTCCGGTGAGTGTCTGTCATCTGTGTTCGGGTCAAACGGAGCCGTGATGGGAGTTTTCTCTGCGCGCTTGTGCTTATCCTGCTCCTTCCCAACCCCCCCTTTACTTTTTTCTCCCTCTGCTTTCTCCTCCTCACAGCACTCGACTCCAAGGCCAGCAACTTGTCCAGCCTGTCGAAAAAGTACAGAAGCGACGCCAAGTATCTGAATACCCGCTCCACCTATGCCAAGCTGGCAGCTGGAGGTGTCTTTTTCATCATGCTCATTGTCTACATACGCTTCTGGTGGCTCTAAGAGAGGAAAAAGAAGAAGGAGGAGGAGGTGCCGAAGTGGGAAAATGGGCTGCACAGAGTCTGCAGACACTAAGAAAAGCTGTCAACTTCGACTAAAAACACAGGATTCCTGCTCTTAATAAGACTTTACAAACATGCCACCGCCCATTTTGTCCTCACCTGTCCATGGATGTGTGCTCTGAATATAAATGATGTCATAGTACATAGTTTTATTAATAACAATTACACAACAATGCTCTCGTAGTAGCCGGGGATTTCAGATGATGTGCGAATGTGGGAGTGTGTGTGTGCGTGCAAAAAAAATGAAAAGTTTTGTGAGTTTTCAAAGCTGTGTTGTACTGTAACAGGAGCGGCTGATTATCCACCTAATTTCATTTTTTCCTGCGCTTCCTTTAATAAAATAATCATGGCAGTGATGGACAGCATATCCATTAGAGTCTAAGAGATTTCAAAGACATGGCATTAATATTTTTAGGATGTTAAATCGCCCCGGCAACGTAATAGGAAAAGATATCCAAGTCAGCTGTTTTTTTTGTTTGTTTTTTTTAAATACTGTGTGGAAGCCTGCAGACGCTGTTTGACCTGATTTAATTAGCCAAGACGTGTGGGATGATGGTGAGCCAATCAGTGACTGTACAATAATTATTGAGTAAAATACAAACTGTGCTCGGTGGATCACTGAAGGTTAATATTTAAAAGCTTATTATTAATGTTTGCATGGTTAAATAAGGAGTAGGTCTAATGATGAGGAAGTCTTCATGTCATGTAAAAGTGGCCTTGATTATATTCAGCTTTAGCCCTTAGAACTGCCTTTTTTTTTTTAAAGAGTGGCTTTAAAATTGTAATATTTCCAATAAATGAAAGCTCCATGTATGTGCGTCTTGATTGTGAATATTATATGGTATATATTAATCTCTATCTCAAATACTGAGTAACTTCAGGTGATGAGGAATATTACATTTAATCCCAATAATTGTTGTACAGTCTGGTAACCCTCAGCCGCGTGACGGCGCTCCCACCATGACTGCAAGCAGGCGTTCAGAGACATTTGAAGTTCAGCGGGCTCCTTTTGTTTTGTAAAATTTGTAGACTTCATTTAAAGCTGAGAGTCGCCGCTGTTCGCTCTCAGCTGGAAAGGAACCGCCTCTTTTCCTGTTCTGTCTTCTCTCTATGAATAAAGTCTTTTACACTCAGGCACTCGGTCTGTCAGAACACTGAGCTGAGCTCGTCATCATCACGGTAAAGCAGCATGCATGGAGTCAACAGTGGGGTGAGATTTGATCATGTGGTTTGTGTACTCATGACTGCCACTTTATAAGGCACACCTGTCTGATCAGGCAATCACATGGCAGCAACTCTGAATTTAGGCATGTAGATGTGTTCAAGGTGACCTGCTGAAGTTCAAAATGAGCATCAGAATGGGAAAGAAAGGCGATCCAAGTGACTTTGAAGGTCAGATACTGGACATTGCTGTATATGAAGCATGTGACAAACTTTCTCTTTCTTTATCAATTGGAGAAGCTTAGATTTCCACACCTACAAAAGTTTTTAGCTGTTTGCAACCACCAGCAAAGACTGGCGATACCACCCATGGCCAGCAGGTGGAGCGCTGTGCTCGCTGATGCAGTTCAGAGTTTCTCAGTCCTGAAATAAACTTCAGCGGCTGGTGTCCTCCTGTTAGTCGAGCTCTAAATCATGGGTTACTGTCAAAACTGAGGGGAAAATACAGGTTACGCCTTTGGGGTGGAAAAAAAAAAAAAACACTCGACAGCAATGCTTGCAGGGACCTGAAAATGCAACAACGTATAGCAGCGTAAGCAGAGCATTAGTCAGAATCTTGAGCTTGAGGTAAAACAGGAAATGTCAGAAAGAGAAAAAAGAGAAGCAGCAGAGTAGCGTGCCAAACACAAACCACAGGGCACAGACTAACCTTTTCACCTCTCAAGGGAAGTGGGTATTTGTGAGTTTGGCCTCAGTTGCCATTAACTTATCTTTGTTAGCAATCATGTTCCACTAAAACTGCTTGAAGATGCTTGTTTTGTGTCTCTTCCCTTTTTCTTTATTAACGATCACGGCCCTTTTGTCTCAGTGCTTCTCTACACTGCTCTCTCTGACTGTTGGTTTTGCAGCCCTGTCAGTTTTCATCGTGTCCTATTTATTCGTTTTTGTTACCATATCTTCTCTTCCAGAAATCCCAAGCTACATTCAGTGTTTATATTCACTTATTAATGCATAATCGAACATTAAAGTTTATCTAAAAGTTGAGATGTGCCAAACTTGCATAAAAACAAGCACGAAAACACACCAGAAGCCAGAGCAGCGGTGCAGCCGTGGTTTTTGCACTGCATCTGGAGTCCCATCACACACTTACACTAACTGAAATTTCTTGCTGGCCACCGATACTCTGTCACCATGTTAACATAAATGCGTTCTCGCTTCCTCTGCGTTCACTCTTTTTCTTCAGAAATAAGACTTTTTAAAAAAATAAAATAAATTATTTAAATGCACCTAAAGGCGAGCGTCAGACAGGTGAACTATGAAACACGGTGTGTGTGTTATTCTGCAGGTGCGTCCCTTTCATAGTTTTTAGAGAGAGAATAGCTTCTCTTCTTTCACTCCATTGCTCTTTCTTTCTCTCCTTCCTCTCCAGGTTACCATAGCAGCAGTGAGTGTGTGACAGTCATGTGAAAACGAAGCTGATTGGATTAAAATACTTTGTGTGATCAGAGGTCAGGAAAATGGCACATGTACAGAACACACATAGTCTGACTTTACCACACACACGCACACACACAACTGAGACATGCTGAAAGATCAGTTCTTTCAACTGATCTGACTTTTTTTTTTATCAGTTCTGTGCGCTCTTGTCGACTCATATTGCCCTATCTTGATTAAATTTCCTGTCAAAGACACAAATAGAACTAAGACACCGTCCCCCCACTCTCGACTTCTCCCGAGACTTTAGTGATCTTAAAGAAACGGGGCATTAAAGAAATGTGACCTTTAACTTTAGTTAGTTTGTTCAAGGGTTGTGCAGAATGAAAGAGATTGTAGCATATGAAAAATGAGACAGCCAAAGTTTCAGTCATGTTTCTGACAGAGTAACCTAATCATTTTACCTGATGCAAACACCTGATCGCTATCTCTGCCAAGGAAATATTTTGTGTTTAGTTTGGCTGATTATTAGCAGAGTAACACAAAACTATAACTAGAAGTGATGCTGAGCCCAGCTTTGAGTGAATAACTTCTCAATTGATTTGGATCTAGTTTTTTTGTTTTGTTTTGGGGTTTTTTTTTGTTCCTTTACAAATTGCAGAATAGGGGAAAAATCTGACATTTTTATGTCATGTCATCAGAAATACATATCCTATGAAACTAGGGGGGAAAAAACAGGATACGTTTTCTTGATGTTATTGAAGAAACATCAAAAACTAATCTGGATCCAGATATCATTCTGCTTTCAGTGACCCAGTTCTTGCACAGGTATACAGTCATTTCATGATCATTGTTTCCTTCCTGTTTTCCATCTACTTGGTTGGTTGTTTTGACCAAAGGTTTAACACAAAATGCATTCATTTTATCTTAAAACTGGTTCTGCACCATGTAGCATTATTTACATGTTACTTTAAATTACATTAGACTGCCTACATTTAGTTCCAGTATAATTATTTCTTGTAAAAACCTGACTTGTTACTCCCTTATTCTAGCCTGCCTACTTTTAAGTACCGTATTTACATTGTAATTACACATGGTAGCGCAGTGCTTAGCACTCCTGCCTCACAGCGAGGGAGTCCCGAGCTTGAAGAAGTTTGTGCAGCTTCCTTCCACAATCCAAACACATTCAGTGATCCCACTTCAGATGTTATCCGTCCATACAACGGGCATTTGTTAGCAGAAATCAGCCCCATAGATATGGGCCAGTAGGGGCCTTCTCCACCTACTAATTTGTTCAGAAGGTTGTTATCTTCCATTTAGATGGAGGATCACTAACAGGAGGATGGGAAGATTCCAGAATCAATCAGTGGGGTTAGATCAACTGGTGATTCTAAATTCCCCATAGTGAGTGTGAACGGTCGTCTGTGTCTCAGCGTCAGGCTGATGACCTGTCACGGTGTGTCCCACCTCTCAGCACTTAGTCACAGGCTACATTATAAAATGTTACTGTGACGCTACAGCCTTCATTGTTAATTATAAATACATGCACAGAATTTCTCTGAGATCTGTTGAACATTTGTTCAGATATAGTCTGAAGCAAAACGGGGGGCTGACCAATATGCATGTGTTCATATCAGTCTAAAGGGCTAAAGTATCATTCCCAGTACATTCAGAGTACACAGAAAGGCTCGTCCTTCACAATTAAAAAGAACAGGGAAATCTGATTTCTCCAGTCAATCAAATAGTAATAGTTTGTAATGAAGTGAAAGCAGAATGGTAATTCACTCTCATAACGTGCCTGCTAGTCACCTCTAAAGGCCATAATATAAAACATATTCCATCAAACTTCCCACCTCATCCCAGTCTCTTCCCCATCATCCTCTTGCCTCACACTCCCGTCTTAACCAATCAGACCAGAGGGAAGCTGCAGAGAGAGCAGCTGTACAGCAGAGGAGCGGGTCATAAAACGCAGAGGGCCGAAAGAGGAAGTAAAGGGACCTGATGAGTTATTGCCCTACAAACGTACACACCGGGTCCTGGGAACCGGGAACTTCTCACAGGGGGTCAGCGTGGACCTGCTGGGCCCACTCTCCACTCCGTGTATGCTTTACCACCTTATTGTAGACCAATGACGAGCTCTCACATCTTCCCTACGATAATACTCCACATCCATTTAGAAAAAGAGCAAGCCTGTAAAAGAGTCATAAATTCTCTTTTGAGAGCACAAAATATTTATCCTGAGTGCTAAAACTGCCTTTTAGGTTTATAAAAATACGGCTTAAACAAAGACGGGAGTGGGGGGTTAAAAAAGAGGAAGCTCAGCCATGTTAAATTTAATGTCAATTAATTATTGTAGTGATTAAAAATGATTTATGATGATGTGCTGTGAGGTACACAGGTATCTCAGTCCCTTCTTGACTCTCATTCATCTCTTGGATATTATTGTCGCATGCATGCAGTCCTGAGCTGTGACTGTGAGAAAGCGATGGCTGAACTGTGAATTCCAGCCGTGCCTGCTTTTTAGTGGCTTGTGACTTTATGATGCACTTAACACTGGAAGATATGCCACACACACTCAGTTTTGCACTCACTATAACTTTCAGCATGCCACTTCAACTCAAAAATAATATGGTCTGTGCATATTTCGTACACTCAGTGTGGAGAAAATGCCCTACAAACAAAACCCATGTTTCTTGTGAACATATGCTGTCGCAGAGTATGAGTTGGTTACTTCAGCCCGTTAGTTGGATATTAGATTAGTTTGACCCACACGCACCCCTGGGCCTGGATGACCGGGACGTGACGGATGAGGTTTGAGATTTAGGTGACTGTGTGTCTATGTGTTCCTTCTGACATTACTGTGTGTGTCTGCGTGTCCCTGTGTGCTACGTGTTAATGCATTAGGCGACCTTGGGTGGGAGTTGCTCGGACTCAGTTTGCCCTCCCTGAGACCTCTCTCAGATCAACATATCATCAGCAGCATAACGGGTGCAGTTGTTACAGAGTCTTGGTTGCAGAGGTCCAAACTTTAACTTTTATTTTCGGTTTGTTTCTGACGTTTAAAATACTTTTACATTTATAAAGATTTCACAGTTATGTTACATAAAAGTGATATGGTGATATCATTATTTTGGTTCAATCCCAGTGCTTCAACGTGAGCTTAATGCAGTGTCACACAGCATTTTTATATTTTTTCCACAGCAGATTACATTCGTTTCAGTTGTACTTCCATCCGTCTTATCTGAAGTGCAAACTGTAGGAGGTGTCAAAATTAACACCAACCTACACAAATACTAACATTTCAAATATTATTCCAATCTGTGCTTCTTTGTGGCTAAGATGTTAGATCCTTGCAGTTGCTCCGTGATTGCCTGCTTTTGTTTAACTCTTACTTTCTGCAGCTGACAGTAAAACTATATTCATCCCAGAAGCCCCGTTTTAGAAGACTGAGGGCTGTTTGCTTTCCACAAGTGAGAATTCATGTGCATGTGCGGTGTGTCCGGGGATGTATTTAAAATCCTATCAAAGTGCTCTAAATTTGTGTCCTGCTAGTATTTCTCAAATGCATTGCAAACCCTCGTCTTTGTGAACTTGTTTCGCTGCATTAAAGAAACAGAAAAACTGTCCTTCGTGAGTTGAGTTAAATCAACTCAATAATGCTTACATATAGAACTAATATGCCAGTTTGTCGCCGCTCTTTGTGACTCGGGGAGTTGGGAAGAATGGTGTTATATATGTGTACTTCTGGGCAGGCAATATAAACCTTGCAGGGCCCAGATGACACTGCTGGGGCTGTTATTTTCCCACAGTGCAATATAAATAGCCTGCTAGTGTGGGGTGACGGTGAGCACGCTGGGACGCTCACGGGAGGATCCCATCCACACGCAACAGCACATTCCTGTCCACCTGGTCCTGCCAGAGCCCCAGGTCAACTTACAAGATGTGTTCTCATACGCGTGCATGCATCCTTCCTCCTCACACCTTTCCTTCATCACCTGTTTCCTCACCTCTCTCACAGCAAACCCTCTTCCTCTCGTCGGGGACTGAAGTTTCTGCCCACATCACGCTTGGCCACATCGTGACTTCTCACTCTCTGACTCTCTACCTTTGACCGCCGTGGAACGCTGTGACGCACACATTTGATCATACACACTATCTTAGTTTCTCACACAGAGCTGATCACAGACTAGCAGGTCAGCCGCTGCCAAACGCTGCACTAGTATAACTTGTTCTTCGAAACCAAAGCCGAAGACTGCTAACAGCTAAGCTGTGTGTGCTCACTAACTGATTCACCAGCTCAATGAGAAAAAATGTGAAGCCTCAGCTTTATCTTGATGAGTGGTTTAGTCAGAATAAATCGGTTTTGAGTGATTACGAGTGTTTGTGAAATTACACTTAGTATGTTGAGCTTGTCAAGATGTCCCCATCTTAAAATTTTACAACAAAATGAAGCCAGTAAAAAAACAAAAACAACTTCCACTGGTATGTTTACTTTCTCTAGGCAATCCCATGTCTCACCAAGTAAATGATTACACTGATTCCATGCTGATCTGAGACCCTTTTCGACTTACATGGGCATTATCTGCCTCTTTGTTGACATTTCGATCATATAACCTCAAGTTCACACAGTAAAATTATTTACAGTGTTTAAATATTTTGAAACCCTTCTATCAGATTTATATCTCTCTGTAAATAAGATACCATGTGGAGTCTTATCTTGTTGACCCGACGAGTGGCCAATCTCCATCAAGGAGATCTGAAATCTGAAGGATCGCTCTCATGGCTGACGATTTCATTGTAACCTTTAAGACAATATATCCACAGGTCTTTTATCGTCTGGAGGCACGCATGTCACACACGTAAAGCTGTCTGCAGGCTGTCTCTTTTATGGCAGTCAAAGTGGGTCAGTCAGGTGATAATCAACCTTAAATATACCCCCTCAGCTTCTTGTCCGCTAGATCTGCTTACACTGTGAAGATGGCATTAGATAAATGATGCTTCCTGTGCAAATGTGCATGTGTCTTAACAAAGGCACAGAGGTCACGAGAGCTTCATACCTACGTTCAGGCTCATCTCAGCAAAGCCTGCACAAAATGCCAGCTTGTCAACACTCTCAGCGGAGCTTACGGACTGCACTGAGGTTTAAGAGTGCTGTTCTCAATAATGTAATTACACAGTAAGTATGAAGCATATAGAAGCATCCAGAACTGGCATGCAGCAAACACTTCAGCTATGCACAACTGTTGATGCAAGCAAATCAGCTGCCACAGCCGGGTAATGAAAAGCGTATCGATGCCTGCCTCTACTAATTATAGAAAGGCATCATATACACACTTCATACTATCTGCCACCATCAAACATAAAGGCAGTGTAACACTCTTCTTGAATAACAGGCACCGATTTGGTTTCACATGGCTGTCACGCTCGGGAAAGATGGCATGTTTATGGTTAAGGGGAGTGGACAAGATCACGCACAGGCTGTCTCTGGAATAATCAGTCATGACTATCTGTCCCCTGTGTGCAGCACAGCTTTACAAGCCGACAGCTGGAGTCACCCTTGACGGATGAGTTTCAAATCGGCGTGAAGAGCCCAAACACTGATGAAAGCGGCTCTCACCAGTGTGGCAGGGCCTCATGTCTCTGAGCCAGGCCAAGGGTAGTTAAAATACAAAAGACTAATACTCACAAAGTTGGTCCGAAATGTACTGCATGAAAGCTGAAGCGCTGGCGAAGTAACTACAGTCTTTTGTTGCCTGGTAAACTCTTGATAAACAAGCGACCTGAGGCTGGAGCTGCTGATTAGTTTCAGAAAATGTGGTTTAAAACATCAGGGTGGCTAAGCTTTCTTTCGCTTTTTACTGCTTTCTCTGAAATCATGCCAAACTTGTGTGTTAACGCATTCTTTTCTCAGAGTAATGGCAAGGAGGAACTAATCAGTGTTTTCTGCTTATGAGGCACAGCCACACCCTTTCTCACTCCATCCTTCCTAAATTACAGAAGCCCACATCTGGGGTGACGTCATTAGGACAACAGAGCTGCAGACAAAGTGAACCTTTCATGTGATTTATATCACTGCTAGCTTTAATGTGACATATGATATTCTGGATTTCACTAATGGCCTTTAGTGACATAATGAAAGAAATGTGAATGCAGAAGAACCAGCAAACATGAGACGGGGTTTGTCAATAAAAACAGCTTCTGATCAAACGGCGTGTTGTCGTGCCAACACCTGACAGCCAACCACGCATGGAGAGCAAGAGCTTGACATTGGCCGCAGCAACAAAGGCATTGTCAGTACGGACCCCTGAGGAGATCAATTTGCTCTCCTCTGGTTCCAGGCCTTTCAGCAGAGTTGAATAGAGGACAAAGGGCCGCTGGTGGCAGCAGGAGGCTCGGCAATATTTCTCTAATGGGGTGTAAAGACAAACAAATCATTGGGATGAGACACTGCTTTGTTATTGTGATGAGCCTGTGATTTACACCTGGATCATTCCTCCTGATAGGGGATAATGAGTCTGGGATTTCTGTGATCACTAACAGGTTATAAAGCAAGTGTGATGGGCCTGTCTGAGCACGGAGGAGTGATGAAGCTTCCAAGAAAAACAAAGCAACAGTTTTAAATCCCCAAAGCATTTATTGCCTTTCAAATGTTTTCCTTCTGGTAGGTAAACATGTAGGCGCCTGGCTATCTGTGTACCTGTAAAACTTGTAACTTCTTATGCAGCTCTTTCTGTCCAATGATACTGATTTTAAATGAGCTGTAAAATTAAAATAATTTTAAACAAGCTCGTATATTTCTTTTTAAAATTCACCTTAAATGGTATGACACACATTATTAAAAGGAGGGAGGGTGGCGTGCAACAAAAAGTGTTTTTGGAGCTCACTAGAAGCCACTGTTGATCCACATTCAGTCTTCGATGTTTTACCTTTAAAGTCGAGATTTCTGTTCCCCAAAAACACCTGAAAAGCGCGGAGGTGCTAAGCCCGGGCAGAACCGCAACGGTAACGAAGAGCGCTGCTTAAGTGTGGGCGTTCACAGACGTACCTGGAAAAAACGTGCAGCACCCGGGGAGGAGAAAGAAAAGAGAAGAAATCATTGAACGGGTTAATTTTGAGTCATAGCAGACTTCGAGAGAAGTAGAAAAATGAGAAAAAAAAATTCCTCCGCCGCGGGGACACTGAGAGCGAAAAACATCTAAACCCTCCTCCCGTCTCGTTCCCGAGATAAAACAAATATCAAGCGACACTGTTTTTCTCCCCGTGGTATAAGGAAGCTAAATTTGGATTTAAGCCCCGTGTTTTCAACGTATTTTAGTGTCTTTTTAAAGCTCCGCGATAGACCCTCGCGGCGTCCGGCGGAAGGATACGTGCTGCGCTTCTTCTGCGGTCGTGCCTCGAGTAAGCACAGAGAGGTGGAGGAGCGAGTCGCAGCCGTGTGCGACAACACAATTTTAACTTTATGTGAGTTTTAAACGGTTTTAATGAGACGGGTCGTTAAACACGTACAGGGAAAAAAACGTGACATGATCAGAGTCCGCGGCTGATCTCGAACGTCTGCTTTTTCCCGCCTGAGCCATCTCCTGCCAAACTTTCTGAGAAGCGACGAATCGTCCGGGGAGACAGCTCAGCTTCGGGCTGGCGACCTTATGTGGATTTTACAGAGAAAATGGAGCAGATACCCGTGTTCTCCCCGGGGAAGTCGCTGGCCTTTGTCTTCTGCTTCATCCAGGTCTCTTTAGGTAAGTTTGGCGCTGTGGCGAAACCGTGGTGTGTTTTAGTCACCGGCCGCTTGTCATCACGTTTCGTTGCCTCTGCATCTGCGGACACACTTAGCATCTCTTTACACTAGCTAGTTAGGTGAGGTCAGTTTTAACCTGTTAACTCTTTAAAAAAATAAACAAACAAAAATAAAGTTTTCCTTCGGCTAGCTTTAGATCGGAGGTGAGCTATGGAAGAGGTTTTAATCGAAGTTTGAGGTGACTTGGTGGGGGTTTTCTGGGCTCCTCCGTGGCCTTCTGAGACACACGCTGGGTACCTTTTACTTTGAGTGGACTCTCCTGTGCTCATGGCCGCTGACTTTGTATTCGTTAGATTTAAAATAAAGAGAACGGCTTCACACCTCCATGTGGACCAACTTCATCCCCTGTGCCTAATTCAGGGCGTTATGGTTTGGTTAATGCGGGTACTACGGCCTAACGCACGGCTGTGTCGCACCGCTGCCCAGATGTTGAGCACCGAGCGCTGGAGAAAGAATTCAAAATGGACACTTTATCTTGTTTAGACTGCTCAATTAACAGAGTTGTGTCAGCACACACTGACGGTAATACGCTTTCTGCGGTGTTGCTTTTCAGCATTTGGGGGTTAAATGTCATGTGAGTGTACAGTGCGGTTGTGTGTAAGAACTGAAAATGTTAATGAAGTTCGCAGGAATGTACGCGCAAAATACATCGACGTACATTTTTCAGTATAAATGGTAATATCAGCATCCCCTACACCTGTCTTTTATTCAGTTTTTCCTAACCAGTAAATTCTTCTTGTTTTTTGGCCACTCGCTTTTCTTTAAAAGCAGTTAAAGTCTCTCTTTATTTGGCTTAAAGCAGCAAAATGACTCTGGCTGGAGGTCTACCACAAAAACAGACAGTGATGCCGTTTTGGTTGAAACGCAGTTACCGAACTTATTACCTGCTGGTTTGGTCAAGGTGATACCCAGGTAACAACAACATAACAGTATTGGCATCGCCCAGTTTTTTTCAGGTTATATTTAAAAAATTTTTACTGTTGTTTTAGAAAACAGTAATGCTTTAAATATAACTGAAATAAGGTTTGTTGACAATCATTTGTGTATGTAAACACAGCTGCATCGTCTGGTTAAGATAAGATGCAGCTCATTGGTGAACATCACAGGGATGTGGCTGGGGTTAGATGGGTTTACCTTCATTCTGAGCTCTTCTGTGGTTATGTTTTGCATCTACAAATGACCCTGATCCTTGACCTTTGGTGTTTCTTTTTTTTAATGAATGTAGTTTTGTGATTACTGGAGTGTGTTTCTGGGCTTTTACTGTGATGTGTGTGTTCTTTTTTTTTTCTTTGCTTAGTTAGTTTCAGTGGTGGCTCCAAGAGCCATGAAAATACAAAATAACCTGCCGGCCTTTGTACTCTTTTTACATCCTTTACATAAAGAGAGTACAAAGGCGGGGGAATTGATTTCTGTCCCACATGTTTTTCTAACCTTTCAGCCCAGAGCTCCAACCCTGCTCTTCTCTCTCTCACGGTTTTTTATGGATTATAGGTGACTTGTGAACAGTGAAGTTACACAAAAGGAAGACAGACAATGTAAAAGTGCTGCAGGCAGTGCAAGGAGAAGCACAGGAATGTTGTTGGTGTTTGACATTCCTCCCTCCCTCTCTGTTTCTCCCTCCCTCTCTCTCACACGCTGTTTGCACCACAGTCAATCGTCCTCGTTTTTGATCTCGTTTCTTGCCAGTAATGAAGCTTCATAATGTCTGGATGCTGTCTTTGCCGCATCCTTTGATGCATGCAAGTCAGCTATTCATGTGACAGGATGACACGTTAAAAGATTTTGATCGTCTCGATAGCACGAAGGTGGTTTCAGGTTAGTTAATTCACAATGAAAGCCTGCCAAACGTTTGTGGGTTGAGAGCTTTTAATGAGAAGCGGGAGAGCACGAATCACAGCTCAGTCTGGGGAAAGGCGCAAAGGTTTGACCTTATTCTCGGTCGGGGCCAGAGAGTTCTCATTCTCGAGGAAGCGTAGGTGCCGTTGTTGTGGCACACGACACAGTGTTGCCCCTGTGCTGCGGGCATGTGGATGGTTGCAAATGCTTGCCCAGTGCAAACGGCAGACTGCTACTATGCGTGTGCGTATCTATTTGCGTGTGCGTTTGTATTGTATTGTACATACACGCTGACAAAGAGCAGCGATTGTACCACCCGCGGTTTACTTGCATCTGACCCAAGCTGCCGCCTGGTGTGAAATATGATTTATCTGCAGCAGCCTGTGCCCAGTGCAGGGAAGACAAAGATGTTTATTGACCAGCCCACAGCTTTTCATTATTTGCTAATCTCCTGCCCTACCTACTCACTGTAGTCGTGTTACTAATAAAGTGAATTGAAGCATCCTGTCGGTGACACAATCCAACTTTCTCACACAGTCTCACTAAGCTAAATTTGCTATCGCTTTATTGTGGTCATATTTCAGATTACATACAGTTAAGTTAGTCATGTAGCTACACAGCTCTTCCTCGTGTGTTTTGCCTCCACGTTATTTGTTTATTGTAGTAGTAAAAAAAAATTGGATAACCACACGTCGGTGGGAACTTCTGAGGGCACTGTCTTCCGCATATATTTGGTTTTGCATTTACATGCATGAATGCAGTGAATGTGGCCTCTCTCTCTAGTTACCTTTCCAAAGAATAGATGTAAATCTATAGACTTGGTGTGGTTATGGTCTTGAAGTTGGTTAGCAGTCAAGATGAAAGTCCTAGTTATGGGCTTGACATCATTGTTCTGCGCACTGCTCAAACCACCAATTCCTACTAAACCAGTTTTGTCTGAGTGACTTTGATCCACGCACATTAAATACACTTCAGGCAAAAACCAGAATGAAGCTTTGTGCACGCCCTACATGAACCACATGCACCATTACTATAGCAGGCAGAGTTTGTGCCTCTGAAAGTCGAGGGGATTACAAAGCGTTGTGTCTGCACTGTTGAGCAGGTTAGCAAATTAACAGGGAATTATTGCAGCCTGCATTCCTTGGCCAACGCGGCCCCGTAATCCTGGAGACAGGCAGGCAGGGCGCATGGAGTAATGAACCAAGCGGTGCACATCAGACCGGAGGCAGAGGGAAACTACATGGAAAAGCTCAGAAACAAATGCTTTGCCGTAACGGGCCACAGTATTAGTTTCAGTCCTGTGTTTAATATTCAGTTAATCAGAAACTTGTTACTGCGATTGCTTCCAGTGTTCAGTTTGCGAATTCTCCACCAGCACGATTGATAGTCTAGCAGTGCTGTAGCGAGTCATCAACCGCAGGTAACTGTTATCTTTACACCTATGCACTAATTACATGAAGAAAAAAAAACAGTTTAAATGGGAGCTGGCGTTAACCAAAATTCACCTCGAGTTATTGAACAGCAATAGAGTGTTTAGGTCACGGTCTGAGCTAAACATGCACTACAGTTTAAAAAGAAAACTGACATAAGGAACAGCACCAGCAGAACTGCTCATAACTAATTAAACAGAGCCAGCATCTTTACCACATTACTACACATGGCACGGGTAACTTGTGCGTTAGTGAAGGCGCCATTAATGCTGATTGATGTACAGGTTCACCGCACAGCCTGCATCTATTTTCAGGAAAAGCTTTGCGTGTTTCAGCGAGACGGTGCCAAACCACATCCTTTGAGTTTTCCAGGAGCTTTACTCTGTAGTACCAGAGTCCAGACCCATCACATATTGAAAACATTATGGTACATCAGGAAACCAGAAGTAACGAAGGATGTCTCAAACAGATGAGCGATTTAAGTATGGGAAACATTTTGCTTTCAAACCTTCAGAAATCAATCTGCTCACTTTGCACTCTCTCAACCTGTTGCTGGAATCACATAGTAAGCAGCGTATTTTTAGAAAAATTCCTAATTAAACAAAATGCAAATTTTCTCATTTAAAGATGAGCTTTAAAATAACTTCAAATATACATTTACTATATGATACGTTTGCACACAGTGGTAGAAGTAGGGAAGCGAGGTCAGATTGTTTTCCATTAGATTCTGAACGATCGAGGGAAAGTCCCTAAATTTGTCTTGTCTGGATTACTCTCCTTGTTTCTTTCTTTCTCTTTTCCCTTCAAAACACACACACACGCTGAGAAAGCGATCCAGCACTGTATCCTGCTGTCCAGCTGTACAAAAACACCTCGGCCCTGCTCCGTTTGCTCAGTTGAGGCTCGTCCAACTTTTCCAGGCAGTAAAAAGCAGCGAGGCAGTTGGTTGGTCAGTGGGATAATTACTGAATCATTTTTTCCCCCTATATCTTGACCTCAGTCAGGATTTTTGTCCTCCATCTTAACCTAATTTTCATCAATTAAAGCAAATGACAACTTTAAATGCTTTGTGCTAGTCGGTGGTCCACCCATGCGTTTCTAATGAATGGGTTCATAAAATATTTTCAGTGATTTAACAGACTGCAGTGAAAGTTTTGGGACAGCTGGTGTGGTCAGAGTTGCATTAAACAATGCTCTGGATGTAGTCCTCGGTAGTTTATTACAGATAGCCTTGCGTTTAAATGTGCCGTAATCTCTCCTGATAAAATACTAAAGATCAGCTCCAGACATCCCAGTTAAGCATGTTACTGTGTCTTCCTGTATGACACCACCCTCAGTCTAAAGGGGACCTGGAAGACTTGAGCCTCGAAGCCCGTGCTTGGTCTGCGTGCTCGCTATCGCCACTGTTTGTGTGGGCCAGTAAAGCTTCCCTAAGGGTAACAGTGTTTAGTTTTTGCTTTGTCTCCCACCGCACATGCTGAGCTAAGGGTATTTTATTGCGCGTTACCATGACAACTGCTTGGCCTGCTGGATATGGAGGCTTGTACAGCAATTCCAGGAAATGGGGTTACTTCCTCACTCAGCGCGAACAACTTCCTGCCCTCGGCTGTATGGGTATTTGCCCGTACTCTGGGACACTCGTTCGTGTGGTGTCTTTGTCTGCAGTTTCATAATTACTTCCCCATATCAATCCACAGCTATTAGCTCAAACTCCGTCTCGTCTCCTCTCCCTCCCTCCGTCTCATTACCTATTCGTCTTCTTTTTCTTCCTTCTTCTCGTACGAGCTCTTTAGGGACCTGTTATGGTGACTTATAAAGTGAGCACCAACAGCCAGACTCCACTTGGACTGTGGTTTTAGGCTTTTCTTTACATAGATTTTTATTACATTTAAGTCTCAACATTTTTAGCTTTTAGGGCTTTCACATGAAAATATAGGAAGCTTAAAAGAACACATCGGTTTGAGAAGTGCATTCTGAACTCGACAGCCTGCTGGACATAACCACTGAGAAATGTCTTGTTTAACATGTTTTAGACGTGTGGTATAAGCTGTGCAGAGCATAAAGGTTGATTGTGATTGCTCAGTGTCCTGCTTGTACAGTCTGTCTTACTTTTCTGTCTTTTCCTTATCAGCAGCAGTGTGTCTACAAAGCTCCTCTGTTAGGTTGCCACATAGTGTGTGGTGTGATATGGAGAGAGTGTATCAACCGCACATCACATCAGTGCGAGTGTCACTTTCACCCCTGAACTACATGCTGTCACAGTAATAGACGGGCATTTTGATTTCGACTGCGACTGTCTGCTGTGGGAGTTGCTCAGCTCACTTAAAAAAAAAAAAAAAAAAATCCAAAAGCAGTTGTTTTGGAGAATGTCCTGATGGCATTAATATCTGTATATTAATATATTATTATCTTAAATTTCTACTTTTCTAATATATTTGAGACATTGTTCTGTGTTTCAAGCATTTTCACTATTTCCAAATCCAGAAGTGAGATTTCTCTCTTGGAGGCTGTGTTACACATTGTGTGACCACAGCTCGTAGTGGCATTCTCATGTTAAAAAAGTTTGTGACACTTCCACCAGAGTCGAGCCAGAATCACCAATGCTGGTGATTGCTGCCACTGTAATAAGCCCCGATTGTATCACTGCTCCCTCGGCCACTGTTGTGTTTATGTCTGACTCTTCACCATCGTGACTGGTGTCACCGTGACAGAATGCTGCCAGTGCCTGAAAAAGGCTTTTAACAGACTAATTAGTGTCATCTGAAGGTGACAATAATACTAAAAGACGACTGTGTCAGCAATGATGAGCTTGCCTTTTCTCAGCACCCTAAGTACATTGAAAACTCTAAAAGTGCGGTGCAGTTTTAAAGGCAAGAGTTTTCTTATTTTAGAACATAGCAGCACACAGCTTTACTGGTACAGGGCCAACTTTAAAAAACCTGACAGCTGACAGAGTTATATTACATCATGACATCAGGTAATTGTGAAATCGTTTTTTTTTTTTTACATCCTGTTTACCACTATAATCACAGCTGGTTCAATTATGGATGAGCTCCTTTCATGGTTGATAAAAGCCTCTAAAATTCACAAACCTGGCTTTTATCTACCCCGTGAAAGGGCACAAGTAGCTGTTTTTCCCAGGTTAAGTGAATTTGCAGTAGTCCGTGTGTATTTATTAGCCTCTCGTTTGACTGTTACTGATGAAAACCGGATGCCTTGATCAACATGCAAATTTTTTCGCTGCAGCACTGCATGTGCTCAACTAGAGTGTGCACAAAATACCAAGAGATGATAATTGATTTGCAAAAGGCAACAGGTAAATGATGTTATCGTGTTTTTTGAACCAGTGGAAGAATTACTTAGATTGAGCAAAGCTAAACCAGACCAGAATCCAGGTCTGTTTAAAGAATTCAATTGAACAAGTTTCAGTTCACAATAACAACATCCAGAGTGCACATTACCCTTTTTTGAGACAGCTGGCACTGCTGTTGAGAAATCAGCTTTGTTCTTTAGGCTGAAATGTTTGAAATGGCTAACACCAAAAACTTAGGAGGCTAACATAATGTAACTGTAGCATTAGCAGGCTACTCTGTAACACGCGCTAACATTTAAGTCTACCTTTTGAAACAACTTTTTAAGAAAGGAGTTTGGATAGTACTGACTACTATTAGGTAATAATACTATATTTCTGGTATTGTGCCATTCCAATAACAGATCCATTTTACAAGTTTAAATAAGGCTGTACTGTGTGCTGCACATAATACAATGAAAGCCAAAATGCAACTTATTTCTGTGCAGCCTCCTACAGTTTTGAGTGTGCAATGATGTTAACATGCTAAAAGCATGAGGACAGTCTGAAGAATAATCTTCACAAAGGCACCTGTACAGAGTCAGCTTCCATCACCAGGGATCACTCACAGCTCTGTTTCAGTCTTATCACACTGCACAGTCTATAAATCTGCTTTTGTACTCACTCATGCTTTGCCGTCTTCTTTAAACACTCACTCACACACGCGCATGCACACACGCACGCACACACACACACACACACACACACACAGTTTGAAGATAAGGTAGCAGCAAGTGAGAAAATGAACAAGGGCTTTTGTTCCAAGGATCCAAATAATCACGAGCATTCAGTCAGGTAACTTGTGTGTTCCTTCACAGCTCACCACATCTGGTGGTAGTTTCACTGTTGACTTTGTCGATCGAGTCTTATCAAGGCTCTCATTCCTGGGAAATGTTCCTGTCCATGGATCATTGATAGTAAAGTGTGAGAACGACTAGGTGGAAGGGATACAATGTTACCAGTCTGGAGTACAATACACTCATCAGTCATATGAATGTGTGTGAACCAATTGTTTTTATTTTGAAAACAGATTGCTAAACTGTTTTCCAACCTTCCCGTCCGGGAATTGGTAACCTGTGTAGCGTCGGGTAATTCAGCTGTGTGTGTGTGCGCTTTTTAAAATGGCGTAATAAGAGGCAGGCTGTCCCAAATCTGGTAAGATCATTGCATCTGGCATTACGACAGCTTGTATGGGAAGCTCGTCAAACCAGTCGGAGGATGAGAGCACAGTTTTCCGGTCTTTGCTCTCATGCTTCCATTCTTTCATTCCATCTGCCTTCATACACCCGTCTTCTCAGCTCATTATCCTCTATTCACTCAACTAAAGAACTAACCAGCAAAACACAGTAAAGCTATCTGCTAGAGGACTAGTATCCGGTGTTAGCGAAGTGGAAATCTTTGTAATCATTTCTATAAAAGCAGATAAAACATGACTTTTACCTCACATTATGACTTAAAAGTGATCAAAACAGAAAAAACCCTAGGGTCACATGTCTTAACCACATAAGTGTGGATTATCTTCATTGTGTTAATATGTATGCATGATTTTTAACCAGGGCAAGCGCAGACGCTGTGTGTCAACAGAAGTGGTCCCAAAATAGCACGATATAGTCTGTGGTCTGTCATACAGCAACAGCAGTCTGATATCAACTCACATTGAAGTGCAGTGGATGCCTGTGCAAGTGTGCATATCGTGGGTAGCATGTGTGTGTGTATGCCTGCTGGGATTATAAATTTCACTGTGGTTTATGTACGATATCCCCGTGTCTAATGTGCTATGTCCATCAGCCTCACTCTGAAGCACAAGTCTCCTGGACCAGACAGTGAATGCACAGCACTTTTCAAATAAGCTGTGTGCCAATTTATCAATAAAATAATCATAATAAACAGGATTAGCTGTCATTACGGCCTTCGTGGCTTTTTAACTTGAGTGACACTGTGATTAATCTAGACTCAGGAAATAACACCACTGCTGAGCGCACTTCCTGTAATGCAATGACTGTTTTGTGAAGACATTGTTGGCGTTTCTTCTAAATCAGCTGACCTACCCTCAGTTTTGTAAAAAGAGCTCTGTTCTGCAGAGTGGGGATGCATCGTATAACCACCAAACATGTGAGACTATAAATGAAGCAAAGTGCTAAGAAACATTTATACAAGTGCTTCTAATAATTTATGACAGTTCTGCTTAATTAATTACAGATGTTAAACAATGGCCTCCTTGATTTAGCTAGCATATCACATTTGCAAATAAAGGCAGAGACCACCACACTTCTGTCTGGCATGTTGGGCTGCCGTGGTGTGCATGAAGACCTCCTCAGCCATGTGTCTCTGGCGGCTCAAAGGCTGCACAATGGCTGATGTGTCTGGTTATGAGTGTCTCACTAGTGTGGAGAGAGATGGTCTTTGTTGTCTTCATCAACGCTCATTTTTGTGTGTCTGTGACCACTGCCTGATTTCAGACTGCCTCCGCATAGCTGGAGAGATGAGTTGCGAGCCCCTTATGTCTCTGTAGCAGGGCAGGAAGGAAAAAAATTGCAGTTCTGCTTGGAGGGTTTCCCTCACAGGGGAGAGTGTGCGTCTGTGGTGGTGTTACCATTTAATGGGGAGAAACCTGAACGAGTTTTAAATACTCACTTTTGAATTTTAAAGAGTGCGAGCGAAGCCGGGGCTCCCCACCTTTGAGGAACATTTGAGTCATTTAACAATGCTACTTCTTTGATGTGCACAAAAATATTTTTTGCTTTCATGTCATTTATTTATTTCTGTATTTAGACACAGTCATAAACAGGAAGTCATGAATGAAATTATGTACAGCAATCCCATCATTGTACCAACACATTTGAAAGACAAGGACTTATAGCAGTACAGCTAATCGTTAACTTGTTTTTTCTCAAAGTTGTGATAGTTATGATATTAATGGAAAACTCTTGACACTTAGAGTACATCTGGGTCAGCTCCTTAAAAATACCCCCATAGAAGGGGAGTGGACACTCCTCGACGGAGTGGGTTTGCCTCAACCATTAGACGTGGGTGGTTATGGTAAGAGGTGGCGCTGGGACGACCTCAGTGAGTCCAGCCAACGCCTAGTCATGTTTTTGAGTGATTCCTTCCTCAAAAAAAAGAGACATTAAGTCATTTAAAAAACAAACAAACCAAAAAAAAACAAAACCCCAAAACGCTGCCATGGTGGCAGGTCATTTATTTAGAACGGTAACATTATATTGTTTTGTCAAGATAAAATCTGAAATGTTAGGATGCTTACTGAGTAGCATGCTAATGTTACAGTTACATTATGTTTGTATAAAGGTTTAATGTTAGGCCAAGGTACAAAAGTGATTTCACAGCAGCAGCCGTGCCAGTCTTCTCAAACAAAATGATAACATAAGCAGGATAACACTTTAATGTTTTCACTGTGAAATTACTCAATTTGAATTCTTTGAATGGAACCTCTATGTTGATCCTTGCTTCATTTAATTGGAAGAATTGCCTCCCATGGTCCAAAAAAACCACAGTCACATTGTTTTGCAAACCGGTTATTCCTCGGTCACCCCCATCCCCTCACATACAAAGTATTTCTGACTCTCTCATCAATGACTCAGAGGAGAGTTATGAGTGCATATGCTGCCTGGAGCGGCGGTCCCCAACCTTTTTTGTGCCTCGGTTTAATGTCAGGCAATATTTTCACGGACCGGCCTTTAAGGTGTTGCAGATAAATGCAACAAAATAAAATGATACGACTAAGACAAAAACTGTGGTATTTTGTAAATATAATAATAAATGCGAATTCACTGTGAGATTGTGTACCCTTATTCACCACGTCCTCCTGAAATGCGCCAACAACATTGAGAGTAACATCCTCCTCTCTGCCCTTTAATGCTCTCTGGATGCTATGGTAACGTGTAAATATTTCTTTCAAAATAAGACACACAGACTCACGGACCGGTACTGGACCTAGAGTACCAGTACCATATCTGGGGATATGACTCTGGGGTTTGTGGGAAACTGAGGATTAGACATGTTTCTCCTTTACCTGGCAAGATTTTAGAACATTTATTTTCAGCCTATACATAAGTTCACATTTCACTGAGAAAACTGTTACTACTCTTTACTCTTATAATATGAAGATGTTGCACATGCATGATAGATGACAACACAGATTGGTTTATAAGTGGATGGTCTGGCTTAGCATTGGCATTTATTTAGAAAGTGTTGTGGATATGAAGTGCCTTTCTGGTCTTAAAACTCTGCTCTTGTCTCTTGCAGCCCTGCAGTGTGTGGATGATAAGGCACCTTGTGTAAACAACGCTACATGCCTGAAATTCAGCAATGGCACTGAGTACTGCAGGTAAGATCCACTGGCCGGGCCTGCAACCAAACACAGCTACACCTTTAGTTTAAGTCATGCTGCACACACTTTAACAACACTCAACAAAAAGCGTGAGCACAGCAGTAGATATGCCTCATAAGGGGGGACTGTGGGATGTGAAAGCCAAGGCAGGAAAAAAGGGGGTTTTAGATCAACCCCAGCCTATTCATGGGACCATGAGGTTTTGCTCAGACACGACTGGGGGAATAAAAGACCGCTCTGTCTGACAAAGTACTGGGAACAATACCAACACACACATTTCCACCTCCAAGATTTTATTTCTGGGACATTTCAGGGGTTTTGTTACTCTCTCTTGTGTTTCTGTAGAATTGATCGCTCCAGGCTCTGCCAACACATTTTACTGCGCACCTTTCTTTTTTCTTTTTTTTTTGATTTGAGTGGGATGTCAAGGTTGGTAACATTTTTATTACAGGAGAATAACGAGGACAAAAAAATTAAACTGAAGCTTGAAACGACCTGTGAATGAGTCTCCTCGTAGCCGTGGTGTAATCAGACCAGAGAAAGGCCCACAACGTAAAGGAGTCCAGTGGGCCGCTTGAGCTAAGCCTTCCACTTTCTGACAGCATAGGGTAGTTTGTAATTAAGACTGTGTAGTCTTTTTAATTGCATTGCCACTCCCAAGCCAAATTCCAAACACACATGCACCATCGCTGGTTCTTGAAGCTGATCATATTTCATTAAATGTGATGAGAATCCTGCTGTGCGTCTGTTCCCAGAGTTTGTGGAATTTAAACACTGCTACTTGTGCAAGAAGGGACGACAACAAAAGCAACATTCCTTAATGTGTTTGACCTTTTTTTCCTGTTTGCTTCAAGGACAGATACACATTATTGCACAGGTGCCAATCTCTGTGTACACTAGTTTGTTAGTGCTTTGTGTTAATGAGAAAAGAGACGCATGCAGAGGGGATGTGAGGAGATATTGCTACATCGAAATATTATCTAACATCTAAAGACAGGCTGTTTTTAGTTTTACAGATATTTCTCAGATGGAGGAAGAACATCTAGATAGTGGTGGTCAGTGGATTTTTACAAACTAGGCTTAGAAAACAAAACCAACCAACTTCAGAACTGTCGTTAATATGCACAGAAGGTAATACGGCTTCATTTAATTTGTCCTTTCTGCTGCTTTTCATTGGCATGTGTATCTTAAATCATTTGCAGCCTTTTAAGGCTTGACCACATCCTTTTAGGTTTTATTTTTATGATACTGTTTATTACTTTACTGCTATTTAACTGTGGTTGCAGGTTATAATATTTGCATTTTTACGTTTCTTCTACAACTTATTCACCATTCCTCCTCAGCTAAGTTTCTCCTTTCCTGACCACAGAGTTGGTATTCTTTCCTCTGATTTGAGTGATCCTGACAATAAGATTAAACTGTAGAGAGGAACATTTCCCTGTAGAGACAAAGAGAGAAGTCTCTCAGTTTAGAAAGTCAGCTGACAGAGAACAGGCCTACTGATTAGGTAGTCAGACAGTTTTTCTGCTGTCTGAAGCCAAACATGAACAACACGCACACTTATGTGCACATAAAGGCACACACTTTCCTCTGTCCAGGCTTTCTGGTCGCAACTGTGTTGTATTGTCAGTCAAAAGGCTCATTGTGCAAAAAATCTAATTATGTCCCTATTAGTCTCCTCAGTGTATTAAAGGCAGCTGGTTGTAAGTAAACAGTCACTCTGGCTATTTAGCTTGGACCTGCTTAATTATGTCACATGGATCATGACCGAGGTCAACAGATAATTAATATGACAGACTCATGCTGGGTGCTGCTGAAGGACTTGAAATATTTGTTTTTGTTTCTTCACTGCATGAAAACATTTTTGGAATATGCATTTCCTGTAGTTTCACAAGCAGCATGGACGAGTAATGGATGGATGTGTGAGTGTGTGGCTCATGAAAAACTCGATCATTTCCTTTCAGCTGTTCTTTTAA
Organism: Perissodus microlepis; assembly: GCF_051167445.1. Taxonomy (NCBI): domain Eukaryota; kingdom Metazoa; phylum Chordata; class Actinopteri; order Cichliformes; family Cichlidae; genus Perissodus; species Perissodus microlepis. Next base: position 32,141,754 of record NC_140482.1, on the reverse strand, counting down.
GTTCATGCTCTGTGTTAGCTGTGATATTATAAAATTTCTTATCTGGTTAGTTAGTTTCTACAGAAGAGGCATAAAGGGTAGCTGTGAACCTGTCTTTAATTGTCATAACTTTATTACTGCTGCGGTAGTACATATAGAGACATTACAAGAGAGAAACACTCAAACAATCCTGAATAGAAATCTGTGGGTGAGTTCCTTAAAGGCAAAGAGGACATTTGGCCTGCACTTGCTCCCAAAGAGCCAATTATCAGCAGAATCCTGATACAAATGACTCAGTCCTGTCTTTGCATGCATACAGTAGAGGTTCAAAAGAGTTTCAATATTGTAGGAGCAGCCATATCTGTTCATAGTAAAGATGTAGGTAATTATGTTTTATAGTTTTATTTCCCTCACTGTATCCATATCGCAAACCAACTCTACATTTCCTACATCATGATTATAATGTTGTGCACACATTATGTGCAAGTCCTTGGTGGTTTTCATCATGTTATTTATTTATTTATTTCCCATACACTATGGCTTAAAAATACTTCTCTGAATACATGTCCAGAGGTTGTTACGGGAGACTGGCTTCTAGACGTACTTTGGTATAACACGAAACTTTGAAAAACCCTTCTGGTTAAACTGGGCAAACGAAGCACTCAGCTGTTTCTGAAAGGGTCTCATGATTCATCGTTTTTACTGCAGAAGGAGAGAAACTATAAACTTCATTCCGTGTTGAGAAGGTTACTTTCAAAATGTATTCCACTACAGATGACAGAATACATTCCCCAAAATCTAACGTATTCCGTTACGTTACTCAATGAGAGTAATGTATTCTGAATACTTTGGATTACTGAATATATTAATATGCTTTTTACAACTACATGAATGTACTATTGCTCTGTGATTTATTACTATTACTGAAGGTTACTCGCCATACCAATACCAACTAGATTTTAAAATCTTGATGTAAAATGAGTAACAGTAAGGTGGACATTAGGTAAAGTTGCACTTTTTTGCCGCGATCTCGTATAGAAAACTATTCCGCGCGTATATAAAACGGGTCCGTGGCTCCAAACCGTAGTAAAGGGACCTCTGGCTAATACGTCGGGTTCCGTGTCGGGCTCGTAGCTGAAAACTAGCTTTACTTTGTTGTCTGGGTCAACTTTGCTAGCGAGAGACAGAGGGAGGCGTTGAAAGGCTGCTCCAACAGAACTTATTGTTTCGGCGGAAAACAGGAACACAGTGTACAGTCAAGTCTTAATAGCTTACATACAACTGGGCTCGTTAGGCTCTCTTTTTGGCTTCAGTGGTTATTATTATATTTACATGCTTCCATCTCGCGTTTCTGGTCATTGACAACTCGTACTTTTCCACTCACCTTTTTCTCCCTTCCTCGCCATACATAACTGGTATGGCAGTCCATTCTCCCTGCAGCACGGGCTACACTGCCCATGAGGCTACATTCTTTAGGGCTTTGCCTGTAACACTCTGCCTATTGCCTTCATATTAAATACGTTTTTGAATGATAATTTTTAAAAATATTTCTTCACGTCATTTTGTGGGCCACAAGTAGGGGTGACATGGGCCTCTTGATGTGTGTTTTGTTTGGGTTTCCACCAGCGTGGAATTACCAAAAATACAGAGGGCATAGCCTAACATATGAAACAGAAAAAGACCATCGTGTAATCCATTCATTTCAATAAAGTAACTATGTTCTGAATATCACCTATTTAAACGGTAACTGTAACGGAATACAGTTACTCATATTTTGTATTTTAAATACGTAATGCCGGTATTCCATTACTCCCCAACACTAACTTCATTCACCTTATTTGAAAGAGTGAATGTGCATGGAGTGAAACGGTAATTCTCGAACCTCCACACTTCCTCTCTGCACGTGCAGTACTTTTTCAGCTTGCTTCATTTCTGCTGAGATCCTGCACATCCTCTTAATTCTGGAAAGTATAGAACTGCTGCAGTCATGGAAATTCCTTCTGTCCAATATTTTTTGCGTTAAAGAAAAAAAAAAGTGGAGAAAAAATAAAAGAAAGAAAGAAAACTACAGTTTTATTTTTGCTGTACTATAGGAAATACAGTTTAAAATAATGGTAGTTGCTGAACGCAACATCTGAAAAGTCTTAGGATTAAATTTTTTTTTTTATTACCCCCTCTCTCTTTGGATCATGAGTCTTGAACGTGCACATGGTTGTGAGAGTAAGTCAAAGTGGATGGGAGAGGCCCGTTGGCTGGCATGTAGGGCAGGGTGCAAAAAAGCACAGAAGCTGTCTAACCGGTGACACTACAAGCCATCAGCTTGGGCGTGAAAGTCATGAGTAATTCTCTGTGCAGATTTGTGCATGCCAGTGTGCCCGGATAGGCATTTGTAAATGGATGTTACCTGAAAGTATATTTGGTAACAGAACAGAAACCTTGGTCATGTTTGTGGGCCTCAGTGGAGTCATGAGGGTCACATGCCATCTGACTCACACTCTAGTTATTACCTGAGAGGTTCAAGCAAGATCGAGACGACACAGATCATCATTATTATGGTATTTTACATCCGCAACACAATCCGTGTCTTCCGCTGGGTCATGCTGCAAACTGATGAACTCTCCCTCCTTTTTAGTCTCTTTTTTTTTTCTCTCTGTGTTTTTTTGTTCTTCCCCCTTTACATTTCAAACCTTTTCTTAAAGGTGAGGGGAGCGTTACTGTGTTGTGTAGACCTGCTGCCTTTTTGATCTGACAGGTAGAATTAGCCCGCGGGGCAGACGGAGGAAGCGAGAGGGCCTAAACAAAAGAGGATGTCTCTTTTCAGGTAATTTGAGGAGTAGTACCTCGGAGCACAACTCCTTACTAATGATGAGAGAGGGGGGGAAGGGAAGAGTGAAGAGGGGAGTGTAATTTCCCTCTTGCTATGCCTCTTTCATCAAACTGTCACTCATTTATCCCAAGTCCCTACCACTACCTCAGGGATTTACTAGATGGCATTTGGCCTCTTAATCTTTCCATGGCATCAGTGCTGAATATTTTTTTTTAGACTATTTTCCAGGATCGTTATTGTTGAGCTCTTCACCCACTGGCTTTATTTAGTAATTCCTGCATCATCTCCCATTTGTGTCTGTGGGCTTGGAGAGCTTTATTAATGTTTGCTACCTCACATGAACTTTTTTTTTTTGGGTGATACAGACAAAGAGAAAATGTGGGAAAGAAGTAATGTTTTAAAACCACTCAGTCCTTTCTGATTCACCCTTACACTCCTCCAAACCACGCTCCTCGATCAGGCGCACACAGATTTTAACTGCGTTAGGCATATGATCCAAACTAAAATCAACAAACCCTCAAGCTGGAGATTGGAACCCACAGCAGTGATTTCCCACTCTTGCTCTCCCAGGACTTATCTCCTTCCCACAGCCGAGCTAACAACACTGTAGATGTGGTTGAGACTGGAGCCATAGTGATAAGAGTTTCTTTGTGTGTGTGTGTGCTTGTACATGTACTCTGTCTGTGTGTCTCAGAAAAGTCTAGGGCACCTTAAGCCCCGGGCAAGTTCACATGCTGGCACCCATGGAAAGGTCTGAAGTTTAGATTTAATATTTGATAGTCAAGATGAAGCTCAGCGCAGCCCTTGAGTGTGTGCTTAGAGGCCCAAAAATGTCACAAGACGTGCTTCACAGCTTCAACAAAGCATTGTTTTAACTTATCACAGAGTATGAACCACTGTCATCACATTTTCCTTTATTTCGTCTGGTGTGTGAGCAAGTGGGGGGGGGGAGTAGATAATCAGATTATGATGTGGGCTTTAAAAAGCTGATAGTCCCATGATTTGGGACGCCGAAATCAAATCAAGAAAGTGTGCAGTCAGTGTGATCAGTGTAAAATATAAACTGCTGCTGCTTGCACACCATAAGGAGGTTCAAACCTCTCACTCAGAAAAAGGAAGACTTACAAAGCAGCGGGGAATGTAGCAACCAGACCATAAACCCACATACAGTAGGGTGACAAGTGGCCCTCTGTCGCACATTCGTGCAACACCGTGAGGTCAAAACTACCTCAGTTTTGTCATAAGGTTACACGTTGTCCATACGCGCAATATGTTGAAAAGGATCTAGCCGGTGTGACTTTCCTCACTTGTTATTGCGGAAACAAACAGCAGTCAGCAAAGAAAAGCAGCCGTTATCATCTGGCGAAATTCAGTCTGACTTTGCTTTTAGTTCAGCGGTCATCAATCACTGACAGACGTTAGTGAAATCCTCTGACTTTTTTTATTCCCGGCCTGTGTCCCAGTGGGAAGTTTGAAGCAGATTTCTGAAATTAAGAAATCACAAATACTGTGCTTTTGTTAGTGTTAGAGAAGCAATTAAGGGATGACTTCATCTGGAAAATGTCCTGGGTTTTTCCTGTGTACAAAAAATCCCCCCCCAAAAAAGAGGTTTGGCTTTACCCCAAAGGAAAATCACCAGGATTGTGATAAAATATTTTTAACCAGTTTGGGGTTTTTTAATGTTTTTTTTTAGGTGAGGTTTCATTTACTTGAGTAAATGTTTGGTTTTTATTTATTATTAAATGACAATAAAATGAAATAATTTGTGTTAAGTAGGGTTGCACAGACTCATTCCCTCAGCTTTAACCTGAAGTTACTTTTCCCCTGCTCATTTCTAAACGGACTGTGTGCAGCGTAGATCTAAATATGGACCTTTTTCAGGCCGGCAGAGCTATTGGCGGAGAATACACTTTAAACGACCGCAGAATCAGGATAATGACAGAACAACATAGAGAGATCGGTAAATGGAGCACTCTGAGACAGAGGGAGTCCTGTTCTGTGTACCGCGGCTGCTCAGATGAGCCTTTTTGGACATGTTTCTAAACACAGCCTGCGATTTTTACCACGACTCCACCCTGCACCGCACTCCTTTGCTCAGTCCTCGTCGATGTTTTTTGGTCCGTCTGCATGGCCTCCATCTCCTTCTAGCTCTCTCATTACCTTTGTGTCTTTTACTTCCACCTCGGTGGAGCCTCTTCGTTTAATCCTGCTTCCTCTTTTTAACTTTTACATCTGCCTCACCCCCTCCCCACCCCCGCCCGTGTGGCAAAGACAATTTTGGAGCTATTCATGGTTTCTACTCCCCTCATATTTCAACCTTAATATCTATCTTTAAGCGCATTTTAATTTCCCCTTCAACAACAGGCTCTCTGCTATGTGCAGAGGTTTCTGCTGGAAAGACCTGTCCACACGCTGCATTTGCAGAGTGCCAGTGGAAACAAAGTCCTAACAAGACTCATTATCATTCAGTTAGAGGGCAAATGGCCCCTCTAGCATATGTGCTGGAAGCTCACTCAGTATACTACTCATTATACTCCTGGCTGTGTCTGTAGAAGAGCTGTAGAGGCTTCCAGCACAACTTCACCTACTTCCAAGGTACACAGAGCTCCAGCAGCGCTTGCAGCGTATAGAACAACTCGTAACCTTCGTCAAGGTCGTGAATAAAGTTTAAATAAAAACCGTTTGCTGTGCTCTAATCACCAGCAGAGTTCATCAGTTCAGTTTTTACTGTATTGTGATGCATGTTGATACAGGAAAACTGTGATAATGTTATCAGATACACTGGGAAGCTTGGACTGTAGTTTCAGCATTTGGATTCACCTCCCTTCAAAACTGTGATAAAGTTGCCGCTCTAGTCTGAATGTCTGATCTGTGTGCCACAAACACCCTCTGTAAGCGTCTGCATAGCTAGCTTGTCTTTTTTTTAATCCCTCAGCAATCTTGCAGCACAGCTTCTTTTGTGAGCTGAGGTATTTTTTGCACAGAAGCAGCAGCGAGATCAGTAACATGTTCTGTACTTTACTTGTGACATCCATGCGTGCACACACACGAATAAAGTGCAGTGAATAGGCCACCTATACCCTGCCAAAGCAGGGAGTGATCCAGGGATTGAAATGTGAGCTGGTTTATGTGCTCCATTTTTCTCTCTCACACAGCTTCTCTGCGATGGCCGCGGGGGGAGACCATGATGGAGTTATTAAGTGTAGCTGGGACTAGAATAGTGTCTGGAAGAAGAGGAGGTGGTGGGGTTGTATACTTGAAGGTGGAGAGGTAGGAGAAGGGGAATTACCACAAAAGAAAATAGAATTAGAGCGTGGGCGATTTCAGGACATAGGGATTAGGAGCGAAGGAGGTGGGGGATATTACGTGAGTTTGTGAGAAACAGTCCAGCCTTCATTGCTCACTGAAGTCCTCACGGCTACGGAGGTCAGCGTGAGGTAGAGGAGGAGGAGGAGGAGGAAGAATACGAAGAAGAGGAGTGGAGGGAGCGAGAGCGAGCACAGGATGGGGGTGCTAATGTGAACCAGCTGTGGAAACCTGACACCTCGAGAGTGGGTTAGAATGAGATCTGGAGGAGTGAGAAAGACAGGGAAAGAAGGGCTGCAGGAAACTTGGAGCAGTAGGGGAAAGCTGGAGAAAACAGGAGGGACGGAGGCCTCGTGGAGCAAAACAAAGAATCCATTAATGAACTGCTGCTGTGTTGTTCATGAAAGCAGAGCTCGCCGTGTTAGTAAAGGTGTCCTAATCCCTAACTATGTTCTGTTGTGCATATGGAAATTTGTCAAAGGCTCACACTGCGGTTTGTGTTTTTAGGGACAGACCCGTTTGTCAGTGCATTGTTATCTTTTTCTCAGCGAGGCACCACTCCCTGTCAATAATGGGAATCATGCACAGCCTTGTCTGTTTGCCTCAGGCTCAAGTGAAACAGCCAGGGGCTAATAATGAGCACTCTATGTGGCAGTGAAACCTGAAGGACAGGGTAACATTTCCTGACGCTATAGCATTTGGTTCTATCAACACTGGTTAGATAGCACCAGTTGAATTTAATAGAACTCACCATGCGTCATCCCTGTTTAGGAATTTTCACAAAAAAGGCAAATCACTTGGGTGGGGGTTAACATTTTTTCAAACAAATATTGCTTGTGTACTGAAGTAAGAGCCATTTGAAACCTCCACCAATGATGCTGAAGTGTGTGGTGCATTATGTCATATTTAAGCCTGTACGCAATCTACACACAACCCTGTTTGAGTTTGGAGTGGAAGTTGTAGGCCAGCCTTTGGCCAGAGCTTTAAACCTGGCAAGGCTGGGAATTACATAGCACGCTATAACTTTGGTATCTCAATATAGAAGCTGTGTGATTCTGGATAAATGAAAGAAAAGCAGAAAAACAGGAAATATTGTTTAATGACTGGTTGTGTGTGTGGTATCACATTTCAATCAGTTGGCTTTTTCAACCATCTAAAACCATTTTGATTAGCTCCATGATGACAAGTCATGAACTAGTCATGATTGGCATGTTAATCTGCATACTTAGTAAAAATATTCATATTTGGCACATATGTAGTGATGACACATCACCAAAGACGGTGGTACAATTTTTATTGGCAAATTCACATAATTTTAAAATAAGCTGTTTCCACCATCAGTGTATAAAACAAACCCGTGGTTAACAAAGTTGTTTAAATAAAGCTCAAACTGGGCTACGATTACATTAAAGGAGAAGTGTTGGATTTCCCTAGACCTTGTATCACCCCCAAGTTTTAACAGTAAAGATGTGTAAAAAGTTCAGAGTGAAACATAAACCTGGCATTAATCTGGACACGCTTTTCTTTGTGTGACAGCCCGCTAACGTGATGTATGTCCGAGGGCAGACAGCCGTGTCATTACTTTGGGAGAGGTGGGCGGAGAGGTTGTCTGGGAGAAGAAAGAGCAGTCCTAATTCCCAGGACGGCCGCCTTGTTGTGATATCGCGAGCAGGCCGCGGGGAGGGACGTCTCTTTGTTTGTGTGTTTTTGTGTGTGTTGTTTGAAGGCATGTGTTTTGGAGCGTGTAGGGGTCGCAGTACAAACACACTGATACTGCAGCAGAGACGGACAGGGTGGCTATGCCTAATTTGTCTACTACTACGCTAATCTATTATCTCATCTGCCCAATTAATAAAACATAAAAAAACAGAGTGTGTGCAAACAAAAGACAAAAGGGGAATTTGTTCATCTCTCTCTTTCGGTAATAACCATATGATACTTACAGCTTTATTCTGACGCTGTTGTTCAGCAAATCACCTGAAAGTTTGTCTCAAATCGAGTGAATGTTTTATGTTTTGGGCTCATGAGTGCACAGGCATTTTTGTAATGAAGGTACAGGGTGATTATTAGCACTATGTGGCTCATTGATGTGTTTTTAATAATTCTGGTGGACAGTTCAGGTGTTTATATTATGTGTAGTTTGGGATTAGTTCAGTTAAAAAAATATATATGAGCGTTTTGCTTGATATGTTCAATTTAGTATATTTTTAAAATCTGTGTACACAGCGCACTTATTATGCACTGCATTTGTGAACCGTTTAGTGTTTGAGTGGGAACGTTTTCTCAGATGTTGTTTGTCATCTTTGGATGATTCACATGTTATACCAGCCAGAAGTTTCACAGATGCGATTGATCTGTGAGACTTTATGTGGCATGATTCATGACTCTCCTGTTTTCCCATGCTCTCACAACCTAATATCTTCAAGCTGCCTTGGGGTGGAGCGGCCAGCAATAAATAAGTCAGACTGTGATACTAAAGTGCAAGTAATTCCCCTCTACACTGTCTCATCCGATCTTTATGTGGGTCACAACACAAATCTGTAGTTCTTCCATTTATATATCATCCTTTAAGTTGAAATTGTCGAGGATGTTTAAGTCTTTCTCTTTTTTAAAAAAAAAAACTAGTAACACGTTTCTGCATGTGTGGTGTTGGATACTCGGTGGTGTATCTCTGCTGTCCTTTTTGTGTTACCTGAGCCCCTCTGGGGAGGCAGGATTAGAGGCCTCAGTAAGAGGCAGCGGGTTGCTCTGTTACCCTCAGTCCCCAGGTGGTGTGTCTGTCACACGCAAGAAGATGACATGAAAATAGCATACACAGGAAATTGTCTGACTTTTTTTTTCTTCTTAGCAACAGAATAACACTTATGATCAAGTACTGTCACACATGGAGAAGTGCTAAGTGAAAGTGGGTGGGACTGAAAAAAACAGAGGAATAGAAAGTGACGAAGGGAACATTATCTTTGATAACATGCCTAGCTGACTTATTGCGTAATACTGTAATTTTTTCTCCTCGCTGCTCGGCATGCAGCTGAATCACTTTACTGAAAAAAGGAGAAAACATGAAATCGAAAGAAAGGGGTGGTGAAGAAGAGAGGAAAAAACACACACACACATTTTGCAGACCAAATGTGGTGGTAATTTAAATAAGTCAAGCATTCTTGCCCATACTGTTGCCTGTTTGTCTGTTATGTATCGTTTAGCCCTCTGTCCAGGTTATTGCTAGCGCTTTCCACTTGTTGTTTTCAGTTTCTGCCATGCTGCAGTCAACAACTTCCAGATAACTCCACCTCACATCCTTCTGCTTCTGAACTTCTCCTTTGTCATGAATGACCCCAGTTTAACCCTTTGACCAAACCCAGCTTCTGCCTTTTTTCTGAGTGGGGTTTATGGGGAAACAGCTCTGGGGCTAGAGCACTTCCTTTAGTTATCTTAAGAGTTAGTCTGTCAAGACACAAAAAAAACCCCATTCAAAATGGCTTTACATGTCTCCTGGGTTAAGGGCATTAAACCAGCACGGTGCATACTAAGTGTTAAAAGTCTGAAGCATCTAAAAAGCTATTTTCTCTTTATGTACAGCCACACATTTTGCTAATACTCCTACTAAGGGATGTGGTTTCCCGCATTCTGTTATGTAGATCATTATACAGAAATGGAAAGACAGTGTATTAGACAGTAGTGTTTACTTGTGCTGGTTTATTTGTTTCTTTGATGTGTGTGTGTGTGTGTGTGTGTGTGTGTGTGTGTGTGTGTGTGTGTGTGTGTGTGTGTGTGTGTGCTACATGACTCCTATACAGCTGTTACCCTCAGCGCTCTATCAGTACTCTCAGTAGTAGTCGTCTGATGTGGTGGATTACATCCACCTGAGTGAAACTCGCCCTTTTGTTTTGTTTGTTTGCGCTGTCAGGTTCACATGCTTATTTGTCTTCTTGTTAAGCTCATCTGTTTGTTGTATTGTCTGTATTGAAGGCCGATAAGCTTTCAGTTTTGAATGTTTAACCTCTTCCATCACTGATTTGTGTTTTGATGTGTGTCCAGGTGTGCTCCCGGCTTTCTGGGGGAGTACTGCCAGCACAGGGATCCCTGTCAACCCGGCTTCTGCCAGAATGGCGGCAATTGCACTGTGACCATGTCACTTGGTGTGCCTGTACCGGGTAGTGCCACCTGCTCCTGCCCTCTTGGTTTTACTGGACCGCACTGCCAAACTACCCAGAACTCCACGTGTTACCCACACAACCCCTGTGAGAACCAAGGTCACTGTACGCTGCTGTCGCTTGACGAGTACAAGTGTGAGTGCCCGGTAGGATGGGCAGGTAAGCTCCCGTTTGATCGTCTCTGCTCTTTCAAGAGCCTGATGCATTTTTTTAAACATCCCGTATGACTGTTATAACCAGTTATAACTTTTGGGTCTTTGAAAGATATTAATAATCTCTAATCACGTCACCACCCTCTGAGAGTCATGAGTGTCATAGCTCCGCTGTGCTGAATAGGAAGTGAGATCCAAAGAGCTAAATGTTAGTTGTTCATCCATGCTGCATTCATGAACATCCAACATCATGCTTCGTTTCAAGCAAAACAACAGATTTATTACACATTTCCACTTCAAAGCTTCCTTAATTATATTCATTATATCTTTGCTCACACAAATACAGATGTGTTATTATTTTTTTATTATACATTCCACCTGTCACACTTTGCTGTGACATATATGATTAGATCTAACTCTCAATTCCTTTTTTCTTTTTACTCCAGAAGTACAAACCAAAATACATGTCAACGCAAGTTATTCCCGACACCCCCAAATCATCTATCAGTGATTTATTTTTATATTCAAGAAATTAAACGATATCAATAAAATTCTGAACCTTAGTTACTAAACATAGAACGTGGAAAGTTTGCACGCTGCTTTTCTTCTGATTTTTAGGCTGCGTTTCTCGATCGGTGACCACTAAATCTCCGCTCTTTGTGCACTCTTGCGTCTTTCAGGAGCACGCTGTGAGTACAAGGACAGCTGTCTCTCTAGTCCATGTGCCAACGATGGAAAGTGCAGCGCTCTCTCCGGCGGCAAATACACATGTTCCTGTCCTCCTGGTTACAAAGGTCCTAGCTGCCTAAATGACACAAATGAATGTGAAGACATGCCTTCCCTGTGCCGGAACGCAGGCCGGTGTGTCAACACCCACGGCTCCTACAAGTAAGAGCCTAGTTTTTGATACCAAATTCAAAAATGCTCACCGTCAACAGGAAACGCTGACATCAAAATGATGTCGCTCTAATTTCTGCTTAAATTTGTGAAAATGATGTTAAGATGTTACCTGCTCTGCCTTTGATGCAGGTGTTTATGCACTCCTGGGTTTACGGGTCGACATTGTGAAAGCTCGTACACCCCCTGCTCACCTTCACCGTGCCTGAACGGAGGCACCTGTCAGCATAACTTGGACATGACCTACTCATGCCACTGCCTTCCCGGTAGGATTTCAGTTTTCGAAATGCAAGCATGAAATAAAATCATTAAAAAAAATGTGCTACCACAGCTGTTATTTATGTATAAATGAAAGTAGGTTAGTGTTTCTGAATTGTTACACTATGGTGTTTTGTGTGCAAATAGTCTGATGTTGTTGGCTCTGTCATATCTGACACGCAGCACTGTCAGAGTGCTACAGTTAGCGGATACATACAACAAATACACACACGTGATGTTTATATAGCACCAGACGTTGTTAGAGGACGGCATTATGCTTCACTGTCTTCCCAAATCAACATTTCATTAAAACCACTAATAATCAAATGTATTTATTTCATGTACGTCAGGTTTCAATGGCACTAACTGTGAGAACAACATCGACGACTGCCCCAATCACCAGTGTGCCAATGGAGGAACCTGTATGGATGGGGTCAATACCTACAACTGTCAGTGTCCTCCAGAGTGGACTGGTAAGGCACTTTCATGTGCAGTTATTTATGTGTGACTAACATTTTCCATATGTGCCACTCTTATCTGTGGTTGAAGATGACCTGAAGTCTGGAACGTCACCTCTCCATCCATAGCAGATTGTTTGAACTGTTTAAAAACAGGTTTTTTTTACATTTTGGCTATGTTTGATTGTTTTCTACACACTTCTGAGGACTGCTAACTCTGCTAACACATTTGCGTGGCATCCACAGCACTTGTGTTTACAAAGTGAATATGCAGGCAGCAGCTTTCTAGGGCTTGTCTGAGTTTTGTAGCATTAATGATTCAAAATTACAACATTTGAGTCCCTCTATGAGGAAAAATTATGTATTTTGGTTCCCTGTCAGAAGCTCAGCATGTTGTAACGTGGCAGGCAAAGGATTAACCTGTTCGTTTTAAATCCCCCCCTCACAGGTCAGCACTGCACAGAGGACGTGGATGAGTGCCGGCTGCAGCCAAACACCTGTCAGAACGGAGGTACCTGCAGCAACCTGCCCGGCGGCTACGTCTGTGTATGCGTCAATGGTTGGAGTGGACCTGACTGCTCTGAAAACATTGATGACTGTGCAACAGCTGCATGCAGCCAAGGCTCCACATGCATAGACCGTGTTGCATCCTTCATCTGCGTGTGTCCTCACGGAAAGACAGGTGGGCGTTCATACGAAACCCTGCACAACGTTAACACTAGTGTAAATAATGGTGCCGTGAGTTCGTACTGAAACTATAGATTTCCTTGACCCTTTCCTTGGTACTTCAGAGAAATGCTGCTTTCTGTGGAACACATCTAACCTTAACTGATGTTTTTCTAAGCACATGATGCCTCTGTTTTTGTTAAAGAATATTGCACATGGAAATGAAACTGAGCTGTTACTCTGTAAAACAGTCTAATTATACCATAGAATATGTTTTTGCATTTTCACCCTGCTGATTAGTCAGCACGGTTTTGGCGTTAGAGCAAGGTAAGCCTCCCCCAAGTAGCAAATTTGCATTGACTTTGTTTTTCTCTGAAACGGGTATATAACCATGTGCAGGAGACTCTCCAGGGACATTTTATCTCACCATAGTTTGCATTAAAGTCTTTTATTTTTTTCACTCATTCGATTTGATGTAATGTTCCCCTCAGGTCTGCTCTGCCATCTTGATGATGCCTGCATCAGTAATCCCTGCAGAGAGGGCTCTCAGTGTGACACCAATCCCATTACTGGTATGTTCAACTGTAACTGTCCACCTGGATATACTGGGCCCACCTGCAACCACGACAGAGATGAGTGCAGCATAGGTGAGTCTTCTCAGCAAATAAGCTTTAATCTCTGCCAGCCTCTGTTCTCTGCTGTTATTTATATACCTCTGCTGTTTACCAGCAGGCACCAACCCCTGTGAGCACGGTGGGCAGTGTGTGAACACTGATGGTTCCTTCACCTGTAACTGTGTTCGAGGCTACGCGGGTCCACGCTGTGAACAAGACATAAACGAGTGCGCGTCAAACCCTTGCGAGAATGACGGCACTTGTCTGGATCGTATCGGGGAGTACACCTGCATTTGCATGCCTGGTAAATTTCTTGTAATTTTTTTAAATAATGTTATATTTTAACACAGCAAAATGTGAAAATTGACACACATGAAAATTCTGTTTTATAGTCAGAAACGGGTCATTTTGCATTTAACCACAAACCTTAAAGTAAATAACAGCAGTGTCATCCACTTAAAGTTTGCTCTGTGTCCTTGATCCATGACCTTCAGTGTTTTTGTTGTTGCGAAATTGTATAGTTGTTTCTGTGTACTTGTGCAGGATATGAGGGGAATCATTGTCAGCTCGAGGTGGATGAGTGTATGAGCTCGCCCTGCCTGAACAGAGGCAAATGTCTCGATCAGGTCAGCGGCTTTATCTGCGAGTGCCCAGCAGGTTGGTACACCTTCAGCTGTGTTAGTGCATTCCCCTGACTCATTTCTGCCGACTGAACCTGTTTTTAAAAACTAAACCTTTAATGAATCTTATCAATATATTAATTTTGTTTGTTATGTTTCTAGGCTTCAGTGGGGACATGTGCCAAATAGACATAGACGAGTGTTCCAGCACGCCCTGTTTAAATGGAGCCAAATGCATCGACCGACCTAACGGATACGATTGTGAATGTGCTGAAGGTAAACGGAAATTGCAACATGTTTTTGACCCAGAAAGTAGTCGCTGAAAGTCAGTTCAGAGAGTAAGAAATTCCCCTCTACCCAGGCTTCACCGGTCTGCTGTGTGAGGAGAACATCAATGACTGCGAGCCAGATCCATGCCACTACGGTGTGTGTCAGGATGGTATTGCCACCTACACCTGTAAGTGCAATCCTGGATACACCGGCTCTATCTGTAATATCCAGCTCAACGAGTGCCACAGCAACCCTTGTCAGAACCAAGGACGATGCATTGACCTCGTTAACACCTACAGTTGTCGCTGTCTACCTGGAACCACAGGTAAGTACTGAGTGTGCTGCAAAGATTCTCCAGAATCTCATTTAATGGTGCAATGTGATAGAAATTGTATCATGTGATATGTGGAACAAACACTGTGACGTTATTCATTGAGAAAAGCTTGAGAGAAAATGAAGTGTGATGAAAAGTCATTCTGAAACACGATAGTGTGGTCACCAAAGTACAAAGGAATGTAATCATTAGAGCGGTTAAAATAGTTGTTAGTCTCTTAATGGCAGTCGTAGTTGCAGCAGTAGCCGTTCACACTGAACAGTTTTAGTTCTCATTCCTCATACAGCATTTTTAGAAGTATAAATGAGCTCTAACTGTGCTTCTGAGCATTTCTAAATAACCTATTTCACAAATGCTGTTTAAGTCCAAAGTCGTGTAATTGAGTCTTCTGGTGACTTGCTTAAATTGAATGAAAAGATCCCGGTCCCTCACATCTAGAGCCTCTCGTGTAGTTTGAAGTCTACAGTATTCTTCAGTGTAGCAGTCACAAGTCTCGGTCAGGCGGTTAAGCCCACGTTGCTTTCTGGATTAGTAAGATCTTCATTGTGTTTTTACCACCCCAAGGCTTGGTACTGAAGTCTTGCATTCAGGCTTCATTCTGTCACTTCCGCTCTTCTCAAAGTGTTTTTGTTATTTTGTTCTCCTTCACTCTGTTCACATTTAATCATCATTGCTCTAATGCTAATCACTGATGTCACACTTTAAAGCACTCCTGTGGTCTAGTAAAAAAAAAATAAAAATAAATAAATAAATAAATAAATAAATATATATATATATATATATATATATATATATATATATATATATGTGTATATATATATGGTCATATTTTCTCACATATTGCTAAATTCCTTTTTTTCTCTGGTCTCTTACCCCCCCTGGTGGTAAATGACATTCTGTCTATCTGCATTTGAATGGAAGGAACAAGGTTTTTGGTACTGATCAGTACAGTATCTGTGAAGAGAAAAATTATTGCATTGTCCAAGTTAGTTTTAAAATTTGTCTGTCCTCTACGTGCAAGCAGTCGGTGACTGTGGTGAAGAAGAGCTTCGCGGAAGAGACTTTGAGCACAACCGAGTTCAGTGTGAGGGGCATATAGAGACCACATGTAAAAGGACGATAAACAAACTTACCTGATAGCAGTTTAGCTTTTTAAAATCCATATATACTTGTGATCAAAGGCTGCCGCACAGAACATGAAGTCTGCTGGGTGTGCCGGACGTCCCAAAACTGGTCTCAGGCTAAGTCACAACAGCCAGCTGGTTCAAAGATCGTAGATTTTATAACAGCTGCTCATCGACTTTTCCTCTAATGCAACTCCTTACTCGCATTAATCATCAGATTCTTTTATTGTGCCACTTTTATATATTCTAGTGAAAGGATAAACTCTTAAACCCGACTGTTGTTACACGACTTTGTCTTTGTGTACTTTCTGCTCAGGTGTGAACTGTGAGATCAATGAGGACGATTGTGCCAGCAACCCCTGCGTTCATGGAAAGTGCCAGGATGGCATCAACAAGTACAAATGTGTTTGCACCCCGGGATATTCAGGTACGTTTTTGCCTCATGAACATGTATAAAAGGCCTCAAAGCTAAGGCAGGATAAAGTGGCCCGAAATCATCACGTGCCCTTTTGATGCTACTAATTACCTTTAACTTGTTCTCTAACAGGAGTAAACTGTGAAGACAACATTAATGAGTGCATGTCAAATCCATGTTTGAGCGGGGGAACCTGCCAAGACAAAGTCAACGGGTTCCACTGCCTTTGCCCACCCGGCACCCACGGCCCTCTGTGCCTCTCTGGTAAAGACCATTGTGCTCATCAGCCTTGTCAGCACGGACACTGTGTCGAACAGCAACACGGGTAAGTTATGTCTATACTGGTGTTTTGTGTTTTACATTATTGGGATAAGATACAGTCATTTTTATTATAGTGGGAATTTCATCCAATTAATTTTCTCACTATTGATAATTTGCACTTACTTCAGATAGATATGCAGGCATTGTTTTTTCCAGCATGTCAGCATTTTTAAATTTAACATCTCTTCACATATATATGCAGGAGCTAATGCTGTTACTGTGACATCTTTCCTTTGTGTGAAGGTACCGCTGTGAGTGTCAGGCTGGCTGGGAAGGACAGCACTGTGAGCTGGAGAAGAATGAGTGTCAGTCAAACCCATGTCTTAATGGTGGCTCCTGTGTGGATCGACACAACGGCTACACCTGTCAGTGCAAACTTGGCTTTGGAGGTAAAGCCACCGCTATCTTTCGTTTTATATAAGAAGTATTTTAAAAATCTCCTCCAGTCCTTTCTGAATTGATGCACAGTGCAGAGGTTCCTTTTCGCACCTGTGTCAAATGCCTGTGCTCAGAGAAATTTCCAGATTCAGCAGACTCGGTTTCTGTTGAGAAACTTTGCCGATATCAGCAAAACATCAAGTCTGACACGTTATTGTTGACTCCTCTTTGATCAGGTATTAACTGTGAGAAGAACATTGATGAATGTGCATCTGGCCCGTGTCTGAACCAAGGCGTCTGTTTAGATCTAGACAACGGCTACACCTGTCAATGTAGTCTGCCGTTCACAGGTCAGTGATGGCACATTTACTCGCTTGTAATGTCACAATTTTAAGCTGCTGTCTAGATATCACTTTGGAGAATATTTCCATATGCATGTTTTGATTATTACAAATCTCTGTGAAAATAGGTAAACACTGTGAGGTGGAACAAGTTCCCTGTGCCTCCCATCCATGTAAAAGGGGAGGTGTGTGCCACCCAACTCCAGATTACACCTCTTTCACCTGTCGATGTCCTAGTGGTTGGGAAGGTATGTGTTCGTCGGCATGCATTTGTGTGTGTGCTTGATGATGGCTGTCAGCCGTAATATTAGAACTACATTTCTAATATTACGTATCACCGCTGAAATTTTGCCGTTCCAACTGTTTTTGCTTTTTGTGTTTTTGTGCACACTTGCGTAGGTGCGCTCTGCAATGATGATGTAAACGAGTGCAAGAACAACCCTTGCAGAAACAGCGGTCGGTGCATAAACAGCCTGGGGAGCTACATGTGTAACTGTCTGTCTGGATACAGTGGACACAACTGCCAGATAAACATTGACGACTGCTCACCGAGTGAGTTTAATTTGGTCACTTTATTGTCTTTGGATCCAATATCATCGTAACTTCCACCAGTCTTTTATTTAATTTAATGACGTTTAAAATAAATAACCATCAGCGGTTATTTAATAATAGCTCATAAAAGCCAAAGGTGCTCATACAGTTTGAGCCGTGCTCAGATGTGTGCTTGTTTATTCAGTGACTGGTTTAGTGAGCCTGTTCCTCCTCTCGTCTGTGTTCTGCAGACCCGTGTCTGAATGGAGGCTCTTGTAGGGACGAAGTCGGGAGTTTCTTCTGTGACTGTCGCCCAGGTTTTGAGGGAAAGCGCTGTGACGTTGAGATTAACGAGTGTGCCAGCCATCCCTGCAGAAACGGCGCCTCCTGCGAGGATTACGTCAACAGCTTTGTATGCAAGTGCCGACCCGGCTTTAACGGCATACTGTGTGAAAACAACATCCCCGAGTGTACTGAAAGGTAAGCGCCCTGTCGACACGAGAGATGCTGTCTCCCAATATGTGCGACCTGAGTACGAATACATACATATTTCTGCATCAGTAAATTTTAAAGACTTTCCCCGCCTAAAGCCCTGTTTTCTTTTTCTTCCTCCGTCCAGCTCGTGCCTCAATAACGGGTCTTGCATCGATGACATCGGTAAATTTACCTGCCGTTGTCATCCGGGTTTTTACGGTGAATTCTGCGAGTATGAGAAGAACGAGTGCGACTCTCAGCCCTGCAAGAACGGAGGCACTTGCACTGACGGTCTGGGTACCTACCGCTGCACCTGTCCGATGGCATACAGTGGACAGAACTGCCAGGTAAGTGTGCAGTGTGGGTCTGCATAATTCTGTAATTCCTTTGTAGGTACAATGAGAGTTGACACATTTTAAAAGGCTAATGGGGTGTTGTCATCACCCCGCTGGGGTGCAGCGTTGACACCAAGTTTGTGAACTTGAGAACGAAGCTACTTATGAGTTTCAAATTGATACCATTGGCGCATCTACTTGGAGACTGCTTCGTTGCTTTCTGTAGAGCCACGACAGGCGGCCTTGTGCACTCAGATCTCTCATATTTGCTGTCTTGTTTTAAACAGTCGATGTCATCGAAGGCACTGTGAGTTGTGCTGGTTTGTTTTTATGAAATGATTTTAAAACCTTCTTTTTGTATGCAGAACTATGTGAACCTGTGCAGCCAGGTGCGCTGCCATAATGGTGGCTCCTGCTCACAGACAGCAACTTCCTGGACCTGCCACTGTCAGCCTGGATGGACTGGACGTTACTGTGATGTGCCCAACCAGTCGTGCCAGGATTTTGCCGCCAGGAAAGGTGAGGAAGTGTTTTTTTGGCAGAGATATCAAGAGTGATAATGACCTACTGTTTATATTATTGCAAGGAAAATTTAAATGCTAAATGTAGCCCGAGGATTTTGTTACCTTCCTGCTTACAGTTTAATCACTGTAGTAGGCTGCCTCTGTACACGGTAAACTCATCATATGTGTTTGGCTGCAGGTCTGCAGTTGGAGAATGTATGCAAGAATGCTGGCCGGTGTGAGAATGTGGGAAATTCCCACAAGTGCCACTGCCAGCCAGGATACACAGGCAGCTACTGTGAAGACATGGTCGACGAGTGTCAGTCAAACCCTTGTCGCAACGGTGCTACATGCAAGGACTATCAGGGAACGTATGAATGCGTAGTAAGTGCACTCTCAGCTTGATATGTGTGCATGTGTTGGCAGGTTTTATGTTCAGGTTCTATATGCAAACAACTGAGCCTAACCTCTGTGTTTTGTTTCATTGTCCCAGTGTAAACCAGGCTACCAGGGGGTGAACTGCGAGTATGATGTGGACGAATGTCACTCTAAGCCCTGTCTAAACGGAGGAACATGCATCAACCTCATCAATCACTATAAGTGCGCTTGCCCACCTGGAACACACGGTACGTGCACATAATAGGAGTTTCGTTTAACAGCTGAGGAAGCTTTAAAGTTAAAGTATGGACAGAAAGTGATGCTAATGTTTGAGGATAACCTTTCCTGCTTCTTTAGTTGTTCTTGACGGGGGAAAGGAAATGTTGATTGGATGTTGTACTTTTCTAAAAAGTTTCTTTTGATGGATCTAAAATTAAAACTGAGAGCAAATTAAATGCTGTCTGTTCTCTATGTCATAGGACTCCAGTGTCAATTTAACGTGGATGACTGTGCCCCCAAGCCTGGCTCTCTGGAGCCTCTCTGTAAGAATGGAGGACAATGTGAAGACGGCGTGGGCGGTTACAAGTGCAACTGCCCGGCGGGGTTCACTGGTGACCACTGCGAGGGGGATCTGAACGAATGCAAGACTCGACCCTGCCACAGTCACGGCAGCCTCGACTGCATCCAGTTGGTCAATAACTACCAGTGCCGCTGTCGCCTTGGATACACGGGTATTTTCACATTAACCTCTGAAAACAACACAACAGCACCACAAGTAATTTTTGCTGTTTTTTTTAAAAGGCGACGAAATGTGTTTGTTTCCTCAGGTCGTCATTGTGAATCCATGGTGGATCTCTGTCTGTCCAGTCCGTGCCGCAACGGAGGCGTCTGCTCTATGAACATGAGCTCGGTGCATGGCTACAGCTGTTCTTGTCCTCGTGTAAGTTTTCTTTAAAGCTGGCTGTTTTCTAATGTAAGCGATCTCCTCTTTATCCCTCATATGGCCTTTACAGCTCTTGTTATTTGCCCGTTGTGCTCATCAGTTTTTAATAACTACTGGTTTCATTCTTATTCCTTAAACACTCCTCCATGAGTTTGTCCTGTAAGTGCTGGTGATAACAGCAAATGGAAAAGGGCAGGCAGCCATAAGGCTAGAGAAAGACGAGCCTTCTCTGTTTTTAATAAAGAAATCCAGATTTTTCTTTGATTATGCAGAAAACAGCAGGGAACAGTAAAAGGCAAAGGTGGTTACCTCCATTCAGCTTCTGAAACTGATCCAGTGTAGAAAATGAATAATGGAATGAATTACTCATGATAATGGTGAGATGCTGTGTTGTAAAGATGACACAACTTCATGTTTCACTCTACATGCTCTTCATTTCACACACCAGCAGGAACATAATACAGCCTGTTTTTCCAGAAATGTAACCACAGGCTACAGATCAGTTATTCTACACATATATAAGTATTGCTGTACTTGGATGAGCAGGGTGAGGGATGACACTGTCACATTTCATAAGCTAGTTTGTCTAAAAAAAAAAAAGCCTATAAAAACGTATAAATTTTAATGATTGTCTTTGATTATGCTGCCATGTAGCTACGGCCACAACAACTGTCACATCTGTGGCGTGTAACATAACAGCAGGTTGGCTGTTTGTCGTTCTTCTGCCTGAACGTCAGTGCGTGTTTTTTCTCTGCACTAACCTCTTGCTCCCTGTCTGTTCTCATGCTTGCTTCAGAGGGCCACACCATGGCTCAGGTACAGTAGAGTAGCAACAGTCTTGTAGGAGAAACTAAATGCTTGTTGTAAAAGTTTGCCTGATAAAGTAATATCTACTGCCTTACTATCACACCTAAACAGCATGTTGTGTTTTATAGGGCTATACCGGGTTGGACTGTGGGGAAATGCAGGACTGTGCAAAACAAGGATGCCAGAATGGCGGGCAGTGTGTGAAGATAGCGTCCGGCCATCTGTATTGTCAGTGCAGGTCGGGCTTCAGCGGGCCACACTGCGAGGTGAGATGTCCGTTGCCCTGCCAAAATGGAGGAACCTGCGTGAAAGACCAGGCATACCCGTTCCAGGTGAGCTGCCGCTGCCCGCTCTACTTCTCCGGACGATACTGCGAGAACAGACAGATTACGCCGACGCCCCGGAGTTGTCCGTACGAAGACTGTGCAAGGCAAGCAGGAGACAACGTTTGTGACGATCTGTGTAACAACCATGAATGTCAGTGGGACGGAGGGGACTGCTCGCTTCAGAGGGAGCCGTGGGGAAACTGCAAGGCCTCTGTTCCCTGCTGGGATCTCTTTAAGAACGGGCACTGCGATAAGGAGTGTGACAACCCCGGCTGCCTCTTTGACAGCTTTGAGTGCCAAATAACCTCAAACTCCTCGTGCAAGTATGTGACTCTCCCCTTGACTCTTCTGTAAACATGTGTTTAAAATCAAATCCTTACCTCTTGTTCTTGATTGTGATTTCTATGTAAGGTACGACCGGTACTGCGCGGACCACTATGGTAATAAAATCTGCGACCAGAGCTGCAATACGGAGGCTTGCAGTTGGGACGGCCTGGACTGTTCTGACATTCCTGCCAATTTTGCGGGCGGCACACTGGTTCTCGTGGTCCGCCTGCAGCCTAAGGAGCTGCTGGGAGACCTGAGGGGCTTCTTGCGCTACCTAGGAGCTCTGCTGCACACCAACGTTCAGGTGAAGCTGAACGAAAACAACGAACCAATGGTTCTGCCGTACTTCGGAGCACCGAAGGGACAGGGACAACATGCCCAGAGAAGCAAGCGGGAGCTGCACAAGGAGGTTATTGGGTAAGGATACGACAGATGTGTAATTTCTTGTCTGTGCACTTCTTTGCCAAATGAATCACAAATTTCTTGCTTACCAGCGACTGAATTTCACTTTTAATTGCACAGCTCCGAGGTGCACCTGGAAATAGATAACCGCAAATGTTCCCAGAGCCCCTCTCACTGTTTTTCAAGCACAGACGAAGTCGCTTCCTTCATTGCAGCAGCCCACATCAAGGCTGACCTCCCTTACCCTCTAGTGTCTGTTGACAGTAAGTAAATCTGTCATTCAGAAATGAATGGAATATAAGTGCTTTATATCCATTTTCAACCTAAAACCTCTGTATTTACACTTGTCTTTGTACCATTCAGGCATTTCTTCCCCACCTCCACCTCCAGCACAACCGCTGATGTATCTGATTGGAGTGGCAGTGGTGGTTATTCTGCTCATCCTGGTGCTCGGGATGCTAGCAGCCAAAAGGAAACACAAACACGGCGTGCTGTGGCTGCCTGACGGCTTCATGGCTGCTACAAATGACAAGAGGAGAGAGCCTGTTGGACAAGATGATTTTGATATGAAGTGAGTTCACGTACAAATGAACACCGTGTGCGTAAAACAAGGTGGAGAGGTTGAATGTGCTCAGGTGAAATACATGCTGTAATGCAAGAAGGTTGTTGTTGAAATGACCGCAATGAGCTTTCAGGGGACCGTAGAGTATGACACAGATACAAGCAGGATGAGAGTCATTGTCTTCTAAGCTGCTTTTGTTTCTATATCAGGAATTTCAAGACTGATGGAAGCATGATTGATGGAAGTCAAAGTCAGAGATGGCTGGAAGACGAGGCTCCATCCAAGAAACCGAGAGTAAGTGAACAATAATGACTTTGGCGCATACGGAAAGGCTTTGGTCTTTGTGAGTTTCACTCTGAGATCTGTTGCTTTTTATAGACTGAAGACAAGCCCTTGCTGCCCATCGCTCTGGACGGAGGTGTAGATCGAAGAGAGTGGACCCTGCAGCATCGCAAAGCTGCTGACATCAGCCTCACTCCTCCTCAGGCCGACCTGGACACTGATTGTCTGGACGTTAACGTGAAGGGACCCGGTGAGGGGAACAAAAACCTTTAGATTTGATAATTTTTCAAAAATCTGTCTCGCTAATGAATCTTCACTCTTTCAGACGGCTTCACGCCGCTGATGCTGGCATCACTGCGCAGTGCCGCCCCGGACTGCAGCCTGCATGGAGAAGAGGAGGAAGAGAGCGGAGATGAACCGGGACCGAGCGTCATCTCGGACCTGATCTCTCAGGGCGCGTCTTTGATTGCTCAGACCGATCGTACCGGAGAAACCGCTCTTCACCTGGCTGCCCGCTACGCCAGGGCCGACGCCGCTAAGAGGCTGCTGGACGCCGGAGCAGATCCAAATGCCCACGACAACATGGGGAGGACACCGCTGCACGCTGCTGTGGCGGCTGACGCTCAGGGAGTCTTTCAGGTGAGATGCCTCTGCGATCTGGTGCAGATCAGTGTGACGGCCAGTCGCGTTTTGTTCACTGTGTCTTTGCACCCTTTCAGATTCTGATCCGTAACCGTGCAACGGAGCTGGACGCCAGAATGAACGACGGCACAACTCCACTGATCCTGGCGGCCAGGCTGGCTGTGGAGGGCATGGTGGAAGAGCTGATCCACTGCCACGCTGACATCAACGCTGTGGACGACCACGGTCAGAAAACTAATCCTCTTCTTTGTCTGAAGCTTTTCGTATTTAATGTGTGAATAACTTCAATAAAGAATGTGAGTTTTAATGTAGTATGTTAGCAGGACAAGCATATCCCAACGCAGGGACTTGCTGCGTTTACATTATTAGCTGTAATTTTAGCAGTAATAATAGTTTTCTGGCTAATGCGGCTCTGGTTCTTCTCTCATCTTCCCATCATTTTAGGTAAATCTGCTCTGCACTGGGCAGCTGCAGTCAATAATGTGGAGGCTACACTTGTGCTTTTAAAGAACGGAGCCAATCGTGACATGCAAGACAATAAGGTGAGATGTTTTGTTTTCATGTGCTGATTATAAATCACAACAAACACAAGGACAGTTATGAAATAGAGCTGTAAAGAAAAAATAGCAGACTTTATTTGCAGAAACATATTTTCTCCTTAAAATCTGTCAAAGATTTAAAAAGCTGCTCTGTGTTTGTTGGTGTCGGCTGTCTGACACACCCTGTATGGGTTAAACTGACCGTGTAAACAAACTGTGGAGCCGGTCCTGCTTTTCCTGTTTGTTCGTATTAAAATAGGAGCTCCTTACGCTGTGCTTACCGCTCCCTTTGCTTCTTTCAGGAGGAGACCCCGTTGTTTCTTGCAGCCCGGGAAGGCAGCTTCGAGGCGGCACAGGTTCTCCTCGACCACTACTCCAACCGCGACATCACTGATCATCTGGATCGGCTTCCCCGCGATACGGCTCAAGAACGCATGCACCACGACATCGTCCGTCTCCTGGATCAGTACAATCTGGTTCACAGTCCCCACAATGGGCCTAATCACATGGGTGGAGGAGGAAACTCATCTGTTATGTGTGGAGCAAATGGAGCAGGCTACATTGGCATGCGCCCTGGACCACAGGGGAAGAAGAGCAGGAGGGGCGGGGGCACAAAAGTAGGAGGTGTTGGTGGAGGGCCCAAAGAAATGAAAGACATGAAGGCAAAGAGAAGGAAGAAGCCTGCAGGAGGAGATGGGGCAGCTGTAAGTGCTGGGGTGGGAGCAGGTAATGGAGGAGGCACGGCAGCAGGAAGCACCAATGGCGTGAAGACAGCAGGAGGCCTTCCAGAGAGCTCCGTCACCATGTCGCCCGTCGACTCCCTGGAGTCTCCTCACTCCTACGCAGGCGACGTTTCCACTGCCGTCTCCACCACGGCAAACTCCCCGCCCCTGCTGAGCAGCCCCACCTCCAGACAGATGCTGCCCCCTGTCAGCCACATGTTGGGACAGCAGCAGACCTGGGTGAGCATGAGCAAACACGGATACAGCCCCATGTTCAGCCTGGTTTCTCATCAGATCCCGGGATCCCACCCCGGCATGGCCCAGCACCACGGCCAGGGTTGCGGCGTCGGGCTGACCCCCATGAACGTCACCGTGACCAGGGAGCAGCTGCCGCCCATCGTCACCTTCCAGATGATGACTCCCGGAGCAGGCCAGACCATGCTGAAGCAGCCTCAGCAGGGGCAGGTGCAAGTCACGCAGTCCCAGGGTCAGAACCAGACTCAGAGTCACTCCCAGCAGGCTCCGGGGCACCTCCACTGCACCCCGGGGATGATATACCAGATCTCTGATCAGATGGCCATGGCTCACGGGCTCCCTCACACCCTGCAGCACCCACACACTGTCGGCCACGGAGGCCACGCAGGGATCGAGGGCCAGTCTCGGGCTCTGCCCTCATACCCGACCATGCAGAGCCCGGTGGATAAATACCCAACGCCTCCCTCGCAGCACAGCTACACCACAGCGGGCTCGGAGGGCACCACGCCCAGCCACTCTGCCCACCCGCCCAGCGAGCACCCGTATCTCACCCCCTCGCCGGAATCCCCCGACCCCTGGTCCTCCTCTTCCCCGCACTCCAACTCGGACTGGTCCGACGTCACCACCAGCCCCACCCCTCTGGGGAACTCCCACCACACACTGCCGTCATCACACCACACACACATTCCAGAGCAGGTGCAGCTGCAGCCGCAGTCGCAGCAGATGCCGCAGGCGTCTCAGCAGCCTCAGCTCGGAAACATGCAGGTGTTTGCGTAGGCGGAAGAGGAAGAAAGCAGAAACCGACTGACTTTGGGGCTTCTGTGTACTCATAGTAACACAATCAGTACGTTCTCACGTCTGCCTTTAATCCCTTATTCTTCTATAATAATCAATCACCTCTTATGTTATCTTCTCTTTGTACTTCAGAAGACTCTGTATAGTTTCTTAAACATTTTTGAGTAAAAGTCTTTTGGAGTTTTTCTCTGATCGAGTTCTTCTAAGTCCAGTGAGGCAGCCTTTGCTCTCTGCTGGCTGGATCGAGACTTTTCATGTTTTGGCACCAAACACATAAACTGATCATCGAGGAACTTCTGACCAGCTGGTGCGGGATTAAAAAAAGACCGGCGAGAAAAGACTGGGCACTTCCTGCATTGAGATCGTCCGTCTCTGTTCAGTGTACTAAACCTGCCAGTACTAACACCTCATTGAAACCATTCACTTTAATACGATGGGTCATATTCAGTGGATATTTTTACTCTCAAAGGAAAACCACGTTTGTTGCATTCGTGCTTTCGCTGGGTTAAAGGGGAGCTGCACTGAGAGGCTGCTGTACGATCAGAAAGAACAACAAGTGCATGTAGCAAACGCACGGCGAGGCCTGCTGGGCGGTGCTGCGTGGGTCTGCGCTCGTCATGTGAAAGTTTTCAAAGTATTTCAGAGGTTTGATGAAAGTAACACCTGCTAAACATCAAATATCTGCCTGCACACTTCAAAAGGTCAGAAAATGGAGCTCCACCTGCATGCTGTCGCTGCAGTCCTTGGGTGGTGTAATGAGAGTGTGCGGTTGTCTCTCTGCAGGTGGTACAGCTGTATTTGAGTAATTAATACTGAAAAGCGTACATTAGTTTGTCACCAGATTCAGTATGTTGTATATGAAAATGTACAGACACTCCGAGCATCTTCTGCTCGTTATATCTGAGCTTAGCATGTCTTTTGTTTTGTTTTTATATGAATACGGTGCACACTTCCTGTATAATTCTGAGTCTCGCCGAGGCAAATCGCCACGTCTTTAAAGTGCCTCTGTTATAAATAGCGTCTCTTCCAAAGTTATATAACCATAGCTACAATCAGTGCGTCTCCGCACCTCTAACGGTCGTAAATCGTGCATAGAAGGAGAAAGTCACTTGTCTTCTTTCTTAAGGTCGATGTTGAGCTTTTATGTGGCTGCTGTGTTTAAAACAAAAAAGGACAATCGTTCAGCGTTCAGAAAAATCTCACATACCAAATTTTGTTTTGTCCAGCCAAAAATATGAAACCTGTGTCCAAACTTGTCATTTGTTGTTCTTGTTTGGAAAGTCAGACACACAAAAGCTGCACCTTTCTGCAGAGTTGTATTTGTAGACCCGGCCTGAAAACTCCCCAAATCCACGTTTGTACGAATGTAGGGGCGCTCAGGCATCAGATAACTTTTTTTTGTATGAATCACAGCAGCTCCAGTGCATATGCAAGGTTATGAGGTCATGTCTATATTCTGTATATAAAATGTTTTTTTTTAAGTTTACTGTACTCTTCTCTGTTAACCAAATAGCCCGTAATATACCTGCAATATGAAGTAGTTGTTACCGTGTTTGTGTGTTGTAGAACTAAACCTGATCAAATCTGTTGGATTAAAAAAACAAAACAAATGATCAAACGAATGCTTTACTGAAATAAAGCCAAGATCTCCACACACGAGTGCACGTGCTGTCTTGTCCTGGAGCATCTTCGTGTCTCGGCAGGTTTTTACTGGTGTGTCATTTGCAGGTGGATTTTTTTTAGGGCCTCCATGTTAGACCTGGTAGATGTAGCATCGTGTTTTTTGCTCGGCCTGGTAAATCTGCCATTTCTGAAGGTTAAACTTGATTCAGAGGCTTTATTGTTTTGTACTAATTGATTCAGGCTTCATCTGCATGAATCATCTTGGTAAGCGGTAAATGGATGGTATTCATATAACACATTTCTGTTCCTACTGAGCACTTAAAGCCACGTGTATACAGTGCTTTTCTTTATGCACACATGGATGCTCTTTAATCCCTCCTCAGACGCACAGTGCAGACGTTGTACTGCCAATAAAGCACAAAGGTTTGCACAGTGCCTGGGATTTGGATAGAGTATTTTCATATAATTCACATGTATTTATGTACTGTTGCATCACTACATAAATACACCAAAGAAGCCAAACTGAGTCATTTCTGTCCTTTAAATCTGCATTTGAAACTACAGCAGTGTCTCTGGGTACTGCTCCGCAGGTCAAAGGCAGAAAATTGGACATGCAATGCCTACAGATAATTAAGTTATAATACTTTTGCTTTTTACAGTTACACAGATCGATTGAAAACACGATTGCATGTAAATGAGGCATTTGTGAAATGCTCATAAACAGGGGCCCAAACATCAGATAATAAACACAAAATACAGCATTTTGAATTTTATATAACCAGGAAGAACAAAAAGACTTTACGCACAAATCCATGCAACAAGTACAAGATATGAAAATAAAACACAGAAACAATCAAAATGTATAAGCTGCACTGTCAATAAAGGATGAATACCTTAAACAAAGGAAATATTAACACGGCCTGAAGTTACTGCATCCAAGTCATCTATAATCACCTTACATTCCTGAAGTTTTAGTTGATTCTGCAGATTATTCAAGGAAGGCGCTGCAAACCTGAATTCAGTGCGAACCTTTGGGACAGATGAGTGGATCCTGGGACTTTGTAACTTCCAACATTTCTCTGCTGAATACAAACCAAGAATAGGCTTTTAAATAAGAAGATCTCAGTGGTGGTGACATGATCACTGGTGTAAAGACAGATTTAGAGAGCCTGCAGAGGTCTGTGGACGTCTGTAGGTCACAGTAAAACTTGTAAGATATTAAGTGTGTATTTCTTTTCCTCTGTGTTATATGTGTGTCTCTCCGTGTGGCATTTGCATGTCTGTGTGGGTTCTCTGGCTTCCTCAGACCGACTGCATGTCAGTCCAGACGTGCAGTCGGGAGGTTATGTGAAATGGTTATTCTAAATTGCCTATAGGTGTGCATGGTTGTCTGCGGCTGATGTGACATTGTTTAATTATTATTATTCACATCTGCACCATCAGAACATCTGTTTTCAGCACCAAACCTCAGTGTGAGAATGCCGACGCACTCGCTTTCTGCATGTTCCTTTATGGCTTACAGACACACACACTAACTCATACCCTACCACACTTAAACACACAGACACGCACCAAATCTCGTCCAGGAGATACAATACTGTCAGGAGTCTTTTTGCTTCCTACTAATGTAAGAATCCTTCCAAGGAGACAGATTAAATTCTATTACATGCCTCAGTGTGTTTCTATGTATATACTGTAGTTTATTTCATTGGTAGCCTGTCCAGGATGTACCTGGCCTCTCACCCTATGGCAGCTGGGATAGGCTCCAGCCCACCTCCGCGACCCTGAAATGCACTATAAATGGTCAGGCATTGAGAAAAATGTTCCATCTCATTAACTTCAGAAGTTTAAAACCTTTACTGAAAATGCAAATCGTTTAAATGTATAATAATAATAATAATAATAATAGAGTCCGATATTTTCTGTTTGGAGTTTTCTCCCGTTTATCCTGCCGAGGTGCTGTTCCGTGTCAGCCCAGCAGGAGGCAGAGTCTCACACGAACCCGAAAACGACGACAACACGAAGAAGAGTTGCTAACGCGGAAGTCGTCCGGGATCTTATCTTCACCTGGCTGGAGTTTTCTTCCCCGTGGAGACTCTCCGTGCAATTTACTCTTTCCTCTGGTGGACGTTTTAAGCGGGATGGCGGGTCGTGATGCATTGGTCGGTGTGAGCGTGCTGAAAAGTTAACGGGCGGTTGATATCCGGTGCGGGTCAATGGACGCCAGGACCTGAGCTGCTGTTTTGACAGCTGTGGTGATCCGCCAGCACCGTGTCCATCTGTCCGTGTGAGGAGCCGCAGAGAGCGGACAGCGCAAGACCGAACTGAGCGTCTGCGAAGTTACTGGTGAGCGGACCGAAAGGTGAGACCAACCGTCGGCATTTCCCACCGCCTCGGAGTAAAACACCTGCTCCTGTTCTTGCACCCCCCGGCTCTGTTCTCCTCTGCTCATCTTCAGTCTCCAGCTGCTCGCCGAAACGTGGCCATGGCTTCTCCCCGGCTCAAGTACCTCTCACTGGGTGTGCTGGTGTTCCAGACCACCTCCCTGGTGCTCACCATGCGTTACTCCCGCACCCTGCAGGCCGAGGGCCCGCGGTACCTGGCCTCGTCAGCGGTGGTGGTGGCCGAGGTCATGAAGATCCTCACCTGCGTCCTGCTGGTCTTCAAGGAGCACAGTGAGTCCGTGTACACAGCTCCCGGTCCCGGCACCGGTCCTGTCATGTGTGATAAACTTTAGGCCACAGTGAAGTGTTATAAATGCTCAAACAAGTCCAGCTGGATGTGAGCAGGAACCATCACGGTGCCGTCTGAGGTCTGGCTTCTTTGATCTGTAAAGCACAAATCATGCTGGGCTTGTTGTTTAATCCCAGAACATGAAAGATGATTTAAATGTTAAATATGCTTGTGGCTGAGCAGCTCCTGCAGCAGGAAGGCAGTTCAAACTGATCCAGTGATCCAGGACCAGCACTGTGAATGCTTGTGACTAAAGTGATTTTATCTTATTTCAGCTTCAGTTCTGTGTTTGTTAATAACTTCATCTGTTCAGAGTTTACTGATGTTTGCTTCATCAGAGGTCATTTTTTCCCGATTACCTGAGAGGTTCTGTTTCTGAGGTAATCAGGATGAATTCTGAGAACTTTCACTAAAACTACAGAAAACAGGGATTCGCACGTCCATGTGAGCTTCCTGATTGGATATCATCAGTCCAAAAAAACAAAACAAAAAACAACCCTCTAGTGTCTTGTTATTTTATCTTCCACCCGTGGGTCTTCGTTTCCCTGTGCCTTGCTTCGCTCCGGTGCCGTATTTGCTTTGTGTCTGGGTTTTCTGTCGTGACTGCCTCACACGTGCTGTTGATCTTTGTCTCTTTGCAGAGTTTCAAACATCTCGTGTGCACAGATGGTCACGTGATACTCGTTTACAGGCCTCTTATTTCAGACAGAATCTTTTTTAACACGACTGAAACTGAGAGTCCTGCTTTAAATTGGAAATGTGTCAGTGTGCGTGCAGCCTGAGGATTTGCAGTCAGGTTTGGTGGACTGTTCCTGACGTGCTGAAACTACAGTTGGTGGGTTTTCTGGATCAGTGAGGCTCAGAATTCGTTTTTGGATAATAGCAGTCTTTTTTTCTGAAAACTGAAAAGTACTTCATTCACTGATCAGCAAATACAGATGTTTTTAGACACAGTCTCTGTTTTCAGAGGCTCGGAAGTAGGGCTGCCACAAACGATTATTTTGATAGTCGACTAGTCACCGATTATTTTTGTGATTAGTCAACTAATCAGATCATGCATCCACCAGCATGCATCTGCTCTTATATAACTATCACTAGCTTACAGCTTGAAGTGTTTAAGGTATGTGCTAACTAAAAATAAAGACAAGATGGTAGTTTATTAAATTTTAATGAAATGTGCAGATTGTTTCCCTGGAGTTAAATAAAATCAGCCGATTTACTCAGGAACAAATAAAATACTGAAAAAAGCCAAACAATAACATTATTAAGTTATCTAAGTGACTTGTATATCATGTTTAACCTGAGTAGCGAAAGACAGCAGTGGGTTTGAAAACGATTTGCCCAGAGTCCGGTGTTCTCACCAGTTCTAGTGAGCCTTGAACCCCGGCTCGCTATCGAGCTGGTGGGTAACAGACATCTCCGAAAACGTCGGAGTGCTTTTGAAAATATGCGGTGTCTTGATAAACTGAACAGATATTTGAAGTTTACACAGCTACATTCTCGCCTGAAAATATGTTAAACGTTTATTTTGTGACCCAGAAAGAATAATAAGAGTAGTATTAAAACTAACTAGCTGCCGCCATCGTTGGAAACTGAGCTGGGCCGCGCTATGAATTCTGGGACAGAGCTTCTTCTTCTTCGAGGTTTAAAGGCAGCTGGCATCCTTGTACATGCAGTGCTGTCATCTTCTGTTTCAGTCCGTTATTACACTCTTAAATCCTACTATTTATTCCTGCGTCTTTTGGGATCTTACAAAGCTTCAAACGACGCGTCGCGTCGACTATTAAATTAGTCGTCGACGATTTTGATAGTCGACGTAATCGTGACTAGTCGACTAATCGTGGCAGCCCTACTCAGAAGTAATTGGACGACTGCCTGAAACTGTTTCATAGCCAGGTGAGGCGTATTCCCTCAAAGTATTTCATTGTTGTTTTTGTGATATTTTTTTTTCAGTGCCCAGTAAAAGTCTGAGCCACTTAACCGGTTCTGTTATTGAATTATTATCATTAACATTAATTATTAACATGTGCTCAGGAAACAGACGTTCATTAACTTGAACTTGAATGACGGGAAGAGAAAAATATGGAGGAGGAGAAAAACAACTCATGATCTGAACAAATAGGACATTGTCTGTCAACCGCAGTGGAAGCGGCATTATGACCTGGGCGCGTACGTCCGGGTCTTAGTCACCGGAACCAGCCCACTCACACTTATTGATGATGTGACTGCTGATAGAAGCAGCCGGATGAATTCAGATTCAGCCAAATGCTGCAAAACAAAACTGTCTTAAGAGCCTGAGTATGCTGCAAAAGCAGCCCGAGAGGTTCTCACAGCAAAGAAATGTGATGGTCTTAACCGCCAGGGCAGTCAGCTGATGTCACTTCAAGCTTTTCAGCTATTAAACACTAAACTGGAGGCAGAAGAAAGTAAAGATAGCTGCCGTGCCGGGCTCACGGAACATCTCAAGGAAGGAGACGCAGGATTTGGTGATGGCTGTGACTTTAAAGCTAAAAGTCGACACTGCAATCATATCTTGGTTGTTTTATTTAAAATCCAAGTTCCTGGCTCTGGCTGTAAAGTTGGATTTCTGAGCCTGGACTAACAGGAGCTCGTCAGGCGATGTGTTTCTTGCGACGGGCCACAGCTTGGGCCAGAGAGACCACTTCTCTTTTTACTTTCTGAATATTAAAAACGGTGACGGGGAATCCTCAAGAGGCACCGAAGTTCTCAGTCATCTTTGCGTACTTTGATTTCACTCTAAAGCTCCAAGCTTGGTTAGAATTTATAATCTATACGTGTGATTTGTGTCTTCTTTCCACGCTGCAGGTTACAGCATGCGCGCTCTCAACAGTGTCCTCCGTCAGGAAATCATTCACAAACCCGTAGAAACACTGAAGCTGGCGATCCCCTCGGGGATCTACACACTGCAGAACAACCTGCTGTATGTCGCCCTCTCCAACCTGGACGCAGCCACCTACCAGGTAAGCAGCACGGCAGGTTAATCTGCGGGCCTCATGACCGCCGTGACGACCGGAGGATTGATCGCTTGTTCCTTTGTCTCCATCAGGTGACGTACCAGCTGAAGATCCTGACCACGGCCCTGTTCTCGGTGTCCATGCTGGGCCGCAAGCTGGGCGTGTACCAGTGGCTCTCGCTGCTGATTCTCATGGCTGGCGTGGCCCTCGTGCAGGTGCCGTGCATCTCGAATCACTGTTTCACCATTTCTTGAGACAATCAGCTGATCGTTGCATCTTTTATTTGCTCTCTTAAAAAAGCTAAATGTTTAGAGACAGTCAGATATAAAACGCAAGAATGAAAATGCACCTCTAAGGCTGAAGGAGGCGAGCTCAGAGATGTTTTGAGGCTGACAAAAAGACATTCAGGAAGTAAAATGGATTTGTGTATTCAAATCACAGTCAGCTACTTTACTTATGTTCACTGAGCTCAGAGAGAGACTGGAAAAAAGCAGTGTGTGCACGCAGCTGACACTTTAGTCCTCTTTGTCTGCTGAGCATTTACTCACTGAGTGTGCTGTTTTTTTTTTATTTGTTCTGATATTTAAAGGCCAAATAAATAATGAGGCTTGTACTAGAAGACTGAGTAAATGTTGGCTGCTGATGAATGATGTGTCAGAGGAGGAATGACTGTTTTCATATCACCTCCTCCTCCTCGGCTAAACAAAGAAAATGGCAATCAGTTGGCTTTACACTTATTCTGAGAAATATTTAGCCGCGAACGGATCTCAGTTTGTCCAAGGTATGTGCAGGAGTGACCGTGGCTTATCAGCGGCACTCCGCGAAGGCTCGCACTCACGTCAGATATGATGCTAAAGAGCAACTGTTCTGTTTCCATCTCAGACCCTACAAACACACAGAAAACAGAGTCTGCAGAGAAACCCCGCTTCTGTTTCGCTGCTCGTTTCCAAGCTGGTGCTGTTACTTTTCACCCAGCGAGGTTTGTTGCGGAGCTGATGGTGCTGATGTTGGAGGAATATACCAAACAATAGCTTCACTTTGTCCTGAATCTTTATTTATCCGAAGATGAAAGTGTGAGATTTCTTCCTCTGCACATTCAAAGCTCAGCATCATCTTTTTTGTGCATTAATGCCTGTGTTTTCCTGCTTACTGCAGCACATCACACTAGAAGTCTCACTCTGCAGCTTTCTCACAACGCAGCAAAGCTGTGACGATGCCGTGTCTGAATATTAGGTACCCGGCATGAGGGATTCAGTGAGACTTCACTGTGAATGATAATCATTACACAAAGTTCCGGTTTACTAAGTACATACGAGATTCTCTGGAAGGCGCACGTTGTATCCGCTGGATGTTTCATTGGATGTAAAATACACAGCCCAGGTTTGTTTGTTTTCTCTGGACATCATCACATCGAACCCTGTGACACACTGGATTGTGTAGCACTTGTTATTTTTGCAGCATGTACTTTTATTCAGCAGGAGATGTGCAAGAGAAGAGAAGTCTGCTCCACGCAGTTATCATAGACTGTATCTAAATGATGGAGGAGGCCATAGCGGTGTTACCCATTGGCTCCTGTTTGGAAGCTTGGGTGACTGAATGTGGATGAGAGGTGTAAGTCATGAGCCAGTATCATAGACTGTGTGGGTGTAATACACAGGGGCCGATACCTGCTCCTCAACTGTAAAGTAAACAATGCTTTTCGAGCAGCAGGTCCCATTATTTTTAACGTAACTGCATCAGAAATGCTCCAAAAAACACAGTGACTCCAGTTCACTGATAGCTGTGCCTGCCTGTTTTAGGACCCACCTGCTAGTCAAAGTAACTGTGACCTTTAAACGGGTGAACCTGGATAAAGTGTACTTAAGTATTGAACCAATAAAGAAGCTTGTTTCTGCTTCCAAGACGGACGTTTCTCACGGCAGCTTGTAGGGAGTGACTCACGTTTAGAGCCAGAGAGCTGGGGGTGAGATCTGGTCTGGTTCTGTCAAATTGGCCTCTGAGCATCTCTGACGCTGCCCTGTCAGTCTTTTAAAAACTAAAACCTAAAAGCTGCTGTGCTGCAGGAAGTTGAAACACACAAAGCACACTTTGGACTGTTTCGCCACATTTTGAGGTGGATAATCATTCCTTGAAATGTTTGTTGGGTTACGATTTAACTTCCTAATCGTACATGTGGGGAGAAGAAAGCTTGAAAGAGTTTTTTTCACCTGTTAAAATTTAAGGCTCTCCGGTTTGTGCTTGCAGTGGCCCTCTGACTCTGCCTCCGAGAAGGAGGCCCCGTCTGCTGGCTCCCAGTTCGTCGGCCTCGCCGCAGTGCTGGTGGCGTGCTTCTCCAGCGGCTTCGCTGGTGTCTACTTTGAGAAGATCTTGAAAGAGAGCAAACAGAGCGTGTGGGTCCGCAACATCCAGCTGGGTTGGTATCTATCACCAGGCAAATCAGTTGTGAACTGATATACAGCCTGTATATGTTCTTGAAACGCAGTCCAGCGCAGTAAAAAGTATGGAAAAATAATGTGGAGGCCAGAAGAACAATGATCTGAGATGCTGTTGCTTAAAAGTGATAAATGGACCAGGAAGCTCCCATGTGTGCAGCGGTTCCTCGGGTCTTTGCTTGGGGAGCCAGCTGGGCTTTTTACCCTCCGATATGTTTCTGTTAGTTTAATGTTCCTGTCTAGTTTATTTTTATCCTGGAACATGTGAGTATGTGCTGAGTCTCCTGCGATTCCCACTGAGCTTACAGCATCTTCACCTGTGTTAAACCTCAGAGGCTCAGCAGCAGGAACAAGAAAGACGATCAAAAACGAGAATTTAATCATTAATTTAGGCCTGATTTTAGTGGAAATATTCTTGGTTATTATTACTTAAATAATAGAAAACAGCAGTGTTGGGAATGTCGCTCTGAAGTGCTCCGTCCCTGCGTTTCAGGGATGTTCGGCCTGGTGTTCGGGCTCTTCGGGATGATGGCCTATGATGGGGAGCGAGTGAGGGAGTCTGGAATGTTTCAGGGATACAACACGGTCACCTGGACTGTTGTAGCACTGCAGGTAACTTTCACTCGCTGTGCTGTCGCATATATTGTCGAACTTCTGGGCTAACAGACTGTTTAAAGCTGGGGCTCGGACTCCCCGTTGGCCCTACAGGTCATGCCTCTGTCCATCTGTGTCTCTGTGTTTGTTTTCTCTTCAGGCCCTGGGTGGTCTGGTCATAGCAGCGGTCATCAAGTACGCAGACAACATCCTCAAGGGCTTCGCTACGTCACTCTCCATCATCCTGTCAACGCTGATATCGTACTTCTTGCTGCAGGACTTTGACCCAACCAGGTAAAGAAAGCAGTCGCTATCTTTTTCTCAGTTTTTTCCTTTTCGCTTTTCTTTCTTTGAGCTCAATGAGTTTTCTGCTCTTGCCTGCAGTGTTTTCTTCCTCGGGGCCGTTTTAGTCATCGCGGCCACTTTCCTGTACGGCTACGAAGGCAAGCCTTCCCCCAATCCCAGCAGGGCGTAGGACACACGGCTGAAACTACAGCAGCCGCGGGAGGTCGTGCTGACACGAAGACACGAAAGGAAAGGAGGACTGGACTGCCTTTATGTTTTCACACTATATGTGAAAACATAAAGGAGGATGTAAGCAGGTTTGGATCAGAGGAAGGTTTTTGTTTTTTTTTAATTTTATAACAACGCTGTGACAAGTCTCACACCAAAAGTGCCTCAGCTGAGAAGGAGAAGCAAGGAGAGACGAAACCAGGAGGGCGTGTTTTACTTTTCTTCTGCGATTACAACAGCACACATAATCCAGCTGCCACGCCCGGTGAAGGGAAACTGGACCGACTGATTGTCTTCACCAGGAACTAGTCTGACTGCCTGTTAGTGTTACGGCCACATCAGTCACCCAGTGTAACAAAGGAGCAAAGAACCAGAGGGTGGGCCTTTCTAACTATTCTTCCAAGCCACATTTGCCACGTAGCCCAGTGGCTGCCGCCTTCACCTCGGGGTGTTTAACGCTCTAACAGGTACTCCTGTCCTGTTTAAGCTCAGAGTCTGAATGAGCTTCAGCTCTGAAACTACAGCACCAAGTGGAGAAGTTACACTGAATATTGGAAATCATGTTAATGTTTGGTGTAAGTATTAGCACTGTTGACATTTAAATCTATAAATTAATGGGCGGTTTAACTTATTCATTAGGCTTAGCTTAGTTTTCAGAACCACTGTTGATGGTTAGCGTGTCCTCTGCCTGTGTAACAGTGTCATTTGGTGATTTTTGTGGCGGAATAATCAGAATGTGGTCCAATGAAACTGAAGCTGGTTACATCATTTACAGAGAAAGTAACGTTTGATTTGATGATTTTGGCTTTTTTTTCCTGAAACTACTTTTTTTTTTTGGGATAAAGCGGGTATAATTAAGAACTTTATTATTTTAATTACCAATATGTGAATCTTTTATAAAAGAAACATGCTTCCTTTGACTTATGTGCATGTGTCATTGTGTGTCTCCTCTTTGATCATTCTTACTTTACCACAACACACGGCATTTACATTTTCTACCCCAACACATAGACTGTATATAAAAGATGGATACCTGCTTTCAAATCTGATGTCATTGGCTGCATGGATGTCCAAATTATTTGGTTCCTGTGACATCGCTGAGGGTTAAAAAAAAAAAAAAAAGTATTTTATCCTCCTCATTTTTTTCCACAATTTTTTAGTTTTTTGGAGCAATTCACATAAATGCATTTTCGCGTCATATTTTCACAACTCACTCGGTGAGTCAATCTATTTCCTAACAAAAGATGCCAAAAAGTGGACCAAACTGCAGTCAAAAGGACCTCTGAGGTGATCCATTTGTTAATAACAACCACGAGGTTCGTCATGAATCTGCTGCATAGTTTGGATGACGCGCTATTAGGGCTGCCACGATTAGTCGACTAGTTACGATTACATCGACTCTCAAAATTGTCGATGACTAATTTAATAGTCAACGCAATATTTGAAGCTTTGTAAGATCCTGAAAGACGCAGGAATAAGTAGCAGGATTTAAGAGTGTAATAACGGACTGAAACAGAAGATGGCACCAATGCATCTACAAGGATGTCAGCTGCGGTTAAACGGCAAAGAAGAAGCAGTCTCGGGTATGGTAGCCGTGTCCAAATTCAGGGGCCGCATCCTTTGGAGACTGCATTTGTAGGCCGATTACATCACAGCGACGCAATGAAGGCTGTCCAAATTCGACGACGATGACAAATGCGTCCTCCCTTTTCCCCAGATTTAAAGGATGGGTCAGGTATATCCTTCATGGCCCAACCTATCTAGGGATAGGTATCGTTTAGGTTTTATCCGATACCGGTGCCAAACTGGTACTTTTGAAACGGTGCCGGTGCTTAAACAGTGCTCGAACCGGTGCTTAAAGAATGGAGAACACAAACTTTGTCCAAAAACCTCTCCTGTTCAGCTGTTTTTTTTTGTAAAAAGATAACAATGTTAGCCTTTTCTGCAGCTATGGGGCATATATGGTATCACTCTTGGCTGGAAGCAGTGCTTAAACAATGGAAAAAACACAAACTTTGTCCAAAAACCTCTCATGTTTAACTGTTTTCCACTTTTTCTTTGGTCATTTTAGCCTTTTTGGCCAGGGTGAAGGGAGCATCTGCCATCAAACAAGAAGACAGCCGCATGTAACTACGACGGTGTTTGCTAGTTCACCTTACAGGTATTAATTTAATAATGTGGTTAGCCTACTCAACGTAAATTACACACAAACAACATTAAGCTACTCGCCCAGAGAAGAACGGCGGCTGCTGCCATCATCATCCGTCATCATTTCTTCTACACTGGCAGGGCTAGGGGCCAGGACTCTCCTCTTCGGGTTCTTGGGGGATGTTGCTAACTCCGGGTCCGATAACAGGCACTACACCCGCAGTAGATGTGCTCAGTGTGAGGGCTTGCAGCAAGCTATCAAATACGGTGCATTTCTCGGCTGTTAAAAAAACGCTATGCGTCGCCAGGTGTTTCATCAGATTCGAGGTGTTACCTCGTTTGCACAGTATCACCTTAAAGCACTTGTTGCAGGCTGCTGAGTTTGCATCTTTTGCTGTGAAGTACAGCCAGACTTTTGACCGCTTCACCTTGGGCATTTTTAATCTGTAGCTCTGCTCTAAAAGAACGTACGTATCTGGGCCCGCCTACTATTCTTGGTAAGGTAAAATGATTGGCTAGAATCCAAAGTGTATGACATCTCAGGGAAAAAAAGCACCGAAATGTGCGCTGCTTTTCGGTCTGGTTACTACAGTTTATGTCAGAACTGGTGCCATAATGGCACCGGATACTGGTACCCATCCCTAAACCTATCCCAGAATTCTATCCAGCCAATTCCAGTTTCTAACAATGACGGCAGCGACTTAATTTTAATATTAGTCTTTCCGGGTCACAAAATAAACTTTTAAGATATTTTCCGGCGAGGATGTAGCTGTGTAAACTTCAAATATCTGCTCAATTTATCAAGACATCACATATTTGCAAAAGTGCTCTGACATTTTCAGAGACGTCTGCTACCCACCAGCTCAATAGATGACCGGGAGGTGAAGGCTCACTAGAGCCGGCGAGAACAGCGAACTCCCAGCACATCATTTTCAACCCCCCCGCGGTCTTTCACTACTCAGGTTAAACATGATATATAAGTTACTTAGATAGCTTAAAAATGTTATTGGTTTGCTTTTTTCAGTGTTTTATTTTTCCTGAGTAAATCGGTTTGGCTGAGATTAAAGTTATAGTTTTAACACAGCTGAATAAACGTCAAGCAGACAACTGATTAAACAGAAGAGTGAGATGGTAGAGAATTTACACCAGCGTCCTGTTATATTTTAGATAGCAAGGAGCAGACGGCTGAGTTTATTAAACTCCACTGAGACAGTCTGCAAATTTCATTAAAAATTTAATAAACTATCATCTTGTCTTTATTTTTAGTTAGCACATACCTTAAACTTTTCAAGCAGATGCGTGCTGGTGCAATAAGATGTACGTTTTACGTCCGATGGATGCATGATCTGATTAGTCGACTAATCGCACAAATAATCGGTGACTATCAAAATAATCGTTTGTGGCAGCCCTACTTGCTATTGAAAATTGACCCTAAGCTTCATGTTCCCAAATCTTAGTCGGGCTGGAAGTGTTCCCTTATGAAGCATTCAATTTTTCTTTGTCTAGCAAAGATGTGCTCTACACATGTGAACAGCACTAATAAAAAGTCAGAGAGGTCGACAGTGACCACTGATTGCTCGGTAGGAGTTATTGCTATTTAGAAACTAGAGCAGCTTTTTTCTAACGCAGTTAAAAAGATAAATGCTTTAAGATCCTGACTAATAATTCACCAAATAAAAATCAATTTGTGTTCAATAAGATGTGAAACTATGATCAGAAGTTATAAACCCATCTGGAAAAGTGCTGAAAGGTTGTTTTTCCAGTAGATTTCTATACAAGTATCTTATAATCACTAAAGTCGCCTCCTGCTGGTGGTTACAGAGAATGCAGCTACAGAGCCAGCTCGTCCATCTTTTACCTACAGTCTGTGAATGTACCGTGGGGGAAAAGTCTTGCAGCCTCTTATACCCATGTAAAAATGTTACACTGTACCTGGGCTGTGGAGCGACAAAGAGGACCAAGTTCACACTTTATTTTTGGCATTTGTTTTAATGAGTTTAAAAACACTGCATGCAAAAGCCAGACAGTCTGAGAGAAAGGACTGTACGTCCTCCACATTAAAACACTGTAAAACACCGTCAGCCTGTCGCTTTCAGACAATCTAACGTCGACCGGCAGGACAAGTAGGAATAACAAGTCAGATTCACACGAAGGGCCGTGCAGCGCTCTGCTCCGAGCCCACAGGCACAGCTGTTAACTGTAAAAGACACTTGAGGCCCGGATGCACTTTGACGGCAGACTGTGTGACCCTCACGGTGAAGTAAAAATGTATTTTTAATTAACACGTTATTTTAATCGGGGCATGTGGGGGGAAAAAAGTTCCCCACTATAAAAGCATCAGTTCTCTGCGCAAAGTTTCAGTCCAATAACGATCACCTTCTAAGTTGTCCCATCGGAAGTGCTGTTCGTGATTGTCGGCGTGGGCTCACAAACTGCCCCTGTGTCATGGCTACAATAATCAGGGTGTTAAACTATCTCTTTGTCCACATCGCTGTGCGGTTAGTGTGTGTTAGGGTTTGCAGTAGGCCGGCAGAACAGTCCTTCCTGGTGATCCTGGCTCTGTTGTTGTTCTATATGAGGTGTGTGTGTGTGTGTGTGTATGTGAAGGCTTGTTCGGTTCGCACCAAGAGTAATGAGCAGCATCGGCAAGATAATGTGGTTACATCATCCATCTCTCTTCATCTCTGTCTCATCTGGACCAGTTCAGCAGAAGCCTTTTTTCTTTTTTTCAGTCCCACTGAGGCCGGATGAGCAGATCTACAGCAAATGCACCGCCTGGAAAATCATCAGAAGCAGCGTAGAGGTTTCTGGTTTGGGGCACTGTTTCACCTCCTTCTAAGGTGCATGGAGGAGAGGAAAAAGCCTGAAGAGATCAAACCTCCCGCAGCACCGACAGTATACAGAGTAACTGTAAGGCTAGACAAGCGCATTTGTGGCTCGCAGCCTTCATCGGGGTCATCATAAAACATATTACAGATTAAATGATGCAGATGTGAAATAGAAAAAAAATACAAAACGCACAATCTCAGCCAAGTGTGTGATGTTTTACGACCACGATGAAGGCTACGAGCCAAAACACAACAGCCCAACAGTGAACTACGCTGAAGCTGTGAGCTCGTAGGAAAACAGCACATACTGGCTTTCATTTTCAGCCGCGAACCTTCTGACACACACATCACGACAGACCACCAGAGACGCTGCGAAGCAAACACTTCCTCTCACACCGTCACGTGTTTGTATATTTTGCTAACTGCTGAATGAACAATTTTTGAATGGACGAAACTTTTTTCGTCACCCTGAAGATGAACCGTCATACATTTTTTCTAGATATTTCAAAAAAGAAAAGAACAATCCTGTAACCCTCAGATGAGTGAGATTTAACAGGCGTTAGTTTGATATCCCAAATCTGGATGAGCAGGTACGTTGACGACAGCTGAAACGTTGCTGCGCTTCAGCAGATTACCTTCTAACTGCAGGGCTGCACGCTGCCAGGGCTAACTCAGAAGAAACTATGTTTTGGTGTGATCTCAGTCTTACATGAGTGGAGCTTGGCATCAGTACGTTCTTCAAATGATAAAACCATGTTTGACTGTAGCAGGCTGTCATCAACACAGGCATCTCTGGCTTTTAAAAAGGCAGGGAGGGAGAAGCTCTGCAGCTCGGACGAACTGGCCACGTGCGATTGCAGGAGGGGGAAATAGTCCTGCTGCAGGGCTTCAGTCATGTCTGTGTGTATGTGACTGAAACCAAAGTGTTATTTCTGCTTTTCCTCTGATATGTCAAAAACAAGGTAGCTCTGTGTTTGCATGTGACAATCTTTAAAACACAAAGAAAAGAAATGACCCTACAATGTTTCGGCTTTACAAACGAGGCCTTGTGTGTGTGTGTGTGAGGCAGTCCGGTGTGACACAGCAGCACGCCTGGACCCGACCCTGGGCTCCATTATAGAAAGCACACAAGCACAAACAGATACACGCGTTTGCACGCTCACGTCATCCCGGTGAGATTCTACTTGTCTGCGTCCACGATGAAGAAGAAACCCCACAGCAACGGCGTTCTCACTGGACGTGAATGCAATGCAAACTCTAACAACTTTCCTCGCTTAAACTCTTACACAGCACTTAAGCGTACAGAACAGAGCAGGCCACGAGTATGCTGTCTTTAAGGCCGCGAAAACCTTTGTCAATTGTATTTAAGCTCCGTCACTTCTTCCAGGGCCTGAGTAGCTACAGCACAGGTATCAATTACATCCCAGCGCAGATGTTCAAGCTTCAGACAAGTCTTCCCTCTGTTGTGCAGGGCCGGAGTGCATGCCTGCACACCCGGCGGCCCAACGGCACCAGAAGCAGGGACTAACAAACTTTCTAATCGTCAAAGGCAGCGGTGGGGAATTAAGGCGGTTGTCCCCTCAAGATTCAAAGCACTGCAACTCTGATGAGGTCATCAGCACGTAATGCAATTCTCAGCCTGCTTATAAATATCATTTTTGTCTGCTTTTGCGTCTCATCTGATTATCCTGTTAGCAGAATTGGCCTGATATGATATGATGTCCAAAAACGGCCAATCAGATGCACGTGGTGTTCTACTTGGGTGGTATGACAACAACCGGAGGGCCTCTCCTCGGC
This sequence comes from Perissodus microlepis, assembly GCF_051167445.1. Taxonomy (NCBI): domain Eukaryota; kingdom Metazoa; phylum Chordata; class Actinopteri; order Cichliformes; family Cichlidae; genus Perissodus; species Perissodus microlepis. Next base: position 32,098,177 of record NC_140482.1, on the reverse strand, counting down.
CTCCACATCAGAACCTGGGCATCGTTGGCGTTGGGCCTCCCCATGGCGTTAAGAGGGATGGGCTCCATTCGAGTCAGCACCCGCGGCTGGTCCTGGTGCACCCGGCCCACCAGCCTGGCCCTAGAACCCAGAGGCAGGGACGGGTCCACTGCGATGTCAACCCTCATCCTCCACTTGATGGTGTGGAGCAGGATCTTTTCCCTGGATGTGGTGTTGAGCGCCACCAGCCAGGTGGTGAAACTCTGGTCTCTTTTGATGTTCATCAGTAAAGGCGTGTTAGATTCGCTGACCGGCACAGCCCAGGTAACGCTGGGGTAAAAATTGTCATTCATGCTGACGATGAAGCGGGACGGCTTGGACGTGGGGCCGACTATGGTGACTGTCTCTGTCGTGTTTCCGTACCAAGGGTAGCTCACGCCATCTGAGTCGCTGATGGCCCGGACCAGGCCTTCACGGAGCTGAGGCAGCTCCCAGCTGGACCTGGAGGAAGACAGGAACCAAGAGATCTCTGGGTAACTCCAACATTCATTCAAAAGATGTTTCATAGATTTTAACTGACGTTCAAACTTATTAAAAACACAAGTTAAGCCACTGTTGCTGTGTATGACGTGTATAAACATGGCACCAAATCCACCGATGAAAGTAGTCCCCAACAAACGCATTTGATCCCTGTTAGCTTAGCTGCCCCTTAATGGACTCCGGGAACACGTGTAACGTGTCTGTTAGTTTGCTAATGATACCAGCATGACTAGATCCAGTTGTGGTGCTGTGGCGACTGTTTTTCCTACACTGAAAAAAAGAACATGTTGGATTTACTTAATTCAACAGTGTGGAAACTGGTTGAACATAGATGTTTTGCTTTGGCAGCAACTTAAACAACAACAACAAGTTAAATCAACACAAGTTATTCATATTCAATACACCCGTGCAGTTTGTGTTGATAAAATGTGATTAAAACATGTTTAGATGAAGTAATTTCAGCTCTTGAAATATTTTTATCCTTCACAATTTTCTCATTTTATTCCAACACTATTCAATAACTTTTTATCCCAATACTATTTGGTTACTTTAAAAACTACACGTTATCTTCATATTACATAATGTACAACAAAGTTTAGAGTCTGGTTAACAGATTTATAACAACTTCCATCCATCTTCACCAGTCTATTGCAGGGCTAACATGGAGAGAATTCTTTTAACCAATTAACGTAACCCCAATAACTGCATGACTTAACTGTGGGAGGAAATAGAGTCCCCACAGAGAATTCACTGCATACTACACTGAAAAAATTAAATTGGGTGGTTGTTACATTTACAAAATTCTAACGTGTAATTTGTAGAGGTGGGAATCACCATACATCCCTCGATATGATATTATCACAATACTTAACGCACGATACAATATTATTGCAATTTTTTAAAAATATTTTGCGATATTCAGATTCTGTACATAAAGGTAAACTTTATCAATATTCATTTTATCTAATATCAAAGTCTCACACTCAGTCTCTCATTTCAGTCAGTTTTATTGTTGACAAACTGAACGGTTTGTATTACAGTCTAGTCCAACTTAACTGAATGCAACCATCTGGTACAATTATAGCTATTCTGAACTATGCAATTTATGAAAACTATGCAGCCCATTCAGCAACTGAAGAATTTGAAAGTAAATTAAAACAAAATATAATTTTACATTAAATAAAAAAGTTTTAAACTTAATTACAATAAAACATGTTTATTGCTGCCAAAAAAAAAAAGTTAAACACATTTGGACAGTGAAGGAATGTCAGGATTCTTGCTCAGAAAAAGGAGCTGATCAACATGCTCTGAAGTCAGAGTCCAGTCCACAAAAATGTTTTTTGTAACAAAATATCAATTTCTGCTGTCCCTGTATCGATACATTATTAGCAAACAAAATATCACGATACTACACAGTATCGATTTTTCCCCCCACCCCTAGTAATTTGATACAATCTAGTAAGAATGGTTAGTTGGCTGGACTCAAGAAATGCACAAGATCACACAAGATTTCAAACTGCAGGAAAATCACTGGAGTTTTAAAAGGCAGACAACTACACACACCACATGTATGCTATCACTATTTATTGCGGTTTAAACTGTCAAGGACAAAAACGCATGGAAAATTCTGAATCAAGCCTTGAAATCATAGCTTTTCCTACTTTTGTTAAGCCTCGATTGACAGCTTGGTTGCGTGGTGGTTAGTGCTGTTGCCTCACAGCGAGAGCATGGGTTCAAATCCACAATCTGGCTAGTTTACAGTGGGTTCCATCTGAGTACTCTGGCTTCCTCACGCAGTTAAAAGTCATGCGGTTATTAAAGTTAGGTTAATTGGTGATTCCAAATTACCCTAAAGTTTGAATTTGAGAGAAAATAGTTGTTTGTCTGTATGTGATAGACTGGTGAGCTATCCAGGGTGTACCCTGCCTCTTACCCTATCATTTCTGGGTTATGCCCCAGCCCCCCCTGCAACCTGGATAAAGATAGGAGGATGGTAGTGGTTGTAAATCCATTTGATTTTTATGTTAACCAGACTCTAGACTTTGTTGAACATTATGTAATATGAAGACAAATTTAATTATTTAAGTGACCAAGTAGTATTGGGGTAAACGTTATTGAATAGTGTTGGAATAAAGTGACAAAACTGCAAAGGATTAAAATATTCCAAGAGCTAAACTTAATTCATTTAAACAAGTTTCACTCACGTTTTATCAACACAAACTGCACGGGTGTATTGAATATGAATAAGTTGTGTTGATTTAACTTGGTTGTTTAAGTTTCTGCCAAAGCAATTGTGTGCAACCACTGTTCACTTAAGTAAATCCGACATGCTCTTTTTTTTTTTTTTTTTTTTTTTCAGTTTAGCTGGATTCGAACCCAGGACCTTCTTGCTGTGAGACAACGGCGCTAACCACCGCACCACCAATCAAGACTTGACAGCTTAGACCACAATAAATAGCAATAACATACACGTGGTGTGTGTATGGTTGTTTGCCTCTTATAACTCCAGTGATTTTCCTGTGGTTTGAAATCTCGTGTCATCTTGTGAATTTCGTGAGTCCAGGCAACTAACCACTCTTATTAGATTTGATCAGGTCATCTGAACAAGAACAAATTAAGTTGTTGAATTTCATGCAGATCCTACATAATTTAATTATGTTCACCATAGGAACATGAAATTAATTTGTTCAAATTACAAGTTAGACTTTTGTAAATGTAACAACCACCCAATTTGCTTTTTGTTTTTGCTTTGCTTGTTTTTTGATTGGCTGCGGATTCTTTTATATATATATATATATATTTATATTTCTACCATACCAAGCTTTTAGTTATGTGATACTGTTTTTCATTAAGCCGTTTTGCTTTTTAAAATCTATTTTATTACAAGAAATTTCTCTTTGTTGGGCCAAATTGTCTAGAAAGAAAGAAAAGCTATGATGTTTAGTGTGCCAGTGGATTATCATCATCATCATCCCTTTGTTGTAATCAACAGCTTTGTCATCTGGAGGCCCCCCATCTATTTACCATGCCATGTGACCAATCCGATGACAACCTAAACCCCATCCTCTCACCCGTGCATGCACCACCCACACCCCTGCACCCAGCAGGATTAAACACCCCCTCGCATATGCCCTCCAGACATAACGCGTTTGTGTGTGTGTGAGGTGGGGGTGTGGGGGAGGACATGTCTCCGTGGGCACAATTTGAGTGTGAGAGCAGCAACTGTTGTTTAGCTCCTCTAATAGCAGCTTTTCTATTTAGGTGCCAGAGTCACAGGAACAGAATCTGTCGGTGGGCGTTTGAATGAAGGAGGCTGACGAGCTCCGTTAACCTGCTGCGTGCACAAATGCTCCCCGAGCGCGTGCAGCTCGGGCACGAACGCGTTATAGTTATTAGGGTGCACGGAGGCGCGCCGTCACGCACGCGCTCCCGTTTTCCTGCATCTGAAATCCTGTCACGCGCGTGTAACTGGGACTCAGGTTACAGAGGTGTGAACTCACATGCCGACGTCTCCGTAGGTGTTGTAAAATTCCATATGGGTGCACGCCTGGATCCAGCCCACCACCCAGGTCTCGTTGCGCGGGACTGGAGGCATCACAATGCGCGCAGACGCTTTGAAATAGGGCGTCTTGTACCGAAGCACTATGGGCGAACTCTCCTCGATGACCGTGGGGCAGTGGTCTATGGTGGCGGACAGGTCGCACACCACGATGCTCTCTCGTTTGATGCGTGACTTGTTACAGGCGATGCTCTGGATGCAACCCATGGCTGTGCGGGTGGAGGTGGCGGTCAGCGGCGGCTAAGTGAGCCTGACAGGCCGGGAAACAGCACAGCTGGCCGGGACTCCACCGACACCGCGAGGCTGTGCATCCGATGAGATTATAAGGCAAAGGTGGGTGCTACCACGCTGCAGGCCCGGGAGGGTACCCGGTAACGCAGACACCCGCCCTGCTGATGTGCGAGCACATCTGCCCGCTGCTCTGGGGCTGACCCTGCGCGCTGACCTCCGGAGGATCCGAAGCAGAAACAAGGGAGCAGATAAATCGAGTGTCACGTGAATTTTAGATGCAGGGATGATTGCATCCTCTCCTCTAAACCCCAGCGGTCAGTTTCTCCCGGAGGATGCGATCCATCCGCGCTCCTGCTGCAGTCCCTGCCCGTAACCTTTGATCCTCGCCTTTCTGCCCCGAGCTGTCATGTCACAACAGGCGTCGGGGGACCGGCGGACGCTGGGACACCGGCAGGGGGACCCGAGGATCGGGCGGCGGTGTTTGGCGGTGCTGAACCGTGCATGAGATGCTGCTGCTGCTGCTGGTGCTGCTGCCGGTAACCTGAGCGAGGTCGTTAGGGTCCGTCATGCCTGGCCACTCGACCGGAGGGAAGCCCGGTGGAACAAGCCGGGAGTCCGAGCATCAGCGGTGGGGTAACCAGCCTCCTCCCAGCCACCACCCGGAGGGCAATTCCCGATCAAAGCCTCCAGACCCCGGGCATCAAATCCTCGCAGTGCAGAGCGAAAGAGCGCCGAAGGATCAAAATAAGAAAAATAAGAGAAACGGTGTCATAGTAACCGCGCCGCGTGCACCGCGCCGTCCTCCGCTGAAGAAGGCTGCGTGGCTGTGCGTCGCTGTTCAGCCTGCGCGGTGCTGAAGATGCTCAGCCGACCAATGAGCGGCGGAGGGAGACCGCACGGGAGCAGCTCTGCGACCTCTCCCCCCGAAAATACCAAACCCCACAAACACGGAGTCCACGCACGTGCCACTCTGCTCAAATTTTTAGGAGTGACTCCGCCCTGGCAAAGCACCTTCCCGGGGGATTTGTGCCGAAGAACAGCACCTTTAACAGGAAGGGTCGTTTAATTGGTTTGAGAACATCAGGCTTTTCAAAATAAAACTGCCACAGTCTCGGCAAAACGACATCACCTCACGGTACTCCGGCGTCTGCAGCCTCCCCTACCTCCACCCCGGCAGGCGGAGGTTTCATATAAAGTGTTTTACTGGCCTTGCTCACCTTACAGCTACCCAGAAATTACACTACTACTTTACATATAAGTATATATATCTACACACACACAGAATACGTTGTTCCTTTTGCTTTACGTCTTTTAACATTACAGATTTTTTTGTTTATAATAATAAAACATACATGGGACATTTCCATTTATTAATAAACAACTAGTCATAAGAATATCAGATGTGGTGCCACAAAAATATATATCATTTATTGGAGATAAAGAAGCTACTTGTGAATATAAAATGCTGCAAATTGTGCTGTAGATGGAGAAGTGGGTCGATTTAAGTTGATAAAGATGGCTGAATGCAGGATGATGGCTTCTGAAAACAGCTTAAACAAGATGCAGATTCTTATTTATATGCAGTGCTGTGAAAAAAGTATTTGCCCCTTCTTGATTTATTAGTTTACAAATTTCAGACCTACCTGCCCTGTGTGAAAAAACATTGCCAGCTTCAGGTAATAACTGCTTGTGCCACCATTGATGTCAGTAGTAACTGACATCAAACATTTAATTGGTATTGGAGGCCATTTTTTCCCAGTGTCTTTCTTATTGTTGAGTCATGACCTCTGACCTTAACAGAGCCAGATGTTTTGGTTCTTCTGTGACCTCCTGGGTGAATTTTGGTGGGCTGGCCACTCCTGGGAAGGTTCAGCACTGTCTGCAGTTTCTCCATGTGTGAATAATGGATCTCACTGTGGTTCATTGGAGTCCCAGAGCCTTAGAAATGTCTCTGTAATCCTTTCCAGACTGATAGGTGTCAGTGACTTTGTTTCTCAGCTGTTTGTTTAGATCTTTTAGCCTGCTTCACGTTGTTAGACAGCTTCTATTTAGCGATTTCTTGATTCAGCAGGTCTGACAATAATCAGGCCTTGGTGTGACAGTGTAATTAAACTTCGCTTTCCAAAAACGTAGTTAATTACAGTTAATTTAGAAAGGGGCAATTACTTTTTTACTGTATATATCAGGTTGACCCCAAATGTTTATAAGATGGCGAAGTTCTATAATTCCAACCAAATTACAGTACAGTGCGAACTTACTAAATTTTGTAAAGAAATTGTATCTGCGTTTGGACATATGTAATTAGTTGTTTTATCTATTTATTTCTTTTGTTTGTTTTCTTTCTGGTGTGTAATTGACCTCCTGCTTTGTTTATGTGCGTCTTCACTTTTATGTGAGGAGGGGTTTAATAAAAATAAAGAAAGAAAGTCTCTTTTTTGTGCAACCGACAAGTTCAAGGGCTTTTATTTTGGAAATCAGCCATTTACAACCGCATGTTCTTCATTTCCGGGTCAGGTTGCTGATTCACATACAGGAGGAAAGCGGCGTGTTGGGCTTATAAAGTGTAAACACGGTGCCATTATAAAAAGTGGAGAGTCATTCCGGGTGTGTTACAGCCATGGTGAGTTTCTTATTTCACAGTTTAACTTCGCAAAAGCCCAACTTTAAAGCTAACACATGTGCTAAGCTAACTAAGCTAATGGTAATTCGGGAACCTCCAGCTAGTGATGCTGAAGCATTCGCGCTGCTGTCTGAGTCAGTGAAGCAGGACTTTTTCTGTTTAGTTCGCTCCGGTAGAAACCATTAACAGAAAAAAAACAGCAACATGACTTCATTCAAAACTGGTTCAGTAATTTTGATCTTTTTTTTCATGTTACATATTAATGAGTATTTAAAACAGCCAAGATATTAGTTAAAATTCAAGCTTTCCATCGGTGTTTGTGAGAAAAACTAAACTTTTGTTATTTGGTATTTATACCATGTTGAGTGGTCACGATTTAATATGTTAGTTACACGAATGTTACCCCTATGAGCAAGCACTTGGTGACAGTGGGAAGGAGAGAACCCCTTTTAACAGGAAGAAACCTCCGGCAGAACCAGGCTCAGGAAGGGGTGGCCATCTGCCATGACCGGACAGGACAGAAGACAAGTTATAGAAGAGAGCCAGACATTAATAATAAATAATGATTCAATGCAAAGACGTGTATAAATACACAGTAAGTGAAGAAGAAACACTCAGTGCATCATGGGAATCCCCCAGAAGGCTACACCTATTGCTGCAAAACTACGGAAGGATTCTGGGTCACCTGATATGTTGCAATGAGAAAGTGTAGCTTCAGATTTGTAATCCAGTCTGAGTTCAGTGTGATTAAAAATACATCCAGTGAGTCTCCTGCGACCTGATGTTTTAATATATTTTCATTTTGGTGACCTGTCTCGTTTCTCCAGGTGCCTTCAGACTTTAAAGCCCTGATCCAGAGATTTTATCATCTTCAGTCCGAGCGGGTCGAAACCTACCGGCTCTTTGAAGAGTATGTTTGAATCTCGTGATAATGCTGTTAAACACACACAGTCCTGTCTCCAGTGATTACATCATGTACACAAACAAGAGGAATCTGTATTAAATGACTAATTGCGTTCCCACCCCTCCCCCCTCTGTTGTTTTTGTGATGGCTGCTGAATGTTTTCCAGGGGACACGAGGCCTACTTGAGGACAGGGCCCCATTATGACTTTGACCACTACAGGCAGCTGGTCCATGAGATAACGCAGGCGTTCTGCGGCATCTCTAAGGAAGTGCTGGAGATCAAGGGCAGGCTGCACGACGAGTTTGACAGACCAGACCTCTCCGAGCACATTGAGAAATTGCAGAACAAAGAGAAGGAGAAACTTGAAATGGTATGTAAGCACTTTCTGCATGGGTCACTTTTTAGACCGAGGCAAAGTTGAGGGGAATCTAAAATATAATATATGTCTGTGTGGTGATGAGAGATTTCTTGAACGGGCCTTTGGCAAGAAACTATGGATGCCGGTAAACATGATCACAGTAAAGGCAACAAGGCTGTGTTATTCTCTTTGTCAGAAAGCAGCACTTTCCACTCACTTCTGACCATTTGTTAAACATAAATATGTATTTTACTTTAGCGAGCCGCCGACAGCATGCCTTATAGTACCTGCTCTGAACACAAAGACACACACGTTGTTTGCACTCGTTCAGAACATCTAAAACGGTTTGTGCTAGAAAGCAAAACTATAAATATATAGATTAAAGAAGATTATAAATGACTGACCAGAAAAGTTGAGCAGTTGTCAAAGAGGAATTTGTGTTGTTTAATAATGTGGTGTTAAACCGTACCTGACAGATAATGTTTCAGAACTTTTTCCAAAACTGGATGCAATTCTACTGATTCACCACAAGGAGGCAGAGTTTTTGCTTTAAACGAAAATCATTTCTTAATCGTTCTTCAGCTGAAAGCAGATTTCCCCACCATCATTGTTGAGTGTCAGAAATCATTTGTAGGGCAGCAGTTTGTTATAAATCCTCCAGTTTACATCACCGATGTGAGAAAAACTTCTGGAGGGATATGTTTGAGAGTTCATATTTGAGACCTGGATCTTTTGAGGTTGATTTATCATCATTTCTTCCCCTGTCCACCTCTCACACACATACACTCTCTATGCTAAGAGAGAGATTTGAAAAGGAGGAATGATCGGGTCACTGGTGTTTCTCAAGACTTGCTGTGAAGATGTGGAGATGGTCACCACACGGTGGTGCCAGCAGTCGGCCTGTGGACGCATATTTCCATCACCGTCAAAACTGGAGGACACACTTTTTCGATTTACTTTGTATTAAAATTGTATTAAAAGTAAACAGAATCATCTGCTATGAGTTAAATTGCTTCAAAAAGGCACAGCACCACAAACACAAGTCTAGTTTGCTGGGATGAAATCCAGCAGTGAGCTGCCATCCGTCAGCCTCCACCGGTCATTCAAAGTGACCAGCCTGTAAGCTTTAGTATCACTTTAAATCAACACACTGTTTAAAGATATATGTAGTGATTTTTTCTTTTTTAGCGTGAAGGGGAAAATTAGCTACAGAAACCAAAAACCTTTCTTTAAAGCAGAATGAAAACATGATTATTGCACAAGCAAGTCCTTCATCCCGAGGTAAAATGCCCAGCACAAAAACCCCTCCATAATAATGTTACCATAGTGATTTAAGTTAGGGGAGTGGCCGCTTTGATTGACAGCTGTGCAGATGCAGCCTGCTGTAGCTGGAAGCTTCACCTCCACCAGTTTGAGCTACTGTAACGAGCCTCTTGACCTTTTTTAAATCTTTATTATTATTATTAAAAATGTTGACGTCTATCTAGGCTGGATGTTTGGTTATTAAATGATCGTTTTGTTATACCACTATAAATCAAAAGAACTGTGCTTCCTTACCAGCTTACAGCAAAATAAATACCATGATGTGACCTATAATGAAGGAGAAAAGGCAAACTTAATTTTGAATGACACCATACTTAAAATCACTTGCAGAATAATTTCTCTCCTTTCCTGTGTAATACCTGAAGTCATGCACTATTAAAGTTATTTAAACACTATAGATCTGTGTTTCCTTATTCGAGTGTGCCTACCTGCAGGTATTTGTAGATAAATATAATTTTACTGTCATTTCACATATGAAACATTGAAGTTCCTTTTAATTACGGGCAGTATTACAGAGTGTTGGACAAATTTGACCACCTCAGTGCTTCCCACATTCTCACAGACTTCGGTACATCTGGTGTTCAGAGATGCTGCTTTGTTCTTTTGTATAAAGGTTTACATTCCTCTATAATCCAGCTCCCTTTCTTCCAGTAATGTTATAAAGCTCCCATTATCTCCGGGTTAATCATCCGCCTTTCCTCCATCCTCTGCTGATGAGTGGTTTGCATAAATCTTATCTGATGTGCCCTCTCAACAGACGGCTAAGCTGCAGCTGGCCAAGCAGCAGGCCCAGGATCAGCCGGAGGACCAGAGCTGTCAAGAACAGATTCAGGAGATCAAGCATAAGTAAGAGCTGCCATTACAGCCCCTCAGTTTACTGTGCTCGCTTCCCATCAGCTCGCTGCTGAGAGGCTCAGTTCTTCTTCTAATTGATCCGATAATCTTTGTAACTGTTCCATATCAAACCAGCACAAATAAAAGTGTGTGTGTGTGTTGCTTCGTTGCCCAGGATCATCCAGAACAAAGAGGCTCTGAGTGAGATCATGCAGGATTTCAAGTATGACTCAGAGGAGTGCGACTGACAGCTCGCTCCCAGGAGGTAGCCTCTGTCTCGGACACTATGAGCTGCACTTATCGATCCCCTCCCCCTCCACCCGGCTCCACCCAGCTCCACCCAGCTTGCCGCTGCAGTCTTATTCCTCCCGGAGGGCCTTTAACATCCATCCTGTGTGAGTGTTTGTCTGCAGGCATGCGTTTGTGTTACTTCAGGGCTCAAAGAAAGAACTCTGCTGGCGCTGTAATGAAATGTGTATATAAAATATTCAGAAGGTGTGATCGTTTTGGAGACGCTCTCTTTGTTTGGATTGTATTTTTAAATAAAGACGCTTTACAAGACAAGTTTTGCTCTTAACTAATAACCAGCTGGTGTTTGTACACTTTACATCACACACAGTAAAAATAGATAAAATATTCACTTAAATGTGCAATAAGCTAAATGACATTTGAGCTGATCTGGTGACATGCCGCAAACTTTCACTTCCAGAGACGTGTTTATCTTACATTCTGTTAAACACGAAGCAGTTTGAACTTTTTTCGAGTATAAATTTGCAGTTTTTGAAGGCGTTAATATTTTTTGTTATTGCTAACAGATCTAGCAGACAGACTGAATGAAAGGCTGCTTTGTCTCGGTTATCTCCCACTCGGGCCTTTTAAAATCAAGAGTGTGTGAGCGCACAGCCTCTGCAGCGTCCCTTGGACGGGAGTTGGACCTCTCAACACTGCGGGGACCCTGTGGACCAGTCATCTGTCAAGCTTTCTCGATGTGCGTCTTGAATTAAATGCCACAGTCACGCCGAGTTTCTGTGCTATGAATTATCTTCTTGCAGAATCTGAAAAGACAAAAGCAGATGGTTCTTACTGGGATCATTCCACTAGGAAAAAAAAAGCCACCTCCACTAATCGTCACATTTCTCCGTGTGACTGCCGCTTTTCTCCTCGTTCTTATTCACCGTGTTGCCTCTCGCTGCCTTTCTCTCGAGGTAATCAATGGGAAGCTGTCACACTTTGCGGACAAAGACATTATTCAGACGACAGCTTGTCCCCTATAAAGCACAAAAAAAAAAAATCCAGGCACCTCTGAGCTAATCGAGTCAGGCAGACCGAAGGTTTCTTCAAGTTCAAGGACTGAGCGTCAGAGGACGTGAACTCCTCACAGAGACTCACAAACACAGCAGATCTGGAGGCTCTGCGTGCCATTTGGGCCGAGTTATTTCTGTGAAAGGGGAACGCTCGCGCCAAGAGAAAACAAAACACAAAAGGAACACATTACCGAAGGCTGTTAATTACATTTACGTGTTCATTTCTCTTTGTTGTGGCCATCAGATAAAGATGAGAAGTCCACTCATTAAATATGTAATAAAATCAGAGTGCTCGACTGAGAGCGTGTCTACTTTCATGCTTCCACCTCTGGGCCTGTAAAGTCTAAACCGCACATTTTACCCGATCATAAAGTACAGACTGAAACTTCACAGAGCAAGTTCAAGAGAAATCCTTCCCCTTTTTGTGTTTGCAAAGATGCCGACCATATGATGAAGCAAAGGCAGGGTCAGAAATTCAGCTCGGGCCGCGGACACAGCCGCGCTTACCTACCTGCTTGCGCGTTTTCTGCGATTTCTGCAGCCACACCCTCCACTGATCGTACAGTTTCATCGACATGCCGCCGCAGCCGTAGGCGTGCTTGCGGACCCAGCCGAAGAACTGCTTGAGTTCCCGCCGCAGCGTGGAGTTCTGCTCGCCGCTCTTAGGGTCGCACGAGCCGCTCTGCAGCTGCTCTGGGAGGAGACGGGGCGGGGGGAGACAAAGGAAGTGAGAAGATGCGCAGGTGAAGTGTGAGCACAGGTGTGACTTTTTAAATATCAGAAGAAGTTATGTATTAAAGAAAATGAAGCATGTTCCTGACCCGACTGCTCTGTGAATATTTGGAATGATTCGTATAAGTTTGGAGTTCTTTTCAGGTCTTCATTAGACAATCAAACGGAGCAGGGTTGAATTGAGACGCTGCCTTCGGAAGGGTTGACTCTCACAGGCGGGAAAACTCGTTCAAAACAGTCGTTGCTGCAGACAAAAGCTTCAATTCCTATTTTTTCTCCTCAATCAAAGACATTAAAATACGCTTTCCATCTTCTTGTACCTAATCTGTCTGATTGCGTGATAAAAACAAACAAAGTTACTCTATCGTTGCTCAACACTGCAAAACCGAAAATCCAAACAGAACTTTAGTTTCATTGTGACGCCGTATGTTTGTGGAAGCGACACTCGGTTTCTGGGAGAGGGCTGTTGTCATCTGCCACCATCAATTCTTTATTGCAAACAACAGAGCCCGATAACGACTTCCTCCCCCTGGGAAGTAATGACCACATAACCTATGTAACTCATTATCTGCTCCTCCAGCTCCCAAACCTGCTTCCACTCAGGCTTTATAGGCCCTGTGTGCGCCGCTGACAGACATGCCGCTTTTTAACTTGATCAATGTTTGAAGCCGACGACAAAAATCTATCAAACGTCCCCGCGGCTCTCCGCAGTTCCCTCTAATCCTCCGTCTGGAGATCCCTATCAAGGTACGTAGCCTATTGATGTTTGGTTCCTTTTAGGCCACATGCGGTTTGAATCTCCTTGTTCAGGATGTTGGATCGGGAAGGAGGACACATTGTTCTTTTTTTGGCTTTTAATTAGCAATGAAAGGTTGATTATTGGAGAGAACGGAAAGAACGGTCAAGATTTGTGGGCATCACAGACGCTTGGGAAGCATTTAAAGGCCATTTAAGCAAAGAGACAGTCAGGGACAGGAAGGACTTTAGTGACGAATGTTTGCTACATCCAGGCTGATAGCTTTTACTTGGAGATGGCGTCTACTGTATTTCAAGTTCCTACCACTGCTGGGCGTGGAGGCGGCGGTTGGATGGCTCCAGTCGCTCCAAATGCCGGCCTTCCTCGAGCCAAAGATGCCCACTGGGTTGCACCTCACCTGGACAAAATAGACGGTCCCAGGCTGGAGGCCTGCGAGGCGGCACGATGTCAGGTTGCCGACATCATCCACCAACTGATGGAGAGGTCAGAAAGAAACAGAGTTTGTAAGGAGACAGTTTTGACAGCTGGTGGAGGAAAAGCAGAAAGGCCATAAATGCCTCAACGCCGGATATCAGTGTCACTGTCAGGGACAGTAATCCACCGTGAATCCATTTCACCTGCTTTGATCTGAATGAAAATGAGGACTTCTGACCTGAAAGTGCTCAGATCCATTCTGCAACATGACACTGAGCTTAAACTTAAGGCTAGAGTCATACATGATCAGTCCTGCAGCACATGCTACGAGCCCCGATCTCAAATCCACAGAAGACCTGAGACAAATTCACCAACTGTACCTGAAAACTGCAGCTGTACCAAGAAGCACGCTGCACACTCCTTCAACAGGAGATAACGATGTGATTTTGGCTCTGCTATTTTCTCCTGACTGCCTCTTATATAAAGTTAATTAATCATTTTTAATTTCACGGTCTTAGCTCTGAACGCCTCCCCACATTATTTTTAGCGTCTGAAACTTTTGTTTGCTCTGCTTTCATCCTGAATCTCCTCTGGATACTGGTGACTTCGTATTCAATAAATATTACTGTGTTTGCATCTTCTCATTCAACAGAGAAACATACAAAGCAGAGAAACAGTAAGGAGCTTTGGTTAGAAAACATCAAAGAGAGTTTAAGGAGGAACATTTTGTGCACTTTTGGATCAAAACCGAGCTTCAACACTTAGAAGCTATAGATCGCTAACGACAGCAAGGAGAAGATTTGTTTTACAGCGAAGCAAGAAGCTTCACGTTCATCATTGCTCACACGTTTCCACAGTAGCTACAGAGAAAGTGTGTGTAGGCGAGTCTGCGGGTTTGTGTGCGGACCACCTTCCAGTCAGCGCTGTCCTCCAGTCGGTAGCGTATCTGATATTTGGCCTGAAACAGGATGTCCTTGAGCTCGGGGGGGATGGCCCAGCGGACCGTCAGCTGGTCCTCGAGCTCGCCGATGCGATTGACCTGCACGTTGGCGGGAGGGTCTGTGGTCACTGCACACACAAGGGACATCTATTAAAGGGTTTGCATGCAGCAGGTGTAAAGTCCAACAAGGCAGGGATGACCAGTAAGAGATGAAATGAATGAAACTACTCGGAGGCTGCTTCTTAAATCATAAACACTCTTACGTGCAGCTTTAGAGTATTTACTATATTTGGCCTCATCCTTGGTCTGCTTTAGCACACGATCAAAGCAAGAGCTGAAGCTTCACAGGGAATTTCCACGGTACAGATGAACTAAATAAATAGCTGTCATGTGGAAGGAAAAGCAGTGCAAATAAATATTTAATGGGGACCAAATATTATCCAACTTCATATTTATATCTTTGAACTCCATTACAGCAAGCTTGTGTTCATACTAATCGTAATTTATCTGATACCAGGACCTGGTGCAGCACCTCACGTCATCCTCTCTCTGAGACATACCTCACCATTTCAGCCACCCTTCTTCCGATTGGCTGCCTGTCAGAAACAGCAGGTTTCAACATCATTTGCCTTTATTTTTTCTGTAGTAATAACCCCAAATGAAAGAAGCCATTCTTGCACTGGAGAAAACAACAGCTTACGACCACAGCTTAAATAAAATGACTGTGATGGCGTGCAAGATGTAGTCTGCTCAAACTGGCATTTACATGAAAAATTGTGTTAACATGGAGCAACTCAGATTCATTTTTATTTCCAAATCACATCAGTCGCCTCAAGACAATCAGATGAACCCCTGTGAGCAAAGACTTGGAGACAGTGGGAAGGAAAAACTCCCTTTTAGCAGGAAGAAACCTCCAGCAGAACCAGGCTCAGGGAGGGGCGACCATCGAGAGACTGATTGGGTTGAGGGGAAAAATACTGGACAAAACCCACACTGTGGAAGAGACGGAGATTACTAATAGGTAATAATTTTTTTAACTAACGGCGTATAGATGCCACTTTCAATTTAATCAGAGAAAATCATACCAAAAATAATCGCCTAAATTTGCTGCCATTTACAGACAGAAATTCCCATCTGAGATCCGAGAAATTCAGAAATTCCTCCACATTATAAATGTGGTTTCTGCAGGACGGTGATCTTTTGCAGCTTTGCTTTCAAACAGGAAAATAACCAGAACACAACCAGCTGGTGACCAGTTGAGTGGACTCCCTACTTCAAAGACTCGTGCTCATTATTCATTCACTGTGACTTGTTGGCATCTGTCTCCAGTTAGAAGTTACACAGCACTTATCTGCAAACCTGCACACTTCTATCAGAAAGAAGACAACCTGCAACTGGTTGCTGCAACCAGAGATTTTTACTAATCACAGGTAGTTTTCCATGTTTTGTTTTGTTTTGTTTTTTTTTACTGTAGTGCGAATGAGTCATTAACGTGTACCCTGGTATGATTTTTTGGACCAGCTGATTACAAAAATGTGTGTGATTAGGACAATTTCTAAGTGATACCACGTTATAGGAAGACTACTTGCTGTCATGTTCAGAGGTTTCCTAATTTATCATTTTAATAGTTAAATGCTATTAAAATGCTAAATTAAAAACCTGGTGCTGTTCATTTAGTGTGTGCGCTTCAGTTTAGGTCAGTCTGTAGTTCCTGCGAGAGCACGTCGTCCCCTCAATCAGTCAGAAATAAAACAAAGTGGCTCGAGTGCTTTGAAGGGGAGGAAGATGAAGGCAAAGAGGATGGCAGCACGAGAGGGAACACTCGTTAAAAATGCTTCCCATTTGTAACCTTCCGCTTGAGACATCGCTCACTGTGTGTCGACTGACGTGTCTCTTTGTTCGGCTCAAGATGAAGAGGGAAACGGAGCCGGCAGAACTCATTGTTTCTGGTATTCTGGCAGCGCAACGCATCACACACGGCGGCGCTCCTCCTTCGCCTCCAGCCCACTCACAGCCTCCACGCTTTCTGTTCCTCAGCGTCCAATGAGGATTCACAGAGAGAGGATGCCGAGTTCCAAAACACAAAGGCTGCTTTATGAAATGCGACAGTTTACCGGAGGCCTGTGCAAGCAGATGAGGGCTACACTAATCATAACGCCACAATTTAAATTCCAGGAACATGTGAAGCCGTCACATGAGGGGCATCTGCTAAGGTTAACTTTTACAACATGACAGTTTGTCTTAGAGCCACACGCTGGAGCTCTGCAGACAAACGTAAAAGGAGAGGGGGAAGCGTAAAGCTGAGCTGAAACCCTCTGTTAACTTTAGATAGACGTCTCTCACTCACCTACATCGAGGATGTCCAGGGTGGTGATGTCAGAGGTAGCAGAGCCCAGCTGATTGGTTGCTTCCACCCAGATCTCGTACGGAGTGAAGAGGGCGATGTTGCGGGGGATGTAGCAGGAGTAACGCTCGTTTCCCGTGCTGTAATTTTCACACTCCTTCTCTTTGCCGTGCCATCTGGACGCAAGAACAGAGACTGAATCTGGTGTTTGCCGCCACAGAGGCAGACGGTGTTTTTAGGGGTTTGCATCCTCGGAACTCTCCAGTCTACCTGAGGGCGGCGGGATGAGGTAATCACCTGTAAGCTGCGACAGCGGGTCTGGAGGCACTCACCTCAGTTTGTACTTGAGGGTGTATTTGGTCGGGACGTGAGTCTCGCCCTGACCACCCAGGCTCCAGCGGCAGCTCAAGTCCTTCGTGTTTCGGGACCAACAAGTTAGATTGACGGGCTTCTCGGGAGGCACTGGAGACAAAACGGAGCAGAAAACAGAAGAAGAAGAAGACAGGTGTCAACCTATTATAATAAATAAAATAAGAACAAACAAACACTAATGTCGCCTTAAAGATACTGCATGAAAAAAAGCACAGACAGACATAAAGATTATAATCAAGAAGGAACAAAGAGTAAGAGAGCATTAATCACACACACAGTGAGTGTGAGCCATCTGATGCTTCATGTGGTTTTAATCGAGGTTTCTTAAAAAAAATGAATTTTGTCCAGAAAAAGTTCAGCTGGAAATCATTTAACTTTGAAATCAACTCAACTAATCTTAAAACGTTTAGATCAGAAATCTCTGAGAAAGTTACAGATTTACCACATGAACGTCTGACTTCGATGTACTGACACCTCACTTCCTAACCTTAACTGAAACGTTTCCACAAACATGCGTTTTTAAATGTTTTATATAATTTGGATTTTATGAGTTACATCTCTCAGGATATTCTGACCAAAGTGATAAATTCTTATTTACATATAAGCAAGTTTTTCAAATTCATGTCAGAGTGAATGTTTATTACAACCTGAAACCCTTTGCTTTGTTTTTGGACCATCTCCTAATCTTCCCTCTCAGTATTAAATAGGCTTCGTTCCCATAAAATCATCTATTATGGAAAATATATGACTATACTTTCATAATGTAAATATTGTGTATGTGTATGAGTATAATAATTTCTGCCTTCATCAGCACATTAATGCAACAATGAGAATTATATGAACCTGTAGTATCACTTTAATAAAAATAACTATGATTAATATGATTCTTATTATAAATTGCACAAATGAAGATTTCTGATTAGGCAGACTGGATAATAACAGCTGAATACTTTGAATTTTGCCCCCTACAGGACGACACAGGAGTTACATCTCCTGGTTCGTATCGCCTGTTTGGGACTAAGAAAGGAGAGTTAGTGAGTTTATTCTGCAGTGATTGCAGTTCTGCAAAATTAATACTGAGCTAATAAAGCTGATCATGTAATTATGAAGTGTGCTCATTTATAATGTCATCTGCAGAGTCAGTGTTCACCCTCCACTTACTGCCCACGTAAAGGCAGGATCCAGCCAGGACGCGTCCGTCCGCTCCGTGGCACACCAGGTTGTCTCCGGACCGCTGCTGGGATCCACTGAGGCCGTGAAGGGTGACGCTGAGGACGCTGGGGGACACCACACTGTAGGCGCTGCTGGACACGCGCGCTCCGTTCAGCGTCCAGTATAAAGTGCTGGCGTGCACGCCGAGCTCAGGGCTCAGCGTGCACGTGGCCGTTAGACTAGAGCCAATCAGCAGAAAGGGATCCTGGGGGGAGATCACCGCCACATCTGGGTGTTGGAGACACATGGACACAAAACAACCTCTTAAGCCAAAACCAGTATGAAGGCTTCATGTGATAATCAAGTCCTGTCATAATCAAGTTCTCAAAGTCTAATTAGTATTATGCTCTAATTACTGAATGTGACAGAATAAATACCCAGAATCTAAAGTTGTTTAAGATTATCTACAAAACCAGAAGATCCTCGCATCCAGGCCTGACTAATAAAATAATATAATACATCATCTATTGACGGTTTTTAGAACAGTCCCTCTCTCTTCCCCCGGCTATACATGAATGTGGAATAATTTAACCAAAACGTTCCTCGGAGGTGAAAAATCCTGTAAACTTGCTAATGTTCTCTTTCCTAACAGGACTACATTTAGATTTGAGGTTTGTAGCTTCCCCCCCAGTCATCGTTTAACCATAATTAACTGCGCTTTCTTCAGCAGCATCCCACATCAGCGCTCGGCGGCTGTTTGTCTGAGTGTTTCTCAAACCGACAGCTGAGCCCGAGGTGAAACCACAGCACTTATAACAAGAAATCATTAGAGGCTAAATTTTTTTGGCCAGCCGTGGGAAAACGTGTGTGTGCGCGAGTGTGTATTCATATCTTTGTGGGGACCAAAAATGGGAAGTTTGCTATAGTTGCGGGGAGCAAAATCCCGGTCCCCACGAGTTTGAAGGCATTTTGAGACTCAAAATGTGGTTTTGGTGACGGGGTTACAATTGGGATACGGTTAGGATTAGGGTAAGGGTTATGGTTAGGGTTAGGCATTCATTTTCGATGGTTAGGGTTAGGGTATGCATTATGTCAATGAGATGTCCCCACAAGATATGAACAACCGACGTGTGTGTGTGTGTGTGTGTGTGTGTGTGTGTGTGTGTGTGTGTGTGTGTGTGTGTGGGAAGCAGCAGCCTCTCGGCACATATTTATGACCCAGTAATGAAGCGGATTTATGGAGCCCCGCTAGGATCAGTCAGAGAGGTCACCCCGGTTTACTGGTGAAACCCTTGAATGCTTTTCCATACCGCGACCGTCTGAGGCGTGAGGTTTGCCCCTGTGATTGATGCCCATGAGAAGCCCTCCTCTCTGTGTTTGAATGGCACCACCGGGCTCCTTATTCACAGATATTTGAGTTAATGTGTAGAGTTTTATGAGCCGTGCTGCAGGTGGGCGGCGGATAAGCTTTCTAACATATGTTTCACTTCAGTGTTTTAATCTGTAATGTAAAGAGAAAATGTTTGAGGAACAGCACAGCAGTTCTCATCCTCGGGAATTAAACACAGTGCTAATTACGAGCGCAGTAAACAATATATCTGTGATAATATGAAAAATGAATACTGTTCTAACTGCACACCTCAGCTCACGGACATACAACATTAATCCACACAGCACAAGTCTCTTTGGCGAGCTCTCTAATCTTTCTTCAGGAACAGTTCTCCTGCTTTGTTGAGGGACACTCCGAGGATCTGAACCAAACATGTCAAATTTGGATTCATCGCTCCGTCAGACCTCTGGCCACTGGTTTCCAGTCCAGTTCTTGGTTAACCTGGAACACCTCAGCCTTTCTTCCCCGTTTCTCTTGCTTCTTAGCCAACCTTCCACTGAGACCATTTCTGATGAGGCTTGGTGAAACCCATGCTGGTGTGAAAGCAGTTTATGCCGTCAGACTGTGCTATTTTGGTGTTTTTTTTTTAACTAAAGGAATGGGAACTAATGATGTGTTTTTGCAGCTAGTGACAAAAAGCCTAAAGACATCAGTTAAAACTAGTTATTTGCCAAGTTTTCTGTTATATGTAGGCACAACATCCCATAGTTCATCCCTTGGGTTAGATGCCTTTTCATGCTCGCATGATTCAGTGGTCAGTGTTAACAAACAAAACCCATTCCTCTGAAAATGGTCAGGTCTGACGACAGGACCGAACATAAGCGAAAAGGCAGCCAATCTCCAAAGAAACACTTTCACAGACCTTCACTGTTGCTCAAGAGCACTCGAGGAATGTCTGGCTTCTTGGAGGCAAAATATAAAAATGATTTAAAGGGAAATTAGGAGTGGCTCAAGACTTTTGCACAGTCCTGTATACAGTTATCTGGCATCAGTTTTGCCATAAAGCAAGTACAAAGTCATAGGTAAGATTTCCTCTATGATCTTCTTCTTATTACCTCACTGACTGTCAGGTATCAGACAGACACATTTACTGCATTAATAAATTTTAAATAACGTTATTTTGCAGATAGTTCTGAGTTACCAAAGTTTAATCCTTATAATCGCTATGATTAAAAATACAAATTTTTACAGGTGAGGAACAAACTTGTTCACGCAGTCGAACATGGACTTGTTCTCTTGCTTCGAGCGCTGCTCTGCACTCTCCTTTAGACAGGATCGAGGTGACGTAGCTTTACCTGAAGTTACCGAAAGTTCGGTGTTACTCACGTGTCGAGGAGAACAACACGCGTGGAACCAGGAGGATCACCAACACGATGGGAATCATGCTTCTCTCTGCTGCTGTCCGCTCGCAGCTCCAGGAGCTGAAGCTGGAGGAAGAACTGCGCAGCTGCACTCCGTGAGAGAGGATCCCTCCTCTGACTGCAACCCTCACGCCCCGCCCCCCCCACAGACACACACACACACACACACACACACTTGCACACTTTCACTGCTGCCATCGTTCCTATGCAGAGAGATGCTTCAGGTGAGGCGGTGACAACTGTCAGGTTTGAAAATCTCACCTTTCCTGACATCACCACGCCTATTACAATACGTCATTTCCTGTCAGTGTTAGGCGAGGCTTTATCCTCACCAGTTAGTGATGGAAGTTAAAGTCATGTGATACTAAATGATTTTAAAAAAAAAGAAATATTCTTATGTAAAGAAACGAAGCCAGTCATCAGGCCAAGTATCGAGCTCCCTGTTCTCTCACAGCATATTTTTTTAACACAACCCCACTGAATGCAAAAGCTGTGGGGTTTGTTTTGTTTTTACACCTGTAAAACAACTTATTTTAAGTTATTACAGTTTATTAGCTCTAATGCAGGAGAGCAGGTAATACTGTATTTTGTGTTTTTAATAATATTTGGGCTGCAGTCTTTCACCACATGGATGTAATGCTCTCACCTCTGAGTGAATCTGTTCTATCCTGAAGAGTGGGAGGCATACAGTTGTAAACTCGCCTAACCCAGATGTTATTTCACAAAACACATTTTAAAACATCTGCACCAAAGATATTTTTACCGATGTAAAAATGGATTTAAAACATCGCCCCTGCATTCACACAGAATTGGCACTAATGAGATGACAGGAAGAACAATGCAGAATAAAAAGTGCATCACGTGTTCTTCCAAACACAAGAGAAAAACTGTAAAAGCTCATCTGCAGGTGAGGCACAATGGGGCGCCGTTTGTAAACTGAAACATGCCGAAATTAACGGCAACATTTTTCCACATTTAGCTCTAAATCTTACAAAAACATGTTTTTTCGAGTCATTTTTTACAACATTTAGTAAAATATTTGTAACTTTTCATATTTAAAACAGGATTTTAAATGTTAAATCTAAATGCTAAATGTTAAATCTAAATGTTAAATGTTAAATCTAAATGCTAAATGTTAAATCTAAATATTATATTTAAATGTAAATGTTAAATGTTAAATGTAAATATTATATTTAAATGTAAATGTTAAATGTAAATATTATATATAAATCTAAATGTTAAATGTTAAATCTAAATGTTATATATAAATCTAAATGTTATATATAAATCTAAATGTTAAATGTTAAATCTAAATGTTATATATAAATCTAAATGTTAAATGTTAAATCTAAATATTATATATAAATCTAAATGTTAAATGTTAAATCTAAATATTACGGGAAACTAAAGATTTAGCTAATGTGCAAATTTATTGTACGGGTCAACGGAAATACCAAAATAAAAGCTTCAAGAAAACCTCCCGCGCTAAAGTGTGCCGGTAGTGGTCAGGTTCTGTGTTTGCGCTCCTCTCACGGTCACTTTTGACTGCCATGAGCTGCTTCACCTATTCCCTACCAGCATGTCCAGCGATTTAGCTGAAAACATTGGAAGAGCCGTTTTGTCGGCCATCCAACGATTCAGCGGTAGTGCACCCTCGACCTCACAAACGCCGCAGCACTTGGTAAGTTTATTGTATAGCATTTTGGACGGGTTGATAGCAGTGTTAGCAAAACTAGCAAAGCTAAATTACTTAGCTAGTCCTCAATTATTTCATTTGGTAGGCAGCAGACAGAGATCGAACATCATACAACTCTATTTATTTATTTGGTAGGTAGGTAACAGTCGTTCTTGATGTAAATGTTTCCTTAGGAATCCAGCAATGCACCTGGACCAAGTAGACCCGCCGTCTCCACTGGGATACCATACCGCTCGGTAGGCCTTCTTACACATATCATTCAGCTGACTGATTTTTGTTTTTTCTTTGGTGTAATATGTCACCTTAAATTAAATCCTGTCAAAGTAATGATTCTGATTCTACATACATTTCATCTTCTTAGGGGTCCATCACTAGCAGTGTCACATCACCATCAACAACATTCACAAGTTTTACGTCATATTTTATTACTGCTTTTGCTGTGAAGTGTCTTTTGATTGCTCACTTTCATATTTTAAAACTATTGATAAAATATTACTCTCTAGCTAATCTGTCACAGTACAATTTCCTCAAATTACCCATCTTTTGTTATAGAATTGTGCTCATTGAGATTATCTGTGCTGTGTTCTAGGATGTTTACCAAGGAAGGCTTCAGATTTCCAAAGAGGAATTGGAAAATGTTCTTTCCCTGAAAACATCTTTTACTGAAGCTGCATCTATCCTTTCCATCTCCAGGCCCACTCTGTATAAGTTACTGCAAGACTATAATATCTCAGAGTCAAAATTCAATGTAATCAGTGACCATGAGTTAGATCAGATAGTGTCCCAGATAAAAACTGAACATCCAAATGTTGGAGAAGTGATGCTGATGGGTCATCTGCGTTCCAAAAACATAGTGGTTCAAAGATGGCGCGTAAGAGAGTCACTGCGGAGGGTGGACTCGGCTGGTGTTCTGTCCAGGAGAACTGCAGTTGCTCGGCGAGTATATTCTGTGCCTCATCCAAATTTCATATGGCACATAGATGGAAATCACAAGCTGATTCGTTGGAAGTTTGTTGTTCATGGTGCAATAGATGGATACAGCAGGATGTTGATGTTTCTTCAGTGCTCCAGCAATAATCGAGCTGAGACTGTGAAAGCCCTCTTTACTGCAGCTGTTGGACAATTTGGCAGACCCCTGCATATCAGGACTGATCATGGAGGAGAGAACGCTCAGATTTGGGAGGACATGCGAGCAAGCAGGGGTGAAAGCTCTGTCTTAATGGGAAGTTCTGTGCACAACCAGAGGATTGAGCGTTTCAACCGAGACTTAAACAACAACTGTAGCCGCATTTATGCACCTATATTTTATGAATTGGAATCACTTGGTATCCTAGACTTAGAAAATGCAACAGACCTATTTTGCCTTCATTATGTGTTTCTACCACGAATCAACCGCACTTTGAAGGAATTCAAAGCTGGATATAACAATCACTCTATTTCCACTGAAGGTAATAGAACTCCCATCCAGCTTTTTGCCTGCGGAACTCATGTGTTTCATCGTCACAACCCAGAACTTTCTACAGCAGAGGTCTCCATACCCTCCTTGTCAAACTCTCAAAGTAGGTTTGTCCCATTAAATGACAGCGATTTACAAGAGCTATATACAAGCATTCACCCTTTTGAAGAAGACAACAATAATGGTAAAACATTGTTTCAACGAACACAGCAGTATATTTTTAACAAACTTGTAAATGTGTGACCTCAACCACAGGATACCAGTGATGTTCTAAAGAGTGATGACACTTAGTATTCTTAAATGCTGTACAGCAAATGCGTTTTTTGTACTACTGCAGAAGCCCCTCCGCTCTAGCAGTGATGCCTCCTGCCATATAAGGACTCAGAGTTAATGACTGACAGTGACTCATAGGCTATTCAGAAGGCTACAACCACTTTTAGTTTATGGGTAAAAACAGTTATTCAGATTGCAGTAAAGCCATCAAATTCACACTGTAACAGTGTAATACAGTATAACAGTGAAAATTATCAACACGGAACAGTCAGTCTTTAAATCAATTCACAAGATTATCTACAGTATTGTGCTAATCATTGTAAAGTTGCAATAGTCTTAATAAATGTTGCTGTTAGATGTCTAAGTAATCCTGGCTTGTTCTACAAACCATGTTTAGTATACTCTGTGCATAAACTGTTTTGAAATGTCCTTGTTTAAAAAAAAGAAAAAGCTTAATAAAATTATTAATTGTATTACACCAGTGACTTTATTGATTTGTCGTTGAAAATACAGAGTTAGCATTTTTATAAATCTATTGAAGCTTTGAAAATTATTACATTTCAACATTAAATGCAGTCTGAATTTATTTCAACTATCTTGTATGAAGCAAAGTTACTTGAAACTACAATTAATGAACAGGATTAGAGTTAACCAACACACCATTTTAATTTCACTTTTTTGGAACATGTTTAGATGGTGCTGAATAAAGCTCCATTCATGAGTGCTACTAAGAAGCAGTAATGAAAAGAAGCATCATCAGCCATTGTTGTTTCATTCACAAAAAGCTGAAGCTCATTTGCACATCTGTGTGCAATCGGGAGATGTTTGCTTTCATCGTGAATGAATGTTATTTTAGGAGCTGGTTGAAAACCTATGGCTGGAACCTTGCTGCTCCCGGTGGCAAAAGCCAAGATGTGACCAGGCCTCAAAGCCTTCACAAATGCCTCTTCATCCTTGGTAAGAGTCCTTTCTCCAAGTGCGTCTCTCAGCTCTTTATCTAAAAACAAAGAAAAACCACCGTTAACCTGGGGACACTAAAATAGTTAAAGCTTGAGCTAACAACTAAATGATGGCTAATGTTTTTATAAAAAATACAGAGGTTGTCTTTGCTTTGCTTGTCAGTTGTAAGCTATCATACATCTTTATTCCTGTTTTGTGTGTGCATGTGACATAAAAAGACAAATTAAGTTTTACTTTAGTGTCCTGAATTGTTTCATGGCCAGACTACATTATATGTGAATTTCTGCTTACTTTCAACACACTGGAGAAATTCCCGAAATTTGACCACCATCAGCTCCTCTCTAACTCTTCTGTTGCTCCCAAGGACAGAATAGCTTGGCCTGAGAACCCCAGCAATTAAACTGGCTGTCAGATCTTTGTCCTCCCCCGATAGGTCAAGCAGAACACGCAAACTGGGGTTCTCTCTCAGGAGTGATAAAATCTAGACAGAAAAGTTTAAATAATGGTTAAATTCCAGTTTTAAATACAAAAAGTAGCTAACTCTAAATGTTTATTATAAAATAATGACCAATTGATACAGAAAAAATATAAATCTCACTCCATAGTAGGACAAGCCATCAGTTAGTTGATCGAAACAGCTTTGCCGTTGCAGAACTGCAAGGTATAGAGCTGCATTTTTCACAAACAGATCTTTATTGGCCATGGTGACTGAGTGGAAGACCTTCAACTTGATATCGCCATGAGTCGCAGCAGCTGACTGCTTCCTCCAAATCATGTTGAGTTGTTGCATTTACAACCTAAATATTTAAGAAAAACACTTTAAATGTTTGTTTTTTTACCAGTGTACACAAATACTGCAGATGGTTCATTTTAATTGGACTCGAAACGTTTTTGTTTTGGTTTATTTGGCTGTATTTCACCAATATTTTTTTTTTAAAACAAAAAGGAAACAAATTGAAAATATAATACATGGAATTGCCTCTAATAACCAAAAGTGTATTTATTATATATTATAAAAGAAGACCAGAAGACTTGTGAATACAGGAAATATTACAATATTCTTGTTATAATATTGCAATTCACCTTTTTCAGATTCTCTCTTAACTCAGGGTCACCTATATCATCCGGTGTTAGGTGTACTTGAAGAATGTCTCCTGACACAATGTAGTCTACTACATGTGGAGAGAGAAAGGCAGGTGCTTCTCCACCTTGCACTATTATCGTGGACAACATCCTGCCAATGGTTCGATATACTCCATTTTGCAAGTGTAGGATGTTAAATTTCAGTGTGCATCCATTTGGTGTAGCTGAAAAATAACACAAAAAAAAGTATATTCTGTACAGACCCCAAGTGATATCTTGAGATTGACAGACAAAAATGTATTACTTTTTTTTTTTTTTTTTTTACTGTTTCAGACACACAGAACATAACAGATTTATTATCTGTAGTCATTTATTAACTTGTTAATGTTCTGTCAAACAATGTTCAGATCAGGTGGTTGTTGCGTTTGTAACATTATAAAAACGAGTGTCGTCAACAAGCCTTTAGGCCTTGAGTAAGTAAGTTAGTTAGTTTGTCTATGAAATCATATTACCTTCAAAAGCACCACTGTCCTGAAAGATGGCCTTCACCAGTAAACGGAAAAACTCCCGCCTTGGCCCCCCAAGGTCAGCAGCATCTTCCTCTGTATCATGTTCATCGCTTGCAAATGTGACATAAAGCATCTCACAGCTTTCTGCAAACTTGGGTCTCTTGAACTGACGCAAAGCAGTCGACCACACATTGGCTCGACTGATATGGAGTTGTCTTGTTCCTGGTGTAATGACTTTCTCACTATGAGCTCTAAGAAGACCTTCAATTTTTTCTTTGCTGAGCTTCTTAAAAGACCTATATAAAAAAGGGACAATGACAAACAGATCTTGGGGAAAAATGGAAATTTGCTGTACATTTGACTCAAGTGCACAGAGTTACAACAGATAATTATGTTGTGATAGTCCATATTAAATTAGTCAGAAATGAGCAATTACCTTTGTAATTGTGTAACTGCAAAAAAATGATGCAAGTAAAGATGCAAATAAGATATTCAATTATCAAAGGTTACTTTCAAATCTTACCTTGAAATATGAACTTCTCTCTGTCTATCAGACTCTTCTAGGAGGCTACGCTGAATTGCCTCTTCAAGAGCTTCATCTTCCTCCAGAAAAATAGGGCTAAGTAGATAAGAGATATTAGAAATCATAAAACATGTCAGCCTTGAAGAATTTCTCACACTACATCATTAAAAAAAAAAATTAAATGTAAATCCTAAAGTTGCAGTCATTCAGCAAGAAAACCTGCATCAAAACAATATCCTAAACAACATCTAAAATGAAGGATTTCTTTAACCCCTAGACAACAGCTTACACAAATTCTGCCATATTATATGGAAACATCTGCTGTCCCTCTGCCTGGCCCTCATTTTCACTCTCTTGAATGCAGCTCTCTGTTTCCTGATGCTTGGCCTCACTTTCACCTGGTGTTGTAGACAACGCATGATGCACTGAACAAAGGAAAGAAGGTCAGCATGACTTGCTTCATAATGTTAACAGAGCCTTTATATATCCTTATATTAGTTTAAGTGAAAGTTGGGCACATATTCCTCCTTGGCTGTAATCACCTGTGATAATCCGTAAACATTAAAATGGTAAATGGCCTGTATTTGTATAGCGCTTTTACTAGTCCCCCCTAAGGACCCCAAAGCACTCTACACACCCAGTCATCCACCCATTCACACACACATTCACACACTGGTGGAGGCAAGCTACAGTTGTAGCCACAGCTGCCCTGGCGCAGACTGACAGAAGCGAGGCTGCCATATCGCGCCATCGGCCCTTCTGGCCAACACCAGTAGGCGGTAGGTGAAGTGTCTTGCCCAAGGACACAACGACCGAGACTGTCCGAGCCGGGGCTCGAACCGGCGACCTTCCGATTACAAGGCAAACTCCCAACTCTTGAGCCACGATCGCCCCAATCGGACAAATTAATGATGCTCTCATCAAACAAACCCTCCAGGAATTATTACGCACTACAGTAACAAAATCTAACTGGTCATTGAGCTTAGAACCTCACTAGGTTTTCATTCACGTCACATACCTCGTCTTCTCCGGCAGACTGGACTTTCAAAGTCACTGTCAGACAGCTCTTCTGGTTCCTCCTGAGGGAAAAGAAAGCATGTTCTACATAAAATCAAATACAGTTGCACCAAATCACTGGTAACACAGAGGCACATGGCTGCACTAAAAACTGTTTACACCTGCTAAAACTGCAATATTAATTAATACAATTAATAAAATTATGTTAAGGGAACAGACTCACTTTTTAGACAATAAATATTTCTGCACTGCAATATAAAATGTTTACCTGTGCAGGTTTTTGTATCCCTGCCATTATATAGAGGCAGGTGGTGTAACAAATCGAGCCAACTTCTTGGCCACCCCAAAGAAAACTGCTAGAAACATTTGGTTTCATTAGTCGTTTACATCCTCTAATTGTACTCAAATACTCAAAAGGGAATGTCTGGCCAGTTGACAGTGCAAATGTTCTTCTGAAGATTGCTGCTATTTCTTCTCTAAGTTGTGCTTCAGACCAGTCAGATGTAAAGGAGATCTTCCCAATAAGGCCATCTTGTGCTAGTTTTGCTCTCGAATCTCCTCTCGGTATGAGAAACGTTGATGCTGAAGACAAGGGCAAGCACACAACATCTTTTGTATAGTGTTTGCAGGTCTTGTTTTTTGTCACAAAATGTGAGCGCGTAGCATGAGCTTGAGGAACTGATGGAAGAGGAACCTGAAATGAATTCAAACACAGATAGACACCTATGCATTACAATACATCCTTAAGGTTTCTGTTATCTGTTCATTAAAACAAACAAACAAACAAACAAACAAACAAACAAACTGTAGACTCAGACCATCTTACTATTGTCTACCCATTACACAGAAAACTGAACCTTTTGTATCTTGTAGATTAGCATTTGATGATTGTTGGTCAAGTTGGTGATTCAGTCCCCAGGTGCTCTAATCTAGAGCTCCCAATGGGTTTATCTGAGTATGACTGTGTGCGAATGTTGGACAGAAAAAGTGCCTGTATTAATCTGTGCATGTGAATGGGTAAATGAGATCTGTTGTATAAAGTGCTTTGAGCACTCAATTAGAGTAGAAAAGGCCTGCAGTTAGGTCAGTGTGTATTTGGACCCTAACAAGTTTTATTTTGTTGCCCGTTTACTGAAACATTTTCCAATCATAATTATATCATGAACATGATGTGCAGACTCAGCTTTAATTTAGGGTATCCATATTAAAATGATGATGTCATTACCAATTAAGCAGATAAAAGGCCTGGAATTGATTTGAGACGTAGTGTTTGCATTTTGAAAATTTTACTGTGAACAGACAACATGCGGTCAAAGAGAACATAACAGAAAAAAGAAAATTAAGAAATTAATACAGCCACTACAGTGACCATCAAAACGATGAAAAATATTGACGTAAAATTTATTTTGCGACACCACAGAACAAATGATAGTGTATAATATGAAATGATAGATGTTTTCATATCGTCATATCGAACAGCCCTAATACAGAGGGTTCACTGCAAGGTGCAAGCCACTCATAAGCCTCAAGAATAGAAAGGCTAGAATGGACTTAACAAAAAAAAAAAAAAACATCTAGTAAAAGCCAGCAAAATTTTGGAAAAACATTCTTTGGACAGATAAAACCAAGATCAACCTCTACCAGAATGATGGCAAGAAAAAAGTATGGAGAAGGGTGGAACGACTCATGATCCAAAGCATACCACATCATCTGTAAAACATGGCAGAGGCAGTGTGATGGTTTGGGCGTGCATGGCTGCCAGTGGCACTGGTAGTGTTTACTGAATATGTGACACAGGACTGAAGCAGCTGAATGTGTTCAGAGACATACTTGTCTGCTTAAGTCCAGCTAAAAGTAGTCACATTGATTGGGCAGCATTTAATAATAAAGATGGAAGATGACCCAAAACATACAGTCCAAGCACCCCATGACTTTAATAAAGTAAAGAAATAGAATATTCTTGAATGGCCAAGTCAGTCACTGGATTTTAACCCAATTGAGCATACATTTCAGTTGTTGAAGACTAAATTTGGACAGAAAGGCCCACAAACAAACAGCAACTGAAAGCCAATGCAGTAAAGGCCTGGCAGAGCCTTAGTAAGGAGGAATGCCAGCATCTGGTGGTGTCCATGACTTCAAGACTTCAGGCTGTCATTGCCAACAAAGGGTTTTGAATAAAGTAATAGAAATGATCATTTTATTTTCAGTTATTTAATTTGTCTAATTACTTTAGAGCCTCTGACATGATAGGATTGTGTTTACAAATTAATTTTTCCCCCTCACATTTTTATGCATTCATTTAGTCCAACCCACTGAATTAAAACTTAAAGTCTGCACTTCAACTGCATTGGAGTCATTTCATTTTTAATTCATTCTGGTAATGTACAGAAGCAACATTAGAAAATGTGTCTGTATCCAAATATTTATGAACCTGACTGTATATCAAAACCAGTCAGCTAAGATAAGATAACATACCTTTATTAGTCCCACAAGGGGAAATTTCATGATAAATAAATTAAATGATATGTGTAAGAAGGCCTACCGAGCGGTATGGTATCCCAGTGGAGACGGCGGGTCTACTTGGTCCAGGTGCATTGCTGGATTCCTAAGGAAACATTTACATCAAGAACGACTGTTACCTACCTACCAAATAAATAAATAGAGTTGTATGATGTTCGATCTCTGTCTGCTGCCTACCAAATGAAATAATTGAGGACTAGCTAAGTAATTTAGCTTTGCTAGTTTTGCTAACACTGCTATCAACCCGTCCAAAATGCTATACAATAAACTTACCAAGTGCTGCGGCGTTTGTGAGGTCGAGGGTGCACTACCGCTGAATCGTTGGATGGCCGACAAAACGGCTCTTCCAATGTTTTCAGCTAAATCGCTGGACATGCTGGTAGGGAATAGGTGAAGCAGCTCATGGCAGTCAAAAGTGACCGTGAGAGGAGCGCAAACACAGAACCTGACCACGACCGGCACACTTTAGCGCGGGAGGTTTTCTTGAAGCTTTTATTTTGGTATTTCCGTTGACCCGTACAATAAATTTGCATATTAGCTAAATATTTAGTTTCCCGTAATATTTAGATTTAACATTTAACATTTAGATTTAACATTTAACATTTAGATTTATATATAATATTTAGATTTAACATTTAGATTTATATATAACATTTAGATTTATATATAACATTTAGATTTAACATTTAACATTTAGATTTATATATAACATTTAGATTTAACATTTAACATTTAGATTTATATATAACATTTAGATTTAACATTTAACATTTAGATTTAACATTTAGCATTTAGATTTAACATTTACATTTAAATATAATATTTACATTTAACATTTAACATTTACATTTAAATATAATATTTAGATTTAACATTTAGCATTTAGATTTAACATTTAACATTTAGATTTAACATTTAGCATTTAGATTTAACATTTAAAATCCTGTTTTAAATATGAAAAGTTACAAATATTTTACTAAATGTTGTAAAAAATGACTCGAAAAAACATGTTTTTGTAAGATTTAGAGCTAAATGTGGAAAAATGTTGCCGTTAATTTCGGCATGTTTCAGTTTACAAACGGCGCCCCATAAGGCTCTGCTTAAGTTTTTACACAGAAAATGGAGCGCTGCTCAGGTCGATGTCCTCAAGATCACAGCATCAGCATCAGAGGGTCCAGAGAGTGATTAGAAATATTAAGAATAAAAAATGACACTCGCCCACAGATATCCACCCAAAGCAGAAACGAGTAATGGGCAGTCAGAGACAGAGGAGGAGCCAAAACACTCTGTTTCATTAAGAGCACACACAGTTAGCTCAGACACTCTCAGATACTGTCAGTTACTCACAAATACTCACGGATACTCTCAGAAACTTAAAGACACTTACAGATGCTGTCAGATACTCACACATACTCACAAATACTCACGGATACTCTTAGAAACTTACAGATACTGTCAGATACTCACAAATACTGTCAGAAACATATGGATACTCTCAGGTACAAATGCTCACAAATACTCTCAGTTATGTGTTATATTATATTGTATTATAATATACTATGTTACATTATATTATGTTATGTTATAGTACGTTACATTATGTTATATTATTTTATGTTATGTTGTGTTATGTTATGCTACATATACTCTATACATATACTTCTATAACTAGCATCGGTTAAACTTTTTCATAATCCCCTTTTTTCAGGTAACCCAGCAGTAAACCGTTCTTCTAACAGGCGTGACCGTGAGTTGCGTGTTGTGTCTCTGTGAGGTCTCAGGTGTGGGTCAGGTCCTCCTCTCCGCTGCTCGTTTATGCACTGCAGCAAAGGCTGCTCTGCGGATCGAGTAGGCTGTTTGAGGGGGGCCGGCGCGTGCGTGATGATGATGATGATGATGCGCGTGACGCCACGGGCAGAGGCAGATCAGCGGAGCGGCAGACGGGACCCGGGCTGAGGCAGCAGCAGCATCCGCAGCAGCAGTGGCGCCACAAAGCGACTCTCCGCGGCTCTCTCCGGGATCTGGCATGCTTCGGCTCGGCGGCAGGATGTGCGCGCTCTCGGCCCTGCTCTCCGTGCTCCTCGCTGGACTCGCTGCAGCGTCCTCCGATCTGTTTGACGACCAGCTGGGCGACATCAATTACTGCAAGAAGCAGTGCGCGCTCACCATCAGAAACAAAAGCCCCGCTAAAGTAAGTGGTCCCCGGCAGGCTCCATCCCGCTGCGGCGCGCAGCGCAGACTAACGCGGGAGCCAGTGCTCACGATAACCCGCAGTGAACGTGTTTAGGTCCGCGCGAGGGCCTCAGGGACGCTTCGGCGCACTTAGGCCGAAAATGGATGCAGCTGATTTCTGTGTGCATCTTAAAGGCCAGTCGAGACGTGAACTGCGTCAGTGACCCACTCGGATCCGCTGTTTGTAGACAGGTTTACGCAGACAAGGCCAGACCGGAGGGCGGCAGGCTGAGACCGTGGGGTTTGTGAGTTTCCGTGGATTACAGATTTTATATCTCGGGTGTTTGTCTCCCCCCTCCTCCCCTTCTCCTCCTCTGCTGCCTTCAGGTGTGGTTCAGACACCCTGCAGGGCGGCAAGGGGTAGAGCTGCAAACACCCGGTTTGAAATCTGCGATCCAAAGCTCTGCGTCCATCACACAGAACAGCGACTCCAGACACGCTGTGTACGCATTCACCTTCGCGCTTTGGGATAAACAGCCTTTCCCCTCCCTCCGAATCAGCGCGGAAACGCAGTAAAGATGATGAAAAGCTCAAGGCTGTAATAAACTGGCCAAAAACCTTTTTTGTCTCGTCTATTCCCAGCGAGGCCACCAGAGGAAGCTGTTTCTTTATTTGCATCAAGAGTGTGGTGAGAGGAGGATGCAGCAATGTGCATCCTCCTCTCACCACCACAGTATCCTGCAAAATTTTCATGGAGCTCGCTCATTACCATCAGCTTTCTCTGGCAGCATCTAAACGCGTCTTATAAACTGTTTATGTCAGGCCATAATATTACAGCTGCACCGTGTCATTACGAATGCCATGACCCATCTATGTCACAGCTCCTAACAAGGTTATCTGGAGTTTATCCAAGACTACAGGAGACATCTCTAATTTTGAACCCCCCCTTCTGTCTGTTTGACTGCTAGGACTCCATAATGAACGCCTGTCACCGTGGCTGTCGCCTCTACTCCATCTGCCAGTTTGTCAATGGCAATGCTGGCTTTAATACCAGCAGGGAGGAGTGTCAGGGAGGTGAGTCAGTGTGTCAAGCTGTCCATTGGCTTCTATCTATCTATCTATCTATCTATCTATCTATCTATCTATCTATCTATCTATCTATCTATCTATCTATCTATCTATCTATCTATCTATCTATCTATCTATCTATCTATCTATCTATCTATCTATCTATCTATCTATCTTTGCATTTTCTTCAATGTTAATTGTAAATCAGATTGAAAAAAGAAAGAATCCTGAAGAGAGGTCACGAGGGTCAAAATCCATACGAAGCACAATGGTTCTTTTATCTACGAATGTTTTCGTAGTTGTTGGAAAAGACAGGACTGGATTTGAAAATAAAATCTGGAGAGCAACATCAAAGCTCTGGTAAACACTGCAG
The DNA here is from genome assembly GCF_051167445.1 of Perissodus microlepis. Lineage (NCBI taxonomy): Eukaryota > Metazoa > Chordata > Actinopteri > Cichliformes > Cichlidae > Perissodus > Perissodus microlepis. Next base: position 32,063,412 of record NC_140482.1, on the reverse strand, counting down.
TGTTTCCTGAAAGCTGGCAGGCTCGTTTTTGTCAGGGAGGGCTGTTCTCCCTGTTTGAACTGCTGTATTGAAAATCAATGATGTGATTTGCTGTCCAGACAGCAGATACCCCGGTTCCTCCTGCTTCAGTAACAGCATTGTGGAGCGAGTCGTCTCAGTTGTGTCCGTTCTTTCTGCCCTCACCTGTTTTATTTCTTCTCTGCTGACTTCCCTTTTGTGCTCATTCTTTCTTTTCTCACTCCTTCATCTGCGCTGTCAACCTGCTTTTGCTCTTTTCCTTTTTTATATATTCTGTCATACTTCACTACTGCGCCCTCTCTCTCTCTCTACAGCATGCCAGGAGGCATATATTAAGCTGCTGGAGCAGGAGGCCTGCAGCACCGGCTGTGCCAGCCAGCCTTCCGAACCCGAGATCAAGAGAAGGAAGGTGAGAAAGAGCACTTTGCGCTCGATAGGTGCACCCAGACACACACATCTTATAGGTGTCGGTTTAAACTTGGCACATTAAAAACACAAGTGTGTACACAGGAGACCACCCTCACTGCCGTCCTGCTCTTTCTCCTGCAGCTGAAGGCCATGACTCTCCGCCCAAAGCCGCCCTCTGTGATGGAGGCCGTGTCCAGCTGGTGCAATGACATTGTCAGCTCCGCCCAGAGTTTAATTTCCTCCACCTGGACCTTCTACCTGCAGGCTGACGACGGCAAGGTTGTGGTTTTCCAGGTAGGACCAGCTGGCACTGGGAGACGGGGAACACCATAGAGCAGGGATGTCAAACTCATTTTACACTGTGGGCCACATACAGCTTTGATATGTTGGCCGGACCAGTGAAACTCCAATTTCTGTCAGTGTAAACAAGTTTAACTCCACAGTGAGATACTTTAATGTAAGACAGAGAAGCAATTTCATCAGAAATGCTGACGACTCTTTGGGCTTAAACTGTAAAGACGTAAATGTGTTTAATATGTAATTTAATTACCTCGGTGCATTGTGAGTGGCCACAGGGGGAGCTCTTCATCAGCAGGAAAAGCTGTAAACTTGTGAAAACACCAACATTTATGTCCTTCACATAAATTCACAAAGCCAACCAATTAGGCCAGATTGGTGTCTTCGCTGGGTCGATTCAGGCCCCCGGACCTCATGTTGGACACCCCTTCCATAAGCTGTATATAAAAGAATGATGTCGTGTTTTAAGGAGATAACTGCGGGTTGGATCTGACTGCAGTAGCAATGCAGGAAAATGTTCACTGAGGTCATTGATCCCACGGCAGCCACACACGTCATCACTGGCTGGCTGTTAGGAACGTTTGTTTTACTTTTCAGTTATGCCCTGAATGTGTCACCTGTAAATAAAAACAGCAGTGTGAACATTTACGCCACTTTTCTTACCCGGCATTCAAAATTAAGACAAACCACCAAAAAGATGGAATCCTGTTTTTTGCTTTGGTCAGATCTTCAGTCTGTTCTACAAATTTCACACCACGTGACTGGAAAGACAGAATATTTTAATTTGCACGTACACAGTATCTGCACTGTATATTCAGGATATATTCGTTCATGCAGGGTCTGTTGCCTACCGGTGTTGGAAAAATATAAAATGACTACTTACGGCGATTTTACGCCTCATATGTTTTTAATTGGAGGTTAAGGCAAGCCAGCGAGCCCTTATAGATTACTGGATGAGCTCACCTCTGCTTCCTTCCCGTTAGAACTGTGAAATGTATCCTCTGGTATACACTGTGTACAGCCTGGGCCACAGCTCATTTTAGAGTCAGTGCATCTGTGAAGGTTGAGTGAACAAGGGCACACAGCGGGGTGGAGGAAAGGTGGCTGAATTCAGAGAGCTGGATGGGTTTTTTTCCCCCTCACTGCACTTTAATTGTTTATAAATTTCCTTTTAAATGATGTCACTTCCCCTTGCTGCCATGCATATTTGATGACCAGCTGTTGAGCTCACCTCACGATGGAAACTCACTGCAAGATTAAACAGAACAGACTACACCGAAGAACAGTGAAAAAGTGAAAGTGCTGCTTCCACTGTGATGCTGATGCAGACTTTTCTGCATTGACAGCTGAGGTCATGTGTGTCTGGTGACCTTGGCTGACTTGGAAAAAACCTCTCTATTATCCATCGCCGTGCGTCTTTAGATGCAGAGTGGAAAAAAGATTCAGCATTTGTCGCGTTTTCTGTTTTTGAAAAGAGTAAATTCAGATGTTAGTGTATCTTTTTTTGTTAAAGCCAACACAGTAAACCACCTCTACATTAAAGCTAAAATAAGATTGGGTCTGTTTAACCACCGACTGCCCAGCCAGATCCTCCAAAATCAAAAACCATCTCTCCCAAGTGTTTTCACGTTTGTATAAGTGACTTCAATGGCAGTTAAAGCTGCATAATTAAAGGCTTCTGTGGGAAATGATAGTATTTATGCACTCTAACGCATACACACAAAGGCTTCTGTGTAACACAGAGCTGTCTGTTATGCTGAAATTCATTATTAGGTATAAAAATGTGTGTGCACGCTGGGCTGTAATTCTCAACCTCATATATGGCGATGGAGCAAGCGCAGAATATGAAATTACCGACATTTCTTTTGGACTCGGTGATGGATGTTTGCTCTTTATGGCAGCGACACGCAGACTGGAGCAGCAGGGGGAAACCAGCAGGCTCCGAGAGGCAGTGAGAAAACTATCAGGCCTGTGTTTAGTGGGCAGCTGGCGAACCGCCACCAACTCGACAGATTGACTCCCCGAGTGTTGAAACAACAGAAAAAGTCGGGCTAAGGATCGGGACAGCAGAGAGGAGGGGGGAATAAACCGCTGTTGCCTGAAATAAAAATGGCATGGCTGTCCATTACAGACTGACTGTATGCAGAGAGCTTTGCCTGACACCATGCTGCGAGGATAATAATATGAGCAAGCATCATAAAAACAAGCAGGCGGCTCACAGGAACCAGACAGTATACGATTCTCAGTTATTCCTACTGAAGGGGAAAACAAACTTGTAATTTTAAAGAAAGACTTGCAAAGCGGACCTCTTTATCCCTTCTCACCACCACCTTGTTGTTTTGACAGTTCAGCCCTCGATGAGGTGGCGGGAGAAGAGCGTTTGAAACAAAGTGGATCGATTAAGCGCCTCTTCCAGCTGAGCCGTGGTTTTTGTTAACAAACAAATTGAACTCTGTGTGCGGTGAATACACAAAGAGAAGGCGCTGCTCCATTTCTTCCTGCATTAGTCATTCTGCCCAAATGAATTTTAAAGAAAATGCCTGAACAGAACGCAAAGAAGTGGTGACACAGCAGCGTTTGGAGGAAGTCTGACTCACAGGTGTTTTGCTAGAATTATCGATATTGGTGAACTGACATAAGCACGGACACAAGCGACACGTGTGCTTGCTGGATGCAGAGCTGCTGCAGGGAGCGAGGGTGTGGATGACAATCACAGTTTAACTTGGATCCCTTCTTGATGTTGATTGATCAGGACTGTGAGCTGGAATGGGGGGGGGGTTACACGTTTTTTTCCTTCGAAAGGGTAGCACGATAGCCCCCCGTATGCATATGTTAGTGCATGTTTCCTGCATAGGCACGGTGAAATACTCTTGGCCACAGAACAGGAAGGCTCGAAATCTGAGGTACACCCTGGACAGGGGAAGATAAACAGCCATACACGCTCTCAGATCCACAGCTACGACCAGTTTATCTGACAAACACGTCGTGGAGGACACCCCCACAAGCGAAACGAGAACATGCGCGCCAGAGGGAGTGTTCGCCCGGGGCACCAAACAGGCTAGGACCGCCACTGAAAACGAGTGAGAATAAACTCAGTTTCCAGAGTGACTTGCAGCGCGTCAGCAGTCCTTTGCTGCTCTGGTCATGTGACTGAAATCACTCGCTAAGTTAGCAGATCACTCATTTCCAAAACAAAGTAAAGAATAAAGTGAAAATGATCCTCGATTATAGTGTCCGACACAGCAAGAGGTTTCAGATCCCGTCGAGTGTCAGAATGGATGAATAATGGGGAAGAAGACACTCCACGGGGATGTGTTGTGCTGTTAGTAGGCCTGTGAGAGTGTGCTGTTGCTGAGGCCAGCAATAGTATCGTTACAACTGACTACAGCTGCTGTTAGAGTGGAGGGAGGGTCAGCAGTAGGGAGGCAAAATCCTCTTTTAATGAGTTCTCCAGGGGAACCGAAAACATCGCGCACGTAATGAAACACACAACAGTGGAAATGGCAACAGCAGGCTCTATGTGGGTTTAAAAAGATGTTTTTCAGAGATGGTGTCCCACTAAAAGGAGCTTTAGTGAACTTATTTCAGTGTCTGAGAGAAAAGGAAACTGAGCATGCTTGAAAAAACGAATTCTAATGACGCCGTTGGCTTCACACGACGTTAAATGCTGAAGTACGAATAACTGAACTTTTACTGAACAGAGGAGAAAGATTCAGATTCAGAAAGACTCTGTCGTTATGCTGAGAAATTCACGGGGAGCGTTTGTAGACCGTACCCTCACAGACGGCTCTTAAAGGGCTGACATGTCCTTGAATACAAGTTTGAATCATCCCTCCAGCTCCAGGGCTGTCTGTGGGTAAGAATCTCAAATCTTTGTATGAAGGAGAGAAAAGAGAAGCAGGTGTTTTGTGTCCAAAGTCAGAATTTCCGCAACGATTAACTGAATGTTAAAGGTTTTCACTATAATCGTGACCTTAAGGTGATCACCTGGATGCCTTCTGTGGGGTTTCTATGTGTTTGCTCTGACTTTTCTCATCGCTTAGGAGCTCCTCTGATGCTGTTTTCCTCTCCTCAGAGCCAGCCAGAGATGGAGTACTCTCTGCCCGAGCTGCAGGCTCCTCGATCCAGCGTGGCAGACAAACCCTGGCCTCAGGTCCACTCTCACACCCAGAGGCCCCACGGTTAGACCAAAATGCTCTGCACATCCATGCTTCTGCAATATCCCACCATTTGTTGTTTCAGCTAGAACTGATGTCCACTTTTTTAACTGTGTGTCAGGTGCGAGGGGACACGGGGAGAAGGGAACTCCCAAAGCTGCAGCTAAAGGGAAACACGCCGTCCAGCACCCGGAGGACCTCGCATCTGAGCACGACTTCCTCGGCTGCATGTCCAGGTGACACTGTGGAAAATCACCAATTAAATGATTTAAGCAGAGCGTTTATCATAAATTTAAATTGCTTTTACACAAGTGCTCCTTGGAGCCTGCATGAAAATGAACCTAAAGACACATGAAACCTGTTTGATGAAGCTAATCTAACACAGCTAACAGAGCTGCAGTATCGCGCAGTGTTTGGCAGTGGACACATTTAACTCCCCAACCTTACACTGACGTCCTAACTGACAAAGACAGCTGAACAGATGAAGTTCATCCTGTTTGCAAAACTCATAAAATGCCAGTTAGAACCACAGAGAATCAAATAAAGTGATTCTTTCACTAAACGAGTTACAACATGCAGAAAAATACCTCTCTGATTCTTTGACTTTGAACTTTAATTGCATTAACGAGATGCTATTTAAGTCTATGCAACATCTGCAGTGCATTTATTTATAATTTGGCGATCTTCTCGGTCTTTCTGGCCCACCTCATTCTCACGCCCTCCCCTGCTCCCCCGCTTCCTTCTGCAGACGTTCAGGCCTTCCACGGTGGATTTTAGCCGCTTGTCTCTTCCTGTCTATCATGGTCATGCTGTGGCTCAGCTGTGCCAGCCTCGTTACCGCACCGGAGCAGCACATCAAGACACAGGTAACCATTTGGAAAAGAAATGACTCAACATTAAATCATGAATTCACCTGCTCTGCCTGGGTGGGCAGTGCACCTGTGTTTTCTAATCTCGGAGCTCCTTGAGGACACCTTTAAAGTAACACAAACCAAACAACAGCCCACTTCTGTCTGAGTCTGGATTTCATTCCAGGAAGGCGGCATAAACATTGCTTTGATATCTGATTCTTATCAGCATTTCCCATCCACAGCAGCTAGCATGTCTTCTCCCGGTCTTCCCTTTCTGCTCATCCAATCCGTTAGTCGTTAGTGAGGTGCACTTCATCTGCAGCCTGTCACAGCCTTGAAACATGCTACCAGGCTGCAGCTGGATCATCACACGCATGTTTTGTGCACTCCGGTGTCTCACTTTGCTTTGTTACTGAACATATCTCAACCACACATACAAGTTTTATTTGATTTATTTATCTGTTGATAGTTTACACAAGTTGTAATTATGAGTAAATAGAAGCTGCTGTGTATGCAAACATGCTGTGAATGCACTGGAGGACGTACATCGTGTCTTCAGTCTTCTCAGAAAGCTTTAAAGAAAAGGGAATGTTTCAAACATTAGATAATCGTAGCATTACCAACTTAGACTTTGAAGAATTTTTATATATTTGACTCTGATAAACTGGGAATACACAGATGTGTGTTTGTCAGGTTTTTTGTCCTGGATCCTCAAAACTCGTGCGGTAAAAATCCATGAAAAACAAAACAAAACAGGATACAGGTAGAAATCTCCTCTTTCCATCGCTGAAGCTGTCGGCTCCTGTCAAACCTCAGACGCGTGCCTTATCTTCCCTTTAGAAAAAGGAGCTTTTAAATCACAGCAGTACACAAACGCTTTCCTAGAACTGTCAGTTTATCCACGCCGTATGGTATTTTGTGCCTTTTTAAAAAAAAAAATTGTTTGTATTTTTTTAGCTGAGCATCAACGGAGATAAAGAGTTTCTGGAAAACGCCCACAAGGTCAACCCGTACCACCTGAGTCCCGTCATCGCCGTCACCGTAAAGCAATCGGAGGAGAGCCAGGAAGCCGGGCCGCTGCCGGTGAAGGTCGACTTGAACAAAACGTGCGTTTAGGATGGAGAGCGGCTGTCTCGCTTCAGCGGGTGACTAAACTCTGAGGCTCGTCAGAGAAGAGGGGTGGGGTGAAAGAAACACATTACGATGCTTACTCCATCAGCAGAATTTTAAAGAAACATATTCTTAAGAGCATGGCACCCTCCATCTTTTAAAGTGATCTCACACAAACATCTAGCTCGTGTCAGTCAGTTGGGTTTTTTTTCTGTGTCAGCTCCACCTGTCATGCATTTCATTACTTTGTACAATCCAGGTTTCGTCAAGCGAGGTCGTTCCCTAATGGTTAGCCCGCTCATTGCTTATTGATGAGTCTCGTCTCCGAGCCACGCGCGAGACAAGCAGAGAGGACAGACCGCAGCCGAGAGCGCTCGTGTCATTCGTCAAGTGTGGACAAGAAGACAAACGCGGAGCTTCATCTTAGATTCAGTTTTCCTTCGTTCTCAGAGAGTTTGGATTAATTAGTGGCTTGCTCACAGCAAAGAGGAAAAAAAGCTCTGAGAGGAAAGGAAGATGAATGAAAGGTGAGCGAAACACTCTGAGAGTAATCCCTCGCAGTTTATGATCCGTTTACTCAGTCAGCACCGTGATCTGTGCAGAAATAGCCTCGAAATTGAGATTCGCGTCTCGACAGCATGAAACGGTTCTCAGGTGAGTTACCCTCGCCGGGTTCGGAGGTACAAAAACAGCACGTCGGCGTCTCTCGTCGCCTCAGTCCCGTGTGTTTTCTGGATCTTTGTCTTTTCACACAGCTCGAATTAAATCTTAAACCGGACGCCGTCTTTAAAAATGAGCAAAAATCGACCTTAATTTATTTTCTCCTCGTTATATTCCGAGTCATCAAAGTGAGTTACCCGTTAGTGTTTTTGCAGTACCATGTACAGTTCAGTCATCATGCAAATGTAATTAGTCTGTATGTAAAATACTGTAACTTCAGCTAGAGAGAGACACACACAAAGACAGATCACACCTGTTGCTATATTATTAATAATGCTATTGTTATTATGATGATGATAATTATTCTGTTATTGCTCTTCTATCACTTCAAGACTTCATAGCTGTTATATGTGCTTTCTAATAGCTGACTATTTTGTATGTCCTAGGAGCACATACTGATGGATTCCCTCTGTAACAGTGTGTAATGCAAAGCTTTTAACACAGACCTTTGTTATTGAGCACAGTCGCAGTCTTAGAGAAGATTTTCTGTTTTCCTCTCAGTGCTTTAGATGTCCTGTAGCGCTCTCTTTTAATCCAGGCTATGTAGACAAAAAAGCGTGCATGCAAGTGATTCTTTGATAGTTTATCTTAACCGCTCGCCACTACGGCACAACTCTACTGTAGACTTGTGATTTTTTGTGTTCATATTACTGTAAACCTTGAATAGAATGCGTAATAACGAATGACAATATCCTCATGATATACAGGAAGGACTCTTAATAATAATTTTTTAAAAAGCCATTCGATCGATATCTGTGCCGGAGGTATGCCGCAAGGAACGTGAAGATGGATTTCAAACTGTATTGTTTCCTTTTTACTGGTCTGTTAATTTTCAATGAAACGATACAACATGATGAAATAAAGTGTTTTCATGGTAAGCGTGATTTTTTCATTCCTAAAGAAAACCTCAGACAAAGCGCGCACTCGTGCGTGCTTGTGTCAGCGTGTGTGTGAAGCTCGTAAAGACAGAAATGATATCAGGCTTAACGGTAGCATGGAGAGCAGAAGATTAATGGCAAACGGTCCGGTACTTATATAACGCTACACTGAAATCACATTCATAAAGTGCTTTATTCTAAGCCTTTACTCACTTAATAACTGTGACGCCGCACACGCAGTCCAGTGGGTACTCTGGGGAACATTAGGGCTTCAACGTGCAGACTGGAGGAGCCGGGGATCGAACCACCAACTGTCCAACCTCCTCTAACTTCCGAGCCACAGCCGGACACACTACAAAGATTATTTCAGAAGCACCCAAACACAGTAAATGAGCACATGAACGTCACTCACATGTGTCGCTGCTGAACATGTCCCCCAGCCTGAACAGAGCGGGTCTCAGGGTGTGGGCGAAAAGGTCATCAGGCTGAAATGTTGTTGTTCACTTTTATACGGCCAAGACAGGCAGCCCATCTGAATTCATTATTCAGTCACACTAATAACATTTTTAAATAAGCTTTAAAATGCTTAAAGCTTATTTAGCTTATAAGCTAAATGAATCTAGTAAATAATTTGTTTTCAGTTTCCAACAAACAGGAAAATTAATTGACTAATCATTTTGCTATTTTGTCATTAGTTTGTTTAATATCAAATAATTATTTTTGAAATGTATATATTTTTAATAGTGTATAATATCATAAGAGTCGATAACAACTATGTTAAATTATGACTTTTAACTTTTCCTGTATTATTTAAAAATGTTAGAGTTGTTTTGTAATATATATTTTTACTGATCAGTGAGCCCATTCTCAGCCCCAGTGTGTAAAAACCACACTCACCATACAGCAGTCATTATTTCCACCTGCTTAATATTGCTGCCTCCACTAGTCTCCAGCTGTGGTGCTGTGGTGTCAGCTGTGAGGTGGACCCTCCGTGGATCCAACTTGTTTGTCCAGCACATCCCACAGATGCTCGACTGGACTGAATGTGAAGGATGTCAACACCTCAAAGTCGATGTTGTGCTCCTCAATCAATCCGGAACCATTTTTGCTTTCAGTGCATTATCCTGCCGAAAGAGACCACAGCCATCCATGAAAGTTTGAGCGATAGCAGCTCATCTACTGGGTAGGACCACCCGGGCCGGCCTTCGCTCCAGTGAGCCTTGGCCGCCCTTGACCCTGTCTCTGGGTCGCCGCTGTTCTTTCCTTGGACCTTTTAATAGACACTGACCGCTGCAGACCGAGAACACCCCACAAGACACCATACTGGCAAACTCACTCAAATCCTCACACTCGCCTATTTTCCCTGCTTCGAACATCAGCTCTGAAGACAAAATGTTCACTTGCTCCCTGATGTGCCCCGCCCACTCACAGATGAAGAGATAATCCACGTTATCCACTTTACCCGTCAGCGGTCGTAATGTTATTCAGCTAATAAAAGTGACAACAATGAACCAGGACACCCCACCTGGCTCATACTCACTCACAACTTCTCTTAAATAAACATTCATTTCAGCTCTATAATAGCCTTCGAAACGATGTTTACACCATTAACCTTTTTATTAATCATCTGCAACACTTTATGAAAATATGTTGCAATTTTAAGCCACCAGACACTGTTCATTCATAGTTTTTATAATCAGTCATTTCCTTATTTGCTGTTAAAGAACACAAAGTTGGACTACTTTATTAATTATTGTCATTGTAAAGCATCCTATTGTTGGGAGATAGATACAATTAACATTGAAGAAAATGCAAAGATAGATAGATAGATAGATAGATAGATAGATAGATAGATAGATAGATAGATAGATAGATAGATAGATAGATAGAATTTCCACTAACAGGCTCTCTTCATTGTGTAATAACTATTTCAGTCCACTTGGTGGCAGCAGAGGTTTGGTGGTGATTATAGGACTTTCTGCTATTTTTAAAATCCTGAATCCTACTCAAGCTCATTCATCTAAACGTGAGTGGGATTATTTTTAAGATTGTTAATGCTACAGAGAAAAGAGGTTGTATTTAGTTCTTTTCACATCAGACACTTTTCCTTAGAGAATTCTCCTGTATGTGAAGACAACTCTATATAACTGTGCCATTACGAGAGGACTCCCAGGGGTAACCGAGTATTTCAAAATAAAGCTACTGGGACAAAGTGCTGAGAGAAGAAAGGATGCATCTACCTGCATTCACCTGCAGGAGACAAACACATGCAATGAAGTTCTTCAGCTCAGTCAGAAGAGAAGAGAAGAGAAGAGAAGAGAAGAGAAGAGAAGAGAAGAGAAGAGAAGAGAAGAGAAGAGAAGAGAAGAGAAGAGAAGAGAAGAGAAGAGAAGAGAAGAGAAGAGGACATTTTCTTAGGCATCTCTGTCACAGCATCAAAAACAGACGAGATACAATGAATTCATAATCAAACACCACAAAACAAGGGCAACACAACAGAGCTTCCAGTGCATGTGTCCAATTAGCATAACATGCTGGATGGCTGTGTGAAAGACAGACAGACGGAAGGAAATATCAAAACATGCCTCAGCTGTGACACATAATCAAAGGGAAGAAGCTTCTCTACACGAGGGTGTGATATTACACCACCCAGTGATGTTTTGGCAGGATACAGTTTGAAGTGGGTGGTGGTGCTGCTGTCACTGGTCACCATGCATGGTGTGTCTGTGAAGGCAGCGCTCTCTATTAACACTGCTGTGCTTGTGTGTGCCAACAAGTGACGACAGGTAAAACAGGCCCGTAAGTGAAGGGAATCAGAGTGAGTTAAGATGAAGACAAAGGCAGGGGCCGGGGCCGGGAAGGTGAGGATGGAATATTCTGGGAGTTTTTGTTTTGTTTTGTCATATGAGCTCAACTCCTCAAACAAATCTGTGTCTTTAACTTCACACTCAGCCACCCAGGAGACGGATTAAAGCTCAGATCTGTCGGCCATACATTCAGACACTTTAGGTAAAGAGAGAAAAATTGCCTGCTGTAGCACCACTCCAGGAACTTGACCGAGCTGGCCTTCGCTCTGTGTGCACTGAATGATTTGGCAGCGGTGGGATCTCACTGATAACAAACTGGAGAGAGTGGGAGAGAGAGGTTTTCTGTGAGTGAGACTATCAGGTCTGGTTAAAAATACATTTTTATTTATTTTTCTGTCTGTTGACGAAAAATAAAGTAACGGATTGTTCTTTTCACACAGACGCGTTGACTCATTTAATGCAAATGGGCACTGCTGTCTCACTCTCGCTCTGCACGCCACAATCAGGCCTTCCGTGTGGACGCAGGGAAAGATAAACTGAGACTTTCCTGTTAAAAGGGAGTTTTTCCTCCCCACTGTCGCCAAAGTGCTTGCTCATAGGGGGTCATATGATTGTTGGGTTTTTCTCTGTATCTATGAAGCGCCTTGAGGCGACTTTTGTTGTGATTTGGCGCTATATAAATAAAATTGAATTGAATTGAATAGACTTTATGGTCCTTGCTGCCTCGGGCTCGGACAACACACGTCGCACGCGCTGACATTTATGACCTGACGAGAGCTCTGTCTGTACTTTGAACACAGCGTGTGGACGACCATTTAGTAACTGAGGGTCTCGGCGCTGCTTCCCTGCAGCATCAGGGACCAGGAGAAGGTATTTGGCTCAAAGCACATGGATGTCATACATCAAGGCTGAGGTCAAGGAAACTGAATCTGCTCTCTCTATACGATGATCTGAGCGCAGCTTCAGAGCTGCCTCTTTGCTCTCACAGATGCTTCTGGTGGAGTCGGTCAATGAAAAAAAGGCTTAATGTAAATGTAATTTGTTATTTGTGTGTGTGCAAGTCTTCCGCTTTGCCCCACAGCACAAGAAAGAGAACAGCAACTGTGAATCCAAAGCTCCAAATTATTCTCTGTTTCCTCTCTGATCACCAAGTCATTGTCATCAGCGTGTCATTCAGCCTTGGGGCGCATCTGAGACCCCGACAGTCAGGTGTCCCTCAGCTAAGCGCCCTTAGGGGGCGCTATGGAACCAGGTTTGAGCGCTGGTGGCCCCATTATTACAATTTAATGGTTTATGTGAGTGAAGAGGTAATGTTCCTCTCTCGCTCTCCCTCCCAGCAGAAAGCTGTGTGCTGCTCTTATCTGGCCAGACCTGCTGCAGGAACCAACCTGCAGTGCATTAAACAAGCCACCACACACACACACACACACACACACACAAACACACAAACACGGGGTCTACACATAGCCGCGTGTGTGTGTGAGACTGTGAAAATGAACAGAATAATGAGAGAGGAGCGACAGCCAGAGACAGTTAAGGGAAGGAGAGTTCATCAGAGGGATTGATTGGATGCTCCATTGTCGTGTATATTTGTGAATAATTTATCTCAAATATTACACTCAGAGAAAATGATGAACATGTAATGTGTTCACGCGCTCGCACGGAAGTGACCTGGAGATGAGAAGTTAAATAAAGCTGCGCTAATAGCGGGAGTAATGGTATTAATAGGCAAATGGGTGCAAATTGGCTTTTTAAAATATTAATATTATACATGACACAGCTGAAACTTACGCCTTTGCAGGTGGGTTTATTTGGCACCCACGCAAAAGGGTCCACGTTTTCCCCAGCCACGCAATATTCTGACTACTTGGGGGTGGACGCATTTTAAAATTAAAGTCTTGAATGGCGCTATGATGTTTGTGTGTGTGTGTGTGTGTGTGTGTGTGTGTGTGATGAAACCTGTCAGCTCTGCAGCCGTCTGAGTCACACCAACTGTGTGTGACAAGTGTCAGGATGGATGTGATTGTGTGTCAGATAAGCTCCGACATGCTGGAAACTTTTGTGTTTTTGTGGAGGGGGTGAAAAATTCCCCCCACACGCATACATACATACATACACACACACATCCACGCGGACTAACTTTATTTCACCACATCTGTCACAAAGCTCGCCTGCGCCTAAAACAAAGATTCAATCAGAGCTTTAACAGCGCGTCAGATCTGAATTCCGAGCACCCCCCACCCCCCGGTCTTTCACAGCCGAAGCAGCCGTGCACGTACACATGGGGAGACAGACATGTACATACAGCACGGATGCTACCCGGACTATTAAACTCCAAGCTGCCCGACACGCCACTCTCTCCAAACTAAGCGCGCAGGCACGAGAGGCGGTTTCAAGCTGCCCTCTCTGTGAATTGATTCTACTATGAGCCTGCCCGCACTCTGCTCTCAGCGGCAGGGGAGGGGGGGAAGCCGCGAAGAACGTTAGCCCCTGGCCGGGTTAAAACCTTGCGTGATCCTTAAAATATCACAACACGTATTTTGACACGTGTCCGTGACATTTGTTTTTTCGCAAAAAGCACAAAAACAGCTTTTTAAAGAGTGAGCTGGACGAGTCTCTACGCGCGCGCCACCCCCGCGCTGCCAGATGGAATCGTCCACAATTTATTCCAGGGAAAGACTGACAGTTTTTTGGGTCATGAAGCAGCTGTTCAAGTCAGCGGCCTGTCCCCCCTCCGCTGGAATAAGAAATTAGATCATTTTAAAGTAAATAACTAACGCCTCTGGCCGATAAGGAGGAATTATAGAATGGTGTGCAGGCTCAATTTAATGTAGAGAGAGAGCCCCCACCCCAAAACAGTTGAATCCAATAAATACGACCCCTCCCCTCCTCCATGAAATTATTTAACACATTGGTGCTAGAGTTACACCAACTTATTATCAACACAGGGGATGGATGGGGGCCCGTATCATAAGCAACTTACTGAAGAATTACATTTGCTGGGCAGTTCTGTGGTGCTCGGCTTTATAATAACTGCTGGTTTGAGGTAGAGGGAATGATGTGATGTAAATAATGACATGAAATTAATGTTTGGCGTTTGAATGAAATTTTAGGCTCCCGAAGGTCAAATTAGATCATGTTGAATGCAATCCTGATTAGTTTTGATTCCTAATTGTCAAAACTGATTGCCAGTGTCACTGATGATAATACCGTCTTAACGAGCTCCATTTGCGTCAATTATCACTCCACTTAGAGTTTGACAATAATGTAATGTATGGGAGAGATGCATTATAATAATTATGGTCTTTGTAGTTTACCTGAATATAGACTCGTGAAGTTGTTTTTGCTCCACTCTGCCTTTTTATATATATATCTTTACGCACCATTAAAACACCTTTATCGTTTTGACCTTTCAGAGCAGGTACGATGTAAGACTTACTGTGTAATTAATTCTTCTCCCTTTAAAACAAATGCCATCTAACACCTTGATTCTATTAGTTGAACATATTCCAGGTTTTAAAGAGCTGTGCTGAGAGGCACTTGGTTAAGTAACATCCCAAGTATTGTGCCAACATAATTAAGTTTCATGAACCACATGCTGTATCAGATTAGCCCATAGATTCGTGTCATTTTGGTATGGAAGGAAGTATATTACGTGTAGCTCGTTATCAGTACAGAGGAGCTAATTCTTAATGCTGCCATCAAGTCTGCCATGCTGAAACGTCATTTAGGAACTATTTTGTTTGTAAAGAGAGGCCGCCAGTCTCCAAGCTCCTGCTTCATGCATCAGATCAAGTATCAGCTGATCATCATTTGTAACCCTGTTATATCACCAAATGTGATTAATTTTACAGAAAACTAAATTTTCATCAGCATAAACTCCTCCTGGTGTGTATTACTTTGAAATTTGTGATTACATTTCCTTCACTGTCCATCAGTACATCATTTCTTTATATGTAGGGTGGCATATAAAGGAGCCTGACTTCCTTGTGAACTTTTGAAGTGCTCTTTGAAACTCTTTAAAAATCTTTCTTTGGATACTGGCTGCCTTTCACTCATTTTCAGTCCCAGCCTTGCCAACAATAACAGTTTGACAGACATAAAACTGTTATTCCCAAAGAGCTATCATCTGAAAACTTTGCGTATCTCAGGATGGTGTGCAGTGTGTCCTTAAAAACATGGATGAAACTGGGCAAGATGAGGACAGAAGAAGACGTACAAAACTATCTACAGCAGAATCTGAAAATCCTATTCATAAGAAACGGGAAAAATCCAGCAAAGACCTGAAAGAGGACCTGATCTGGACTTCCAGCTGATCCATCTACTGTTCACTGAAGCCTGATCAGAAATGACTTTAGTTGAGGGGTGGCTGTCAAGAAGCCACGCTTATGGAAAGTTTTGTTCATAACATCATCAGTATGTACGAGGTCATGAGAGAGTTACGACAGTGAGAGTCTAGAGTCATCTGTGAGACACGGTGGAGGTGCTGTCATGGTTTGGACTGCATTTCAGTCAGTGGTGTTGGAGATCTTATTAAAACTAATGGATTTATGAACACAGAAATCCCCCATCAGATTTCATCCACCATGGAGTACCACCTGAAGACCATCTGATTGGCAGCAGCTTCATTTTTCAGTATGACAATGATCCCAAACACACTGCCAGTGGAGTAAAATTATACCTGCATAGGAAAACACAATCGAACACCATCAGTCGTGGATGGGCCTCCCCAGAGCCCGGACCTCAGCATTACTGAAGCAGTGTGGGATCATCCTGACAGAGAACAAAACAAAAGGCAGAAACATCCAAAGATGAAGATTTCACTGTCCTTCAAGAAGCCTGGAGAGCTATTCCTGAATATCCTCACAGAGATGACAGAGAGCTGCTCAGAGTTCACACGGAAGGATGAAGGTGGACACACGAAACATCGACTTTCAAACTTGCTAGAATTGTATAAACTCTGTTTTTACCTTATTTCCCATATATGTTTGCACACGTATTCATAAATCTTTACACTTATTTTCCATTTTCCTAGCAAAATGTAAAGAAATTAGGGATGACTCAACACTTTTACACAATATTCATACAAAACAACAATAACACCAAGGACACTAATTATACGGTCTTTATGTAGTAAATGAACAGATCGTAAGTGATGTCCATGTGACCAGATGTAAACTGTGTCGGCTTCTGCTTTCTGTTAAATATAAAACTCCAAAATCATGGACACAAGTTCTCACTTTGTGTATCCGGACCAAGGCTTGTAGAATAGTCTTTCATACAGTGTTACCCGAGTTTAATTGCCTAAAGATAAATATAAACAAGTCTGGACGCTTTCAAAGAGATATTATATGAGATCCTCTTTTTTTAATCCATTTCTTTTATCAACTGATCCATTTCATCTTCTCTCCTCATCCACCTGATCCATTTGTCTCTCTATCTACACTTCTCCCTCCCTCCACACACTTTCCATCTGTTGGCCTTCCTCCATCTCTTCTTCCACCCCCTCCCTTCTCCTGTCTGCCCAGAGTCACCAGTCATCCACCAGCATGCGTTCCTCCTCTGGTCATAATTGAGATCATATGTTGAAGCCAGCGCTGAAACCCAACACGGGACGTCCACATCAAATAAAACCTGCTGTCAGCAGCAGGGCCTGGCTCTGCCAAGCGGGGTGAAACCGTATCTGTGTCGGCCTCACCAACACACCGTAAAATGGGAGCCCAGAAGACCAACAGACATATAGACAGACGGACCACACCTCCCTGGGAGACATTCCTTTCTCCCTCCATCAAAACTACACTTTCTGTAATATTGGTTGGTGCGTTCTCAAATGTCAGAGTGAGGTTTGCAGGCCTTTTCACCTGCAAAAGCTTGTAACTGTCAATCATTGCCAAAAGAGTGAGACGCACACCGATCTGGATGGGATGCGATTTGGATCCGCGGGCCAAGAAGCGTGTCGGCTACTGTCTCTGCAGTTTGGTCATGCTTTTGGCATTCTCATTTGTCATCTGATTGCATTACCGTCCTGCACAAAGAGCTTCTTATCCAAGTGTACTTAGCTGACTTTTGAAATTTACTCATCTTTTCTTCAAGTTGGTGCCAAAGCATGAGCATAGCCAGACCACTTAGGTATTTTAATATCACCTTGATTTGTTCATGACGATTGATTTTTAGCTTCATGGACGCTGATTCTAAAAAAAAAAAGGCAGGGCAGACTTTTAGTGTAACCTATCTATTCTCCCAAGTGAGTGTTCACAATTACAGTATATACATTTAAAACCTCTCAGCAGCTCAAGTGCAGGCCAGGGGCATTTCTCGCCATATTTGGGATGGCATTCAGCTGAATTCCAGTTGAGGTTGAACTTGTTTACGTCTCTGCAAATCGGGTTCAGTATCACTTCCATCAATTCTGAATACCTGATCCACACTTTCAGATGACAATAGCTCCCGAGAGACTACATTTGCTTCACTGGACATACATAATTGTATGCGATGGACTTATTCTCAGTAACCAAGGATTTTAAAGGTCTTCTCCTTGTGGTGTTGCATGCACACGGTTTGTGGCCTACCACCCACTGTATAAGGCAGGGGCAGCAGCATTTCCATTTCTCAGCAGATACGACGGAGATTGAATTGCCCTTCTAGTCCCCGTGTCTGAGCAGTGGAGATAGCGATCCAGAGTAAGAGCTGGAAGACGGATGGAGCATCGGCAATGATGGTACTGCTGCCGGTGTCCTGTTGTTCGTCAAGTAGTTGAGAGATCAGATGCTATCGGGGCAGGAGGTGTCTGCTCTGCAGCCTGAGCGCTGCACACAGCAGCCAGTTTACGTAAAGGATAAACAGTGACCCTGGGGTTGTAATCCACTAGAAGGCTGAGCAGGAGCTGTGTGGATTATTGGAGACTAACTGCAGCCTCTCCACTTGTTTTACACCTCAAGAGGATCCTAATTGAGCTAAATCTCATTATTTATGGCTGGCTATGGAGACAGTAATCAGTGTGGCTGGTGTGTCTTTAAACAGATCAGTCAGACGCTGGATCTGTGCATACATACAGGTTCAGTTTCCAGGTTGCTCTCAGGGGAGGACTGAGCAGTGGGAGGGAAAA
The DNA here is from genome assembly GCF_051167445.1 of Perissodus microlepis. NCBI lineage: Eukaryota > Metazoa > Chordata > Actinopteri > Cichliformes > Cichlidae > Perissodus > Perissodus microlepis. Next base: position 32,045,061 of record NC_140482.1, on the reverse strand, counting down.
TGTTCTGCGGTCATTAGAGGCTCCAGTGCGCTCTTCATCACTTTGTTGAACACGTTCGAAAGCGAGCGAGACATCTAGAGACAATATGACGGCGCTTTTGCTGCAGGCTAAGCACACCTGGCAAAAAAAATGAACGTCACTGTCACTCGTAAATGACAAATTTAATATTTTCATAAAACAACATTTAACAAGATATTTTCCGACTTTATGTCTTCTGATTTAATGAATCTGACTGATGGAGATCCAGAATATTCATTGCAAGCAGCTACCTAGACCAGCAATTTCCCGTATTATTAAAAGGCAGGGATCGTTGATTTGAAGATATGAAGATATGAAGTTTCATTGCTGGCTGATATGAGAATTATGAATGGTGACAGAGGGCAAGAGCTGACTCTGTGTGGAGCCACGGTACTCGGGACTCTGCGGCTCCACTGATAGACAATGGGGAAAAGAACCTCCAAGAGCAGTTCACGTAAATGTCACGCTTCTTGGACTGCTAATAAAAAAAGAACAGGACTCACGATAAAAGCTGCATTAGAGGAGCAAAAGAAAGAGAAATTAAGCAAGCAAGAAGGAAAAAGGAGGAGGAGAGACCAGTATGTTAATATATTTCAGACAAAAGGAAAAAGATATCAGATGAAATGACGATGCAGAGATTTTGCAAAGATTTTGAGATGGCTGGAGCGAGGTGGTGTGGAGCTGAGCGAAAGAGAGAAAGATGAACGAGAGAGGGGTTTGGGAGTTTAGAAACCTCTCAGCCATATGCATTTCTGTGTCTGCAATATACATGCAAATGGTGGCATGCATGAGTGATATGAAAGCAATGAGCATAGCTAGTTTTTCAGCCGCATTACCCTGAATGATGCCAGGCTCCTGCCTACCTCACACACAGAGCTCACGGGGCTGCAGATGATGCTGGACATTTAAGTCTTTAATTTAGCAATTTTCCTCTATCGGTCTTCTCCCGAGGCACAAAAATGAAACTCCCCAACAATCTTCGATCTTTGCAAACCCCAATTTGTATTCATGACTGCTAAAGCTGAAGTCGTAGCTTGTGTTTCAAGAGTTTTTAACTTTCAATTAGATTTTTTTTTTTTTTTTTTATAAATGACAGTTTCGGAAGAAAGATAGAACAGCAGAAGGACAGACATCTCCCTGTAGGAAGAAGAATCTGGCTTTGATTTTGGCACATGCACAGCACATACAGTTACAAAGGAAATCGAGCATAGAAAAGCCAGGAAGACATAAAGCTCCGAGGAAGGAGCTCCGTGTTTGGCTGCCGGATGAAGGGAGTCCTGTCTGCAGCAGAATTTATTGGTGCATGTGGATTCTTGAGAGGATATCATACTGTCGATTTTACATGAAAGAACTCGATAGCCAGCAACAGTTCTGCATACAACATGTGGGTGGGTTTGTGCTCAAGTCTGTCAGAGGACCAGATTTCATATCATTAATATGAGACAGAATGTTTTTTGGAACGTGTTAGAGGGTCGAGGCTTGGTTTTAGGCCTGAATAATGCATTTTCTTATATACGTCCTCACAAATAGAGGCATGTATGTACACTTTGGCAGATGTAACGATCCAAAGTTTTGGCATGACCCATATATGCAAACCACTAGTCTTCACACATAATCCATCAAGTATAAAATCCACCCTGTCCCATATGAAGTAGAATTTATGGTCAAGCAGAAGTAGTGTGTTCGGAGTCTACTATCTGCCGTCTACTTGCAAGAGTGTTTGGGGTCGATGGAGGCAGTGTATAAAGGATGCGGTCCATAAGGCAACGGCGAAGAAGAGCAAAACTCTAACATACAAAGATCTGAAGTGAATCTTCACGGTTAAAAACCACGAGAAATGTCCACTGCATCCACTGTCTGTCCACCGTCGCTCTCAACCTTATTCTGGACCAGTTGTCAACCAATCAGCACTGGGCAGATGTCAGTTGCAGTTGGGATTTTGATGCATTGGGTGAAAATCCCTCTTTGCTCATTGTCTGAACACAAATGTGTACGCAGACACATTTGCGGGCTTAAATTATACTTAAATCATCACTGGTGAAGAGTCCGACTCTACTCAACTGTTTGCCAAAGTCCCGTCAATGAGGGGACAAAAACACATACTGCTGGGTTAGGGTTATCCCCAATAATGGAGGGTAAATGCCCAGTGTAGGGTTTGTAATGTAGACAGTCCAGTGCATCACTTTGGTCAAAACTAATATCTCTACAAATGTTTAATGGAAATTGGTCAATTTAGAGACATTTTTGGTCCTTCAGGAGAGAAATCCTTCTGCTATCATAAGGCCAATATGATGTTTCCCAAAGCATTGCATTAAATTATAGTAGAGATGTACATGATGCCTATAATCCAAATAATTATTGGGCATACTGACTTTTGATCTAACGAAACTGCTAGGTCAAATTTTCGATTTTTCAATTTAACCTTGGTTAATCATTTAATGTCTGCAAAGCTTATAAACCTCTGCTGTACTTTGTTCACAGTGATAATTATTTAGCAACACGTTTAAACTGATGCAGTGTTCAGTATTTAGCTCAACAGACCGCCTCGCAGGTCTGCTTTTATATCAGTACACGTATTCCACAGCCGCAAGAGAGCGATGCAAAGGTCTGCTTGGCTTTCTAAATTTTGTCTTTGCTACACTTGAATGAATTTTCCCAGGCACTAAACTACAAAGGCATTGACTAATGATGTTTACATCCACAAGCGAGTATCATCTCATCCTTAGTCTCAATGCAGGAGTCATGGTAAAGCGTTTCTGTATGATCGAGTTGGTATTTGCAGGGTGAAGGTTTACCTATGCATGCATGCATGCTTATTCAGTCTTTTCTGCGGCTCCCCGAAGAACCAACAACCACCGACAGCACAAGCAAGAGTAGCCCATAGGCTGCCCCCTAGTGACAATAAACAGCCACACGATCTACAGTTTGCACAGCATGTTTGTTTCTGTCACTAAATGTTTTTGTTCCTGTCTGTAAGTCAGCTTACTATCTCAAAAATTCTGATGTACTGACCTGGAAGTAGGCTTAGGGTTAGGACTAGGGCTGGTTTCTAGAATCGATTCTATTCCAATTCACAAGGTCCCGATTCGATTCGATCCACGATTACATTCAATTTGAATCGGGGAAATGTTGCCTCAGACAGTCAGAAATATTATAATTCTGATCATTTATCAGTACATGTCCATATTTTTATAGCTTTAAAAAGAAAGCTGACACTTGTGAGACTTTATCAAAGGTGTAAGCATCCCAGCAGGTGCCTTTGTGTCAAAGTAACTGAGCATAAAAGCCAGAAAAACACAAAGGAGATTTTCCTGGCCTGGCTTTTTATAGCAGATAACCGCCTTAAAAATATACTGCAGTAGAACAAAAACTGAAGAAAACCATGAATCGACATATAAACATTACCTGATGCTGCTGAAGTGAAGCAGAGCAAAGCTACAGAGGTTTTATTAGAGACACAGCTAAGCATGTTGCAATTTCGCATAATTTTATAAAGTTTAAATTTCTTCAGTATTGAACAGCAGAAATTAGGCTTTCTTGTCGGAAGTCAGTTAAATTTAAAAAAAGACAGCGGCCAACAGCACCAAACAACTGGTGGGTAATAGGCAAGCGAATAATGCAGAAAACAGAGATTTTTAGACGGGAAACTGCTCTTGAAGTACACGGAGAGAGAGAGAGAGAGAGCTGTGCATGAAGTGTGATTTTATCGTGGTGGAAGCAAAACAGCAAAAGTAAGAGGGAATTCATTACGATGTTTATGTGAAGCAAAATGTGAAGCATCGTTTGCATCTTCTTTTGCTGCTGTTTCAATCAATTTTGGCTGGAGAGAGACAAAATCTGCAGCTTCAGAATCTAGCGCAAGAAAAGACATAAACACAAAGCGCGGACCCCCCACGCATCAGAATCTGTGAGCTGTCGGCTTTCAGCCCAGACAGCGTGTCCGTGTACGTGCTGTCGGGTGAGAAAGCCGACATCTCACTGATTCTGGTGTGTTGGGGGGTCCGCGCTTTGTGTTCAGGTCTTTGTGCAGAATCCGTGTACCTGCTTACTGTTTTAGCTGTTTGGAGTTTGTCGAAATTTTGTGAGGTTTAACCTGAGATTCTGGCCTTTCGAGCAAAATAAATGTATTTTTGAAAATCGATTCAGGATTTTAATGAATCAATGTTATTATATTCAAGCTAGAATAGATTTTAATCGGAAAATCGATAATCAAAACCCACCCCTAGTTAGGACTAACTGTTAGTGTTTGTCTGAGACTCAAAATGCTGGAAAAATAACTTGAAATTGACCAAACAAATGTATTCATTAAGTTAAAAACTTTAAGTTGAAATTTGGCAAAAAATTACAAAATTTTGACTCATGGATGGTGATTTTATTTTATGAAACAAGCATCCAAAGAGGAGCCAAAGGACCATGTCTGACCCATGACAACCCACGCATAAGTACACATCACACATCTCTCTTTCATGCGCAGACGTGCTTTGAGGAAGCATTATCGTGATTTCATACATTTTGCGGTTTAACTGGGAGGTAGTGACGCACTCACATATTTTAGATTACTTAACGAGGTGATTTTTACAGGGGCAGCTATCGTTGGGAATCCGTGTCAGGACAGCAGTCACATTACATATGTACCAGTGAGATTTGCTTCTCTGTGGACGAATTTGCAGTGAGGCAAATCTGGCAAATGTTCAAAGTGGTGAGCAAAGAGTGTTCATTGTTGTCATAAGGATGCATAGCAGCACACATAACTATTCAGATCGTCTCCCCTTTAAGTTCTTCCTTAGTCACCTCCGAAAGCACAAATGTTGACATAAGGAAGAATTTACGCCCTCCTATGCATTCAGGGGTGGAAACTGTGGACTCCTAAGCTGGAAAACTGATGAAAACTGTTTGGAAAAGAAGCTGAAATTTGCTCTTCAACATAAAGTCTGGTAAAATCTTAGAGTGATCAGACTATATTTGAGGTAGAGATTCTGAAATAGGGATGCTGCCCGGAGATGCCTGTGAAGATGACCTTGAAGGTGAGGATGGGAATATTTAAGTCAGACACGGCTCTGGATGTTTATGGAGATGATCGCACCTCACAAGTGTTCAAGGAATTAGCAAGCTAAACATACGGCAGCGATCAATGAAACAAAAGGGCCACTTTTAACAAACAGAAATGTGAATTATGGAAAAAGGGCCATCCTGCATTTACAGGTGCAATGTGTGACAGTGTATGAAAGCTGTTAGCATCACACCTGGAGTGTGTGTGAGCTTCATAAACACACAGGAGTTTTAGAGAGCAGAGAAAGAGGAGCCCGTTTAAATGTCTGGAGCTGTAAAAGGATTAATATACATGTCACACAGGGCACAGGTGTGTGTGTGTCTGTGTGTGTGCATGTTGTCTCTGCAGGATGTATGGGTAGTCCTGCTGATTTTATCATTTTGAGCAAACATCTTACTGGCATACATTTTTTTATTGTGTGCATTTGTACATGAAGCAGTGTATCCGGCCACAGAGAGATTTATTATTCCTCGTGTAGTTCTCGTGGACGTGCACGTGCGCGCGCAGGTCGTTGTGCGAAGAACTGGCAGAAGCCTCCTCGCTCCTCTTCTCTCCTGCAGTAATCAGTAAAAGTGGAGCCCTGGCCTTCTCTACCTCTCCCTGCCTGTGGTTTGTTCACATACCGTCTCAGCAGAGCGGGTAGGAATGTGTGTGCGTGTGTGTGTGTGTGTGTGTGTGTGTGAGGGGGTGTAAGAGTAAGCATTTCTGTGTGTTCCTGTGTGTAGTTGTGTGAGTGTGTGTGCACCTAAACTTCCAGACTGTGTGCATCTCGCTCTTTGTGCTCACATCTGTGTGTTTGTGTGTGTGTGTGTGTGTGTGTGTGTGTGTGTGTGTGTGTGTGTGCAGGGAGGGAGAGATTTGGTGTTTGTGTGTAAGAACAAGGGGTGGGGGTTGAAGAGGCCCTGTAAGGGAGAAGACAGAAAACCTGATGGTAGTTAGATGGCCTTTTCCCTGCAGTAAACAGCAGGATATACATAGATGTAAACCAGGCTTTTTAAAGTGCTTTTTCATCATATAAGCATGATAAACATTTTAATTTTTAAACTGTGCTGACGATAGCTTGGCCAGACTTTAATTGTGCGAAGGATAATATTCAATCTCAAAAAACGGTGACAAATTTAATGCAAATCTGAATTTTCCATCAGGGTGCAGGCTTCATGGGCAATCTGCTGTCTCAGATGAAATGCTGTCTGTTGTATTTTTGTTAAACGGGAAGCAAAAAAGACACGCAAGCCTGTGAGTACTGGTGTTTCACAGTCACATGCAGCCAGAGGAGGCTGGAGGAAGGCATTAAAACACCATTGTTTATGCCTTTTCTCAGACAGTAAGCGGACTCGGTGAGCCTCTCAACTATTTCCCAGAAACTGCTTCGCGCGCTTGCAGTAACACGCATCCATGCCGATGCACACGTGAATTTGTGTCGGAGTCTGTCATGCCGCACGCGTGATGGACATGCAGACAAAACCGTCTCTCTGTTTTTGTTACACGGACACACAAACACGCGCGCACGTGCACACACGCCTACTATCAAGTTCAGTAATGAACTGCCGCTCTCAAATGAGGCACAACGCAGGGTTTATATTACACCGGCTTGGCATGATCCCTCAGCTGATATAATCACAACGTGATGAGGGGTTGTGATGACACATGAACAGAGAACATTTGGTGCCTCTCCAAAATATGACACTATTATAATAACCCACATAACATGCCGCTATGATGACTTTGCAATCATGGCATTATCATATTTACAGAGTTTCAGTAGCATGCTTTCCAGTTTACTCCAGTCTTGTTCTACTACCTAATTACTAACAGGAGAGGCTGCGTGGCCTGTAGTCTGTGATGTTATCTAGAAACACTTTTTGAAGCTGGTCCATCACCTGCTTCTTGGCCAACTGTGACTGGAAGCCAGGGTGATTTTCCAGAGATGTAATGGCTTTCTGTCCTCCAAGACTGATGAACTGTGGTGAGATCAGCAAATTTGGGTGTAAGTGCTCAAACAAACAGATTCTCTTCCTTTTTAACTCTGTAAAAGCTGACGGATCATTTGTATTGCACACTACTGACCCCTGATAGTGAGAAGAGGGGGTCTTTAACTAAAACTGCTCAAAAGTGTGGAAACATCTCACCAGTTTGTACCTTGTTTGACGCGTGGAGTCTATAGTATTATATTTACAATTTTTATTAAGACAGCTGAGTGTTGGCAGCAGGGTTAAGTTAACACATTGAAGTTAAAATTCAAAGAAATTAAGTTATCACAGACATTTTATTAATAGTTTTAGAAGTTGTGATCCTATTTTTAGTTTTATTACATGTGACAAGTTACTCTGTAATAAAGTCAGAGAGTGACTAACTATGGCTGAACATCGACAGCGCGTGCCCTTCACATCTTTATATTGTTTGTACTGACTTTACTGGTTAATGATTGCTAGATGCTCAGGTGTTCAGGTGAGTCAGCCTCAGGTGCTGCTGTGTGCATCTGAATGAAAGTGTTTGTGATTCACCCCGACCTTCACACTTGCACCCAGTGCCACACTCGCAATAACAGAGTAAAAACCACAGTACAAAAGGCTCCCATCTTTCTGTCTCTCGCCTTTCTTTGAGCTCATCCTAAGCCACCGCCCAGTCTAATTCCAGCTTGCGTCTCAGAGCGCGGAAAAAAGGAAAACATCGAGTCATAAACACGCCAGATTAGGTCAGAGTTGGTTTCATAACCACTTCATGACCTCTTACTCTCCCTCTTATATGTTTTTCTTTCCCTTTCTGCCGCTCTTCCTCTTTTCTCTTTCCCGTCCTTCTCATTGCTCGCTCTTTCCTTCCTGCAGCCTCTCCTTCTCATCTCTCAGCTCTCCACTTTCTGCAGACCAGTCTGTCTTCTATTTGGCTTTGCACTCTTTTCCAATCTTCCCTATCCCCGGCTCGCTTTTTATGTGCTCTATCTTCACACTCTTTGGCCCACTTTATAAGGTCCCGCTGTACCTCTAAACTTCACAAGTCCCTCACTCCTTGTATTTTCCTTTTGCTTTTTTTCTCCTTTTCTCAGTCTTTTCTTTTTCTTTTTTATCCTCCTGCTCATACAGAGTTTCTTTTTCTCTGCAGCCATCTTAGTAACCAGCTCTCAGCAACCTGATGTCTCAACACGACATAAACACGTTTTATTACAGCACGTGCAGCAAATCTATAGATCTGAAATGAAATGCACCCGAAGAGTTATTTTTCCTGTAAATCAAACACGTTCATAGTTTTTGGGTGTTTTTTGTTCTTTGTTGTTTTAAACTTTGATTTTAATTTGTTCCGTTTCTAAAACTACTCACAAATCTAACAGATGTCTGTCTGTGCTTTTTCACAGCTCGCAGAGATGCAGCTTTCACGTTCTTTAGAAATGTATTTTTCTGACAAAGACTAGTTTTTATCAATGCTACAAAAGAACCTTAACAGGCCCTCCATCAGTTTTACATATGAAGATCTATAAACTCGTAATGAGAAGTACTGCACAGCCTGTGAAAAACCATTACAATGTCTTCTGATAAAATAACCCTGATAATGTCTCAGCTTCAGTTTAGATGTTACGTATTCCTGGCAGAAAACTACGTTTCAAATGAAGTTTGAAAAATGACATTGCAAGATGGGTCTAATGAAAGTTATAAAGTAGGAAATCTGACAATCTGGTCTTAAAATATGTTATGGCCAGATTATTATTCTGTTAAAGAACTACACTGCGCGTTATTTGTCTGGCCATATTTGGCAGTTTGGTGTGAAAACCTGACTGTCACACCTGAGAGAATAAGGTCGCGCCGCTGTCCGAACCTTCACACCTAGCGTGCACTTACCACTGGGAATGCTCCATCTGGATTAGGTTCTAGTCACCAGTCACCTCCAGTCATTCATCACTTAGGTAGAACTACAGACATTTGTTTCAAAAATACTCTGGTAAAAGTTGAAGAACTAATTTGACTTAATTACTCAAGTTAAAGTGAAAAAAGTAGAGGCTCTGCAATGTTTAAAAAGTAAAAAGTGGTGCTTTGGAAGACGTTTCAATCAGCTCACAAAGCTCACTTATATAATGTATTAATATAATATTAATACAAGGGAATGCAAACTTCATTTCAACTTCTAATTTTTAACTCTAATGTGTGTACTCAGCTTGAGCTTATGTTATGTAGAACACAAACGGAGAAAAGACAAAGGAATTAAGAAGCTAAACTCTGTTTGCTGTTGCCTGCACTGTAGTCGGGTGAGTTTTCCTCCACAGCTAAAGAGATCAAATGAATAAAGTCAGAGGTTAAAGTGGAGTTTGGTAGCAGGGGAAACTATGAGATCAGTTGCAGTTACATTACAATAGAAAAGTTACGATAATTCCTGTTGTGATTTTGTGTATAAGTTGTGATCAGCTGACCTGTGCTGCTGCTCTTTGTGGTGTGAATTCAACAAGTTATCAGATGTTACATGAGCCATCGTGGCTGATTGTCCACTTGTAGACAGCATAAAGCTGGTTTAACTGAGACTCGAACTCTTCCACAGCATGCATTTTTAATTTCTCTTTGATATTTGGGCATATTGGGACCCGATGAATGTAAAAACAAAGAATTACCAGATTTTTTTTTTTTTTACCTGATTTTTGTTTCTAAGAAAAATGAGAGCCACATATGAGGATATTCGTTTTAAAATTTCGATAGAAGAGTAGCAGTATAATGTCCTCGTAAGTGGATATCAGGCCCTTGTAAAGCAAAATTGATTATTTTAGAATAAATAACCCAAACTGTGATGTCCACATATGTGGACGCCAGGTCCTAGGAGGTTAAAGGTGGAATTCAGTAAGTAAATGTAATCATTTGGTTTAGATTACATTTAGTTTGCTACCCTGATGTAGCCGATCATTGACCATGAACACCACAGCTGCTCTGCACCACCGAACCGCTGCAAACCTCAGAGCAGTACTGCAAACTAAGTCTGCAGCAAACCAAGACTTCTTTATCCAACTTATCATTAACACAAAGTTGCTGTACTTTATTTAATTTATTTTAATAATTTATTTTTATTTTGTATTTTTTTTGCAGGATGTTTCATAATATGAAAAAAAGAACATATAGATTCAACGTGTTAAAAAGTTTAAGCTTTAAAATCTCTTCCTTTGAAAATAACCTCTCCTTCCTCTCTCGTCTCTCTGTTTTACAACTTTCGCATCTCATAGTGAAGTTAGCTTCATTCTGGTAAATAAGGCAGTAGCTAGCAGACAGATTCTGATAAAATGCACACAAACAGTTTGCTGATGTTTGATGAGCTGTTAGAAATTTTGCATTTGAAATTACCTTCTGTAGCACTAGCTAGATGCTTAAGTACCATGAAAACAACTTATTTACATCTGCACCCTCTGGCCTGCTTTAACCCCTGAGCATAGTGCTAAAAATGATGTGTACATTTTTGCCTCTTTCTTATTTGCCATGTCAGCCTTTGCTTTAAAATGCTTAGAAAAACCTATGGTGGCTGTTAAAAAGTCCCATGCTGGAGCCACTGTTTGGTTGGCTGTTCCAGGCTACTGTAGAAACAGGACGACACACCATGATGGAAGAGATCCACTCCTTCTGAAGATACAAAGGCCTCTTTCTAAGGTAACAAAGACAAAAATTAGTCATACTTTCAAACAATCATACACTAATGAAAACCTAATAATGGAGGAAAAAAATCTTTATGTGGGTGTGGACGGCGGATTTCTGGCTCTGGAAAGTTACAGAAACAGTTGATGTTGGAAAGTGTCGGGGGAGGAGGTTCTGAATAAGTTTGACCATCCAGCGTACACGTTTGATGAAGCACTCGCTGCCTTTTCAATTTTTTTTCATCTGTTTCTCATAAGTCCCTCGACTTTCTGCCAGTCTACTTACTTAATACTTAAGTATTCTTTTAATGGTTACCTTTATTTTGTATTCTTGTGATCCCTCTCAGCCCAACTCAAACACTGCATTACTCCTGGAAAAACATAGTTGTAAAATTAGGCTCTGACATTTGGTTTTAAGATAAGTCGATCCTTTAATAAGCTCTAAACATGATTTGTGATTAGATTTTTGAAAACATTTATGAAGAAATTTATTTTCTCGTTATTTTCTTTCAGTCCTTCCAGAGTCTAAAACAACAGTTCATCCCAGAGCAATCCAACTCAAATTAATGAGATTCTCTTCGTTTATTTTCCAAGAAATGTAAAAACAAGTCCAATCAAACATTTTGTAATACCAGGCGCTCAGTGAACCAGCTCGACTGTACTGATAACACCCACCCAGTTTCCCTGTGAGCGAATGAGAGATAGAGCCACAGGAATAAAACCATATAGCCTCGGTACACCAGACTGAAGAGTCAACTTATCTAAACCTGGGCTAAAAGGATAACAGGTAAAATAGCAACAGTCAGTAAATGTACTGGTAAAACCAAAAATAGTCTTGCTTTTCAAATTAACATACGTTTATTATGATGAGATATTCACTCGTTTTATTACACACCCCTGTTCAACTGCTCATTAGCCTAAACATCTAATCAGCCAATCACCAATCACAAGGCAGCAGCTCAGTCCATTTAGGCTTGTTGACATGGTCAAGTTGACCCGCCGAAGTTCAAACCAAGCATCAATTTGATTCAGTTCAATTTAATGTAGTTTTATTTCAATAGCACCAAATCACAACAGTGAGGTGGTTTATATTACAACACTACAGAGATCATACTACCCCCAATGAGCAACTTGGGGACAGTGGGAAGGAAAAACTCTCTTTTAACAGGAAGAAACCTCCAGCAGAACCAGACTCGGGGAGGGGCAGCCATCTGCCATGACCGGTTGTGGGTGTTGAGAGGAAGACCGGACAAAGACAGAATGGGGAAGAAAGGTGATCTAAGTGACTCTGAATGTGGAATGGTCGTTGTACAAGAGAAGATGGTCTGAGTATTTCAGAAATTGTCGATCTGCTGGGATTTTCCCTCATAACCATCTCAAAGGAAAAGAGAAAATATCAGATGAGCAGAATTCTCTGGGTGGAAATATCTTGTTGATTCAGAGGTCTGAGGGGAATGGCCAGACTGCTTTGAGCTGATAGAAAGATAACGGTAACTCAAATATCTGCTCATTATAAATAAAGGTATGTGGAAGATGATATGATATTTTCACATCAGACTGCCCTTCGTACCAAATGAGCATAATTTAACCACCGCAGCCTGCCCGAGTGTTGTCGCTGACAGCCATTCTTTCGTGATGGCTGCTTCCAGTAGGATAACACTGAATGTCAGTACGGACCTGAGTTTGTTTCCAGCACCTTGTTGAATCTGGGCCATGAAGAACTGAGGCAGTTCTAACAAGGGGTAACTGATGAAGTGGCTGCTGAGCATATAGAGAAGCATGTATGCAATGTGTATGATGAATTATTATGAACATATGTGAAATTTCACAATTTCAACAGTGTGACTACACTGGCATATATTTTCCTGCTGGGAAAAATGTGTTGCACAACTTTTATATGTATGTTTGGTAACACAGAAACTCTTGCTTTAGGAATGGATCTTGAATGATTTATAGACCATAAAATTCATTGATCACAGCTTTTCAGAAACACGTAATGTAACTCAACTGAAAACAAACAGCATGGCCACTGGGCACGTTTGTGGCCAAATATTCTGTAATCTGTTGTGGTAATTTAATTAGCTAAGAAAGAATGTGATTAATCAAATCAATTAGATTGCACTATGAAACATAAATCATGTTTCCCCAGCCTCATTATCAACCTCAGGGTGGATGTGTTAGTGTGTGTGAGAGAGAGCGTGTGTGAGTCTGCATGCAAATATGTGTATGTGTGTCTCAATGTGGCAATGTGTCCAAGTGTGACAGTGAGAAAATGTGGATCTATCCTTCAGCAGAAACCATTTTATCTACTGAGGGTAGCAGACTGTGTGTGTGTGTGTGTGTGTGTGTGTGTGTGTGTGTGTGTGTGTGTGTGTGTGTGTACAGCTAGTGTACACAAGAGAGTAGTTGGAGAGGAGAAAGAGGGGGATAAGCATTTGCAGGCTGCAATTATGGATAATTTTCCAACAGCAGCAAAATTAAAGCCCCCAAAACAAAACAAAGAGGGCAAATTTACTCCCTGGACGAGTCTGTCACTGATGCACACGACACAGAGACACCGAGAGAAAGAGCGTTGGTATACATACAAAGCTTCCAGCAACATCTGTAATACAAATATCGACAAGTGATGTCTGTCATGTTGATGAGTCAGTTTGGATCAAGCACGGATTGCAGAAAGCCCGGAAGAGGAGGAGTGTTACCCGACCGCTGTCCTGCCAAATAATGCTCTGTGCCGTTAATCTGACCTCACGCATCCGGATTTCATGCAAAACATTTTCATTTTGGCTTGAACCACATGTCTATACACCAAACATAAATTGAATAAATTCATTAATTTCTTTATTTGGAAACAAACCACAGACAAATACCCAGCTGGAAACTATAAATTCTTTGAGCCTGCTACAAAAAAAGAAGATAAGATAACCTCCTGCTGGAAATGAGTAGAAATCTGCTCTTTAAATATGACCTTGTTCACTCCATTAGTCTACATGCAGGTTTGAAACGTGGATGTTTAAATAAACAAATAAACAAATCAAGCAAAAATAATTCAATAAAATACATAAAATTATTCTTATTTAACATGCTGGTGCATGCTCGTGCTACGCTATTGTTTGCACTGTGATTTTAGTCATTGTTAGGTGGTTGCTAGGCAACACGATGACATCACAAAAAAGCGAAAGTTTGTGAGTATTTGATTGAAATTTAATTAATTGATTTAAATTAAAATGATATGATGCTTTTATAAGGTATGGGAGTGTAAACTCTACAGATGGATGGATGGATGGATAAGTACCTGTGCTACAGCTGGCAGTCGACGTGTGTAATTGGCCAGAAAGAGGCATACACCAAAAGCCTCTGGTTGCTAGGGAAAAGTGTTCACTCCCCAGCTGGTTGGTAAGCATTTACTGGAGGTTGTTGGCTATCACAAAGAGGGGGGTGCACCAAAAACCTCCTTGCCATTGCTTTTTTTTTTGCTAGCTGATTGCTGTGGTCACCTGTAGTTTCCATGGAAGATCCTGACTTAATTTCAGTTTTAGTCATATAGCACCAAATCGGGTAAAGAAACCAAGAATCTGAGGACTCCCTGTAACTTAGTGACAGTGGAAAGGAAAAACTCCTTTTTAACAGGAAGAAATCTCTGGTAGAACTAGGCTCAGGGAGATGCAACCATCTGAGAGATCTGTTGGGGTGAGGGCAGAAAGACCAGACAAGGACAGAAGAAACTGCACCTTCGGAAAGGTGCAACTTTTAGTTTGAAGTTTTAATGCTTCATTTATCCCTCACAAGTCGTTGGCGAGTGTTTGCAGACAACCTCTCAACCTCACACCAATCGCCCCACCCTAGTGACCCGTCGTTGCCGGTGTCTGGGCATGGTGTCGCACTTTTCAGCTTTGCCACTCATAAGCGAGTAATTTGCAGACAAGTCTGCATCTTCCCTGCAAATTACGAGCGACTCTGGCGGCGCGTCTTTGTTTCAGCACCGTATAAGTCTTTGCAGCTGATTTCACCTAGCGACTCTCGGCCACCTCGAGCAACCACTCATCGAAGACAGATGGATTTTTCCTGAGACACCTGCGGATGTCAGGGGGGGATCGCTGGCCAGTCTCTAGACCTACGTGACTGCAGCCGAGGAGGACTTCAGAATCAGAACATCATCATGTTCTGCAGGTTTATCTCTACCGCTAGTGAAACCTTTCACAGATCCACTGTTACCATAAAAAAACATTAATGATATCTTATTATTTTATTCACAAAGTTTATGTCTGGACAAACGTGGGTTTAAAGTGAAATGTGGCAGAATTGGAGTTAGCGGTGCATCAATTTTCTGTAGGTAAATAGTTTGTCTTCCAAATGTAGATTAACTCAGTATGAAGTTCTCACAAGAGAGCTCTGAGAAAGACGAGTAATAGAGGGTGAAGCCAGCTAGGTGTGACTCATCCTGTTCTGAAAATCACCAGAGCTGACATTATAAGCTGGTATGCATATCAATGAGAACCGAGCCACTAAGACAACTCCCAGTGATATGAATATTTCTCACAACATGTATACCTTCCTATTCATTTGATTTTCACACTTCCTTGGTGGGGAACACATCAGCGTTTTACACAAACTCTGAATAGGTAGAATGTGAAATGTTGTCTTACAGCAGTATTTTCACAGAAACATTGCTTTAATGCCTTTTGTGTCTCACAGAGAAAGGTGATAGCCGAGAGCAGCCAAGGTGCATAACAGGGCTTAATTAACTTAGCCTCCCAGTGTCCTTTCCTTTCCTCTCTAGGTGACTTTTATGGTTGCTGTTGTTTCCAGTGACACCAGAAGGACCATCATTAAAAACCAGCCAACATGTAGCCTTCAGCTCGGTAATCACATCAAAAGGAAACAGTATAACAACCTCTGTGTAATCCTTCATTAGCATGGCCCCACCCCTCAAATCGTAACACCCCTACCCTTCTTCACCAAAGCACCAGTAATTAGCTTAGCACTAACGAGTTGCCAGAGGGAGCAATAGTTCATCTCAGCTGCTTCAACGCGTGTAACAATCTGAAAACATTTCTTGAACAATGGCATGAATCTGTGTCTGTTCCTCCATCCTCAGTAATGACAGCTGTAACAAATCAACATTTTTAACTGACAAAAGCAAACATCATCTCAGTCTCTTATCAACATAAATGGAAGGGCAATGGTGAACTCTATTTTTAAAAAATTACTAGTTTTTTTGTGTTTTTTGGTTTTTACAGAAAACAAAATTGTGAGGATCACTGTGGGGAAAGAAATTCTTGTAATTTTCAGAAATCTTCTTTGTTAAGAATTACAGGGAGTGCAGAATTATTGGGGATATATATATATTATAGGGAGTGCAAGCGTGCAGCTGCCAAGATGCCACTTGCCACCAGTTTGGCCATATTTCAGAGCTGCAACATCACTGGAGTGCCCAAAAGCACAAGGTGTGCAATACTCAGAGACATGGCCAAGGTAAGAAAAGCTGAAAGATGACCACCACTGAACAAGACACACAAGCTGAAACTCAAGACTTGGCCAAGAAATATCTCAAGACTGATTTTTCTAAGGTTTTATGGACTGATGAAATGAGAGTGAGTCTTGATGGGCCAGATGGATGGGCCCGTGGCTGGATTGGTAAAGGGCAGAGAGCTCCAGTCCGACTCAGACGCCAGCAAGGTGGAGGTGGAGTACTGGTTTGGGCTGGTATCATCAAAGATGAGCTTGTGGGGCCTTTTCGGGTTGAGGATGGAGTCAAGCTCAACTCCCAGTCCTACTGCCAGTTTCTGGAAGACACCTTCTTCAAGCAGTGGTACAGGAAGAAGTCTGCATCCTTCAAGAAAAACATGATTTTCATGCAGGACAATGCTCCATCACACGCGTCCAAGTACTCCACAGCGTGGCTGGCAAGAAAGGGTATAAAAGAAGGAAAACTAATGACATGGCCACCTTGTTCACCTGATCTGAACCCCATTGAGAACCTGTGGTCCATCATCAAATGTGAGATTTACAAGGAGGGAAAACAGTACACCTCTCTGAACAGTGTCTGGGAGGCTGTGGTTGCTGCTGCACGCAATGTTGATGGTGAACAGATCAAAACACTGACAGAATCCATGGATGGCAGGCTTTTGAGTGTCCTTGCAAAGAAAGGTGGCTATATTGGTCGCTGATTTGTTTTTGTTTTGTTTTTGAATGTCAGAAATGTATATTTGTGAATGTGGAGATGTTATATTGGTTTCACTGGTAAAAATAAATAATTGAAATGGGTATATATTTGTTTTTTGTTAAGTTGCCTAATAATTATGCACAGTAATAGTCACCTGCACACACAGATATCCCCCTAAAATAGCTAAAACTAAAAACAAACTGAAAACTACTTCCAAAAACATTCAGCTTTGATATTAATGAGTTTTTTGGGTTCATTGAGAACATGGTTGTTGTTCAATAATAAAATTATTCCTCAAAAATACAACTTGCCTAATAATTCTGCACTCCCTGTAGATGTATACCACTAGGAGCTCGGTGGAAGCCTTTTTCAGACATAATATCACCATAAATCTATTAAAATGATGACATCTGAGTCACTTTGACATTAATGTTCCTCTCAGCTTCATCCAGGCGTACCAATAACAGTGACGCTATGGGTGTGTGATTGGGCAGTACATCAAGCAATGCAGTGTATGAGGTCAGAGGCGCTGTGAGTTTCAGAAAAAATAAAAATAAAAATAAAAATCTGTCTTGTTCTTCCTGCTTAGAGAATTCTCTAACCTAACAAACCAGTAGGCAAAGTGATGGAGGCTTTGTCCCTCTGTGGTAGGTATTTATTTACCATATATGAAGGAAAGGTATGACAGAAGTATAAATTAACTCATCTGTTTTTGAAGAAAGCATCTGCAGTGATATCTGCTGCAGTTTTGATGAGTTATCTTGATGCATGCTCAGTCATCCAGGTAAGTAAATCCCAAAAGGTTGATTCTGTTCATCTGGATGTAGCGTTTTCGGTGCTAATGCTGGGATGCACTCAAATCGGCATCATCTACCCCAGGCAGCAGGAAGTAGAGCAATAGGGGCCGTAAACTCCCAGGTAGCTGTGCCTAAAACGTCTGCCCTGTTTAGACCCTGGCAGTGAGCGTCAATCGTCGGGATGATGATTTAAACCCCAGGGATAGATTGTAAATGCTGAAAACGTTACATCCAGATTAACAGAATCAACCTTTTGGGGTTTTGATGAATTGTTGCAGAATCAACACACACACACACACACACGACTCACATACAGTCACAGACATTGTGGAGCCGTACAAAGAACAGGTTGGACTTGTAAACCATCCCAAGTGAAGCAAATAGAACTGATTTCCACTTTACATCTAATGAGAATGATTTACTGTTCCTAAAAAACTCGACGGGCCTTCACTAAAACGTTAGTCACGAGTGTTAATTGCATGTTTGCAGCAGTACCCACTGAGCCGCGAGCATGCATGAATAGGACAAAGTGGGAGTTTACCCGGTTTACCCGGTCGTACAGCGCGTTGAGTAATATTTTCATCAGAATTAAAAGAATCGTCATGGTAACGTGATTTATTGTCAAAGGGGTTCAAGTGAAGGGAATAAGAGGAAGTTTTCTCAGCTTGCACATGTGTAGTTATGAGTTTCTGTACTGTGTTTACGGGTCCAGCTCATTCCCGTCTGACTGAAAGCCATAATTAATTTATTATGTGCACATTCTCCTAAATATTCCAAAAGTATAAACAATGCATTTATTCTGAAACTTACTGACTTGAAGTAGTTGAATTTTTTCTTGTGAGTGATGTAGCCTAAAGAACAGTGCCATGAAATAATTGAATACTTTGGCAAGATTATGAAAGTTAAGTAATGGGATTGCCAGAAAAATCTTAGCGGTCTATTTATTTACAGTTCATATAATCCCATATCAGAAATGCACACGATACTTTCTCTGTGTTGTCACATGTTTGAATTTGTGGTCCAGCACGCATAACAAAGGTGTAAAACAGCTGATCTTCCTTTGATACAGACAGGCAGTCAATGCAACCACGTTCACTGATGATGCTTTGCAGCAGAGTCCCTGCAGATAAATTCACAAATGAGCAGAAAAGCAAAGCTTGATCAGAATTGATCTCTGGAGACACGTTTGAGATGGATCTGGACAGAATCTAGATATATCTGAACACGAGGTATTAGACCTGAACGCAGCCATTGTTGAGTCACGTTCAGCAGTGCCTTTCATGCTAAACACCCAACTCTTCTGCTCTGGTTGCCAGAAAAGATACTCTTCTTCCCCTCACAGATGCTTTTTCACATGAACTTCTGGGTAAAAATCCTGATTGTCTTTTCCAGTTAAAGGGAAAATTTAGGCAAAATCCAAATAGATTTAAGTCTATCCATGCAGCTTCTTCCACTTACACAGTTTGGGGTAATGGGGAGGCTAGAGCGTATCCCAGCCGTTATAGGGAGTATGGTGGAGCATAGTCAGGTTGCCGGTGTGTCACAGGGCTAAGACAGAGAGACAGACAACCATTCACACCCACGGTTGATTTAGAATCGCCTTTAGGAGGAAGCTGGAGTTCCTAAAGAAATACCAGGGATAACATGCAAAACTCCATACAGAAAAGGCCCAGACAGCAGATTTAAGCCCAGAACCTCCTCGCTTTGATGCTGCAGTGCTAATCGCTCCAACAATGAGCCACCTGAATAGATCTGTAATGAAGAATAAAGAGAAAAAAAAGATGTTGTGTTTTCACAACTAGATGCCTCAGAAGCAACCCTTTGAATGGAGAAAGGTCAACCATTACCAAAATTCTGTTTCAAATTCACCATCTCTTTACCAAGGCTTCCAGCTTTGTACTTACGCAGATCATCAAGGAAAGCAACAAAGTAACAAATGACATGTTATAAAAATGTTGGACGTGTTTAAGATTGTTTTAAACGTGTGCTTTTTGTTTATACCCCAAAAAGGAATTAACCCTTGACCTTGCTGTGCTGAAAGAGGTAATGGCAGGCTGGTGGAAGTTTTACTGTCACCTTGGCGGTGCGTGCAAACCTAACCTTTTACCCTGCAGGTGTTCACACTATGATTTACTACTTTGGCAACATTCAGTAGGAGGATCACCTTCCTATATACGGATAAATCTCTCTCTTCCAGTCTTCCTCTCGCTTTCCATCTCTTTCACTCTGCCGCTGAACCCAGCTGATCTGTTCAATCACCCAGGAGCACTGAGGCAGGACCCTGTAAAGGTGATTCACTCCATTTCAGCCTTCTATACACCATTTCTCCCTCTGTGATTCCCCTCGGCCAGCCATTGTCGACCTAACAGTGCTGCATGACATTAAAAGAGCGAAGATGAAAGGGTAGTTTTTAGCATGGCTAATCTAATTTTATCCAGTCTTTAATTAACAAAAAATCTTCGCGCATAGGTAATCCAATCTATTTTCCTCTTTTATGCAACTGTCACTTAAACTAGTTTATTTTGGTTTGCTTTCTGAGAGACTTTGCTGTAACTTTTATGACATGTTGAAATATTTGACAGCTTAAACAGCTGTAGCGTGCTAACAGGCTCACTGTGTCTGCTACCGGTGTCTTGTTTGCAACCATCGACTGACATCGCATTATTGATGAGGAAGGAGAGCCCAGTGGCTTCGAAAGTTTTCTACATGTCATTATCACACATCTATGAGGTTGCTGATAGGTGATTAAGGATTAGCCCAAAAAAAAGTAGGGCGAGGCGCCTTGCTTCAAACCAAACTTTTGATTTTGAGAAAAAGAAACTGAAAGACACCGTCTTTGTCCGATGAAACATGGTAAACAATTACCCTATGTTCCCCATTGTTTCAGCCGCTGACCCGTGAAGCCTGGGAAATGACTGATGTCTGATTGTATTGTGTTATGGCCCCCTCATCTCCCTTCAGTGTGGCCAAGACATGTAGGGGAACTGGGCAATTATTTCTGATTTATCTACTTGGACAAATCCTGGCATACTGAGCAGGGCTCCAGAGTCTAGTTGAGGTTTGTGTCCTCATTATTGATACTTTCCATACTGTTGGCTAACTTCAAGCCTTGCCAAGAGGTCCGGTTTAGAATTGGGGTCTATAGTGCATGACTGATTTCGAGAAGCATGATTTTAAGTCATGTAAATTAGTTCGTGGGTGAGCAGGTCATTAAAGGAGAAGAAGCCGGACTGATTTTGCCTTAAAATTAAACATAACTGTCAATCCTAGAAGGGATAAGGAAGCATAACACTGTGAAATATCGAGTTATTGACCAGCCATTAAATGTGTGATTCAATGAGATTTAATATTAGATCTTATGCAGGACTTTACTTCCTTTTTAAAATATAAAGACATCTCCTGCTTGTGCTGCTGTCTCTTACGGCTTTCTGCATCTCTTCGGACTGTTTATTATTTAATTACCACTGATAATGATGCATGTGGTATATGCATTAAATGAGTATGTAAACCCAGGATTTACACCACACTCATGTAGTATATGTAACAGTGTTATCTAAGGAGCTCGGTAAGAAAAGCGTCTGGACATCTTTAGGTTTCTTGAAGACGTTTTATCTGAGAAGCTTCTTCAGTTCTAAGAGCAGCTGGTGGAGAATCCCAGATTTTAAGCTCTGTGGGAGTGTTACTCAATGAGAGTAACGTAACGGAATACTTTGGATTACTTAATGTATTATCATGCTTTTTGCAACTACATGAATGTACTATTGCTGTGTAATTTATTACTATTACTGAAGGTTATTCGCTATACCAATACCAACTAAATTTTTTAATCTTAATATAAAAGTAGTAACAGAGTAACAGTAGGGTGGACATTAGGTAAGGCTGCACTTTTTGCAGCGATCTCGTGTAGAAAACTATTCCGCGCGTATAGGTCCGTTGCTCCGAATATTTACATGCTTCCATTTCCCGTTTCTGGTCGGTGACAACTCGTACTTTTCGACTCGCCTTTTTCTCCCTCCCTCGTGCTCACAGACACATAACGGGTATGGCAGTCCATTCTCCCTGCAACACGGACTACATACATTCGTTAGGGCTGTGTCTGTAACACTCTGCCTATTGCCTTCATATTAAATAATTTTTTGAATATTTTAAAAAAATATATTTCTTCATGTCATTATGCGGGCCGCAAGTAGAGGTGACATGGGCCTCGAGATTGAGACACAGCCATTTGAGCCTCTTAATGCGTGTTTTGTTTGGGTTTCCACTGGCGTGGAATTACCAAAAATACAGAGGGCATAGCCTAACATATGAAACAGGAAAAGACCACTGTGTAATCCATTTATTTCAACAAAGTAACTGTATTCTGAATACCACCCTTTTAAATGGTAACTGTAACGGAATACAGTTACTCATATTTTGTATTTTAAATACGTATCCTCTTTCAAACCATCTCTATAGGGTTTTGTTCTACAACCTCTACGACCTGAATGACTGAGAACCTTCACAGACTTATGTGCGCAGTGTTCTGCACACATAAATTGTCAACATTATTCTTTTTTCGGGTCACTTGATGCATGTACAGTAGCTCAGCCGAGCTTGGACGGTGCTGAATATACCTTACCTGCCATAACACCACCCGCTCGATGCTGTATTGCGTGGGTCCCCTCGTTCCTCTGAGATAGTTTTGATCCATCAGGACATGGATGGAGAAGATGTTCTGGTGCTTTTTTTGTTGGACTGGGCTTTGTTGCATCACATTCTGTGGCTATTCAGCTGAACTCGGGGTGTTTTCACACCTGTATTGTTTAGTCAGGTCGAAATTAAACCGTTTCCCCCTTGGTGCAGTTTGTTTGTGCTGATGTGAACACAATAACCACACTCAGGTGCACCCCACAACAAAAGCAGCCAGACCATTTGGAGGAGGTGGTCTCATTTATGGTGACAATGTGATCCAACCATGATCCGACTGATCTACCAGGCATATGATGCAAATTTGAGCCACACATCTTCCCATAGCCTGATAGACAACTGTAGATACAAACAGTGATAACTAGCTGTAAAACGAATGTAAAATTCTCCATATTATCCACTAGTCCAGGGGGCACATTCCTGTATCTGACCAAGAAGTGGACAAGCTCTCATGTTTACAGTGAAGCTTTTGGTTTACTGGAAACCGTAGAAAAAAGCTGCAAGTATTCAAACTTATCAACTGATTAAATGAACTGTAAGTGCGAAAACACCCTTTTGATCTTGGAAGGCTCTTTGTTTGTCTTGCTGGAGGCATTCCTGAACCCTTTTTGCAGTGTGGTGGGAAGATTATGCTGCTGGGGGAAGCCACTGGGAATTCCCTTTGTCTGCAACAGCATTTAGGAGGGTTGCACATGTTGAATTAACATCACTATGAATTCCAGGTTTCCCAGCAGAATTCTGCACCGTAAACTGCATGACCGGTGTCTTTCACCAGGCCTTTTAAAGTTTGTATTGTAAAACAGTGATCACCCAACTCTGTGAACCATTTCTCATTACTCACCTTAAACCGTATTTCTGCTTCTTTTTCCTGCTATTCCTGTACTCAGCCAACTGCCCAACCCAACACTAAACTGGCACTGCTCAACACTTACAGCATGTGTCATATTCACTGTACACGGAGCAGCCTATTCAGTTAATTCCCAAGCAAGCATCTAGTCATCCAGCCAGTGAGGCCGGCAGCCAGGGAGGAAGCATTTTTCAGTGGTGTACCATGTTGCCTTGGTAAACGTATCTCGTAGCTATGACTGCATCTCTGTCCTAGCCAGCACTGTGGCTGTGATATGCCTCTTTGTTCCAACTAAATCCTCATTAGTCATGCCAAACTGACACACATGTACACACTGACTGTTCTAACCTTTCCAGCATCCCACCTCATACGATTCAGTTACTATAGAACAATGACACGATCGCTATGTGGCACGAAACAAACCAATCTCCTATACGTTTGTGCTGAGAGCTGGAAAATGTTTTCCTTATATGAACCTTATTCACGACAACATTAAAATCAAACATTAGCCGTATGCAGCATTTTAAGTCAGATTATCCGTCAAAGCATCAAAAACGCACAAGAAACTGGTACCAAAAGACAACCTAAAGAGTTTCGTTTTCCATTTAACATCACACTTTATAGTTAGCACCCTGCTGATCATTCAGCAGTGTTACTTGATTACTCTCCATGCAGACAGCAGAAATGCTAAACTTGAAACTTCAAAACGAACATTTTATGAATCAGGAAAAGCTAGCTGGTGAACACTTGTCCCCCATATCAACATAACCAGCTGACATCTAGCTAAATGCTAGCATGCTTTACAAAACAAATACCTAGCATATGAGCTTAAACTAACTTACACAACAAAGTAAAGCAGATGGAGACAAACAAACCATGATTTAGGAAAATTAATGAAAAAAGTCAATAATAATAATTTTTTCAAAGGGTTTTAGGAGATGATTTGATGTTGCTGGTGAGGGGCAGATGTACTGACTGACATCCTTAGAGAAACTGTCAGGACCAAACACGTGAACCTCAGTTTTACTGGCAGTGGGCACGTGTGTCTTAGGCTACGTCCACACTAGTGTGTTTTCGTTTGAAAACCCAATCGTTTTCTCTCCGTTTTGGCCTCCCGTCCACACTGAGACGGCATTTCGAAAACGCTCTCGAAAACGAATACATTTGAAGACGGTGTTTTTGCGTCGCAGTGTGGAGAGTGAAAACGGAGACTTTGGAAAAGATGACGCATGTTAGTCATATGATGCAGTCATGTGACCAATTAAACTAAGATAGCGGAGGGCATTATACAGCAGTTGTTTTGTTTGCTCTCAATTTTGACAGCCCTATTAAAGATTAATATCAGTTTGTACATGTTCCAGATAGCTTTTCTTCAAATTCTTTAATTTTCACTCGCTTTTGCAACTTTGTGCTTCAGCAACTCACCTCATTGTTGGTCCTTTTAAAAAACTCTGTGCTTTTCTTCGACATTTTGCCGCGACGTTTCAAAGCGCCGGAGAGTAAATAAGCAGCAGGCAGAAATGAGGCAGGCCGAATCTTCTTGCATTTCACGCATGCGCAGTACTGGAACGTAAGCGTTTTCGGCCGTTTCAGTGTGGACACACAACTCTGTGAAAACGACTGAAAACGCTTGTGTGGACGCGGAGCGTTTTCAGATGAAAACGCCGTTCTCAAATCTATCCGGGCTAGTGTGGACGTAGTCTTACATCAAATAATGCACAGCAATAGTTTAAATAAAGTTTTCTGTGTTTGGAGAGTTTCTGCAAATCTTTATATGCGACAGATCCACGGTTCTACTATTAACATTTTATTTAACGCATGTGCTTTTTCTCTCTTTTACCTCATCTTCAAGGTGTACTTACAGGACTTTTATTTGGCTGCCACTCAAAAAGCGGACCTCGCTATTTTTCCAAGCTTAGCTTCAACCCAGGCTGCTAAAAATCTCAGAAATGTAATTTTGCCGCAGCTTTTTCAGCAGTGCTGAAGATGCTGACTGTTGTTGGAAGGAACTAAAGAAGCATAAATGACTTATGAGCACAAGCGAGCGAGGCAAGGCAACGGTTGCGCCGCCATTTCTGAGAGCTTGCTTCAGCTTCTCAATCTCACTGTGTAACAAAAAGACCAAATCAGTTAAATTCAATGCTGCTTCAGACAGCCCATGATTCATATCAATGTATTCAGGTCTCGGGGAGCACACTATTTATAAACTAGCATTATAGCGCTCTGACTCACCAGCACCTTTAGTTTGAGTCTTTTTAAGAGGTCTTATGGCGGCAGTGACCACTGTGTTCATTGTGCTGCTTAATCATCAGTGCGCAGGAGAAGCTGCAAGGTGCCATGACACAGAGTAATGCCAAGACACTCAAGCAGAGCCTGAAATACAGAGAGCTGAATCTGTTATATTTAAGTCTGGATTCTGCGTCACTGTGGCAGAGCCTGTTTACAGAATACAAGAATAATGTGTGTCTGTGTGTGAGCGTTTGTAAATCTGCAAATATGTGTGTTGTTTTTGAGCCACTGTTTCTCTCCTGAAATAAATATGCACAGCACATATACTGTTTGTACTTAGGCAAAATAGATGGTATTGCTGGTGAGCAAAACATCTATCATTTCTGGCTCTGATTAATAGTTGTCCTGGGGATGGCTGTTCTGCAAAGAGAGAGAGGGGAGAGGGAGGAGGAGATGAAGTGCAGGATGACAGGAGGAGGGAGAGGAAAGAAAAAGCAGACAAACAGCAGAGGAGAGAGAATGAGGAAAGAGCTCCTCCTGCTCAGGGGTCGGAAACAGTTGAGCAGAGAAACAAGCTTGGAGATTTCTGAATGTCTCCTGATGTGTTTAAACTGTGTGTTAAAAAGGCTCTATGAATAAATCCTGACAAAAGGCTCCTGTCATTGTTGGTAAAATGGTGACTCACCTACCATAGTGAATTGAATCCACCTTTCCCCTTCGGTCCCTATAAATATCCACTTAATTGTTTACCCTTCGACGTTCTGTGTTGTTCTACATGAATCCTTTACCATACAGTAGTGTTATGGTGGTGATTGTGTTTACTGCACTGTTTGTCATGTTGCACTCCACATGGATCCAGCTGGCCACAGGATTGCTCCATATTCACGAGTCCTCAGCAATGAAAGGGCTAAGCTGTTGTTTTGTCATCGTCGTTCAAAGCGATTCGTTCTGATTTGATGTCGCTGTTGACAGGACACAGTTTGTTGGTGCCTTTCAAAGAGCTACAAATTATGTCACAAACAGTTTTCGGAAACGCCACTTCTGTGGTTAATGTTTGGTGGGTTTAAAGACAAATATAAAATTGAACAAAAATTCAAATAAAAAAAATGCTTTTCTGTTAAAACAAACAAAAAACCCTCGACTTGGCTAAAAGTAACTAACAGTCTGTTACAATCTGTACTGGACGTGATAAAACTACCAGCCGGAGGAAAAAAATGTGGATCCCCCAACTGTTTTGGCAGTGGTTACTGGATGGTGCTGGCACTTGCTGGGTGTGACTGGACGCAAAGAAGCTTTTAAAAATCTCCTAGTGATTGCTCTGGTTGCTTCAGAACTTGAAAAAGTGTGACGCAAACCGGAAATGGAGAAGGTTCACCTTCAAAGTAAAAAGCATCAAGACGCACTGCAATCCTAAACAAGGCAAAGCAGGTATTAGACTGGGCAACTTCATATTCTCTACTGTTCACTGGTTGCACCTTACATAAGCTATTGTGCAGAGGTCTGGGGCAATAACTATAAAAGTAAATGAAATTTTATGATGTGGTGTATGTATTATATCAGAAATATGTTCATTATTATTACTGAGGAAGCTGATTAAATATTGGAAATATTGATGGAATTAGGAATCATACCAGACAGAAAAACACCCAGGGCAACACCATCAGTCATGGATGGGCCTCCCCAGAGCTCGGACCTCAGCTTTACTGAAGCAGTGTGGGATCATTCTGACAGAGAACAGAACAAAGAAGAGCTTTGAATGTCCTTCAAGAAGCCTGGAGAACTATTCTTGATGATCCTCACAGAGATGACAGAGAGCTCAGACTGTTAGAATAGTATAAACTCTATTTTCGCCTTATATGAAGCATGCAGGTGTAAACAATAACAGGAAAAAGCCTCAGCCTGATATATAAGACTGATACTGATACTTGGTCACATTTGTCGTGTGTGGTTATTTATTAACTTATATATGCTCTGCTCAGATGGTTGTGTTGGGAGCAGGATAGTTACAGAGTGCTCTCTGGTAGACAAACGATATGATGCCAACACTTAGACGGGCTTTAGTCATCTGCCTTTTTCATGCCATCGTCACAAAGAGACTACCTGTTAGAGTTTAGGATTTAATGAGAACTTTAATTACCTAGCTTAAACTGCTGTTGTACATTGATCCATAGTGCATTCATCAGAGTTTGAGCATCATCATAAAATTGCTTGTCATGCAATCATTAAAATGTCATTTTTTTTTGCAACGTGAATGTTTACAGATTTGTTTGTGTGTGTGTGTGTGTGTGTGGGGGGGGGGGGGGGGGGGGGGGTGCACGTGCGTGTGTGTGTGTGTGAGGAGAGTGCCATCTGCTCTGGTGTTGAGACGGTTAAATAGCAAACAAAGAACACAGTGCAAATAATGTAAATAGCCCTCTTCTTGGCTGTCTCTGTAACACGTCACTGTAACTGGCCTTTGTGCGTGCATGTGTGTGTGTGTGTTCCCATGTTTTAAGACTGGGTGTATGCTAATTAGAAGCCACGTGGATATGTAGGTCACATCAACCTATTTTCTGCAAGACTTACACCCCATTTCCATGTCTCACGCACACACACGTGTACTAAAGCACGCACACACAGGGAAAAACGCAGCAAAACAGCCCCAGTAAATGCTGTTCCCACCCACCCCCACCCACTTCTTAACACCCGTTTTAGGTTTGAGCCACTTTAAGTGAATGTAAAGTTGAGATCCAAAGAGGCCGAAGGGATGATTTTACATCCCTCAAACACACGTGTATAAATATACACATGTACACACACTCTTCTTATGTACCTCCCAAAAAAGCCTCCATCACAATATAGAGCCTGCGGTGGCGTTCCCCTGGCGTCCCATAGTGTTAGCTCACTTTTGATTTTACTCTACAAACTGAAACAAAAGCCTCCGCGCGCCGTCCCCTACCTTCTTTTATTTCTTTCTTCAAGATCTTTGCAATGAAGTTTAAAGCAGGAGCAGGGTTCACTCGAAAGACAGCCTCCCATGGGTCCGTCTATCGAGACGTTTAAGCTGAGATGGGGGGGAAGAACTAAACAATACCTCCATCCTCCTCTCCTGACAATGCAGGCAGCTATAAATTCATCATCCCACTGAGGCTATTTTGGGAGCTTAAAAATTAGGAATACTTCATATAGAAGGGTCTCCAGATCCCCTTCTCTGTGTTTGTCCCTGTCTGCCCCCCCCCACCCCACCCTCTCTATCTGCCAGTCAGCTGGTGTAGGAGTTAAGAATGGCTGTTTACTTTCTGTGTGGTATTATTCATATCACCGAGCCCAGCACCACCCCCGCCCTTCCTTTATAAACTGACAGGATCACAATCCAGTCTCCCCACCCACTCCTACACCCTCCACACCCTTCGCATAACACCCACCTCTAGCGATCCTGTCAGCTACTGTCCCCTCGTTGACCCTGCCTTTACATCTCACTCAGTTAAGTCGAGATAGACAAATGTACAAGCAGCTGACAACACATTCGTCTCACTCCATTGTCTCCATAAACCAGTCACGGCGTTTTTGTCTTAAATACCAGTCATTCCACTTTCGTTACGTACAGTGCTACTTCCATGGCACTGTAAATGATTTCTGTTGTTCAGACTAAAAAGATCTGGAAAATGCGATGAAAAAAACAGAGCTTAATGTTTAATGGCAGCAAAAGTTGGAAGGTGTCATTTTCTTATGTATTTTCACCTTTGGAAGCTCGTGTTGTGAAGCTACGGGAGCCACTGATGTTCATAACAGCACCAGTTTTCTCTTGTAGGGCACAGAGGAGCAGACGAGCGTCAATGCCTGACTCCCTGGTGTTACAACCCCCATTACCCGTCTGCTTAAACCCCATCCCCCACTTCTGCACACATGCATAAACACACATGTGTGCATGCACACACACACACACACACACACACACACACAAAGCCTTGAGGGCAGGGGGAGGTCACAGTGCTCTGTGCTGGCTGGCAGTGGTATCGGAGGGCACGTGGGAGACATGCAGCAGAAACAAACCGATGCAGAAAATGCACGCGCTAGTGTGGGTATGCACGCTGGCAAGTGTGCTCATGTGCATGTTCTGAGACAGAATTAAAAGATGTGACAGAGCCAGGCGGGGTGGGAGGGCAGGGATGGAGCTGGGCGCTCTGTTAGAGGAGGAGGAGGAGGAAGAAGAGGGGCTTGGCACAGCCTCTTTTTTTCAAGTTCCACTCAGGCGTGTTTTTGGCGTGGTGGCTGCCTTCACGCTGATGATGCAATTTGCCTGCCTCCTCGCCAGTCACAGGCGGCGCGTGTTTCACCATCGCCGCTGCGCTCATCCTTATCAGAGTGTGACTGCAGTTTTCCGCGGCCCTCCGGGTTCAGCTTAGGGGATCAGGGTACCACAAAGCCTGTTACAGAAACAGCTAGCTGCCACTCTCACTTCTCACTTGCTCCCAGCCGACTGCGGCCCGCCGTCCTTCTCAGCACTGTCATGGTAATTTGACTCTCCATCTGAAGAATTCAGAGCCTATATGGTGTGGTGGAGGGGAGGTGGAGGATGGCAGCGTGGAGCACGCTGGATAATGGATAATGGAACGGGAGCAAGCAGATGTAGGATGTGACCACACGTTTCAGTGTGGCTTTGTCGGGTTGGGCCTGGTTGTCAGTGGTTTCCATCTAAAACGAAGCAGGAAGCCACACTGGAAAAATCCAGAGCAATGCTTCCTCAGTTATCACCCAGCAGTAATGGGGATGTACTGGTGGTTACCCTGCAGCCATGTTTTCCTGTATTGTATCAGACGGGACGTAGCGGGGACATCGCGACTTCCTCCGGTGGGAGCAATGCCATTACTTTCTCTGTGGTAGCACCTGTGGTTCATCAGCTACCATTCAAGTCTTTCTTTCTGTCTCAGTTGTGGAATAAGCTCATCACCACGACTTTCTCTTCCCTCTCTCCGAGAGGATAAGACCCTCTCTCACAAGTTAAAAGATGCGTTGTCCTCCTGTGTGTGTGTGTGTTTGTGCATGGTTGGGGGTGAACATAGGTGTGTGTTCATGCATGTGCATGTTTGTACTGTGGAGGGGCTGTACCATTTCCCACAGAAAGAAAACATATGAGAGCATTACCACCACCGCCTCTCTCTCGTTCTCTCTGTCACTTTCCCCCTGCTTCTCTCTCACCCTCCCTTCTCTTCTCCTTCTTCTTAAAGGCACAGGTAGAAAATAAGAATTATAAGTACTCTGAATGCATCATCTAATTGGATCATATTGTATATTTTTAAATATATCCTTAAACATTGTGAAAAATGTTACCTGCATGTAAGAATTTATTAGACTGATCTGATAAACTGTCAAATCTGTGTAGGTGTATCCATTTGGAGGTGTGTCTGAGACTCAAAACACATTGCATTCTGCTTAATTTTCTGTTGTAGTGTTTATTTATCATCATTATTTTATTTCAGACACATAGGTCCTTTCAAACATGAAGATAGGTTTGTATCCATCTGTTTTTAACCGCTGCTCGCTCTTAATTTACCTCGGTTTAATACCATCCATCCATCCATCCACCAGACAAGCCCGGACTTCCCACAGCCGGGCTACTCTTTCCTGCTCATCGCGTTTATAACCAGTTGTTCTCAAGCCAGCTGAGGTATGTTGTTTCTTTGTTGAGTTGTGGGTCTGCCTCGGGGCCTCCTCCTGGTACAACATGCCCAAAACACCTCAACTGCCTCCTTTCAATGTGGAGGAACAGCAGCTGAACTGTGAGTCCCCCTTTAAATGTCCAAGCTCCTCACCCTGTCTCTGGGAGAGAACAAAGCCACCCTTTGAAGGAAACCCAATTCAGCTGCTTGTGTCTGCTGTGGATAAGATTGCCCCAGCTTTCTTTCCTTCAGATTCTGAGTTTTTGTTTAATAACCCAAACAGGGAATGTATAGTCTTCAAATTCAGAAACCCTTCTTTCTTATGATTTAAAACAGCACCTCGGTTCACAGCAACGAGACCATAGCACTGCCGTGAACAAAAACAGAAAAGCAACCAACAGAAAAGTTGAACTCGAGAGAACTAAACACACTTTCAGACAAGAGCTGTGTTTTTCGTCAAAAACAAAAAGAAGTATCATAAATCATCAGCTCAGTTTTTCAGTGTGTGAGAGAAAAACAGAGCAAATCAATAACTTAAGCCGCCCTTTAATGATGGCTGGCTATGTGGTAGCAAAGTTAGCTACAGCTTTGTCTTTTTTTCTTGTCACTACTTTTTATCTCTGTAAGGAAGGTTATGAAATGAGTCATGGTTATCTGTTTGTTTCTTGTCTTCTTGCAGGATTACTCAAAAAGGTGATTTGCATGGAAATTTGAACAGAGCTTGGATATGGCTCATTTTGTAAGCAATTAACATTTGACATCACTCCCGATGTTGATCTGGACCCGGAAGTTCTCCTTAACTTTGTAAGAAAGGGCCAAATTTGACATTGCATAGCATATTTTCATAGATAAACCTTAAGAGATTTTTTGATGTTCTAAAGAAATACTAGTCTGGATCCAGATATGATTACAAATTCAGGGCCTCAATTCACATTAATGTGGGTGGGGGGGATTTTTGGCCTTGCCAGAGGCTTGTAGTCTTGCACCACTCTCAGCGTAGATTGGGCCTGACCCAACCGGAGCAAAAAAAGTCATGTGACCCTTAAAACGAGCACGAGGCATTGCGTGTTGCACGCTGCTCACAGCAGCAGCAAGTCCAAGCATTCGTGGCTGCCCTTGTCTTTGCAGGTTGTTGCAATGTTTTTACTCCATCATAGTCAAACCAGCCATCCATGCTTTTTTTTCATCTTTATTTCATCATTTTCACTCCTGGTCAATGGCCAAACAGTTTTCCTGTAACTACTCACAGTGATGTCAAAGCACTTGTGGTTGGACAAGGTGTCGCAGTGGGATCTCACCCGTCATAGGTGCCACAGCCTTTCAGGTCTTGGTAAAGACTGTGCCTGGGTTTGTTTGTCAGTTTTGGATAAGTCCAGTCTACCTTTAAAAAGTGAAAATGGTGGGATGTGTTCCCATAGCCTCATTTATTGTGGGATATGTTTATTCATTTATGTTCTTGTAGGGCCATCTGTAAATATGTTGTAACAGTACATATGTTCTGTGTCATTCTGAAGTACAATACAGCATGTCGAGAAAACCGCAGAGCGAAACACAGTGGAAGCAACAAGCCTAACAGCAGTGCCCTCTTTTCTTCATGTTCACCTTTTGTGTCATTTCAGAAGGTGGCCAGGGTCAGGTGATGGAGCACGTCATCTTCCAGTTGGACCGTCCATTCCACATGCCACAGGATCTTTGGGCAAGATACTCCGAGTTGCCCGTGATGCGTCCATCAGAATGTGAGTGTGTGTGAGGCATAGATCAAAGTGCCGTATGACTGAATTGCTTCTTTTACCCCAAGAAATCAGCATCTGCTACCCTAAAACAGGAACTTGTACGTAGCTTGTTCAAAATTTGTTTGTTTAATTGTGTATTTAATTGCCCTACCTTTGTTAAGCTCACATATGAGCTTAAGAAAAGGTATTAACTAGGTAAGGTTTGATTAATTTTGGTTGATGAGTTGCAAATTTTCCAGCACGATTAAGTTTTATACCCGTTACCTCTGTACCATTATTTTGTTGTTTTGCTTTCTTCTTTCCATAGTTTTCTCTCACAGGTCTTTGGTCCTCTCATCCTGCATCTCCATGCATTGCTGAGTATTTAATCATGTACTTAAAAAGGGCTTTAACATTAACAAATGCATTGGGAGAGATCAGTCACCGACCCCGGCAACCTCCGATCACTGGGAAAAATGCGTACACTACCACCAGTTGGTGAGTGGTTGCTGGAAGTTGTTGGCTCTTGCAAACAGGTTGCAACACTAAAAACATAATTATGATTGCTTCGATCACAAGCAGATTTCCATGGTTACTCAAACTTTGCATGGAAGATGGCATCTTATCTGCAAGCACTTACTAACTAACCTACACAAAGTGCATGCAACCACAGCAATCTGCTAGAGGCCCAAGCAAACACAAGGAGGTTTTCACACCTCTTTGCAACCAGTTTGACCTAATGAACTACTGCATCTAATAGGCAGGGAATATTACCATGTTTCCTCACAATGGTGGTTTCCAGGCGGATGTCAGCTGGTCTCATGGCCTGTGTGAGTGGAGCAACTTCAAACCTTCAATCATAATAATACATTTTCAGTTCTCTCTATAGGCACCAAATAAAGCAAAGTCTATAAATTAAAATGATGTAGTGCTAGAAAACATGAATTAGAATCATGCGATTATAGAAAAAGGCTGACATGCAGCCTTACCTGTTAAATCACATGTTTTAAACTAAAGAAAAAAAGGAATTTACTTTGAAAAATGATGTTGGGAAAGCCATTGGGAACGCCTTGAACAATACAGAAAAAAACTAGATAGAAAAAGGTAAAAGAAAATAGTTTTAGCCCATAAACAGACTGGTCTTAGCTCTCCAAAGGAAGATACGTATGCTAGATCAGAATTCGGTCCTCCTGCACATATACTGCTGTTTCATTATGTTGCCATAGCCGTCACAGAGAGTCCAATTCAAGCATTCAATTCAATTCCTGCTGTCAGCTGTTTATTTTTAAATAGACACTCACTGGTCCTGCAACAGCAGGAATTTAACTACAAACTTTCTTTGCCCTTATCAGTGCTGTTTATTCTGCATTGCACCAGTGTTCCCTGTGGGTGATTGAAGTCGCTTAAGCACTTTATTTAGTTTGTCTCCTTGACCAATAAGATCGATAAGGTCTGTGCACTCAGGATCCAGGAGTGGGTCAATTAAGCTGTTTTATCTTCATGTCATTCCACTTTGTCAGCATTTATCAACCAACAAATGAGACATCATCTGGTTAAAAACAGAAAAGACAAATTTGAAGAGAACTATTAAAAATAATAGGCCACATGATTATAGTTAACTCAACCTGTGCATAAATGGATATCAATCTGCACACTGGATAGAAAATTAATATGTACACAGTCACTGCAATGATGGTCCAATGTGAAATTCAAAAAACATTAGAGCCTAAGTTAGTGCATTATCTCCTTTTCAGACACGGAGTAATTTAGCTGGCCATGACTGAACGTACTGAAAAAGAAGCAGGAAAGACATTTTTTAATCAAAATGTTGGTGAAAGACACAACCACAGTAGAGCTATTGCAACAAAAACCACCATACTATCTCATCCAATAAATTTAAAGTAGGTAAAGTTCCTACAGTGTTATAGAGAAACCCTCAACAATTGACAATTCCTTATAAGCAAGCACTTGGCAACAGTGGGAAGGAAGAACTTCTTTTGAACAAGAAGAGACCAGGGATGGGGAGCTCTAGGAACCAAGCCAGCAGTCTGAGAGAGCTCAGTGCTCTATTGGGATAATGTGGTCTTTTGACAGGGTCTGGTTATTCTGAGAACTTAACTAGCTAACAAGGAGAAGGAGAATTATGGTCTCTTCCTAGTCCCCATTAATACCCTCATTGAAATGTTTTAACTAAAGACTTTTCAAAGAGCTTTTAGCAGAGACTAATAATCACAAGTTGCAGCAAGTGCGCCCTTGAAGAAATAACGAACCAGTTTTTCAGCATCACTCTGAGACAGTGAGATAGTCAGAAATAGTGCATAAGTGAAACAAAACAGTCCTGCATATTCATTTCATTATAATTCAAATACAGTAGGAGGGAATAAAAATTACGTTTTTACTAAAGCCCATGATAATGAATTTCAGAGTCATTGTCTGGTTAGCCAACTAGTTTCTTTTTTTCATTTTTTTACAGCAACATGCACCAATCTCACTTTTGACCAAATTTTTAAGTAAAAAATGACATTTTATCCAGGCGTTTATATCTTTAACTCTATACATTAAGTAACTAATTTGTGCCTCCTGGGTTCACAGTTAAATATAACACAGCATCATCTGCATAGGAATTAATATGTGTAATATGTGTAGAGATTAATATCCTGGCATACAACCCTGGCAAGATATGCCACTGTTTCTTTAACAAAATCTGCCTTGGCTAGATCTAGCTTGGAAGCACCTTTCCACTTAATCAATGCAGTCTTCCATGCATGCCATTGGAAAACAGTCAGCTTTGGTAAAAGCATTGGTCTTACTAAAATTAGAACAGAATCAGATACATTCAGCCTTATCTGTTTCCAAAGAGAGGCCCAACTGAAGAATTAACATTTGACAGATGAACTAAATGATCATTTTTACATAAGGTTGGAAATTGTTGGAATTGGCTATCAATATAATCTGTGAACAAAGCTCTCACTGTGGTGAATGATCTTAGAGATTCCAGTTTAAGATTTTCTGCAAAATGCATATTATTATTTGCTTCAGAGACAAAGGCAACATCATAAGGATTTGAGGAGTTTATATAATATCAGTGAACTTTCAAGCTACCTGATCACCACATTATCAGGCGTTATCAGGCTCGCCATTTTTCAACTTACCACTAAGCACAGAGCTAGTGGACTCCCTACTGTGTGTCCAAAGAAAAGTTTGATATGATTGGAACCTCTGCTGTCTTGAAGCATCTCCATAAGGCAGGCCCGCTTCACAGTCCCAAGAAAGTCCACTTCAGAAGAAGTGCACGATAGATTTCTGTGTTCCTTCAGGTTCGCATGCACATGATGGCTCATTTTACATCTTTTGCACACATGCAAAATGAAATGCACAACTTTTTAGACATCAAAGGACATGAAACAAGTAAAAGCCTTCAGTCTTAAACAGTGTTAGGCAAGTTACTTTGAAAAAGTAATTAATTATAGTTACTAGTTACTTCCTCCAAAAATGAACTGAGTTAGTAACTGAGTTACAAGATTCTAAAAGTAATTAATTACTTGAAAAGTAACTATTGCGTTACTTTTAAAAAAAAATGTTTTAACCCTCTGGGGTCCAGGGTATAATTGGCCATTTTTAACTACTTTTGATGTTTCCTCTACATTTCACCTTTAAAAACGATTTACTTTGCCTTGTTTGGTATCATTCTTTTCAGCACAACCTCACGTGTCTGAATTTACAGTTATGTTTTCATTTAGACAAACTGCATTAACACAACTGATCTAAAATCAGACAAAAAACATAAAATCCAAGTAGAAAAAGTTATATTTGTTACTGTAACAACCACAAACATGTTTAATGAATCATATTTCATAACTTTAAATGCAAATATAAATTGTCAATTTTAAAAACAGATGCGCAAGTTTTGCGAACAACAAATTTATTCGCAGCCATTTACCTTTTACCCTTTTTTATAACCACTTTAAACTATTTAGATAACAAGCAGGTGTTCTGCATTCAATAAGATGCCGCACAAATTATTTGTGCCACTCCAAATATTTCTGTCCACTATAAAGGAGAACATCACAGCCTGATACCTGCAGGTCTGACAGCAGGTGCATCACTCCTCCTGTTTTTTTACCTGGAGACAGCAGTCGCCTCATTGTTCTGAAACACAATACAAAACTATCCACAACACTACACACTAACTACACAAGACAACACATTAACTACACACTCCATACACGCTAAACGTCACAAATTGCTCACATCTCAAAACTCGCTCTTTCTTTCTCTCTCTCTCTCTCTCTCGCTGTCACTCCTAAAACTTCCCCCTCTTCCTAAACAACCAAACGTCATGTTGCCATATCATTTTTGAGTGGTTGACATGGTGCATTTTTCCACCAACACAAAATGGCGGGATTTTTTTGTTTTGTTTTGTTTTTTTTATTTTTTGACCATGAGCAGAATCAGAATCAGAATACTTTATTGATTCTGATTCTGCTCATGGTCAAAAAAACAACAACAAAAAAACAAAACAATGAGCAGAGAGTGCTTGCTAGCGCTGTCCTTAGACAGTAAACATGAATGAAACTATTGAGGAAAAAACACGTATATATTGTTTATCATGACTCTGGTTTTACGTAGCCTATCAACACAATTTAAAAACTGGTATATATCACCTTGTTGCTTTGTCATCTTGACAAAGTTAGTAACGCTAGTAACGTTAGTAACGCCGTTACTTGTAACGCCGTTATTCCCATCACTGGTCTTAAATGGGTGAATGCTTTTTACACATCACAGTCAACAAGAAGTCAATTCCAGCCGTACTCTTTGGCAGCAGCCCACACAAACCATATCAGATCTTCAAATAGCCTCTGAAATGGGGTACAGTGGAGCTGGTATTATCTGTTGGTTGAAATTACAATTTAGTTGAAAGCTACTGCAACTTTGACATTATACTGCTACATCTTTTTTCAGATGAGGCAAACAGAAATGGAAGAGCATTTATGGCAACTACGGAGGTTTTATGGCAACTACACGTTCAAACACAACACGTTTTTGTGTTGTGTTCTTTCATATCAAATTTAAACAGAAGATGCAAGTTTACCCTTACAGCTCCAGCCAGGATACACATCTTTTGCTTGCCTTTATCAGCTCCAGCTTTTGTTCCACTTTTGCTCTCCCTTTCCATCACTGCCTCATGTCTCCCTGTAATGCTTGAATTCAGACTAATCCCTTCTTCTTAGTTTTTGCCTTTTCTTTCTCCAGTTGCAGATTCTGATCAAATGATAAAGTTCCACCAAATCACTGTGAAAGTGAATTCACAGTGAAGTGAAGTGGAGCCTAGACTATCGCCAGAGGTTTGGCAGTCATAGTTAGTTCTTCAACAGTGCTTCTTAATTCAGCCCTTTCTGACCCTTTTCCAGTTTTTGACCAGCCCAACTCTGCTGCCAAATCAACCATATCTGCTCTTTGAAACTGAGTGAAAGCATTGGAGC
Source organism: Perissodus microlepis (assembly GCF_051167445.1). Taxonomy (NCBI): domain Eukaryota; kingdom Metazoa; phylum Chordata; class Actinopteri; order Cichliformes; family Cichlidae; genus Perissodus; species Perissodus microlepis. Next base: position 32,006,844 of record NC_140482.1, on the reverse strand, counting down.
TAGGCCTTAAACTCAGATCAGCACATCAACAATAACTAGGAATAGAAGGAAATACCAAAAAAAAACCATTCAAAAAGCAAAGCAAGACAGTCTGAGCAACACAAAATACACAATATCCCCCCAGCAGTGCATTCTTACGCACCTGCAAACTCGCTGTATTGGTGAGGAAAAACTGTCACACCCAGTTCTTCAGGGTGTGCTGGAGCTAAAAACTTCTAACCACACAGACGCACAAAAATAACTAACAGGCTTGAAAACAAAAGTCAGCAATTTGTCCTTATGAAATAATTGCTGCTACCACCTATCAGGGGGACACAATGGATGTTCCAGTCAGACAAAAGTGCAGATTCCCAGAAACGATCGTCCCCAGAGACGTGAATATTATATAACCCACACTCACACCTCACTGCAACTAACCTCTCCAACAGATGTCACTCAAATATGCAAATAAATAAATAACTCGGAGTCCCCCAAACCTGTATTACACCTGTTTTAGATATTTACTGGTTTCAAGTTGGTTTCTTTTAGGAAGTAAACTCCAGCAGGTGAAGACAGGAGGGGGAAACTGTGGCTTAACAAGCTTAGGTTCATCACATCACTTATCTTCAGCACAAAGGAATACACAGCACTAAAAACTGCGTTTCCACAGTTCGTTCTGCGCATTTTATCGATCTAATTGAGCAATTTAGGCTTGAGCAGCGCGCCGCACTCCACATAAGGACAGCAGGAGTTCGATATTGAACTATAAACCCTCTGATTGATGGACAGTTGATGGACTGACTCTACCTCCTGAGCCACACGGCAGCTACTCCAGTCAAGAGGTATTAAATTACTTCTGGTACTGTTACCTGGTGTGTTTTATGAAGTCCTATGATAAAGCTTCAACACATGGATCTGTTATTCATACGATCCCCCCGGATCATATTTCCTCATCGTAAGTGGCGTAAAAAACACCAACCAGTGAAGGCACCTGTGCTGTTTTAAACATGGCAGTGTTTTCTATTTAAATGCCCGTGAACGCTTCACCTGTCCTGTGTTTTGGGGTTCCAATAATAAATAAAGTGGCATTAGATCGCGATAAATCTGAAAGCAGTGGCATGTTCAGGTTAAAAGGCAAAAGAGCTACAATGCACCACAGATGTGTTTTAGCATGTATGGCTTTTTGTGTTGTCAAATGCAATATGATAAACTGTGTTTTTAAAGTTTGCAATGACTTTAAACGGTTTTACAAGGTTGCATTGCAAAGATTTGCGATGGAGCTGATTTTGATTTCTTTCACGTGTGCCTGCAACAGCGGTGCACAGCAGCAATGAGAGACTTCTGTCGTTCTTCTTTCTGTCTTTGTCTCTAATTATGGCAGCGCTGAAGTGCACGCAGCTTTTCTTTGCCACAGCAGAGGCCCACAGTAGCCGCTGGGTGTCAGACGGATGAAGCGGGGTGGGGAGGGTGCCGACCATTTGGGAATGGCACAGAAGAACTTGGTGACCAAGAGGAGTGACGTAAATCAAAACAGACAAATAGACAGGAAGGCAGGCAGCTAGATATAACAGCAGGTAGGTAGGCATGCAGACATAACAGCAGACAGACTGACATAATAACAGACAGACAGGTTCAGAGTTAGCATAACAGCCGGTTTGAAGTTATATAAGCAAAGGCTTACAGTTTCAAAAATCTTTCAGTGGCAGTAGATGTGTATCGAGGCAGTGCAGATGGATTTTTTTTTCTCACTGTTGCATTTTCCTGCAAGCTCGTTATTTTCTGTGGTCTTTGCTGAAACATGTAGTTTTTCAGTTAAATAGTATATAATAGCTCACACCGTGCATTATTCAAACCTAGCAACAAAACACAGCCCGTTTGTTTATGAAGGCGGGATTTGGAGACGCTGGTTTCAATCCAGTGATGGACTGACAGCCAAGAGTTGAATAGGCAGTGTGTTTTATATTAACAATGGCTCGGTGATGTAGTGACTGATGCTGTTTAGCTTCACACTTACATGGAAGGTATGATAATCAGTGATAATTTTTCCACATGAGAGTGGTCCCGTCTTCACTCCAACCCCAGCTGCATGCACAGTGACATAAAAAGTCACAGTCTGAAAGGGCAGTTTTTCTTCTGTAAGTCAAGCTGAAAAGGGGAGGAAAGATGGACCTCGAGTGAAGGAGAAGAGAAGAAGCAGATCAAGGGGCCACTCCGAGTCAGGGCTGACTCATATGGACTGCAGGGCGGAGGGTTCACCGCTGTCTTGTGTTTGGCTGTTTTGAGGTTGCATTCTTCTCTTTCTACTGGCTCTCCAGAACCCCCACCCCACTTCAGCGTCGCCACACAAACATATATACAAACATGACCTATACACACACATGCACAAACTCACACAGGCTCTGGGGACATCACTGGAGGCAGGTGCCGAGAAATGGGCTGAAAAAGGCTTCCATTCGTTTTGGCGCTGAATTATTCAACCTGTGATTAATTATAATTTGGCCTCACTAAGGCAGGGACTGGGGAAATTCCTCTGTTGGTCTGGATCGCAGCTTATTGTGTTTTTCCTTCCTGTGGAGGCCGACGTCGGGGCAGAGCCGAGACCTAACAGGGGTACTAGATGCCTGCACATTTATTGCGGACCCTTACTCGTGAAGCTGTTGCATAACATGAATGGAAAGAGTGCACTCTGCAGACTGGAGCGGGGAAACGAGAATTTAACACTCATTTCAAGGAAAAGAAGACCACTGTGGTTAGAAATAGCTCGTGTTCAAGGCTGTGCAACTACACTGTTTATCTGAATGAGGATAAGCCCAACCAAAACAAAAATAGAGAGAAAATAAAAGGAAAAAGTAGAAGTACGTTCCTCTCTATTTAACATGGCGCGACACGAGGCACAAACAGTTTGTATCTTTGTTAGTTGTACACTTTGTTTTATTTAAGGTAAAACACACGACATGCTACTTTTATATTGATATAAATTACAGTTTTACACAATTAAATTAAATGCTCAGCCCACTAATTTCATTCATTTATTTACTGCCCATCCTGTGAAAACGGGAAAACTTTTTCCTGTTTACGGTATAATGTACAGATCAGCTTGTGCAGTGAGCCAGCATGATAGGTGAGCATGTTACAGGATATAAAAGATCAAAAGTACATCCTTCCTTTACGCTTGGGTAACAAACGCCACAAATGTGACTTACTTAAAGGATCTAGCAGCTAATCACAGGAGCTGTTATACTGAGCTGATCACACTCAGTGATACGGAATAGCATGCTACCTCCCTACAGCTGCTTTGTAATTGGAGTCAGATATGTAAGTCCCAGAGAAAGAAGGGGGTTACCCTTGGGTCACTGAGGTGGCAGATTTGGAAAGAGTAATAATAATCCATCCCGTTTTCGCTAACAAGAAACCAGCCAAAGATTTCGCCATGAGACGGCGGCCTTGTGCGAGACGTGAAATACAGTAGAAGCTTTGATCCGACTGCAAGATGATTGCTCTCCGTGCAGAGCAGCAAGTGTGACTTGGCACAGGACGCCGCTGCTGAAGTCTCCCTTGTGATAATCAAGAATGCCCTTGATTAACTCACCGCTTCTCGATCCAAACACAAACCCTTCATTATTTATTCTTTAATTATCTGAACGACAAAAGATCTTTTGCCGCTGAGAAACCAGATTCAGTGACGCAAACCTCAGAGCTGTTTGTAACATCTGCTCTGACAAGACGGCAACAATGCTTCTCATTCGGAGTCAAATTTGTCAGAACTGTGAATAAAGAGGTGCATGAGTTATGAACTCGGAAGATTATGAGGAAAATACAAGTAGAAATAAAATCAGTGAGAAGAAAAAATGCCTGGCGCTCTGCCTCTCTGTGACAGTGCGAACCAGTGATGGATGCTGTAAACACAGTTCAAGCAGTTTCAAGGTTCGGCCTCTTGTTAATTCAGCGTAGATCGATAGTTGGTGAAAAAGAGTCTTTTTTCTGCGTTTAATGACATGTTCAGATGACCTTCAACAACATCAGGGTCTGACTCATGTGATGACAAGGTTTAACAGGACAGGTAATAATGTGCTGACCGCTGTCGTGCTACCTGACCCTCGGCCAGCACGCACTCTGTGCCTGAAAGCCCCTGGTGACGCTCACAGAGTTCATTTCCATAACAGATCATAGAAAACAACAAGCTAGGTGGCAACATTTCCTCACTGACAAATCCACAGGGGCCTTATTTTATCTTATTTATTGTGCATAGCATGTCTATAAGCCCTCAGTCATGCAGACCTAGAATCAGCCAGCAACCCTGAAAATGGATGTTGGTGAATGGTTGCTGGCTGTCACCGGGTCAAAGTGCTCACAAAGAGGGCGCTGATGCAAAAGCCTCCTTCTGGCTGCTTTGTTAGCTAGCAGATTGCTGACTTGTATGCAAACACTTGTGCACGGAGGTTTTATTACCCGATGACTCGCTCCCTTTTAGTCTCCTCCTTCTGATTTATTGTCCTGACACATGGTTGAATCTCTGGAAACATTTGTGTGTGGTGTATGTAACAATAAAGTAACCTGAACATGACTGTGCAAGCAGTGTTTACTGCACTGAGCCTGGTACTTTCTCTTTGTGTCAGAGAGTGCAAAGTTTATTTCACTGTGATCAAAGTCACAAACACAGAATTAGTTAAAAATGTCACACTATGTTCACGACCAGAGATGGGCAGTACTGTAATCCGATTACTTTTTTAAAGTAACGAGTAAAGTAAGGGATTACTATTGCAAAAACGGTAATTAGATTACCGTTACTTTCCCATAGGAATGCTGCGTTACTGCGTTACTAAAACCGTGATTTTTTTTGCAAGAATGTCTCATGACAGTGACGTAAGCGAGTGCGACGTTCGTGACAACAGCTGTGTGCGGATCAACAATGGATAATATATGGAGTGTGGGAGAGAGTATGAGCGTGCAGTGTTTAAAGCGTGGAAGTACTGACCTTACTTTGAGTTTGATTCCATAAAAAGTGACAAAAACATTAGCGTCCGTTGTGCATGGGAATAAAACTTATTTTTACAGCGAAAAAACCCCCTAAATTTCCAAGCAAGCACCCGACGTAATGGGAAATTCACAGAGAAACTCGCGGATTCTTCCACTGACTGCTGCGGCACACCTGCACCAGGGTAAACCTCCGCCTACCCCACTCCTGCTTTACAGGTGAAAATAGAGCAACAGGACCGCTGAGTCTTTGATTTTATTTATTTTCTGCTGTGTTTTACTTGCATCTATTTGAAAGACTGAGTGTAAACACACACACAAAAAAAAATATTTTATTTTATTTTATGTGCTGGAATGTGCAGAAAATAGGTTTAAATGTTCAACAAATTTCTTCCAGTCAGAGAATGTTGCATATAATTAAATTTTTGCTTGATGCATAAAGTTAAAAGATGAAAACTAATAAAACAAGTTTTAAAAAGAGACTTTTCTATTTGATTACATTTTATATGATGGATTATGCAGAAAAAGTAGAATTGGGCTGAAAGCTCTATCGCTTTATTACCTATTTAGGTTGTAAATCGTGTTTTTAAAAAGTAACTAAGTAATTAATTACTTTTGAAAATAAGCAATCAGTAAAGTAACGGGATTACGTTTTTGGGGAAGTAATCAGTAATTAGTTACTGATTACTTTTTTCAAGTAACTTGACCAACACTGTTCACGACTTTAATCTAAAGATGTTCAGAGGTAGCCTGGTGCAAATAAACACAAAGCACAAATGCTATCATGCAGACACATAGGGTAAGGGTGAAGTTTAAGTTTAGTTGCTTCTATCACAAAAAAACTGAAAATATGCAATAACTCAGTCACAGATCAGGAACACTCAGGGCACATATGACTTTTATGTAGAGTTACAGTGAAGTAGGGCTGTAAACTTTACAGTTTGCAGTGAATTTTATCACAAGACAAGAACATCAGCATTAGAGGATCAGCTTCTGCGATATCTGCACGTGGAGATAAACTGGCTTGGTGAAGTTTGATGGACAACATATCGATAAAAGTTCTGGACCACACCTTTAAATCTTCAGGTGTTTTCAGCCCCACTGAAGTACGTGTACGAGATCACCTAGCTGTGCAGATGGCCCTTAGAAACATTTGTGACAGTATGCTTCATTGTTCTAAAGAGAGTGGTGCTGCAATAGGTTTTCTTATTTCCACGACTGCCCTATTATTGCAAAGTGCAAGTGTTTAGCAACCATAGCAACTCAGCCACAAACTGGGAGACCACATGGAGTTACAGTAGGGTTGCCAACTGTCCCCTTTTAGTTGGGACATCACGCATGATGAACAAAATTGTTTCGTCCCTTATTCTACCTTAAATATTGACCGTTACCTGCAGTGTCACGTGCAGTGCATATTTACACTATGCCCAGCTGGTTGTGCATTGTGCTTCTGGCATGCCAGAGTCTCCCTTATCCCTAACCCTTTCGCTGAGTGCTGAGAAGAGCAGCTGAGCTCCAAACCTCCAGCGGGATGGAAACCGTACACCAGGAGCTTCACGGATGATCAGCCCCTGTAGGTGTGACGTGTAGGCGACCCAGCACACTGGACCATGTAGTGTATGCTTTAGATAACTAAAAATTCACTGTTGTACAAATTTACTAAATTCTGTTTCCCGTCGTCTATTTTTAACTACTTCAACTACTGTGAGCTTCATGTGTGCATGAAAGTTGATATGAAATTAAATTGGAATTGAATTTATGATGGAAGATAAACTGAAGGAAAGTCAAATCCACACCTCCAACCTCCACACAAGTTCAGGTTTATTAAGTGAATTAAGTCTCATTTTTACTGCGTTCACAAGAGGCCGACGTGCGTGGTGTGCCTCTGTTCCTCTGCAACTTCACGACCAGCGTGCAAAGGAGGAAATGATGGTGCTGAAGGGGCTAATCGGGCTAAACGGGTTCAGATGGAGCGGTAGATTTAACTCCAAAACATAATCCACTGGAAGAGATTGCTAGAGTTATTCTAAAAACATACTTACACCGTATTTCTATAACACCAGACGGCTATCTCTGGAGATCCACCATGAGCGGCTCTTACCCTGGGAGGGGTGACGGGCAGTAGTAATAGACAGCTAAGCATTTCTGTTGGTTTTCTCATTATTAGACCAGAGCACAACACTGTTTGTGCCGTTATTGAAAATCAAAACATCACATTTGTTCTTTCTATTGATGTTTAACAAGTGGTGGTATCACCAACTGGATAGCCTCGAGTTATGAAGCTTTGAGTTTAGCGTTTTCATCATTGTCCGTGTCGTGGGTTGAAAAACACCCCCTGAAGCACACCCTGCATAAAGTGTCTGACATTAATAATGACCATAATTTAAAAAATGAACATCATGCTTAATTCAATATGACCCGAAACTGTGGACTAAGCCCAAAAGCTCTATTAAAAAGTGTTTACTTTGGACGTAATGGACGACCTTTCCCTCCATAGACTTCTATAAAGCGAGCAGTGTTTATATAACCAGAGGTGACGCCCCCTGCTGGCTCCTCTTTGGGTTCACCTTTCAGAACACCTCCATCCATCTTTAACACAATCCACGTTTAAAACAAATAACCGACAGGTAAAGGTGCGAAAGCGCTAAAGGTGGGCACTGACATTTAAATTCACGGGATGAAGAAAGGAGAAAAAAAAACCTTGTTCCACAGAGCAAAGTCCTCGCCAGCGTGCATTTCCCATCTCCCCCTCCTCTCTCCTCCTGCGGTCCGCAAACAAGAAGTGTGTGTTTCCCTTTAAGGAGCCCCCACCGTTTGCTTAACAGAGGGAGGAAGAGCAGGCCTGCGGAACAGCGGCTGAGGAGGGGAAAAAAATCCAACGGAGGACGGTTTCAAGTCCCCCCCAGTAGAAACTGTGCCTGATTTGTGGCCAATGTTGGAGATGTAAAAAAAAAAAAAAAAAGAGAGAGAGAGAGAGAGAGAGAGGGAGGGAGAGGAGAGAGAAGGAGGAGGAGGAGGGGGAGGAGAAGGGGGGAGTAAAAACACTAAAGGGGTAGCTATGGAGATGGAGCGTTTTGCTGGCTGCTTTCTTTGACAGGTGTTGAGTGGGGCAAAAGTCTTAAAACAGAAGCAGCATGTACGCCAAAGGTAAAGGAGCCGTCGTCCCTTCCGACAGCCAGGCGCGAGAAAAGTAAGTGACCGAGCCGCCGTGTGTGTGTGTGTGTGAGCGCGCGGAGGAGCGAGCGGCACAACTTTGTAAAGTAGCGAGGGTAATTTCACAGGAGCCGCTTTACTCTTTCCTCCCTCCTCCCCGTGACCCCCTCGGAGGTGCGCGATAAACTTTTTCCTCTGCTCGTGGCTCCAGTTTGCGTGTTTGTGTCTGAAACACGGCTGCCGTGCGCACACTTCTGTCACTCGTGGGGAGCGACACTGTTGCCGTTTCCTTTCCGTCCTGATACTTTGTTGCGGCTCTCGGCATCAGAACTTCCACGCGCGTGGAGAGGAGCCTGCTCCTGCTCCTCTGGAGGGGGCAGGAGCAAGGGGCGGGATGGGCTGCCTGCTCTGCGGGGTCCCGAGGCGTGAAGCCGGGTCCACGCAGGGAAAGTTCAGTGAGCGGGGCCAAAGTTTTGCAGTCACGGGAAGCAGAGCCTGAATGTTGAACTGCTGCTTCTTGCAGGACGCCGAGGAACGTTAGGCTGAAGTCTGCGCTGTTATTGTGTGAACACATAATATTGGACAAATGATTAGAATTTCGTTTATTGCCTATTTCTGCTGTGCCTTATTATTTGTCCACATCGTCCTCCTTGCCTGTGCATCCTTCCAGGATTTGAGCTCACTACACAAAGCCAGTGTAACTTTTAAATGCCCCTGTCTCTCGTGGATGGGAGGCTGCCGCCCTCTCTCCTTTATGTCCCTGCTAAGCTGGAGCATGTCTTTCAAAGAGTTGGACCCTCTTTGCATCACAGCACTTTAGATCAGAGCCGTGTTTTATCATCATTAGCTATTTTTAAGCACTAAACAGTCTGAGGTTAGAGGAGTGTAGGGATCCCTGCTGGGATGCAATTGTAATCTAAAAACACTGTCAGGTCCTGGGAGGCTGTGCTGTTCCGCTGCACCTCATGCATCTGTAATAGAAGCCAAATTTCTTTAGAGACTCTCTTGTATTTTTTGATGCATTGCCGTGTCATATTCAATTGATTAAGCCTCCTAGAGATGTGGCTCGCTTATGTGCTTAGTGGAAGCTTCCTCGAATACGACTTTGTGCATGCCTTGTGCCACAAGCCTTTGATTTCACTCTGAATTCCCATCAGTTTATTGGAAAATTGAACAGTTCTGTGTGTGTGTGTGTGTGTGTGTGCTGAGGAGTGAATCCTAAATGAAAACAGTCCCATGTGGTTTTCATGAACAGCAGGCAGGGTGACCTTTGAACCAGCATATGATGCTTTAATATTGCACATGAACCGCCAGCAGACGCCGAGGCTGCGTTTACACCTGTTTGTGTGGCTCAGCTTCATTAGTTTATTTACAATACGCTGAAAGCCATCTATCATTTGAGTTCTGTGTTCCAGTTGCTTGTTCGGGGACTGTGGATTATGCTCCGTGTGTTATTGGGAGTGAAATCAGTGCAGAGGCAGCATGTATTTCAAATGATAGTGTAGGAGGAGATTAATAATTGAACTCATAAGAAATACAAGTCTTTGGAGAGCTGGAAATGATGAATGCTGCTGCGTTAAGGCTGCTTGTGAATAACAGCGTTTCTGAGTTTGTTTTTCTGCATTTATTCCCACCTTTTCTTTACGTCTCTGTGTATATTCGCGTCCTTTCGGCATGTCACAGGCTTACAGGTGTTGTCCACACATCACAGATGACGCCTGCCCTCTCCGCTCACCTGTCTTGTCACCCTAACCTGCCCTGCAGGGCCAACACATGTTTCCTTGTAAGTGTAGAGCTCGCAACAGCTGCCTCAATGCATCACTGAATTGCCTCATATTCATATTTACATATTCATACGACTCTTTACATATTCAGATATTAAACAGAGGGCATCCCGGATGGGCTCGTATCTTATTAAAGCAGGCATGCAGTGTGGCGTCACAGCTCCAGCTCTTGCGTAGAAGATTATGGTGTGATGTGCTCAGTTAGGTAATCTATAAAGGAATAATATGACTTTACGCTCTTGGTTTTGTACAACAGCTCTAATCATAATAAAGTGTGAATGTTTCCCCACTTTTATTTTTGTGTCCTTTTGATTTTAAAGGAGCTGCACAGCTCTTAGATTTGACACACAAATTTGCAGAGGAACATCAGATCACATATTTAAGGCCAGAGAAAAATGTAATTAGTTCAAAGCATGTTTTCCTTGTGTAGCTGAAAGGAATTGGACGATTCATGACTGTGGGCAGGCCACGCGAGTTACACCAGGGGAAGAAGTTATAGAGGGACTATTTACTGATAAGTTTATATTGTGTTTTATTAAACTGCTTCCTTGTCTTGTGCCTAAAACGTTTCACGCATGTGCACGTGCATAATTTAAAATCGACAGCATGTTTTCTTCCTGTGGGGTGTCAGAAATGTGGTGATGGCCAGCTGCTGGAGCTTTTCAGGGATTAACCTCACACTGGAAATAATGGAACCAAAACAACCACAAATTTTTTACACCGCTCTGTTTACGGAGCCTAAAAAGGGCCTGTAACTGGGAGCACGCTTCAATACCGAGGTGGCAGCCTAACTTAGAAAGCAGTGCTTCATTTACCGAAGGACTTGTGAGGTTTTGTTCTTGATGAAGTGTTTAATAAAGCTGCTCTGTATTTACAGTACTGAACGCTGCAGGTATGTACAGTAGCTCTCAGGGTCACTACACAAAATGTTCCAGCATGCACTCTCAGTTTTGCTGTTAATTGTGTTGTGACATATGTACAGTGTGCTTTTTTATTTCCGTCACAGCCTTGAAGCCAAGGCTCGAATCCAGCCCGTTTGCTCAGAAATGCAACATGAAACAGTCACACGAGCGTTTCTCACTTTTGTGGATTCCGCTGCACGACCAAGGCCTCACCATACAGCTGTCTTGAGATCACAGGTAGCAGGAAATGAGGGGGGGGAGAGTGTTTTCTTTGCAGATCCTTGAGAAACGTTGTTGTGATGAGGCGTCTTGTAAAGCGAAAACAAGCTACTAATACTAATAAAGGTGGAGGAGGAACCGGTGCCCTCACAGCCAGAGAAATTAATTACTCTCTGCACATTTCAGTGTTTTATTTAATTTAATTTGGACGGGAGTGACACAAGCTTCCGTATTAATGTCTCCTATGTAACTGGAACCTCTTTGAATTGTGCGCTGATGGAGCCAGCACATTAATTAAAGGCGCCATTCACAAAAATGTTTCACAGATCGACGCCACACCTTATTTTTATTGATTTTCTTCTTTTGTAAACTCGTGTTTGGTTTCTAAAAGAACTTGCTCCTCGCGTTTGTTTTCTAATCCTCGGTTTGTCCGTGTGGCTTCGAGTGCTGTTGGATTTATGCGGGGAAAGAGCTTCAAGAGTAAAGTTAATCAGTTTGTTTTGAACATGGGTTTCTTTACATCCTCTGCTCCTCCCCCGACTCCTCCCATGTATTTACATGCACTTTAATGGGGATCTTCAGGTCTGAATGCATGGTTTTGATTCTACACAGATGGCTCTGCCATCTGCATTTTAGCCTTTTGAAGGAAGCATAAAGAGCTGCGCGCTAACACAAGCAGAAACACTGCTCTAAAAGTAAAGAAGCCCTCGATTTACCCTCAGCACCCTTTGGCTGACTGTGCTTTCATTCAGATATGTCAACAGTCAATTAATGCCGCCTTTCGTCAGCTGCTTCTGGTGCATCCGCACAAATTTGCTAGTTTTCTCACTTGAAATAAAGAAGAGAGTATAAATATTGAAGCTACGTGCCTGAAGTTGTTAATCAGTTTGGCAACAGAGCACACAGATGAGACGTGCGCGCCTTTTATTAGCACACGGGAAAAAGCCTCGATCGAGCAAACGAGGCTCTGTGTGTTCCTAAACATACGTCGGTTACAAAACAAAAGCTCCTTTTTGAAGTTGCATCATGTTATCGTCCTCATTACCTGCTGAGGATGGTAGTCAATCGCTCTCGTCTGCCTCTTTCACCTAAAAACGGCTTTTGTGGGTTAAAAATCCAGTTTTGCTGTTAAACTCGGAGAAAAGTTCCACGTGATTCTGTCAGCAGGTAACATCACAGAGCCGAGAGGGAGAGCGGAGGCTTCATGTGTGCTTGTGTTTGTCTAACAATGTGTGGATTAACCCATGGCTAAAGCCACTGCTGTTTACATGCTCGGTGACGCTGATTTGTTTTGACAAAGGAAATGCCATAACTTAGCTCAAAAAATATACACAGCCGCTGCGCAGCGGGAATAAGCTTTAGTGAAACAGCTTCACTCTATCACGGATGTCTCAAACGGGCATCCACCCTCTCATTCACCTTTAAGTGATACATCACTGCATCCACACCGGGCATATCCGTACTGTGTTTATATGCTGGGTGTAAATGTTTCATATTTAGGAAAGAAGATATCGTGCTTTTTCCCGTCGCGCTTTAAAATCAGTATTTATTGTTTCTAAAAGGCATGTATGTGAAAGCAGATGCAGTTAGAGGCCCTGCCTCATCCTCCATCGCTTCCTTCCTCGGCCTGCCGCCGCTCTCGCTGCTGAATTATTGAAACAAAGACATGAGAGTTAATTTGCTAACTGTCTGTGTTTTAGCTCGCTAAACTCAGCCGAGATGCCCTTGTCTCCTGAGGCGAGCTGGGACAGCCTGGGGCTAAATGTCAGGTGTGTGTTTCCCGGGGACGTGACAGTGGGAGAGATCTCCTTGATGTGTGGACATGGAGCGAAGTCTTAGTTTGCTTGCGTGACGTTGGTGACGAGAAAGGAGGGAAGATCAGAAGCGATGTTGTAGAGGGTTTTCATTCTTCTCCTTTGGAGCTGCTTATGGTTTAAAAATTGTTATGAATCATTTTGCGTCTTAAGATAAAGAAGATGAGGACGAGACAGATGCTCTGCCAGTTGGCTTTGTGGCTCTTTTAATACAGCCTGACACACTTTACGTGACGGGCCTTGATATTTAGTCGGCAGTCAAAGCACAGGTCAGATGTTCTTCCTCCCACTCAGACTGATCTCCCATGTGTCATCGACTAATTTGCATCAGCAATTTGTTTTTTCTGTTAAATTTCCTTTGTGAACCTCTTCAGAGGGCGCATAAGCTGCGGAGAGGGCTGTTTGTGCTCGTGCTTTGTCTTGTAAGCATCTCACCTTTTATTCCTGACTGACACGTGTAACCGGAGCAGGGGTCACGGGGAAGCGTTCTCAGAGCTGTCCGTAGAGCAAAGAGCCGAGGCCCTGACCTTCAGTTTCCCTCTGCCACAGCTAACCCCCTCACGCCTACTTTATCTACCTGTTCTTCCTCAAGCTCTGCTCCACCGGCTTGCAAAAATGTCTCCTCCTCAGCCGGGTTACACTTACTGGTTCTGACAGGGTAACAAAAGGTGTCCCCTGAAGCCTGGATTGAATGAGTGTTTTTAAATAATGCATTGCAGCCAGGGCAGGTGCCCATCGCTGGGGCACGGAGCCCCTCAGATCACACCAGACTCTGCCATGAAAATTTCATCGGCGCAGTGCTCATGGGAATCTGTTCGATCCTGTACAGCGTAGGTGCAGCATATAGGACCTGGCGCCTGCTGCTGGGTGTTCGCACTGCAAAGGCAGGGTTGATTTTGAACGTTACAACATGTGGCAGTCCCGTTTTCTTGTTTTGAGGAAGACCTATTTTTGTTTTCTTGCTCTGCTGCTGACGTAAAATGGAGCAGCTTCTTAGTAGGTTGTGAAAGGGTCTGTTTTGACCTATGATCTTTTGCTGTGTCCCAACTCTAAACAAACAGTGAGCGAAAATAAAACTAAAGAGCAATGAAGGCACAATTTCAAGTTTAAAAACAGAAAATACAAACATGCCAGAACATCGTTAGGATACAGGAGTCGAACCCTTTTCTTCTGTATGAAAGTCCTGTTGTTTATGCACTTTTAAACTTTTAAGTGGGAGCAGTATTAGCTGTCCCACAGAAACATCACTGAGAATGCAGTTTAATGTCGCGTGAACGTCATTTTTAGGAGACAGGGTCGCTTGTGGAACCTTGCTAAACTGCAAGTACAGTTTCATTGCGATTCATTATTTAGCATACCTTCTCTCACCCCAACCAGTCACGGTAGATGGCCCCCCCCTCCCTGAGCCTGGTTCTGCCGGAGGTTTCTTCCTGTTAAAAGGGAGTTTTTCCTTCCCACTGTCGCCAAAGTGCTTGGTCATAGGGGATCATATAATTGTTGGGTTTTTCTCTGTATGTATTATTGTAGGGTCTACCTTACAATATAAAGCACCTTGAGGCGACTGCTGTTGTGATTTGGCGCTGTATAAATCAAATTAAATTGAATTGAATTCAAATGGCATCCTCTAAATGTGCAGCTGCCAAAATGCAGATGTGAGAAAAAGGACGGGCGACCTGAGTTGGCTTTGGTTGGCTGCTTCCACGCAAGTCCTTTCCCACACGACTGAGACTTTGACTGGAGGAGCGCGTCGGCCTCTGCTGGTTTAAATGCTCAAATAATTAACAACATAACTCTTTCGAGCTTTACATACGTTATTGACGCCCGTGCCAAAGGAGTCATTTTGGTGTTTGACGCTCCAACTAAAGTGATCAGTGTTTCTGTAGCAGCTCGTTTTCACATTATTGCATATTTTCATGATTAGCTCCACGTGCCAAAGCTGCAGTCGTTGCTCTTGGCTAAAAACAAGAAGCTTACAAAGCTTTCTGTGTTTAAAAAATTGATTGCTGTGATTATTACCGTGCAATAAACTGAACCGGAAGGTTGTATATGAAGAGAGGACGAGCAGGCTCTGATTCCTGAGGAAGCTGAGATCCTTCAGTGTGGGCAGCAAAATGATGGAGGTTTGCAGCAAGGCCTGTTGTGCTCTGTGATTGTCTGCAAACTGGACACTGTTGAAGCTGTGGTGGAGAGGAGGCCACTGAACAAACTGTGATCCATCACAGATAACCCCGCCACCCTCCGAAACACAACAGGCAGGGGAGCTCCTTCTCCAACACACTGATTCAGCTCCACTGCCCAAACATGCTTTACCCTTTATATTACAATACATCCATGTGATAGAGAGGGAGCGTCCAGATATTATTATTATTGGATGAAAATAGTATTTCTCTTTCTCTTTAGAAGTTTACATTTTTTGCTAAAAAGCACAAAAATTTCACATGAAACTAAAATAAGTACCAAAGTAGTGCCGTTTCCTTCGTATCCTGTTCTAATGAAACACAGCTTAAGGTAAAGTCATAATCTGGGTCATGTTAGAGCCAACAATCCTCTGAAATGTTAAAAAATAAAAATGATTTTGCTGCACATTTTCGCAGATGACTCTTAGTTACAGGCAATGGGCATTTTCCTGAACACCGAGCTGATCACTTGCACTTCAGCAGAACAGTCGCTGCATCTGAGATCAATATTAAACATTAACAACAAACAATTTGCTCCTACATGTGACTCTGCACAGAAACCCTGCCCAGCCGTCTTTCATCGTGTCCCCTTTACAAACAAACACACACCGTGTTTTCGTATCTTTGTGGGGACATCTAATTGACATAATGCTAATTCACATAGCCGCTTACCCTGACCCTGACTATCAAAAATGAATGCCTAACCCTAAACCTAACCATAACCTAATTGTAACCCTGACGCTAAAACCACATTTGAGTCTCAAAAATGCCTTCAAACTCATGGGGACTGGGATTTTGGTCCCCATAAGGGCTGTTGGTCCCCACAAAGATATGTAAACACGGCCACACACACACACACGACATATATGTTTTCCTTAAACTGTGTGTTTACATTAGGCGCTGATATGGGCATAAAGAGGATGGTTTCAGATGTTAGAAATACCGCAGGTGATGGGATCGTGTGTCTGGCTGAAACTAGTCTGGACCAGCTGCAACACTTTAGCAGATAGTTCTCAAGACGCTGCAGTGACATCTTTAAAGACATAAAGAGTCAGATTGTTCAACTCTGTTCTGGCTCATTATTGATTCATTCAGTATCACCCAGCAACAACCCAAACATCATAACTCTCTGTCTGGTCTGGGCTTGATGCATGTGATCAGCATAAAATCTATCGCCCCCACCGTACACAAAAGCGCAGCACCTCCCCGCACAGTGCTGTAGAAGCGGGGAGAGCTGAATATAGATGACTGCATGGTGTGGCGTCTGTCCGCGCTTCTCCATCGTAGTAAAAATATTTAGTAGTGCAGTTTGCTTTTGTCCTGAAATGGTGAACCCGAGGGAAGCATGTGCGTCCATGCAGATTTATGCAGATGAATTTGTTGTCTAACCGGGAGTGGGTGCCAGTATTTGAGTTCTTTGTGATAATAATGTTGGTAAATACTGTTTACCTGAGTTTTGCAAGTCTGGCCAAGTGGCAGTAGGATGAGTATTAATAAGGGAAGAGAAAGAAAGTAATTGGCTGGTCTCTAAAAACTGATGCTATTTATGATATAAAGTACATTTATGTTTGTAATAAATCCTTTGCAGCCACTGAGAAATATGTTTGTTTCCTTCTCTGCTGTAACTAGTTGAGAAGATCAATACCACTTTCAAATCTGTGCATCGAAGCGGGGCTAAGACGCTTTTCTTTACTTTCTGTCAGTTTAATTCTGTTACCACAGCACATTCTCATATTAATCACAGACAGAGTTTCATTTAAGGTTGTGCAAGTGATCCCTGTGAGCTAAAAGCTCAGGTTACCGTGAGCTTTTTTTACTCTCGCGTCTCTGTGATGTCAGTGAAAGTGGATATCTTTAATGTGGTCATCTCAGGCATACAGCTGTGGCTGTTTGCACAGCAGCACCACGGGAAGCCAATCAGGAGTCAGCTTAAAGGGTGAGCAGGAAAACTGGCTTGTTTCACACGAAGGATAAACCGAGCGGCTGCGTCGACGCTCCGTATCAGATAAATATTTTTTTGAACTATAAATCGTGATAATTCACTTGACTGAAATCTAAGAGCTGGAAATGTTCATAATGGGTTTAAAGTTACTACGAATAACTATCCTGTAAAAAGACAGGAAGTAGGCGCAGGTAGATCACCTGGCTCTGTCCACAGAATGCAACATTTGCCTGTCAGTACCTCTAAAACTCAAATAAAAATCACATGGTTTTAATCTAATGTTCCACAAGCTGACGTAAAAAGAGGACATGGTGGTTTGTAGTAGGATAATGTGTCGTACAGACTCAGGACACAAGCTGTGAGAGTGCGAGGATGGCCGAGGAAAGGAGACCTGTGCTGGTACCGATTTTCAAGAGCAGATCTGTAGTAACTACAGTGGAATAAAGCTGAGGAGCCATACCATGAAGATACGGGAATGGGTTGTGGTCTGTAATGAGAGTAGGGAACAGGTGGAGAAGAGCCTGGAGAGGTGGAGGTATGCTCTGGAGAGAAGAGGAATAAAAAGTAGCAGAAACAAGGCAGAGTGCATGTGTGCAGCAGGGAGGATGCTAGCAGAGGTAGTGAACCTGGGGCTAACTATCCAAAGCACAAGGGAGGTGAAGAGGAGAGTGCGGGTAGGGTGGAGCAGGTGGAGACGAGTATCAGGGGTGATTTGTGACAGAAGGACAGCAGCAAGACCGAAATCGAAGGTTTCCAGGATGGTGGCCAGACACGGCAAAGTCAGAGAGGCGAGGCGGAGGCGCTTTGGACGTGTGTGGAGGAGAAAAGGTGGATGCTGAGGGTGGATGTAGTGAAGGAGGACAGGCAGAGCATTAGTGTGACAGAGGAGGATGCTGGGATGGGAGGAGGTGGAGGCAGATGATCCGCTGTGGTGACCCCTAAAGGGAGCAGCCAAGAGAGGAAGGAGAAGAAGAATGTGTCGTACAGTTTCTTGGCGGGAAGCGATGACTTTATGAAGTCCCACCATCTTGTTGCTAGGCAACCGGACTTTTACTGGTTCTCGGATCGACACATCACACGAGCCGAATTCATTTTCTACAGCAAAAGTTAAAAAATGTGTGTTTTTATTGGTGACTGGTGGGAAACTGTGCCGTCAAAATGTGCACGACTTGTTTAAAGTCATGAACCAGCATTAAAAAAAAAAAAAGATTAATAGTAGAATCGAACGTTATTCTTTTTTTCCTGTGCATGAATAAATAGTTTAACTCAGTAGTTTGATCCTTTGTGATCAGGCCTCATAGATAGCAGGCTCTGGGTTGGGAGCAGCCGGCTGACTGGGGTCTTTATCCCTGTGCTGATGCTCTGGTTGCCTCCATCAGTACAAAGACATGCAGACTGTGTTAATTGGTAAATGTCACATGCAGGTGTGAGTGTGAGCTTGAACAGCTTGTCTGTCTTTTCGTACACGATTGACTGGCAGGTGTAGCCCACCTCTTTACCCGGTGATTGGCTCCTGCTCACTGAAACCCTCTAAAGGACATGCGAGTAAAGCTTCGGTGATGAATACAGGCTGAGCTGCAAAGTGTAAATATGAGGACATAAAGTCTATTGTTTAGTGTGAGAAGAATACACTATATTTTTGATATCAGCAGAAGTGTAATATTAAAGGCTTGTTTGCAGAGCCTCCTCAGCCATTTCCAGCAGCTGTGTTTCTGCTCTTTTAGCTGGATGATCCTAAAAGATTTTCTTTTAATGGACCGAGCTTAGACAGCAATATTTGATTTAAGATTTGTCTCACAGGTGATTGAAAACCTGCTAATAATTATCAGCTGTGCTTCCGTCTTAAACTAATTGCTGTTTATATTAATGAATCATTTTTGTCTCTTAAAGAGTGATTTGTGTTATCATTTCTAACACGTAGAATCCACAAGGGTGTGTTCGCGTCTGGGAGTCCTGTCTGAGGATTTTCTTCATCCACGTTTTTCTCTGTGCCTCAGCAGCAGTCATCCTGAAACCCGCGCATCACACATTCATCACCCGTCGTTGTGTATATTATATCTGTACTGTAAAATCACGTTTATCCGAGCGCCATCTCAGATGACGCGGCGATGATTTTCCGCCAGTTGTGCACAAACGTTTGACTTTTCCTTCACTTTTGAAATCCTCCTGAATGAACGCTCACTGTGATCCTCAGCGCTCACTCCTCCTCTCGTCTCTGCTCTTGTTTTTCAGGTTAGCTTTATATGTGTACGAGTATTTGCTGCATGTTGGTGCGCAGAAATCAGCACAGACCTTCCTGTCAGAGGTAAGAAGCTCTTTTAGTTTGACTTCCTGTTCAGCGAGGATGAGTGTGATTCCCCCTCTATTGTATGACTAGGAATGGAACTCACATTATGAGCTGTTATGTGTTCGAGCAGGCAGCTGAGGTCCCGACTTTAAAAGTGTAAAAACATGAACATGTTACTGAGCCTAGTCCTGTGTGTGTGTGTGTGTGTGTGTGTGTCTGTTTTATAGTTGTATAGCAGTATAGTATAGTATAGCAGTACTTTGTAGTGTTTGTTAATGTGGGACAATGTAAACATGCTGTCAGTTGGGCTTCTTAATGTGATTAGCATCCCTTCATTATTAGTTTCAGTTTAATCAGCTGTTAAATTGGAGCAGTTTGACATGCTGTAAGCTGGTGCTGTTGCTCCTGTCCTGTTCTGACATTTAACAAGTTAAACCGATTGTACCTTTAGTATTGGAAACAATTGCAAACTTAACCATTTGTTTCAGGTTTGCTAGACTTATTAGCCTTATATTATGCCCTTGAACTGTCGAGGAGGTAGGGTCTCTAATGTGTTGCATTCTCTTCCTTAATGTACATCCTTCCTGCTAATGGTCCCATGTCCAGGCCTCCTTCAGGAGAACACCTCTGCTGCTCATTGGCTTTATTCATCTCCGCTTAATACAGTCCACAACGCAGACAGGGCTTTAATGGCAAACAAAGGCGGGCCTGTATCATCCAACTTTAATACCGACGTGATTTATGTGTCGTTTAATCAGATGAAGTCAGGGTGGAGTCGTGTAGAGATGCTGGTGCACATGTGTGCTGCATATCTGTGATACTGACCCTCAGAGCAGGCTTCCTGCACATTAGTCCCAGCCCAAAAGAGAAATTCAATGAAGACATCCACTAACAGAGGTTTATGGTCTAGGAGGCTTAAGCATCCGGAATCAGCCGATTTCCAGCTGACTGGTGACAGCCAACCGAATGCGAGCTGGTCTGTTTTACGAATGAGCAGCAAGCGCAGAGCGGTGCAGGAGAAAAGCCACGTGCACACTCGCAGCCCTGCTAACATGTTGTTGTACGCACTAGAAAAGGATTTAAGCACCTGACCAAATCAGATAATTATTTGTACCTGTTTCTAGTTTCTTTTGTTATAAAAGTGTTATAGAGTTATAAATGTTGTTTTTATTTTGTTTGTATATGCTGTCAACTGTAGTTCTTAGAAAATCAAATATGACCGACTGCAGGTATCAGTCGGTCACATTTAGAGAAAAAAGTTTTCATATCGAAGCTTATAGAGGATTATTTTTCACTGATTTCATAAAATCATTTAGATATATAGTCACTAGATATAAACACATGGATGTTAGAGGAACAACTTAGCCCTGCAAAGCCCGAACCGTCAAATAATTACCAGAAAATTCAGTTATTTTTAAATTGAGTGTTTGCTGAATCTTTGACAAATTTGTAAAAATTGATTAAGTTGCATCGTATTTGCCACAACAAGCATTTTTGTGCAATTTATTTATGTTTTATTGGGGAAAGAAAATCACACTGATGATGTAGAGGTCTCAAAAACTCACAAAAGCCCACTTGGAAACCACCAGTTGCTAGGGAAAAATGTGTATTTCCAACTGGTTGGCGACTTGTTGTTGAAAGTGATCGCAGAGAGATGCACGATGCTGCACGATGCTGCACGATGCTGCACTGAAAACCTCTTGTGCCATTGCTTTGTTTGCTAATATTAGCTTTGTTTAGGTACTTTACGCTAAACATAGCATGTTTAGCGTATTTATAACACTGAACAGTGAATACAAAAATAAACAAACAGCAAAATCAGTTTTCAAAATAGCAAACATCAGTTTTTTGGAGGACAAATGTCTGACTTGGCCAGGGTGAAAAAATAAGCTGTAAAAGAACCGTCACATTCAATATAAAATATCAAAATCCCTCATTTAAATCAATAAAAAAGTTTTATCACTCCCAGCTCTGCTGAAAATGATGAGCTTTTCAATGAAAAAACACACGCGTACCCGCCTCACATCGCCTTTCCTGAAACACGGATGCATCGGTCAGATATAATCTGTCTTTTTTGCCTATGCTTCCACCAGCGTGCAGGCAGGCAGGCAGGCAGCAGGGTGGACGGGGCTGCTGGAGGTCGGCCCAGCTGCCAACAACCAGGAGTCTGAAATATGAAGTAGAGATGGTGGAGCGGCACAGAGAGATTAAGTAGCTGAGCTGCAGCGAGCCTCGCTGATTTCAGAGCCCTTGTGGGTGAATCCTCTCCCAGAGATCGAGTGTTATTGGTGAGCCGCTGGAAAGGGGTGAAGTTCTGGGTCGCGTGCAACCCGAGGCACACAAACACGGATCCGCACACACGTTTAAACGGCCTCAAACAGGAATTAAAACATCTACCCAGACAGGGATTAAAACGGCAGACACGCAGAAGAGTCCACATATCCACGAGGCACGCACGCTAAGACTGCCAAGTCAGTTTGATGCCAGTTGTCTTAAATGTAGCGCCTGCATCGGTGTACTGCTTAAAGATTTTGAGTATTTCAAGCCCGTCTTCAGGTTTATTTAGTCTCTATATATGCTGAGAGTCGGTCACATGACCTGCGTAACATCAGTCTGTTAGAGTGATGACATCCTGTCATTTAGTCAGGCGTTTCCATCCAGCTTCCTTTACCCACAGATGTGCCGTGGCTCTCTCCGTCACGTGCACAATGTTTGCATCATCATTATCAACATAAGTCTAGTGAAGCATAGCCACACTTTTAAATGCTAAAATCTTTCAGTGCGTGTATGTATGTGTGTGTTGCACAGTGTGGTATCTATAAAAGAGGTGTTCGCACCCCTCACACACGCACTCTGAGAGATCATGAATAGTGACAATTCACCATAGCTCATTCTTAATCTTACTGTAGGAACAGGGCTGTGAGAGTGGTTTATCATGTATGTGTTTGTGCTCTTTAGGAAATATTCAAGAACAGTTTAATGAGCTGAAGAACTCTGACTAATGAGAGAGAAGAGCAGTTGTAACTTCTGGTGTTTGTGAAGCTGTGGATTTTACAGAAATCAGAAATTTTACAAAGTTTCAAAAGTAAAGCGCAAACATCCTGGATGATAATTCCAGTCTTTTAATTCCATTAAACTTGACGCTGGTGGTGAGGTCCAGTTCAGTGACTCAAATTAGCAAAGCCGAGGCCTTGCAGGCAGCCACAGCTGCTGCTGTCTACCTTCCTAACTTTGAGCCTTAACAGTGTCTAAAGTGTCTGAGATGTTTAAAAACTAAAGTCACACCATGCAGGTGAAACTATTCACAGAGACAAACCTGTGAACCCTGATGCTGGGAAGCTGGCTACATTAATATAGGAGTCTGTGGAGACTCGCTCGCTTTTGGGGTCGGTTTTTGGCACTCCTTCTTTCAGCCTCTGAGGTTTCCACTTAAATCGGACACATAATGACAGTAACAGTAATAATGATGTATGTGAGCAAACGCAGCAGCTTGGCCTTCCACTTTCTCCTGCCTTAATAAAAATCTAGCCACCTTTAGCCTCCATTCTATTAGTAGACTAGCTCTAACGGCGAGTCTGTTCTTAGAGCTCAAACTATTATCAGTCAGGAGAGGGACACGTGACTTTCTCTCACTTGCCGTGAATTCTGTGGTCAATCTGCTCTCAGACAAACGTCATGCAGAATTTGTGTGAGCGAGCTGGCTCGGTGAAAGACTGTAAATAGCCAACACAATTGACATTTGCATTCTCTGCCGGGTAACGTTGAGAAAATTTCAGGGCTGTGGTGCATTGTGAAAAAGACTCGTGTCTGGCTTTTAAAAGTTCTCATTTTGCCTCGGTGGCATTGTGGGAAGTGCACTGGATTCCCTGAAAGCAAACGAAGCACAAACGAAGAAAATATCTGTGCCAATAATGAAATTTAACAAATGCCAGAAGTAAATTAAAAAAAAAAAAAAATCAAATATGTTATGACGAAAGGAAAAAAAAAAACAACGAGCTAATCTATTATGCTGTAGAGTGCGCTGTCAAAGATACACAGCATGCCTGTATTTGGTCCTGTGCTCTGCATTTGTAGCGCGTCTTTAATGCTTCTCGTATGTTGTGCAGTTTTATATTTTATTGTTCCTTCAGAGATAAAAATGTGTGATCTATTGGCCTCCGCATCTCCCAGCCTCATGCACAGAAAAACACACATGCATGTTTCAGTAGATAAGGGACTTCTATCGTCGCAGGTAGACTGAAGGCGCACGCACACCTGCTCATCTAATGAGAGCACTATCACCTGGACTCTCCTGCCTCAATTAGCCTCTGTTCCTCCTTCAGCGAGAAACACACACACACACACACACACACACACACACACACACACACACACACACACACACACACACACACACACACAAAACAGAGTCACTCAGGTTTATAGTATACACACAATACACTTCTGTCCCCAAGAGGACTTTGCCATTCTATGCTCTCCTGCACAGTGCAGCACTCAGCTCTTTAGCAGCATTAAATCAACAGGCCCACACCAACATACGGCACATCACATCATTATAGGTGGCACTGGGGAAATGTGGAGAATGGAAAACCTGAAGACTTTCATTTTTATTTATTTATTTATATATATATATATATATATATATGTAGCGCACAAGACAGAGCACATATAGGAAAGAAATGGAGATCTTCCAGCTGTCATGCTGTCCTCATTGACTGTGGTGAAGGATCTCTCGGGTTGTATATACGAGTCTGTGTGTGTAGAGTCGTGTTAGCAGGAGTGTGTGAAGCAGGCAGTTGGTCTGCTATCTGTCACCGGATCTTATCTCGGTGTCCAGATACAGACAGGAGCTCTGCTGGTTTGTGAGGGCAGCAGAGAGGACCGCCGCTTCAAGACAGTCGCAGTTTCTTATCCACAAACTCGGCACCGCGCTGCTCTGCAGAGCGCCGTGCTTCTGATCGGCCTACTTTCCTATGCGACTGTCGCTCTGTCAGTCTAAAGTTGGGAGGACAGCTGAGCAAAATGATTACATTATGCATTAAATATGCTGCAGTGTCCAATTTTTCATTTTTCTCCTCTGTCTCCTTCAACCCTCTTTCTCCGTCCTGCTTCTTTCTAACAGATCCGATGGGAGAAGAACATCACGCTTGGAGAACCTCCTGGATTTTTACACTCATGGTGGTGGTATGTATACACTGATCTGTACTTTTCTATTTTTCTTGGCTACATACGCTTTTGTTTTTTCCAGCAGTTCACATGTATACTGTAAAGGTACCCTTAATGGAATGAAAGGAAGTGCAGAGGTGGAGAAGGACGGTAATTGCAGGGAATGCTAAGTGCATCATCTCACACATGTTTAAATGCTGCACTCCTGGCATCCCTCTGACTGACAAGTGAGTTAACGTCCCCTGGTCTGTTATTTAAACTGCTTTTTTATACCTCTCATTGAAGTGTGTGCACTGCTCAATTAGAGTCAAACTCGGAGACAAATCCTCTGTCCTGTGACAGTGTTTATAGTAAGTCCAAACTGAGTAAAGAGCTAGCTGTAGGGAGATGCAGTGTGTATCTGTTATCCTCCAAAATGAGGGTAACAGCACATATTTTCAGACAGTCTGCCCGAGGAGATGTTGATAGTGTTGTAATGGGCTGTACACATGCGAAGGGTGAAAAATTGGATAAAAAATGAAATTAACAAAGACAGTTGGAAGTTGGAAAGACAGCTCAGTGGCTGTGAGTACCAGATGTTTGGTTTTCAAAATGTTCAGCGAGAACGTAGGCACCCTCTGTCCAATGGTAAATGGCCTGCATTTGTATAGCGCTTTTCTAGTCCCTAAGGACCCCAAAGCGCTTCACACTACATTCAGTCATCCACCCATTCACACACACATTCACACACTGGCGATGGCAAGCTACATTGTAGCCACAGCTGCCCTGGGGCACACTGACAGAGGCGAGGCTGCCGGACACTGGCGCCACCGGGCCCTCTGACCACCACCAGTCAGGGGTTTTAGAAACGTAGACATAATTTTTATAATTTTGCATCTGTGATCTTCCGCGGTAGATCCTAAATCAAATAATCACGATGTGCATGAAGTGCAGACGTTCAGCTTTAATCCAAGTAGTTTTAACCCTAACCCGTTTTTGTACAATGGCCTCCATTTTTCAGAGGCTCATACGTAATCAGACCGTAGACTGACGAGCAGTCTCATAGCCAGGTGAGTCCTGGTCCCTCTTCTTTTTTTTTTCATGACAAATTGAGCAGATAAGCGATCTGCTGCTGATTCCAAGTGTTAAGCTTGAATTTGATATCCGTTCTCTGGAACTTCCACTGTGAGGTCCAAAGAAGTGTTGATACACGTGAAGTAAGCTATCACTGAGCCAAAAACACACCTATAAGAGGGACAGCAAAAACTTCAGCAGTGGCCAAATCAAGACTTACTTTTTATTGGCCAGCTCAGCAGTACCAAAGGCCTGAAAGACCACAGAAGACAACCAAATGATGTTAGTGTTCTTTACTTGGTTAAAGACATGTGGAGAGAGCGTTCTTAGGAGGCAGGAGTACCACTGTCAACATCTGGGATCAATCAAAGTGCAAACCGCTGGTTACAGCCAAGATAAGACTTGACTTGGCCAGAAAACATCTAAGAGTGTGCCTACTTGTGGAAAAAGATTGTTTGGACAGATGAAACCCAGGTTAACTTTTACCAGCCTGATGGGAAGAGAAACATTTGGAAAAGGAAAGGAAGAGCTCATTACCTGTCAAACACAGTGGAGGCAGTCATGTCTTGGGCATGTATGGCTGCTAATGGAACCGCGTCACTAGTGGTTACTGATGACGTGACTGCTGATAGAGGTAGCAGGATGAATTTTGAAGTATAGTTCTGACTGACTTCCTATCTCACCTGCACCTCTGTTGGATATTGTACAGAAACGTTATGGCTGCAGTGAATTTGTCAAAAGAGCCTTGAAATGTGTTTATTCTTTTGGTGTTTTTAGGATGACTCAGGTATGACTATAAGATAAGGAGTGCGGTTTTTGTCACGGCATGCCACGACCTCGCCTGCTGCGTGGCAATATCAGCGGGTTGAACTAAAACAAACAACCCTCTTTTTTTAAAGAACCCTGGCATGCACTTGACCCTTCACCTCCTTCTGCGTGTCCGTCCCAGCTGTCCTGCTCCCCTCTGGGGAAGCGAGCCTCCCGGTTGGAAAACCTCTGCTCTGTCATCAAGCTTGTTTGGCCTGATGCTTCATTTAATGGAACAAGGCTCTGACGTGGGCCGTGCCTCTTTTCTTTCAGCTCCTTTAAACAAATCTGTCAGATCTCTTAATGCTGGGTAAATAGAAGACAGTGTTTTTTTTATCTGGCCGGAAGAACAGGGTCAGTGGAATTACAGCCTGGCACGTACCATGTTTTTTTCCATGTCTGAATTAAAAGGAATAAGAACACCCAAAAGTAGGATTTCCCCTTTACGCTTGTCAGCCAGCTAATAGAAAATCCAACTCTAATGCGAAGAGGGAGAGAAAACAGGCAGGACAGAAGAAGCTGGGTAGCTGGAACGGACGCAGACAAAGAATCAAGCAGGCAGAGCATCAAGGAGGTTGAGAGGCTGAATCCTCAGCAAGGCAGCAGGAGAGGCAAAGAGAAGGGATAAGAGGTTTGACAGGGCCCGCTTTGTTTGTCATTCATGCTATCCTGCTCATCCCCAAAGCCCCCGGCTGGCCCTGTGTAATAAACCCGGACATGCAGCTTCGTTCATTCATCCTCCAGGCCCCAGTGTGTGTTGTGATTGTGTAGCCTGTTGACACGGTTCATAATGGCCCTTAAAGAACCTGGCTTCTCTCAACCTGACAGCTCTCAATTGGATCACTACCAGTAATACTGACAGAATGACATACACAAACATACAGTGCAGCCCAAGTTTGCTCTTGCCTGAACCAACAAGAGCGCTCAGGGAGCCGTGTGTGTGGATGCACGCGTGCGTGTGTGTGTGTGTATGAGGCAAATGGAAACTGAGCACTTTTAGTGTATTTTCACTGTACTGATATATTTCAGTAGTGCAGGATATGATACTGTGTGTGTGTGTGTGTGTGTGTGTGTGTGTGTGTGTGTGTGTGTGTGTGTGTGTGTGTGTGTGTGTGTGTGTCAGAGAGCAGTTGGAGAGTAGGCTGCTGATTAGCCATGCAGGGCAGGGCAGGCTGAAGTGTAGTATGACCTAGCTAAGGGGCGTCTGTCTGGGCCACGCAGCACGTGGACACGGATACTCAGTGGGAGTGGGGTCTGGGGGGTTGGCTGTGGGAGGAGAAAGAGGGCGGAGCCCCCTGTCCACCCCTAAACCAGCCGGCACCCCCTCTTCCCCCCCCCCTCCCCCCTCCAACCTCCAGCCTCCCCCAAAACAAAAGCTCCAGATGGTAGGAAAGCCACCAGCCTCCCTCATCCCTCACCCTTCTCCCCCCACCCCTCCCTCAACCTTTGTCTGGAGGCCTGTCCCTTTGTTTGCGGAAGAGAGAGACCCCCGAATGGATTAACTCTTTACATTCCAGCCTCTTTTGTGTTAAAAAGCCAAATCTAAGACCCCGACCCCACAGCCACCCCGGCCCCCTCCCCCCCTTTTAGTGTCTCATTGGGGCTTTCTTCCCTCTGTCTTTGCCTCTGTGGCTGTTTCCTGTAGGGCACCGTTGGTGGGTAGGTGGGGTGGGGGGCTTCAGAATAAGAGCGTGGCTCTAAGAAGGGGGAAGGGGAGGGAGGCTGGTAGCGGGGGTCACTCATCCACATCTGTTGTTATGGGTGGACGGATAAAGAAAAGGCTCAGTGAGGGCTGCAGGTGTTGATTGTGTCATTAGCGCGCTCTCTATTGGCCGCCGCTAGTTGTCTCCTCCTTATCCCAAAATCGATTGCTTTAACCAGTTTTCACTGGATGGCCACTGAATTCTCCTTCATCCCAATGCACACACACACAGCCACAACAACAGTATGTACTGTAGAGGGATCTTCTCTGTGATAGCCTCTAGCTGAAATTCTTGTTTGTGGGGGCAGAGCAAACAAAGTGAGAGTAGCCATCCGATGCTCCCAAATGTCTGGACTGTTCTTTGACATCCTTCTGTATCTCATTCTGTTTAGTCCCCTTTATTTTTGCCTGAATAACCATTTATTCTTACTCTTGATTGCTTTTTTTTCTTTTGTTTTTAAGTGATGGTGATTAAACTGTAATTTTGTTGGTTTATATTCCAAGGGGGAGATACACTACATGTAAATATAAGCTACTTTTAGACTGCTCCCTTACTCATAAGGGGTCACCACAGCGAGTTGCTCAGCACATTTTGATTTGTCAGAATTTCCTGTTTCAACCCCCACGGGATCTGTGTCTCCTTCCAGTAACAAGGAAGAGACACAAACAGGGGATTTTTTGATTCTTGGCTGAATAGTGGTGGTAAATACATGTAAACATAATCCATTATTAATGCTAGCTTCACCAGCAGTGAAATCCTCTACAGTGACAGAGACCTCTACAGCTGTGATAGTTGTTTGGCGGTAACATGAAGTGTAAGCACAGAACAAGGACGATTAAACAAGATGCGCCTAGCTTGCTTGCTAACATGCTAGCTAGCTTTGTGTCACAGGCATCTGCAGCCTTTCTTAGTTTAAGAAGTCTGTGTAGACTTAAAGTTTGAAGTCTCTTCTTCATACTTTTTGAGTAAAAAGTTATGAGCTCCAAGTTTAATAACACTGTCTTAGTTTCAGTGGTGATGGCCAAGCAATGCACATGCAACACTAGGAGGTAGCACTTTACTATAACTCACACTTAATACAGTCAAATCAGTGGAAACCTGGAAAATCTGAAAAGCATACAGTTTCTGTTTACTGCTGCAGCCAAATTTAACTTTGCACAGTGTGTGAGAGTTGGATGAACTGAAATCAAAGGTTTACTTATTCTGTCAGTTATTTCTTGGTGTGAATACACTATAAAAGAAATTTGGTGTCTTACTTTACTAAAGTTATCAAAAGGTCGCTTACTGAACTTAAATTGGTTCAGTCCAGAAGAATTAGTTCCAGTCACACAGGCCTAGAGACTTCTTGGCAACCAACCGTGTGTATTCCCCGATTGATTGGCGAGTGGTTGCTGGCACTCACTAGGTGATATTAGTCACAAAGAGGTGGATTTCAGTGCGTTGGTTTGACACAGTGGCTGCCAGCAACTTCGCCAACTGATAGGTGAATATACCTTCTTGCCAACTGGTTTCCAGGCCTGTGTGGTGGGGTCTGACTTTCAGATACTGCTCTGTCGACCAACTGCAAATGTTTGTGAAATCAGCGAAAGTTGAAAGAATACTATTTTGGGATTCCTAGACAGACAAAATGTTTCCTATTAGCCATGTCATGCACAGTTATCCCCCCTGCAAGGAGAGGAGGCCCGAATGTCTTTGCTGTTACTGCGTAATTATTCTGGGCATCATTAAGCTTGATCACTAAGCCTCAGTCACTGCCTCTGTGACTGTTGTTCTGTGTGAGCGGGCTCTTTGTCTTTGGGTCTCAAGTTTGACAGCTTAATTTTTCTCGTGGGTCAGGTTTGTTTTGCAGGACTTTCTTCAGTCACAGTTACTGTATTATTACACCATTTCCAAAGGCAGGTCCTGTGACGGACAAGGAACCTGTTCAGGGTGTAACTCGCCTCGTGCCCTGGGATAGACTCCGGCCGCTCTCTGCTACCTAAGGTTGAGAAAACAGACTGTTGAATGTGCACATGGAGCATTTCTGGTTTATAAGGCACGATGATGATAAATGATAAATGATAAATGCGCTGAGTTTTTTTCTTTTATACTCGTGCCGCATCCTGATCTCCATCTCTGTCTTAATTTTTATTTCCGTCTCCCTGCTGACTGACCGACGGACTGAGTGACGCACACAGGATTAAACCAGCTACCAGCAGCCTGCCTGGCTGTCTTTCAGTGTCTTTGTTTACCCTCTTTATTGTACTGGAAAAGCACATTGTAACCACTGGCTCTGTGAGGCCACAGTTAATTGCAAATAATTATCGTGATGGCATTTAATTTTAGTAATTGTCATCTTCTGGACGGCTGGACGCTAATCCTTTCCTCCTCCTCTGTTCAGGATACAAAGAGCGCGTGTTTGTGTGCGCCGGCCACGCTGGCTCGTATATTTTAGTCTCGTTTCTGATTTGAATAAATAAAAGAGTTTATATGACCCCCAAGCTGTAATTTAAATCTCTCCTGTGACTCTTCAAAGTAAGAGCTGTTAAACTTTGCATCCTTTGTACAGAGTCATGTGGCTTAAACCACCAGTTACATCCCATAATACTATAAAGAGCTTCCCATGATGAGATGATTAGATTGAAATGATTAGATAATTGGATAGAAATTTTACTATAACAAGGGTGTGCAAGATTTCTCACAGATTGCTGTTGCTAATTAACTGCAAATGTTGACTCCCTAGATCATTTCTACAGATTAGCTTTTCTGAAAAGGATGGGACAACAACTGTGTGTTATTCTTCTAAATGTGGGTGGCCCTATATTAAAAAGGAAAAAAAAAAGGCGCCGGCAATGGTCCCATTCTACATATACCTGGATTCGGTCCTACCGATGCACTGAAGCTGCCCTATGGGGTCTAAATTGGGTGAATATTAGAAAGATTTTGCTCGTTAATCTAACACTTCCTCACACTTTCTGCCTCTCTCTATGCAGAAAAAGTGTAAAACCTCAGAAATAATATCAGAAAAATGAAAGTATTTGTTTCCGCGTTTAGTCCTCTCCGGCAGTGATCCTCCTTCAGATTATGCAGAGAGACAGAATGAGATTTGCCTGCGCCGGCTCAGACAGACGCAGGTCAGCTGTTCAAATCGTAATATATTTCAGACTTCACAGGCCAGGAGATGTTAGATCACCTTCCCCTACCCCTGCGACTGCACCTGGTTGTGTCTTTTCTGTAACAAACTGCAACCCGCGTCCCATTTCATTTCCCCGAGAGCTGATTGGATTTGCGATGGTCGCGCCTTCACACCGCACCTCGTCTCTGACAGAGCAGCAATCTCTTTAACACCAACCGATAGATATGATAATGTACACTGGCTTTATTGCCGAGTGACAGAAGGGCGGCACAACACACAGGCACGCGTACTCACGCACAATGTGTTCACCACCAGCTTTGCACAGTCCCGCCCTGTTCCTCGGTGCCCGCCTCGTCTAGAAGGGACCCCAGCGCGCACTGAACGCCTCAGGGCACTGACTCTGCCTTTTAATCTTTAAATACTCTAATAACACATTTCTATTTTAGTTCAGATGCTTTGAAAGGTTGGTACCTCGTGCTGCGGGGTTCAAATTTATTGTTTATTGTTCGTTTTTATTTTTAGGACACCCATTGTTGCACTCTGGTTTCCTTGACGCCCTCAAATAGCAAAGAAAATTAAAAAAAAAATCAAAGGACAATGAAGGAATGTGTAGATTGCTGATCAACAATGTTCTGTAATAACTATATTCAAGAGATAATAACACAGAAGCATGAAAATCACGCATCCTGTGCAATGAAAAATGACCAGTATGTGACAGGGTGCTGCCGAGCCACTCTGACAGTTACGGGTGATCAGCTAATATTTTCTGCTCCATTTCGCAGTCTGTCACATCAAGTGTCACGGCTGTTCCTAACATCAGCACAAAGAATGCATGTTAGAGTTTATTTGCACCTTTAAGTGGCAAAAAAAAAAATCCTCTCGTGACTTCAGCATTTCTTGTTTTTAATATTCTGTCCGTGAAGTCAGCACCGAGGAGAAGCAGCACTCCTTTATTTCAGTGCAGTAATTAAGGGCCCATTTGGAGCGGGACCTGGTGGCCTCCGATGCCCTGAAGGAGTTGGATTGGTCTAATTAACTAATATGAACACTGCTGATTGGGCAGTAAGTAACATAATCACAGCTGATTGGTCAATAACCTGCAGGTCACCGGGACAGGCCGAGGGGAACATTTGGAGGTACTTCCTGGTAATTTGGACCCGAGCTGCTGGCTGGACTGCGCGATAGTGTGGAGGCTAAAGAGAAGCCTGCCGTGGTGTATGTGTGTGTTTGTGTTTGTGTGTGTGTGTGTGTGTGTGTGTGTGTGTGTGTGTGTGTGTGTGTGTGTGTGTGTGGCTGGAAAAGTGCTGAGATTTTAAATGGTTTTAAGGCAAAAATGATCAAATCTGATGCGCTCACTACAAAATATTATTTTCCTGCGGCTAGTCAGACAAAACAAAACAAGCAAATTAAAGGTGTCAGCCTTTAAAATTCTGATGACAGTAGAGACATTGATCAGCAGATTTATCAATACTGAAAATAATTGTTAGTCACAGCTAACAGTTGTCATCGTCAACCACATTGTCAGGTCAGCTCTGCTGTTTCTGTTGGACGCGTTTTGATCACATAATATCTCGTTCATATCATAATGTTGTTAATTTTAAAACACATGTTCTTAGAAACTTTTGCAATCAGGGCCAAGAATCAGCCAATCACACTGATGTTTCGGTTCATCGGTGCCGTTTTATGTTCTTTGGATTGTTTTGTTGAGACAACATTGAAAAGTGCTGTCACCGGAGCTCGTGACTCATACTGACGTTGACGGCTTCTTGGTCTATTTTTGAAAAGTTTGTCTCAAACTGAGCTATCAAGAAATCATTTTATACCTGCTCTGCTTTTTAAACATCTACATGATATTCTTCTGCTTCTGTTAACACTTCTGTTTTAACCACTTTTTGCCATGAACCTGGTGTGTCTGTGGCCTACAGATGAAAGTGTCTAACTGCTGTTACTGTCCTGTGTGCACAGTGTATTCTGGGATCTGTACTGCGCTGCCCCGGACCGGAGGGAGACGTGCGAACATTCCAGCGAGGCCAAGGCTTTCCATGACTATGTGAGTGAACTTAACCAACCCTCCCGCCGCGTACAAGTACACACACATCCACATGCTCGTGAACACCCACGATCACACAGACCGTGCATCAGAAAGAAGGGACTATCCTGTTTGAGATAATGCTGCTGGTTCTTGTTTTGACACGTTTGTTTCTTACCGTCTGCGCGTCTGCTCTTCCTGGTTGCAGCCTCCGTTTGTGGACGGGGCTCGCTGCGAGCCAGACGTCTGAAATGGCATGCTTTTAAAAAATGCAACACCCGTGAACACCACTTGTATATTTTATGGGAAAGCCCTTAGACTTCCATCTTTGAATTTTTAAAATCCAATAGGGTGTTTGTGGCAACGGTCAATATTTAACTCGATCTGACTGATTACATATATTTTTCCTATCAGTTGCTTCAGCGGTGCAGCTCAGCTGGTGGCCACACTTCCTGTTCTAGTGAATCTGTCGCCGAGGTTAAAGGTCACAGTACTGCCTGACTATTTATCGTTCCACTCGTGGCTTCAGTAAAGGTCAGATCACATGAAGCAGCTGGTTGATCGCACCATTACATCTACACACACATTTGCACACAATAGCTGCTTATGATAGTTGTGGCAGAGGATGGCCCGGGTGCTGCAAGGTCAGGGCCTGAGCCCCCCGTGACCCCTGTCTTCTGCACAATCAGACCAGTAGATCAAACGTGCACGTTTTCTGCAGGCCAGCACAAAGCGAGCGTCTGTTTTCTCGTGACTGCGGACCACGCAGGCTTAACCTCCTCACTTTGTCATCTTTTTTCAAATTGTTTTTTTGTTCTTTAGCTGCAAGGGTTTTCTCTTTTGGCTTGTCCACACTATGATAAATATTTGCATCATGCCGCGTGGTGTATATTTGAGTAAGGATTACACGGTGTGCGGATGTTGACTGGACAGACTGCTTCAGCTGCGAGATTATCGTTCCACCCGGGCAGAAGTTAAACCTGAAATGGATTAGAGGTGCGGTTCTCGCCATCCGCGTTTCATTCAGGCTGTTTTAACTTGTAGCCTGTCACCCGTCCAGTTGAACTCTCTTATGAGGTTTGACGGCAAAAGTGCGAGTGCTTGTCAGCTGAACAGATTACATCTGTCGCGCATGTACCATGCATGTCTGCGCGGGCACTAGTTGATGTGTGCATCTCCTCGCCTCGTCTCTGTGTGTGTGCATGTGTTGGACCACCATAAGATTAATTACATGGTTAATTAAACCTAGTAGTTAATTAAATCTGACAACTGTGTCTAATTAATCTAAATGCCATATAATTTCCTACACCTTTCTCCAGAGGTAGGCCAGCTGGATACCTGCATGTCAGCTATTTAACGGCTCTGGTTTGACAGCCCTGGTCAATATATGTCTGAACCTCTGGCTTGAAATTCTGCCAACCTGCCGACATATTTTAAACGTGTTTCAGTCTTCGTTTGCGTAAACTGGTTAGCTGAGAATCCGAATCGCTGCTGCTGCTCCTCGACATTGGACTGCATAGACAAAACATAGAGTCAAGCTGCAGTTTAGGGGTTAAAGTGCTGATGTGAATCAGAGGTTCAGAAGTATATTGAGCTTGTTTTTACTAAAATATAGTAAAGATAGGTAGAGAGAGGAGGCAGGTGCTCTGTTGGTGTTGTGGTAAAGTGATAAACGCATCCTAAAGGGGAACTTGATGAGCATTTAGA
Organism: Perissodus microlepis; assembly: GCF_051167445.1. Lineage (NCBI taxonomy): Eukaryota > Metazoa > Chordata > Actinopteri > Cichliformes > Cichlidae > Perissodus > Perissodus microlepis. Next base: position 31,972,033 of record NC_140482.1, on the reverse strand, counting down.
ACTGCTGAGACGCTCTGTTTTTGATCTTCGACCTCACTCAAGTTCACATGGTCAGCCTGTGCGAACTCTCAGCTCGCGACTGCTGATTTGCTGCGATTAGGAGTTTAAAGTCATTTTATGGTTTCGCCTGATGATGCATGCGATGTGCAGGTGTTTTTCACAAGCTTTCAAAAAAAGCTAGTGCAGCCTTCCGATTTGAGATAGACACAAGGTGCAGGAAACTGTTTGCACACAAATGCAGAAATCTGAATACAAATCCAACGAAAAAGAAAGTGTAGAAAAACTTCATTTTACGCAGGGTCCTCTTTTATAAATCATTGTACCCACGTACTTCCTTATTTAATCAATGGCATATAAAATCAGTGTTTGCACCTCAAGTTATTGGACACAGCAATTAAAAGAAACACAAGAAAGAAGCACAAATTTCACAGAATTTAAAACTCAGACGCTCACCTGAGAAGTGGGGAAAAGAAACGGTCTCAAATCTGTAATCGTGAATGGCAAAAAGTGCAAAAATGTCATGCAGGTTATCGCCCTGGCGAGGACCACAGCAGAGAGGAAAAGGAAAGGCTGTAATACAAATAAGAGACAAAAAGGCATCAGTTCACACAAGGAAAGCAGGCGGCTATTTATAGCTCCTGCAATTAATTTAGTGTATGCTATGAAGAGCAAATTCTCTATATCAACATAGGTAGGCGTGTTTGAGAGGCAGAAACAACTATATTTATGAGAAGCAGCTGTCTGTTTTATCTTATGTTTACATACTTTCACTTTTCACCTTTGCTTTCACTCACTGGTTTGGTATAGCCACAAAACTAGTTAGTGATGTTTAGGACAAAAAGACTGCACCTGGGTTAAAATATCGTCTTTACAGCATTAACTTTACTGTTTAGTGTTTTATGTCAACGCCGACAATAGAATGTGCTTGAAAATCCAGGCCAAAGGTCAAAAGGAAAGAAAAACGTGTGCCGTCAGTTTGAGTCGGTAATTGAAAAAAGAAAGAAAGAAAGAAAGTTTAAGTCGGTAATCGTGGACCTCGTGCTACCTTATTATAAAAGAAAACTATAAATTATGCTGCTTTGAATTCATGCTTTGCTAAATAAAGTTGCAGAGTTGTTTTGGCGTAGGAGTCCTAATAAAGCGTAGAGGGTGTGGCGGAGGCTCTGACAGTGCACGACAAGGTGCGAGTAAGAACATGTGCTATTGTGACCATTCCCGCACGTGTCTTTGTGCGTCTGCGTGACGGCGAGAGCCAGAGCATCGGGGTCGAAGCGCGTGAATCCCCAGGGTGACGAGGGGTCTGTCTGCCTCTGATTAACTCTGGCTCCTCGGTCCCCGCAGACTGACGGCCCGATCGAGTCTCTATCAAGGCCCCTTGCTGATAACGGCTCCCTCGCTCCCCCGAGTCCGCCCGGATCACGGAGTGAAAAACAACACGGCTCCCGGGAGCCGCGCACTCCACTCTGTGTGCAGCTCAGCAGGAGCGGTGGAAGGGGAACGTGTGTGAGATAAACCAGGATTGCTTTTGTTTTTATTAATGCTTCTTCTTACATGTAATTTATGGTCTGCCTGGCCTCTATAGAGGTGTACGCTGTCACTTTGCTGTGGATAACAATGAGAAAATATCAGCAAAGTGCCATAAAATTGATATCTAGAAACACAGTTTGCTTATTTGTTTCCTCAAACTAATTTGGTTGCCAGGCAACGCTGAGTCGGAGTACTGTCTTAGTTACAGATTTGGTTTGGCTCAGCTCAGTTTGGCTCAATTTGGCCCGATTTGAAGGCACCTCTTACTCAGCCCTGTCCTGCTGGCCCCCTCTGAGAGCAATGATGTAGACTTTGTGGACTCTCCAGTTTGGGAAAGATAATGGAATATAATGTGCTAATCCCCAGATCTGGGGACTGGTTGACAGCTAATCCAGGGGAATGTGGTGGGATTGGAGCCCTGGCCTCCCTCCCAGAACTGGAGGCCTCTGACTAGAAGGGTAGCTGGTTGCTTTCACCCTTGAATGGCGAATCTGCTATCGTAGACACTCTCACGTAAACATTCCCACTTGCAGCAGCGCTTGTGTGCATATCCCACTCCCACACGCTCTCATGCAAATGAATACACGCACTCAAAGTAAGCGAGATGATGCCGTATCATAAAGAGCTGGAACAGCCTGAAGTCTTGTACCTCTGTAAAGTCATTTGAGTGTTCGCTCTTGTCGTCTTAATTGTCGGAATTGTGTTTCTGTCCTTCCTCTTCACGTCGCCCTTTAATCACGTTTATTTCCTAAAAGAGATCCGCGCATCTCATGGTCCTCTTTTCTGCTGGAATTTGGATGTTCCTCAAAAGAGCACTTTGTTGAGGAAATGTGTTTGATTATAAGAACATGGCACGTCTTTAGTAACTCAATATGAATGATTAAAGCACGCGAGCTTTGTGATGAAGAAAGCATACATATTGACGGACGAGCACGCACACACACAGAGAATGAGTCGCTGTCTTCTCCATCTCAGACACGCGTGCATGCACTTGCAGTCTCAAACAAACAGTCTTTCAGGAAGCGATCCGCTCGCCTCGCTGCTGCAGACATTTTGCTTTGCCCCAGCCAGAGGTCGCAACCCCAAACATCTGCGATTCACGCCAATCCGGGTTCACCGCCTGCAGAGCGACACGGATTTAGTGCCACAAGTGCGTCACTCACGTCGCAGTGCTTCACTGACTCCTCTCAGCTCTCGGCTTACTGATGCAAACTGTCACGATAATGGCTGAGATGGAGGAGTCAAAAACAGGGATTCAGCTTTGAACGTTTCACCTCTTCCCGAAATAGAGCGCATTAAGAAAACCGTCATGAAAGCCCTCGTGAACATGATAAGGCGCTCGAGCATTAGCTGCATATTTGATTGTTTGATCGACAGAAAATTTTAACATTTTGAAAGTGCAGTCCCTCTTTGACGTTCTGTCTTTACATCAGCAAAACTTCCATTTAAATTTTTTTTTTTAAAATTTTCAGTTTGTCTGCTAATTACGTTCTTGATTGATGTCAAAAAAGTCAGAAAATATTCCCTGCCAGTGTTTTTCAGAGACCAAGGAGACATTACTTAGTCTTGTTTCACCATTCTGAAATCATATTTGCTTTTATTAAAAGACTAACAGATTAATGACAGTCAAACAGTTGTCAGTATATTTTCTGTTGGTTGACCGGTTGATTGAGTAATTAACTTCTTGCTTCTGCTCTACACTGAGTCACTTCAACCAGGAAAATGAGTGCCGCAGCCCTAATCTGATCTCTTCCCAGCATGCCGTTTGCAGACCGTAGATAGATGGAGATGCAGTGTTGGCTGTTGCCTGGCTATTCTTTGAGCGGGTTAAACATTTGTTAGGCTCGACCACAGTAACAGGTGGCACGATGGGAGGAGCTGCGCTCTGTAAACAAGCGTTGATGGCCAAGCCTTTGTCTGGACTCTGTGTGGGATTTTGTGTGGTTTTTTTCATCATTGCTACTCACTACGTTACCAGGTGCTCACTTGCCATTTTTTTATGCCACACGTCTGCATGAAACCTTCCTTCCCTGTCAAAGCGCTCTTTGTCCCCGTCCTTTTTTTTTTTTCATGAAATTTACTCATCCTGCACCGTTTTTTTTTTCCTGCTTCAGTTCCTCTCAGGTCTTTTTCGCCATCCTCCAACCCCCTCCCGCCGTGCTTTCTTTGCCTTCCTCTCTGTTCCACGCTCTCTTTCTTATTCCTCCCCCTCTCTCCTTCGCCGCCCTCCCTCCCTCTCACAGGAGATTGATTGGGTAATCTGGCTGGGTGCCAGCAGTGCCCGCTTCCTTGCTCGGGGGAAGGAGAGAAGCAGGGGCGACATGACGACATGCAGGAATAATAATAACATCCATAATATAGGCAGAGTAGGTATGGATGGAGGCATGAGGACAGAAAGCGAGAGAGAACGCAGAGGACTGGAGTCTGCGTTGGCACGGCGATATCTTCCTCTCACAGATTCTGCTGGCTGTTTTCACTTTAAATATAGCCTACACACCATGGTGTGCCACAGCATTGTGTCTCCATTCCTGTCCGTCTCCCGTCTTCTCTACCTTTCTGCCACCGCCACCGCCTCCTCTGTTCACGCCCGTGTCGTCTTTTAATATCAAACAGTGCGTGGAGTGCAGGCTGCAGGCAGACGGGCGCTGAGCGAGAGGACGCCGTCTTTGTGTGCCGTTGTTTACCGTTGTTACAGTCTAAATGAAAAAGGCCGGTCGGCTCCTCTGTCTGTGTATACCTTTCGCTATCTGAGGAAGGCAGCAAAGCCTGAAAGTGCTGCCCTCAAGCTGCGTGCGTGTTCGGCTGGAGGTCTGCAAGTGACAGAAGCAGAAGATCAAATGTTGCTTATGATTCCCTTCCTTGCAGGTTCATTCTGGGCAAGCTTAAACCGAGCTGCGTTTTAGCATTTGATCTCAGCTATGTAAGCACGAGCCGCTGGATCTGTGTTTGACAGGGACAGACCGGGACATGGACGGATGCAGAGGACCATCCGAGGACAGAGGCGGGGAGGGGATGTTTCTGTGCAGGGAGAATGAGGTGTGCGAAGGCACTAGGGACTCTTTTTGAAGTCTGCATGTTTTGCAGTTTATCTGAGTTTTGGTACTAGCTATGCTTTGCGTCCCACTAGCCAGAGCAGCGTAAATGCCATCAATCTGCCCGCGCAAAGTTATTGTAGAAGCCAGGCCCTGCAGCGTATACTTTCCCTCCTTGCATGCAGATTTCCAACCCAGTCCCATTTAATTTCCCTAACCCAGTTACCCATGAATACCCTCTTAGTTGCAACATCATCATCCATAAAATTTAAACGAATGCTTTAAATGAATACTACATTCAGGGGAATAGTGAAAACTCCTTGGGGCATTTGTTTATCTCTCCCAATGAAACTAGCGGGTGAACGCTGCCAATTCTCTTTCAGTTTAGTCATTTTCAGGAAACAAATTATGGCTCAATAATTAAAAAAAGCAGCATTCATCACTTGTTTGCCCTCGACTGTAACCAGTTTACTGTGGAGAATTGAAGTGAGCAATTTGTCAGGGGGCTGGAAGTTTGAGGGCGACCTTCCGTGCTGGGGGTGCCTGCGATGCTTCTCTTGGCAAGCCTGCATCACGCAAGCCTGCTGGCACGCACGCACGCACGCACGCACGCACGCACACACACACATTCACTCCCTCCCCTCTTTCTCACCATCTTTGAAGCTCCCTGACACCGGCGACTTCCAAACCACATCCATTTATCCATTGTGTAAAAACACACCGTCCGGCTCGGAACGGCATAAATTACTGCAATTATGATGCTTCTGCTGTCTTTGTTTCTGCTTACTTTGAACTTTCCTTTGGCAGGCTGCTCTGACTCTGTGTTTTTATAACTTTGTGTCCCAAGTCTCAGAGGAGAGGGCAGAACAACCTGGTAGAAGCTTAGACGAGTGTGTGGTTACTGTCGATTTTACTGTTTCACTGAGTAAATTTCTTCAAAGTGAAACGACTCTGCTGGTCTCCAGTCAGCTTTCCCAGCTGTGGCGCTCCCCCGTTCTCTCCTCCCAGAGAAAAGCTCGGAGCGCTCCATTACTGCCGCTCCTCATTAGATCTAAAACGTTGACGGCGGTTGCAAGGATTGTCAGACAGATACGAGTGAAAGCTATGTTTAACTGCGTTGGTTTAACTGCGAATCGAGAAGCCGTTTCCTTCTTTTAACCAAGATTCATAATTAAGTCAGCTTTCATCAGTGACAAGAGTCTGATTTTAAAGTCGACCATCATTGTTTCCTTCTGTTCAGGTCAACAAGTACACATTTGCTATCCTTTGAGAAATTTAGCGTGTCATGAACTGACTCAAAGGTTTTGACAAGGAGAGGCAAACATTTCAAATAGGTTGATGGAGGACGGGCCAGCGTGTATAACCTGGAAGGCACGGGAGAACCTCCCATGCAGGTCAGGGCTTCCTGAGACGATCGCTTCTGATGATGTCGTCACAAGTTTGTCAAACTGTGCAAATAAGAGACGCACTGAACTGGGAGGTTGTGTTTAAGTGTGTGAGGACACAAAAATCAGTAAGATAATAGATTAAATGAGCATTAAATATTAAATATTTCAGGTCAAGATAAGACCGCATGCGGTGCGTGCGTAACAGCAATTGCAAGTAAAGAAAGCAACCCAGGTTATGCAAGGGATCAATAGAGATATCTTTCATAAGATATGGAGATTGAATGAAGCGGTATCAAGGGCAGGTCTGCTTTCAGAAGTCAGTTTCTCTTCCTCTCATGGCCTTGCGTCTTTTCTTTAAAGCGTGCCGTCCTTTACGGTCCTGAATCATGTTCAGTTTATGCCTTTTGGCCTTTTGGGTGAATAGAAAACTAATAGAACTTTTCATTCAGACTAGAAATGACAAAAAGTGTAAAAAAAGAAAACGGAAATCGCTTTGAGTAAAAACATTTGAGATCATCACTCACCTGAATTGTGGTGGCCAGACAGTATGTGTTTAGCACAAAATCCTTCCTGAACCTGGAAGTGGGCACGTCGTTCCTGCCACACCTGGTTTCTATGGAATACTGAGCTTCCTCCCATGATTATTTATGGTTGTTCCCACTGACAGCCAACTGCATCCCATGAAAACTAAGTTAGAAACCAGCTTAACTTTTACATAACCTGAGTTTTTCTCAGTGACTAGCACTCACCTGTTCATCCATGATATGATCTGGTTAATTCAAACATTGCAAATTTGGAGCGGCAGCTTTAAATTGCTTTGAGAAACTAACAGTTTGTGGCAACTTTCAGAGGAAGTCTTTTCACTTCCTCCCTCATGTTAGTCTTTTTTCCTCTCAGACACTTTGAGCCTTATCCTTTCAAACACCGTAATTTCTCTAAAAGATGCTCCTCGGCTTTTTGTTTTCTTTTTCATATCTTTGTCCACTCTCACATCGCTCTTCTCTCTCATGCATGCACACACACACAGACACACATGCACACACAGACACAGTCTATCCTGCCCTTTCTCCTCTGCCTCTCTTTGTAGCAGTGGGCAGGCTTGTAACTGGCAGACATTGCAGCTTGGCACAGTGTGTCCCTGGAACTGTGTGTGTGTGTGTGCGTGTGTGTGTGTGTCTGCTGTCTCCTACTGCTCTGCCAGTCCACCAGTCTCAAGTACCAGCTGGGCACCCAAACTCACAACCAAAATAAACTGGCGGCCCTAAGCCCGTTGGTTGGTGTGTATGTGTGCATGTGTGTGTGCGCGCGTTCTGGTGAGTGCATGCACGTGTTCATGGCTGTGTGTGTGTGCGAGCGCGTGATGCCGATTGGACGCCCTTCTTATTAAGTCTCATTGAAGCGAGGGGTGACACAAACACAGACCTTCCTCAGATGAATGCCTGAGATGTTCGCCTGTCTCAACTTTGCATTACAGTGAGGCCCTCCCTGCTAGGATTAAAGACTAAAACAATTACAAAGCCTTATTTGCAATTTAAATTCTCCCAAATGCAGACTTAATCCTCATTTTCCAAAGGCAGCAATACTGAGAGGCGGAATAAATGTGCGAGAGAGATCCAATTCAAGCCTCTGTTGGGGTTTCTGTTGCTAAAATAACACTTATAAGTTATAGGGGGGGGATAATGAATGTGCTTTGAGTTGGTTGAGTTATGTTTGGAGAACAGTTTGCTTCTGTTAAAAGCTCGTCTTGGTAATGACGGGATGAATGTTGCAGAATCAGCAGGGGGGCTGATTTTTTTTTTCTTTTTTACGCCATTTGTGCAGAGAGACGACTTCGCATCCTCTGAAGTATTTGCATTTATGTTGTTTGCATTTAGAAATTCACGTGTGCGCGCGTTAAGGTGTCCTGATAGCAGGAGCCGTGGCAGGCATGCTTTACTGCTGTTCGGGGTATATTTACAGACAGTGACTTTAATGCGGTGTAATGATTATTTTTATTCCAGGTACTTCGGCAGCCAGTTCGCTCTGAGTGGAATGACTCCCCATTGGCCCACTGATTACCTCTGTGGCTGCTGCCACACCTGGCTCCTTCAGCTCTCCACTCGCTCCACCATTATAACCTCAGCCCTCCCCCTTTTTATTACTACACCTTCATCTGTTCCCTCCTCCCTCTCTCTGTCTCAGTACACCTTTACTAATGCAACAGTAAGCTGCTCCTTCTTTTTATTAGTCTGCTTTTATGATACAACTCCTCATCTCTTGTAACTTTTCAGATTTAGTGCTTTAAATCAATCTGCCTATTTCATAGATATGCATATATATATTTGTTTACCTGTTTTAACCTTAAAGTACGTAAATATGTTAGGTTAAAAACAGTGGATGGGGACGTCCCGGTCTTCGGATAAACTGCACCGCAGCAGTTTTATTAGATGCCAGATAAATAATAGCCCTCCTAATTATTAAAATTAAAAATGTGTCGATTTCAGCCCGTGCATGTTTGCTGTTCATTCTTAGGTCTCAAACACTTTTGCATTTCTGTCGCTGTTTTCACACATGAACTTTGGACAATGTCTGGGAAATCGAGTCGTTCGCTGTGAATTCACAATTACCGGGAATATTCTCACATCGGCTCGCCTGGACGTTAGCAAGACTTTCTAGCAGAGAGCTGGCAAATTTAAAAAAAAAACCCAAACACTTAATGTCCACTCTGCTGGGTAAAGTCTCAAAATTCGGCGCTGCACGTGTGAAAATGTCTCAAAATGTGCACAACTCTAAATACATCCAATGTGCTTTTTTCTTGTTCCTGCAAGACTTTGTGCATCAGTTACAGTCAGTTTAATTTCAGCTACACTCACCAACTAAACTTTTCCTTTTTTCCAAAGGAAATATGATATATTTATCATTATTATAGGGCGGTAAGTCGCTTTAAGAACAGCATGTATGTGCAGAGAGAGCGACACCTTGTTCAGATTACACAGTTTAAAGTCAGCATGTTTTCCGTTTGTGGCCATTTTATAAGGTCAAGTCTTTTCTTTTAATTCAGCATCTTCCTTTTCTGGTTCTCATTTGAGCTCAGAGCTCTCGCTTTCTGTCTGCTTCTCCTCTTCAGTTCCTTCATCAGCCACTCTTACTTCGATTAAAGAAGAGAAAAGTAGCTTTCCCAAGCAACTACAGCGTTAGCTATCGAACAATATTATTTTAAGATTGGCCTCCTTCATTAAATACAGGTAGAAAGTTTGATTTGTACCCATGTACCTATGAGTTATGCATCTAATAATAACCTGTCATGGCTAATGGAAACCTCTAAATTAGTTGTAATGAGTTAATATTCACGGGAACTATTTCAGAGTTCTTTTTTGGGTGGTGGGCAGATCTTGAAATACTCCCGCGATTTCTTTTCATTCATAACTGCAAACAAAAGTGGAAAAAAAGATGAAACCTTGAGTCGAATGTTGTAGTACTTGCTCCACCTCGCTCTTTTACGTAGCGATGTCACTGCGATTCCACTTCTAAAAACAGCTTTGGCTGCTTTACAGCGACACACTGAAGAAGCTCAGCGGCGTTTGGGTTTAAGGACAGAGGCCATCTTTGCTGCACTGTGAGGCTGGGTTTTTTGTGACGTATTTATCTGTTAACTGTTTGTTAGTTTAAATAATCTGTTATGTGTTTTGTTTTTTTTTATATTTCCTGAAATATATCTACAGTTATCGTACAGAGCCTATACAGGCTTGGCTCTGTGTGATGTCAGAAAGAGCAAAGTTCCCATGGTAATCATCTCAGCCGCATGGCTCTGGCTGTCACTGCAGACACTCACCTGCTGTTCAGTTCCCTGTTTTACGAGGGGCAGCCAATCAGACGAGAGCTGGTTTAAAGGTAGCCTTAAAAAAAGAGGACCTAAAAGTGCTTATTTGTGGCACAGAGTCCCTTTCATAAAGAACTGACTGTCTCCAGCAGGAAAAGATAAGGAGTTTGTTATTAGAAAATGTCTGCAATTTTTATAGTAAACATAGACCATTATTATTAGTGTGTCTGTTTGGGCATATGTTTGATGTTGTTCCCCTGAAATCAGAGCAAACCCTGCCCCTGCTGCCGTTTGGGGTTAATTCTTCCGAGAGAGTCGGAAAATCCAAAAATCCACATCGTGTACTTAGCAACAACAGCGACGTGTGAACTTCCAACCTCCGTTGAGCTGTCTGGATCTAAGCCTTTAGATCAGTTATTTATATCTCCCATGATTAAGTTCAGTGGATAAATAGGGCAGCACATCTGTTTCACTATTGACTGGATGCTTGGACCTGTTCAAGCTTTTGCTCGTGCTCACAGAGCCATGCGTGCTTGTGAAAAGACCAAGAGTTGCACAGGGATGCGCACACGTGTTACTCCTCGTGTGCGTCCTCTCTGCTCTTTCTCGTTTCTTTTTTTTTACACCACATCAGATCTTTAGTGTAAAAAGTGACATTTGGGCCAGAGATCCACTGCACTGCACTGCACTGCACTCTGTTGCACACTGAAAAGGTCAGCTTTCATTGAAGGAGTGTGTGGGACCAGCCACTGCCTTGTGAGCGTGAGGGAGAAAGAGAGAGGAGTTTCTTTGAATAGCTGGGCCACTTCAGTTTGCTTGGATAAACTATACTGTGGATTCCTGCTTCGTGTCCTCACGGCGTGGACCGTCGCCAGAGTTGCTCTCTTCTGTGCTGAACTGCTCTGTGGATGCTGTAATCTCCTCAGTGCATGGCCAGATTACTGTCTGTTCCATATTGTCTGGTGGCGGGCTGCAGGATGGAGAGAGGGAGGGACGGAGGAGGCTCTGCTCTGATCTGTTGCTACATAAGGAAGATTACCTTTTTATTAATGTATCCATCTGGACATTTGCTATATTTGGTTGTTTGTCCAGTCCGACACACTGTATAAATCTTATGAGATTTAAATCTAAATACATAAAGGCAGAGATTAGACATAAGTGTTATTTCCCAGGAGTTGTGATGAACAAATGAGTAAATCAGAGCGTCATTTAATTGCGATTAGATAGTATTAAAATACTGTAAATGTTGGATTCTCATCATGAGTAATACTATTAATTTATTATGCTATTAATCTGGAAATGATTTCCCGAAACTGGATGATTTTCAGCAAAGAAAAATGAAGAAATGTGAGTGTTCATTGTGGCCCGCCACCCCACCACCCCACCCTTCCATGCGTCTTCCTCTCCATCTCTTTCTGTCTCCTGTGCACTCCATGCAGAAATGATTTCCATTCCTGCTGAATTAATGAGGTTCTGCTGAACTGAGAAAAGGCAAGGGGAGTGAGTACGCACAAAGGCACACACACATGCACAAGCAGAAGCAAGCTGGGAGACGCACACACACACACACACACACACACACACACACACACACACACACACACACACACACACACACACACACACTAAATCCACTGCTGAAGCCATATTTAAGTCTGCATCCACACTCGCACGCAGACAGTGATTCACTGAGGCTCGGACACTTTTTGGCTTCTTTTAAAAAAAAATTTTTTTATTTTCCTCCCTTCGCAGCTCAAGTCTGTTTTTTATTTTCAAGCAAATTTCAGGAAATGTTGCAAAGATGAAAGTGTTGGACGACAATCACAAATAAAGCCGAGCCAAACCTGAGGTTCAGTCAGATTTACATGCCTGTATATCCTCCAGTGCAGGCAGTACAGTGCACACGACACACACATACACACAAATATGAGTCAGGCCCCAGAGCTGGGCCCAGTCACCATGGTAACACACTGCTGTGTGTATTAAACAGTACAGTGATTTGGGGCTGTCGGACGTCCTTACCCCCACACATAGATGTAGGTGCAGGTTTCCCCCGCTCAGCTTCTCTCTCGGCTTTGGCTGAAGCCACTTTACGCCGACAGAGACGTGAAGCTCTCTCACCAGCCAGAGGCCCGATAAGCCGAGCGCCGGCTCGAGTCTGGCTCACGTACCGTAAACGGAGACAGTGGAAACACGTGAAGGAGCGCGCGGTCAAAAGGATGTAATTGCGGTACGTCTGCGCCGCTTGAAAGCTCCATCAAGGATCAGCTGAACAAAGACGAGTAGAAAGTGCCGGCTGATTTTCGGGCAGGTTTCTCCTTTCGTAGCCGGTTTCTCCTCGAGCACGAGTTTTCGGGTTTGCAGCCGTCATGGGAAATGCCAGACTCGTGAACGCGGGCCACCTCCAACCACAAATGATGCTTGAGACCACCTTTAAAGAGCGACAGTATGCAGACTGGGCGTTCTTTCTTATTTCCTTTTTTTCTGGCTTCTTTACTTGCTTTCTTCATTAAATGCACATGATCATGCACATTCAGCCACACACACCAAAAGAGCGACCTCGCTCCTGCTCCCCTCTCTCTGCTGTCTCAGTATTTTTCTTTCCCATTTATCATCACTGAAGCAAAGGAACCGATTCCAATTTCATGTGTTTTCATTCCGTTCCTCTATTTACTTATTTTTTTCACCCCCTCCTCTCTGTTTTGATCCCAGGCAACCAGTCAGCAGTCAATAATCTGTTAAATAGCATTGATCGCCACCATTTAGTTTCCTGGCCAGCTACTTAGGTTATAAAGCTGATCAATGGCTTTGAATGGGAACCACCTAGATAGTGGATTGACTGCTGGGACGTGCTCCGCAATCATATCATTTGTCTTCATTTGCTGTTCAATTATTTGCCGTAATGGCTGCTGTCAAAAACAGCTTCACGCTGGCCCACAATGGCACGCCGAGCCTCAAACTGTGGCGAGCTCTCCGTGCCAGCGTGCCCGACTCGCTCGGCTCACCTTGACGCTGCCCCTCCCCCTCTCTTTCTCACGCCGCTGCTTTCCGACGTCACGGGAAGGACATTAGGCGGTAAACGGCACGAGAGGAGCACTTTCACATGTTGAAATGAGTATGAGACCGTGTGTGTGTGTGTGTTTGGGGGGAGGGTTATGAGGGGCTTCAGAGAGTGTGATCTCTGAGTGCATGCAGATGGTGCCCATGGATGGATGTGTAGATGAAGCCTGACCCAGACTGGACTTCCTCTTCCCGAGAGCCCCTTCCTGAATTCATTAATCACCTGCTGTATGACATGTTGTATGTGTGTGTGTGTGTCCAAGTTTATTTACATGTGTGTGACTTGTGTAATTTCTTTTAGAATAAGTAGAAAAACCTTCAAAGTAAACTTTTTGGTAACATACTATGTCATTCTAAAAGCCTTTCTCAAACATTTTCCCAGCTACGGCGGTTTAAATCCCCCATGTTTACTGGATTTTTGAATAGTACCTAATATACATTAATACTACACTGACCTGCAGTAACTAAACTAATCCTAATGCATGTAAATCACTAGCCAGGAGGCTGTTTTGTCATTCTCCCAGGCCTCATTCCAACATTAAAGAATCTTTAGCTTTATGGCTCCTTTTTAGGGTTTAATTGTGCTTTTATTGCTGGGGCATCCCCACCCTCATTCACGTCTTTCCACTCAGGCTCATCTGGCACGACTTCCCTCCAACTCTTTACTACTGTACCCCTCTCTTTAAGTCTCTTGTCTTTCTGTCTGCCTCTTTTCTTCTCCTTCTACCTCCCCTGGTTTTATTGGAGAAGGAGTGTCCCCCTCCCCCCTGCTTGTTTGAAGTGGCCTGCTCATATATCACAGCCTTTCCTCGCAGGATATCCTCCCTCTTCCTGCCTCTCCCTCTCTTTCTCCCCGTCTCCCTTGTTCCCTCCCTCTCTGGGGTCATTAACTGGGGGGTCAGTTGGGGTGCGTGGGACAGGAATACCTGTTAACTCTATTTCTTTTCTACACTTTATCCGTATACTCAGCGGACACAATCCCACACACACAGGACAGTAACGGTGAATGTCTCCTCGGAGGAGCTCGGTGTGGCACGATTCAGAGCCAGGTGGTAGGGTACCTGGTAGCAGGTGACGGAATTTAAACACAAATTCAGTCACCTGAAGAGTACAGAGCTTGTCTTGATTTCTGGGGTGTGAGCAAATGTCAGAGTGACTGATTTTGTTAAACTGCTTGGTAAAAAACTCCTGACAAATATTCTGTCCATCCCTCTCAGCCCTTCAAGGGATCCATCAGGATCTGTGGGTGTGTCTTGGGTTACCTGGTTATCTGCCAGTGGATCATTTTGGTAGGTTGAATGGGTCGATAACCAGTCGGGGAGTTGTTGGTTCTGAAGATCTGTGATGTTTTTCTGATGTTTCTTTCGGTGTTTTTGTGGTGGTACATACAGAAGTGACATCCAGACGGATGTTTTATTGTACAGAGGTCGTCCACGTTACTCACCCCACTGAGTTTTTAGTGTTGTGGCCGAGCATTTCCCCAAAAAGCACATTACTATAAAATATAAAGTGTAAGAACCAAGTCCTTCTAATCTTTTTTTTTTTTTTTCTTTTAAGTTAACTTCCTACATTCAGGCTGATGTCCGGACTGCGTTTGCATTCATGCTTTACCCTTGCGTCTTGAGATCGACTGCATTTACGTGGAATTGGACTCTAGCTGGAGGCTGGCACTGCGCTCATTATTGAAACTGTCATGTACACAAATTGACTTGTTTATCTTGTTTGCATCGGAGTTATAATTGTGGTTTAACTTGATTAACAGGGCTGAGATGCTCATTGAGATGATCGTCAGTGTTTCAGATTACTCATTGCAGTTGTTCTTGTGTTTTCTGGTCCTCCTTTAACTCTGCCCTCAGTGGTTTGAAAGAGAAAAAGAACTTTGGCTTTTGGTGGATGAATGCTTTGTTTTTGGACCCAACATCCAAACGTATACAGCTTTTAACTTACTAAGTTATTCATATTCATTGGTGTGTACGGTAATTATAAATCAGTGTTTTCTTTGCTCCTGACTGGCTGAGAATATTCTATTATATTTTAATATTTGTGCTTCAGGGTTGAAATCCAAATGCATTTTTAAAAAATGGCCGCGGCATCTCGTGGCGTGGCTGTGAATGCATCTAGAAGAAGGAGTTAACATAAGGAGCCACGGTGTTTCGTCGATATGCCGACTGATGAATTGGCGTCATTGATGAATCTTTTACAAGTCACCGACGCAACCCTCCCAACCTCACAGGCTCATTTTGTCCTGCTTGTTTGATGTGTCTGACACTTGTGATGAGATCTGAACCGAACGTGAAGCGATGGCACGTTTTACCACACGACTCCCACATTTTCATTATTACAGTGTTTGGCTGGAACGCGGGGGCGCAACCACTCCGGGTCAGAGAGAAAAAACGACGGGAAGGATTTGGTCTTAATTGGCCACGAGGGGAACTGTGTCATTTCCTACAAATTTTACACAAAACAAATTTCATCATTACACCATCACGAGGGTGTACTTCGGCGCAGTTTCCCGTTTGCTTCGTTTTATTTGCTCCGCCACAAGGATTACCCCACTGTCCTTCATCGGCCCCTCTCACAGCACAGTTTATTTGACTCTCATTCGTCCTTAATATCTTTCCTTTATGAGATTCATTATTCGCTTCTTCCTTTTCATACTCCTTTAATTCAGCCTTGCACAGCCCCTCTCTCTGCCTTCCTCTCTTTTTCCCATTTTCTCTCTTTCTTCTGCTCCTTGTTTTTCCCTCTCCGTGCTCTTGTTGTCATTTAGCTGCTTCCCCCCCAGCCCAACCCAGCCCTCCCCTTCTTTTACGTCTTAGATTTCCCCTCCACATTTTTCTTTCATCCATCCATCCATCCATCCATCCATCGCACTCTTCAGCTCAGGACAGGGAGGTGAAAGCCAAGCGGATTACAGTGGCAGTTTAATCTGGCTGACCCACCATGGGATTGCTCTCTACTTTTCTGTGAGGCTCCAGGGCTAGAGGGCAACGGGGCTGGGTGGTGGGTGGGGGTATTCAGACTCAGGGGTCCAGCAGAGAGGGTGGAGACCAGGTAGTAGACGGGGAGAGGGGGTTGGGGTACCGGGGCAACAGGGAGGGAATAAAATGAGGAAGAAGGTGGAGGATGAGAGCTGGTAAACTCAGAGAATTTATCCAGTTTGAGATAAAATGCTCTCCAGGACGGCGCTGTTGGTTAGTGTGCACGTGTGTGTGTGTGTGTGTGTGTGTGTGTGTGTGTATGTGTGTGTGTGTGTGTTTGGTGCCAGAGGTGGGGGAAGGGCTTTGGTTGTTATTAAGAGATGGAATATTAATGCTACTTTGCCTCTAATTTCTTTCCATCTGTCATCAAGTGGTTGTGTGTGTGTATGTGTGTGTGTGTGTGTGTGTCTTGTCTATGAATAGATACTCCTCAGATATTAACAGACAATTAGTCTGTTCTGTGTTTCAAAGACAAAATCCAAACGTGTCCTTGGTGTGGTTTTTTTTTTTTTTTTTTTTTTTGTCCTTTATTCTGAAAACATCAAATCTCGTTTTACTCCATCTCGTCAAAGTCATTCAGACTCATGTGGCTTTCATCCCCAGTTAACGCCAAATTTATCGGTTCACCAAGTACTGCGCCAGATTCTGTCTTTGTCGACCGACAGCGTCACGTGTTTGTTTCCTATCGCTATTTTTAACTAACTCTTGAAATTTGGACATGAAGAGCCAGGATAATATGGCAATTAACGGCAGGGGTGCTCACTTCGATGGGAGGAGGGAGGAGGATGGGCACATGAAGTCAGAGGTGGTTCAATTAAAAAAAACTTTAAGGAAATTGCTTATCAGGCTTTTCATATTAATGGCAGTCTAATAAAATATTATATTATTAATGCACTAATAGTGCTTGAAACACTTTAAGTTTTTGTTAATGGAGACCTTAAACTTTCTGGTACTTTCTGCAGTATTGGGTTAACTTTACCAGAACCTGAGCCTTGTTCTAACCCAGCGCTGGTATTGCTTGGATTTTATCATCATCTCACTGTTCCCTATTGTCCTATGTCCTATTTTTTGTTCATTCAAAGGCCAAATCGAGCATCTTTCTTGGAGATTGTGAATTTAAAAATGATTCAGATGGGTATGCAGGTGCTTCCAGGAGCTGCAGGTAAAGGCTGTAGTTCAGTTTATGAAGAGATTACACTGAATAACCCTACGGACACGATGATTTGGGTCCCCGTGTCCCTCAGAGGTCACTGCACATCAGAACAGAGTTGTTCTGAGTGATCACCATTATCCTATGACGAGCCATTGAACTCTTCCAGGATAACAGTGCCCCAATTTATAGAGCGCAAGTGGTCACAGAACGATTTAATGAGGATCAAAACTATCCGAATCATCACCGCGGCTATACAGGAGACGTTGGACCAGCGAGCTGGGAAGCGCTCGTATCAAAACACTGAAGAATGACGGTGGAGCTCCCCAATAGCATTTCAGAGACGTGTAGAGTCGATGCCAAGGTGGATTGAAGCATGTTTTGGCCCAACACCTTCACTTTAGTTTCTCACCTTTCTCTACTTCTGCTTATTTCGTATCCTCAAGACTTTTTCCTCCAGTTGAAACAAATTGAAGTGCACTAACTTTAAGTGAAATCTAATGTTCCAGTTCAGAGAAAAGCGACAGTTTTTGTTAATAGTTGCTGTAGCACACAGAGCAAACACTGTTTTGACATTTAGTGTCATAACCTCGGCATCGGATGGCGTCCACCTAAAAGAACGCTAGACGCAGCCTTGGAACATGGAAAGGACTGACAATGCTGAGCTGTTTTAATGTCCTAAATAGCTTGTTGTACAGAGCTGAACGCAGCGCAGGGGTCTGAGGCAAGCTGTGTCTGTGGTTCTGTTTGCCTCTACAATGCCTTTCATGTCCCTCATATCAGCGTTCCTTTCATCAGTCCTCCCCCGCTGCGGTGTTTCGGAGGAGGGGTCCGGTCGGCGAGCCGGATTAGCTTCCAACTGGTGCTTGTCCAGATTCTGATTTTGAAGGGGGGCTTAACCAAACTTGCCTCAGAAAAGACGAGAGGAAGGAACAGGAGGGAGGGAGGAGAGGAAAAGCGTTCCTGTGGGGGTGACGCTCCTCTTCGGTTGTTTACCTTGCAATTAACATGCTGGATTGTTCTGTGCAGAAGAAGAAGAAAGTCAAGTGTGTAGAGGACGGAGCAATAGGCCACCGTAGATACAGATACAGCAGGGAGGGCCTGAAGTGCTGCTCGACACCTGCTCTATTGGAATAGCTCTGCGTCCACACAAGCACTGCTCAGCTTTAAAATATAGAAAAACCGAGCCACCCCATACTGCGAGTGTCATGGCGGGGGCACAGACGATGGCACTGACCAATCAGCAACAGATGCCCCCTGGAGGTAAATGATCTAGACTATGATTCGTCTGTGTGTGTGTGTGTGTGTGTGTGTGTGTGGCACAGTGGTTAAGACAGACCCTCTGAGCTGCTGTCAACGATACGGCACCCTGCGACATGGCGGCCTGGGGGACCTTATTTTTGGCCACACCAGGTGCAAGTGTTTTGGGCTGGTTACATGATCTTGCATGAATGTGTGTGTGCGTGTTGTTGGTTAGCATGTGCATATATAAAGCTGCGATTGTGTGTGTCTATGTGTGTGTGTGTGTGTGTGTGCGTGTCTGTGTGTGTGTGTGTGTGTGTGTGTGTGTGGCCAAATGCTTGAGTCCAGGAAAGGTCAGAGATTGGGTGGAGGTGCCAGGAATAGGGGTGTGAGATGCCTGGGTGTCTGCAGGGCTATAACACATACATGCACGCACGCACACACATCAAGCCGAGGCCTTCAAACCCAAAGACACATCAGAACAAAATCTGGTCAAAGTGGAGCATTTTTCTTTCCCTCCTCCATCTCCTCCTCATCCTCATCCTCTCCTCTCCTCTCCTCTCCTCTCCTCTCCTCTCCTCTCCTCTCCTCTCCTCTCCTCTCCTCTCCTCTCCTCTCCTCACGTAAACACGAAGCTGCTTTCTGGATCTGGGATGCCTGAGGGACAGAGCACAGACAGGAGCCCCGTCACCATGACAACAGCTTCTCCGAGCTGCCTGACACCCAGACGCCATTGGCTGAGGGCTGTCGGGGGGAGGGGGGAGGAGGAAGGAGAGAGCGCGAGAAAGAGAAGCAGGAGTAAGTTAAGCGAGGGGTAGAAGGAGAAGGCGGGAGGGGTATTATGGGGGTGAGGAGATAAGGAAGGCGAACGACCCCATTACTCCTCGTGGGGCCGTGCGTGCCCCTGTTCAGGTTCATGTGCTGGTTTGCAAAGAGGGAGAAAGGGGAGCAGAGGGCGGGGAGAGGGGAGGAGGCACAGGAGGGTGTGTGTGTGTGTGTGTGTGTGAGAGACCCTTGCAGACCCTCAAGGCTTCGTGGAGTTTCTTAATGTTTTACTGTGAGACTACAGGGAGCAAAAAATGATTTTTTTTTCTCTAGATTTGCTTTTATTGAACGTAAAAAACGTGTTTACACATGAAAACTGGAGACGCAGATACGCAGTTGCTGGTTGCTTCTCGCCTCTCGTGAAGCTTGTAGCTCTGTGGGTATGTTGTGTCAGCCACATAATTTACATACTCTGCTCTGACTGGCTGTCTGATGTCGCCACTGTACCAAACATCGTTTCCATTTATTGCTCAACAGTTTGTTTGCCATATGCACACAACTGTTTAATCATTAACTTTGTTTTTTGGTGTTTTTTATTTCGAGAAATGATGAAGGAGGCGGATTGACTGATGAACATGTTTCGCATGTGGGTTGAAAATCCAAATATTATAAATGGTCCTTGTGGTGGGAGCTCTTCCAGGATATACTGGTGCTGTGCTGAAAATGTTTGGCTATATTTAGAAGATGAACTGCAGACTGCATCTCTGTGGATGGCCGGTCAGCAGTGACAGAGCAAACTTTAGAGATTACCAGAGAGAAGAGGCGAGAGGTGGACAGAAAACAGGAAGGAGAAGGAAGTTTTCTGACCTTTCAGTGAGATGGACACAGCCAAACACGTCACAGATGTTACGTCTGAGAGGCTGCAGAATTATGTAGACAATGCTAACAAGCTAACCTCAACGTGAAAACACATTTTTTTCCCTTTCCAAGCATTTAGAATATGAAATATTCTTGTAATTTGTGCAGTCATTGTCGCTGATGTTTCTGCAGTTTGATGGTAAAAGCATTAACGCTACAAAGCCGAAGGTTCCGCCTGAGAGAGAGCTGCTGATGTGTGCTTTACCTGCAGAAAGGTGGTGAATGCAATGCGCCGTGTTTATGTGCAGCTTGGCAGCCTGCTGGCACTGCTCGGAGGGGAAACGGCAACGGAAAAACTGTGTGTGTGTGGTTTATTTATTTATTTATTTTTTGAAGTGTGTGTGTGTGTGTGTGTGTGTGTGTGTGTGTGTGTGTGTGTGTGTGTGTGTGTGTGTGTGTGTGTGTGTGTGTGTGTGTGTGTGTGTGTGTGGCTCCCTGTGTACTGGGTCTTCCTGTCGTTCTGTGATCACTGGCATATTTAAACTAATCATTGAAGAGGGGGAGCATGTGTCTCCATGCATATGATCTCGGCTGCTGCATGGTGTGCGTGTGTTTTTAAAACCATACACACAAGGGGGCATAAATGTCTCAGGCTGTTTTTGCACATGTGTTGGTGTATCCATCGCAGGAGACAGAATTTACTCTCACTCTCACTCACACACACACACACACACGCACACACACGCACGCACGCACGCGCGCGCACAGGCACGCTCACACACATTAAGCTGTACTGAAGAGAAGTAGAGGAGGTTGTTGCTAAATCAGAACCAGAAGTTGAGGCGGAGTGACGGAGGGGCTCAGATGGGGGGTGGCGTGTGTATGTGTGTGTGCGTGCGTGTGTGTTGTAGTATGGGCTGCACAGACTGGTGTAGTCTCTCTGTCTGGGATGTAGAGGTGAAGGTGAAGGGTGGGGAAGAAATAGTCTGAGTTAGATGGGGGGGGCAGGGAGGGATGCTGGGTGTTTAGGGGGTAAAAGAAAAAAAATCCCCACCACCCCCACCCTTCCTGCAAACAGGAATGAAACAGTAAGCATGTTTCACCTCGGCCATTAATCCTTTGTACCGACTGGAGACCTGAAGCAAACACAAAGAACTTCTTTCTCGTTCTTTAAATCTCTCAATTTTCTTCTTCTCTCTTTGCTTCCCTTTTATTCGCTCTGTTTCCCCCTTCTTGTTCTCGTCTCTCTGTTGCCATCTCTCCCAGCCTTTATCTTCACGTCTCATTCTGTGTGTGTGTGTGTGTGTGTGCGTGCGTGCGTGCGTGCGTGCGTGCGTGCGTGCGTGCCTGTTGTCCTCTCTCTGTGCTGTGCTGAGACTATGCTGGGGATATTTCTGTCAGCCTGTTTATTTATTGATGGTGATGCTGGTGAGAGATCGCCTGCCTACATGTGTGCTTGTGTCAAGAGAAAGTGTGGCGCTCTCTGGAAATCTTTACCTCCTCTTCCTCTTCTTCATCCGGTCCTCTCCGTGACTCCTTCGCAGTAAATATTTGTCGGCCTCCGTCCTAATGACACTGCAAGGCCGACCCGGGAAGTGCTGGCTCTTTGACCTCTGAATAGCTGGATGGGAACCAGCAGCTCTGCGCTCTCTGGCTTGTCTCTTGTGGAGGATGAAAGGCTGGTGTCACTGAAACGGAGGCTTAAATCATCCCAGAATGAGCACCTCCCTGACACCGCTGTCTCCGAGCCACGCTGCCTGGCTACCGAAATAGTTCCTGGAAGCAAGAATGCAAATAGAGGACATTAATGTCAGTCCTCATTGTATGTCAGACCCCGCTGAACTCTTGGGAACCTGTCGACTGGTGGTCCAGAGGTCAGGAGGTCCTACCAAGGCTGTTTATCTTCCAGTATATCTCTGAGGGACAGGCAGGGAGCCGGGCATTTGAAGGTGTGATGGCAGGCAGGGAAGAAACGGGCAGGTTTGTTAGCAGCATCCATCGTGAATGTGCTTATGCTCTCACTCTTGCGTTACTTGGTCAGAGAGGGGTTCAGATAAGGGTAAAGCTGGCTTTAAACTAAAGCAAGTTGTGCCCGATTTCATCAGCTGACAGCACCAGCGAGTACTGGACGTATAGTGTTGCTTGGTCAGTCCTTACTGATTTAATTCTTCATTCAACGACGCAGCAGTGCAGGTTTGTGCCGGTTTTGTTTCCGACGCGTAGACCACTGAATCTTTCTTTGACATCATTTATGTTGTTTTTACAATCACCAAATCAACCAAATCCACAGCAGCTCACAGGTGGTGCTGTTGGTGCACATCAGCATCAGTGGGTAACACAATAACACCTTAATGTACAGCTCTAATTTAAGCCTACGGTTTACAAGCGTGGTGCAAACATAACCAGATATATGAGTGCCGATAAGCACACTGATGCCCCGAACGTTACCCAGTAGAGCTACACTTAAGAAAAAAAAGGTCAAAGCAGTCAGACTGGAGTCTAAACAGTCTTTACAACGACAGCTTCCGAGTATAAAGTCTGTCCGTTCGAGCACATAAGTGTTTGGAGGATCTCGTCTCGTGTCCTTCCTCCAGCGTCTTCTACCCAGGTGAGACTCCAAGCTGATACCTCGCGGAGCATTTCGCATCTGAAACGTCTGCACACGACAGGCGACAGTTTCTGGATACAATTGTCGCAACATCGTTAATTTGCGAAAGCAGTTATAGTGTTAGTTTTGGATTTTTGCACATGACTTTGCAGTCAGTTTGACTGGCTTTTCGCAAACAGGAAATATCGTTGCTGTCAGCAAATCTCCATTTCTCGTAGTCCTAATAACAGCTAAAGAGATTCTCTAATGCTTTAGACGACCTCTCCTGAAAGAGACACAGCCAGAAGTAACCAAGTTACTGTCTGAAACGGCAAACATGGTGTGTTTAAGAGTAGCAATTCGATTATGAAGTGACATGCGTCAGGATCTCTGGGCTTAACCGTTTCCAGGTAAAATTCTGGATTTTTCATCAGGGATTTTTTTTTCCAGTGGAGCTGCTGGTTTGTGTGATGCTCAGTGTTGGGACTAATGCGTTATTAAGTAACGCGTTACAGTAACTACGCTATTATTGTGGTAACGAGCACGGTAACTAGTTATTATGCCAAAATCAGGAACGCGTTACTCGTTACTGGGATTTAGATAGGCTCGTTATTTGTTACTTCGTGTGGTGGCATCGTGGAGCTTCCACAGATTCAGTAACATTAGCAAGTGGTGGAGGCCAGCAGGTGGATGAGAGAAAGGGGACGCAGGAGGAGAAGAGACCCGAAGCGGCCGCCCGTCCGAGTGTCAGGTGAACTGAACTTCAGGTAAGACGTTATGACCTGCAGTCTATCTGGGTCAGATATAAACCAAGTTTAGTTGGAGTTTATTTTCGTTGTGCTGACTTTTTCGTACTGCGTGCTAGCATGACGGGGTTTCTATACAGCTGGGTGGGTGCTATGATGTTAATGATGTTGAACTTTATTTTGTTCATACGGTTAATTATTAGAGTTGCCAACCGTTCCCTAAAAAACGGAATCGTCTCGTATTCAGAGTTAATATTATGCGTTTTGTATTGAGCTGAAAATAAACGCGATTTGTCCCGGACTTCAGCTACAATGAAAACGACACAAAGCTGGAGTTATTCTTTGTCTTTGCTGCACAGCTGCCTCTTCTTCTCTCATTCTCTCCCCTCCCTCTCCTGTTGCTACTTTAATCATGAAACTGATCAATGATCAGCTGATCAGCTTTTCCCTCTTGTTTATTTATCGTCCACTTTGCGCCAGAAAGAGGAAACCACCGGATGTCGCGTTAAACAACAGCAGCACGCTTGATCAGCTGTTGTTAGAATTTATTTAATATTAATTTCTAGTATCAGCTGATGTTTGCTGGAACCACAGCTGTAAAAGCTGCTGGTCATGATGTCGGTTTGGTTATGTGATGAGAGGGAAACATGAAGATGAAACCAGGAGATGTCCTTACTGAATCATCAGAGCTGAACAGGTGATGGAGAAACAGGTTTACCTTTTAGGTGACATGAATGAGTTGAAGGGAAGTTATGAACTGTTTCTGAGAGATAAATAACACCAGGATCCTTTTCTAAGTAGCTGACAGCTGGTAACTGTGCAGGGGCGGATCTAGCAAAGTGTTGCCAGGGGGCCAGGTAGGGCATTAACAGGGAAAGGGGGGCACAAAGAAATACTTTCTTATTCTCATTTCAAATGTCTAGCTTTTAATAAATAATTATCTGAGTCTTACAACAAACGATTGATAGATTGATACATATATACCATCAAGACAGTGTACATCACTGTAACAACAGTGTTTGTTTTCATTCAAAGGCTTTATGATATTTGCTATAATGGCGGGCCGGTCTCTAGTCAAAATGCCCGGGCTGATTTTTTGTCCCAGTCCAGCCCTGTATGCAGCTCATCTGCAGTCTGGTGTTACCTACATCTTCCTATTCGGAAGGCAGAATTTCTCAGTTCTGAGTACAATCGAAAGCACCACGACTGCAGTTTTTGTGTTGGATGTAAAAAGCGCACATGACGCTCTGACGTAGGCTAGAATCATGGTAGCGGTCAACGACGGTCCAGGCGTGGGATTTCTCTCGTGGAAATATGCACATTATTTTTTCCGTTGGTAGGTGGCACAGTGCACTTGTGGCAAGTAAGCAAGCTAGAAGACTGGCACTCTTGCTGGGTATCCAGTTAGCAACACATTAACAAGAGAAGCCTGAGTAAAACCAAAGTTACTTTCCCTAGTAACTAGCTACTTTGAAAGTAACGAGTAACTTGAAGTAACTGAGTTACTTTTGATGGAAGTAACTAGTAATGTAACTAAGTTACTAATTTAAAGTAACTTACCCAACACTGGTGATGCTACATGATGAACAAACACACGTTTACAGTTGAAACACATGTACTGAACTGAAACTGCTCATGGGTCAGCTAAAGCAGCTGTCAAGCTCTTTTTCTCCTGTTACTGAAACACCCACCACCACCACCCCATCCAATTTTCTCCTTATCGCTTCCCTGTGGCAGCAGTGCTTCTCTTTTACCTTCGCTCTTATTTTTCCACCTGTTTATTCTTTTCCCTAACAACTTTCCTTCTTTTCTTTCTGCCTTTCTTCCTTCATTTTCCCTCTCTGCCTCTCCTCCACATGCCTCGGGGTCCTCAAGAGTTTCAGGAGTTCCACAGACTGTCCATTGTCTTGGGAATGTGGTTTGCTCTCTCCCCTCACCACCTCCTCCTCCTCCTGTCTGGCTGGAGACAAGGTTAGGTGGTGTTCAGCTTCTGGGTCCACAAGGCCACTGGGTTACAAGACGCTAACCTGATTAACTCCCCGCACCTGGACCAAGTCAGCTGATCAGGCTAAAGTTGAATATAGGCTCTTTTAAAAGAGGAGAGAGGATGAATGTAACTGTGTCGAGATTCTGGGATCAGCAGATTTACCACTGCGTGAATAACGTGTGAAGGGAATACAGCGAATGATCAGATCTTAAAGATCTGAAAACAAGAAAATAAAAACACGTGTCAGTGATGGCTTTCCCGACCGCTTAACCCATCTGAAGTCTGTGTGTTTGGTTTAAGTCATTCTTAAAATCCATCCTTAGTGTGAGGGAAGAGATGACATGCCTCCGATTTCTTATCAGGCTTCTTGTGAATTTCTAAATTTATCAAAATACTTGAATCATTAGTTGTGACTTATGAGGTGGATGCTCCCTATGTGGTGGTGCCTCTGGGATACAAAATGGAAATTGGTAGCGCGTGCCGTGTGTGTGTTTCTCACTGTGTGTGTGTTTCTGTGAGCGTATATTCATATCTTTGTGGGGACCAAGAAGTGGAAGTTTACTATACTTGTGGGCACCAAAATCCTGTGTGCATGTGTGTGTGTGTGTTTCTGTGTGTGTTTCTGACTGTGTGTGTCTCGCATACCCAACCCCCCATCCCAGCGTCTGGCACTCAGGAGGACTGCTCCTTTGCGAGCGTGTCTTCCTGCCAGGGCCTACACACACACACACACACACACACACATTAAAATAGAAACGGGGTGAGTGGATTAGGCTGGTGTGAGATCTTTTTAAATGTGTGGTGTGTTTCTTTTGGTTGCTAAACATAATCGTCAGACACAACCTCAGCTCAGCAGACGGGATCGCATTTGGGCTGTGAGACAAATCTGCAGGCTGTTACAGTAGAAGACAGTAAAAACTTTGGTGTAATTCATCGAATTTTCTCTATCACCACATTACGCATTACAGCAACGGTAATTGTTTAACTACTGCGATGTGCAGACGTCTGACTTCAGCTTTGAGGTTCGCCACATTGCTTTAGGCGCTCTGGAATGTGTACAGCCCAACTGGAACTCCTTGGCTGCTCTCCCTCTCTCCATATATTTTTTTATGTTCACGGTATACGGTACCACCACTTCCTTCTCCTTTTCATCTTGCACCTTCTCGGCTCTGCAGAAATAAAATCCAGTTGTGTGAGCACAACATGAGGAAAAAAGCAGAGCGAGAGAGAAAGGAAGAAGTGAGCATGAGAATATGAAAGAATGCCAAAGAATAAGGAGGAGGTAGATATTGCTAACAAGGTTGCCAGAGACTCTTTTCATTTTTAATAGTCCCGTAGGAGGTCTGGCTGATAAAGTGTTATGTTATATTATTAAATCCTGGCAAAGTTGGAGCTGCAACAGATTCCAACAGTGGCAATTGTGAAAGCGAGACTGTGGGTTTTATAAAATTCACCAAAATGAATGGACGGGATCTTTAAACCTTTAAACAACATGTGTCCCACATGTCTTCTTTTTTTTTTTTTTTTTTTTACTTTTTACAGGTAAATAATTCTTTAATAAAAGCATCTTATATTTTATTTTCAACTTTCAAGTAAGGGATTGCCGGTTGTCGCCTCGTTCCAGTAGATTTAAGCAGCTTCTATCGCCTCTTTTGCACTTAAAAAAAAAAATCCCTGCAGATTTGATTCCCATACAGCCGAACACAGAGTCTGTCCTATTAAAATATGATTGTTTTGGTGGACTGGGACAAACGGTGGCACTGTGGTCCAGCAGGTTTTTCCAGTGTTTCTGAGTAGGATGCTTCTGCTTCCTTAGGCGCTAACATCAGTGAGAACAATATTCTCACGTATTGTCTTCTTCTGTGCCCAGTCTTGTTTCATTTTATCTTTTTTTTTATTTTTAAAGATTAGGCCTTATTTTATTGCTGTAACTCATGTTTTTCCATTTCCTACTAATGGCAGAGACGTCAAGCCATTTTTTAAACATACAGATGTTTTTTGTATTGTTGTAAAGCATGTGATATCCACATTCTGCTATCAGCATTTTCTAGGATGTATCAATATGAACATGGATGTCTGAAGCTACAGAAAATAAATATTTACAGATATATAAATGCTACTTGTGCGTTAAATGTCAGTGTGTAGTACACGCACACTACAGTTGTCTCAGAGTGAGTCCATGTAATTCAGTGTGCGTGTGCGCGTGTGTGTATTCATATACTTGTGGGGACCAAAATACTGGTCGCCACATGTTTGAAGGCATTTTTTGAGACTCAAAATGTGGCTTTAGTGTCAGGGTTACAATTGGTTATGGTTATGGTTAGGTATTTAATTTTTCAGGGTTAAGGGCTATGGAAAGCATAATGTCAATTAGATGTCCCCACAAGATATGAATACCCTACATGTGTCTGCATGCGTGTGCACATTTAGCCTGTGTTTTAGTGCATGAAGATAAAATCCACTGATGCTTTTATTCATCTGCCGAACACAAGTTTGGGTCATTCCTTCCTTTATAATTTATATTCTGTAATTTTTTGTGTTACCAGCTTCATCTCAGCATTTCCCAGAATTACATTCTGCACAGCCCAGACAGCGGCTGTGAACCTGTTGATTTTCTGCTGTGGTGTTCTGGTTTTAGTTTTTTTTGCTTGGAGATGGCAGAGGAAAAAGTGATAATGAAAGCCATGGCAGAGGTTGAGGTTTTGTAGCTGAAAATAGGGAGCACCTCGCCTGCTTGGCAAAAAAGCAACATGGCTTTTGGCTGCATTGCGTTCTTGGTGTAGAGAGGATGAGATGTCTGCGCCTCCTTTATGAGGGATTGCTCGCCGTGTAACTGTTGAATCTTGGTGTTAAAGGGCAGCTGATGAAAGACACGGACGCGCGGCGCCTGACACGCTGTAGATGTGGGACTGAGCTGTAAAATGTAAATAAATGCCGAACATTTATTTACATTTTTTGCAAACACTGAGAGAGAGCGAGCCATAAATGCGACACATATCATCGGGTCTGGCTTTTTCCGGGGATGATCTGCAGCCCTGTCTGACCTGCACACCTGAGCATCTCACCTCAGGAAATAGCCAGACATACTTCAGAGGGTGGAAGGATGCATGATAAAACCTTTTCTCCTATCTCTGACAAATACTCACACACCTTTCTTTCTCTGTCTATTAGGTTTTGTTTCTGAGCTCCGAGCGTTCTATTATTCCCTAATTAGCAGCATTAATAATCTTCAATTAGGCATTTAGCTTTGTGCACGTGTAACTCCTCATCCTTTGCTTAAAGTGTGTATGCGCGTGCTCGCCGACAAGCGTCATCGCGGCACCCTGTCCTCTGGTTCTGTCATGGCTTTCCACCCAACACCAACTGTCTAATGAGGGAGTGAAAGGCCACGGGCGGAGTGGGAGGCAGGGGCTGAATATCAGTGTGTGTTTGTGTGTCTGCACACATGTTTGTTTGTGTGTAATTAAAGAGAAGTGCCAGCAGGGGGGACCGGTGTCAGAAAGGGTCACCAAGAGAGCAGCGGGCCATCGCCAAGCTTTGGTCATTAACTGCCGAGCGCCGGTAAAGGCGTGTGAAGGTACACAAGTGTATGTCAGGAGGCCAGGAACTAAATTAGTCTCCATAAATATGTGTTTTACTTAGTTTATCTGTGTTTGTGTCATATTTCACTCAGAGTTTAGCTTTAGCGTTGAGTTAAAGACTTCATAAAGTATGCTGCGAGTCATTTTCAACATGTTTTGTTTATTATATTACTTTTATTATTAATTTCATGAGATTTCTGCGAGCCCAGTGCAGCATTTTTAGATCGCTTGTTTTGTACTAACTACAGTCTTAAACACAAAGGAAAAGAAAAAGATACATTTGGTTACGGTTGGTTGTTACGTTACCCCTTTAAAAATATTAACATTGTGATATATCAAAGAGATACATTTACTTTTCCTTCTTTTTTTTTTAATAAGATACAACATGGCAGCTTCCTCCCCCTTTCGAGGTCGGCAAAATCCTCTTCCTTCACACTGACAGCGGTGATGTCAGTCAACCTGATTTGATTGGTCAGATGGTCAGACTGGAGACAAATATTAGGTTAACCGGATCCTCAACAGAACCACTTATTTTGGACATAAAGCCATAAAAGTGATCGTCCACAAAAAACGTGTATCCACACAGCAAAGGTCATCTGGTGAAAGTTGAACCAGGCTGTTGCTGTGCGCCTTTGT
Organism: Perissodus microlepis; assembly: GCF_051167445.1. NCBI lineage: Eukaryota > Metazoa > Chordata > Actinopteri > Cichliformes > Cichlidae > Perissodus > Perissodus microlepis. The sequence continues at coordinate 31,942,694 of NC_140482.1, read as the reverse complement.
TCTTTAATGCAGATGAGACTAAATCCTCTTAAATCCTCCCCGATTGTCCGACTTCTCGTGTTTTTTGTGATGACGCCTTGTTCTCTTTGCTTAACTTGTTTTTATTATTAAGACTGTCAAGGACCAAAGCTAAAGTAAAACTTTAGTAATACATTGAAATGATCCAGAAAATGCTAATTCCTCCCGATTTTCGTATAAACATCAAACAAAATTTCTGTTTTTGTTTGCTTGGCTTTCCTTATTTCAGGCTGTTTGTCGGTCACGTGGTGTTCCCTCCTCTTCACTCTGTCAGCTGCCATCCACAGAGAGCCACCGCATCAATATGATGTTTACAAGAGGCAGCAGTTGACGAGGAGAATAGTCTGTGTTTCTGCATTTGTTTGTTTCATCTCACTGTTTGTGTCTGCGTGTGTGTGTGTCCACAGTAATTTGTTTTCTTCCCTGATAGGTAGTGTGTGGATTGCCATGGGTTGATTGGTTATCCTGAGAGGTGTAGTGGGAGTTTAGGTGTGCGCTCCGGGGCTGCGTGGGGAGATCCGGGCGGCGTCCCCTCTCACAGAGCCTTCCCTCTGGGCTTCCAGCTCAGAGCAATAACTGGGTAGCTGGGAGGCTGCTCCGGGCGTCTGGGGCCCTAATGTTGGGAGGAGATGGTTCAGAGACAGGAACAGTGCGAGGAGGAGGGATGTGTGTGTGTGTTTGTTTGTGTGTGTGTGTGTGTACTGCGGGGGGATCCCAAGCAGATTTGTTTACCGGTAATTAATTCACCTGATTGACATAACAGCTGCCAGAGCTATGGGAAGGCAACAGCATATGTGTGTGTTTGTGTGCAAGAACACCCCTGTGCATACTTACCATGCAGATTTTTCTGCATACCTGGTGTGTGTGTGTGTGTGTGTGTGTGTGTGTGTGTGTGTGTGTGTGTGTGCGCGCCTGCACACAGAGCAGACCCAGCCATTGAGGGGATTTCCATGTGGCAGGGTTTGGTGCAGGGTTCCTGGAAGAGCGACCCGGCAGTTCTCTGTCTTCCATCGATTGGAGCCGTCTGTCGGCCGGCAGCACCGCTCACACCGAGCTGCCTCGCTGCTAATCTTTATAGAGTTGACTTCACTGACAGTTATTGGAGCACTTGAAGCTGAGGGGAGGAGAAGGAGGGCCGTGACAGAAGGACAAATGGGAGAGATGGGAGGAGACGGCGATCGCAGTGACAGTCAGCAGGGTTGTGAAAAGTAATTCCTGGTTTGGTTTGCACACGGGCCACATGAAACCAACAGGAACTAAATACATAGACACATAACAGAGCGCTCACTCTGGCGTGAGACACGCGTGTGCAAACACATCTCTGTGTAACTCTACGTGAATGTCAGCCATAACCGAATCACAAAGCTTCGCTCTGTCTTCGTTGTTTACATTAACAACTTCATCTCACCTGCTATTCAGCAGTTTATGCTTTTTTGTGCAGCAGGCAAAGAATGAAAAATAAAGCGATGCCCTGTTTTGGGAAACACGAGCTTGGACTGGACTCTGTTACTCTGTGTGTGGCTGCATGCGTGAACTTTGTGGTCAGAGGATCTCGGTTTGGGCGGTTTCATGTGTTTCTGCGTGAGTACAGTCAGGTCAGGCTAAACCCTTGGAAACGGAAATAAACACAGGCTTCCACACAGAAATTCAGACACACTCACACAGATACTAACAGGTCAGTATCAGTGTTGTTGTGGCCAGCAGGTAGCAGTGTGTTGGCCTGCTTGTCTGGACCCAGATAACGGCAGATCCATTACCCCCTGGAAGCTGAGGTCTGATCACTGGGCAGATAGAGCCGCTCACTCACTGTCTGTGGACCTAGCCGGTTAGCCAGCCTCCACCGTGGCACTAAAGAGGATCACAACAAGGGGCCAAAGGAGGGCAGACCCCCTTCTGTTAGAGGAAATTGTCAAATGCACGTCCTCCGATAATGCCTCTCTCGCATCTCGTGCAAGGCGGCGATGGTTAAGATTGCCGTGGTTATGTCACATCACGGGACACCTCAAAATGGCAGCTGCTGGTCGTCTTATCGCGCGTTGGAGAGATTCGAGTCGTCTCAATTAATAATCGCTAAGAGAACAAACTGAAATATGAAGTTTATTTTCGTTATTTAGCCTTTGTCTCAAGCACAGTGCGGTCTGTGTTATTATAGAATGACAAGATAAGTCTGCCTTTGGAACTCCTCTTCTGGCTAAAGAGGATTACAGTTTGAGAAATGCGCTCCTTTGTTTTCTTGCTTGAAGAGTTACACGGAAAGATTTATGCTCCTCTTCCAGCTGAGCCTCGTGTGCTGTTCTCCCGTGTTTGCTGAACTTGCTGGCTTCTGGCTTTAGCTTATTTACCAGAAAAGATATGACAGTGATATCAATCTATTCGTCTAACTTTTGGAAAGAGTCTTTCCAACAAGTGAAACTACAGCGTTAAACAGATGCACCTCACAGACACAAAAAGACTTCAGATGCTGTGAATCTCGTCACGCATCAGCAGAGACGAGAGAATATCCTTAACTCGTTTAGCTCATTTGCAAAACATGGAGGCGGCATGGATGGATGCAGGGTTAAGAAATGAAGATGTCGCATATCAATCGTGTAAGTTCATTAGTTACAAGTGAACCAAGAGAAAACCTTGTGTTTGGGAAAGACGGGATCACGAAGTAATGTTATAAAAGTGGCGTATTGCAGGCGTCACTGGTCGTAAACGTTTCTGCGGAGAGTCGCTGTTTCAGTCGAAGAGCTGGATTCTTGGCTCATTTTTTGAAATAATGACCAAATTCGCAGTCAAATTTTTTGATTGTAGCCTGGAAGAACGATTGCAGTGAATTTGGCCTATTCATGAAAAAGCGTGTGCTGATTTGGACGAGGTCATGGCTTTTGTGGATCAGCAGCTTCAACACAATGGACTAATGCAACAGCATCACCGCTTACATCAGCATCGCTCTTGTGCGTATGACATCGGCGGGTATTTGTGATGAAGTTATCGTTTTATAATCTCCGAAAATATTTTGTCTTGTAACTTTGCGAGGCTTTGTTTCGCCTAGATGCTCCACTTTAATCTCAGAGAACAGCTGAGCTTTTTCGTGACTGTATTCTCTCTGAATATTACCCTCTCGCGGCTTTGTAATTTTTTTCAGCCTACAATGGGCTTAATACGTGTCGTAGAAATGCGGCGCTGATTATTGGCTGGCTCGGTGGGGATGGAGAGAGAGCTGAAGGAGAGCGACGGTGGTGAGGAGTTAGCACTGTGGAGGTTTTGTGTATCGGGTTTGTTTGTGCGGAGGGAAGAAAAGGAGAGAGATAGCTGTGGCAAAAAGGGCAGCAGCTATCAAAAGCCACAGGCTGCTTTAAACTCCACGTCTGTTTCTTTTTCTATCTTTTCCTCCTCTTTCTCTTCTCTCTCTTTCTTTTTGCTTTTCTCTCCCTCCACCTATCGCTTTCTCCCTCTCTCCCTCTCTCTGCTCCCTGGCCATGCTGATGATTGACGGCCTGAGGGTTTTAATGGGCACTGGAGAGCAGGAGCTGAGGTCGGGGTTGTCATGGCAACTAGGAGAAGGGGCCTTTTGCTGCTGCTTCACCTGAGTACTGTGGAGCCTCGTTGGCTGGCTGAGGCAGGCAGGCTCGCGCGTACGCACACACTCACTCACTCGCCTCACACACACACACTCGTCACACGTACTTACATGCCAGCACCACTTCCATTCACTCTTCCTCCTCCCTCTAAGATGTCCTGCTGTCTATCGAGCTATCTTCTCTTTTCCTTTTTCTCATTCTTATTTCATCTTCCTATTTTCTCCCTCCCTCCGCACGGCCAAGCGCTGAGACAAACCGCAGTTGGTTAACCGTGCACACGTGTGTTTGTGTTGGTGTGGACACATGTATGTCAATATGTACAGTATTCAGCCCATTGTTTTCGCTGCCCATTGTTCAACAGGAGAAAAAAGCACACCACTGCACACTTTACAGTCTCGCGCCCTTATTTTTATTTTTCAGTTGCTCCATCAATATCGCTCCTAGAAGTACAGAAGCCCAAATTATGCACCAAAGAGTCCCTCACCAAAACCAAGTAACAAGCAGCGACTTCTTTTCGCAGTTCACACACTCCATCTTGATTCAGAAAACACTTTTTTTTTTAAAATCCTGCAGTGATTATTAGCATAATCAGACCTAATAATGGATCCATTCAAACCCTCTCATACGCAAACACACACAGGCTCGAGATCTGAAACAACACAAATCATCTGCCACAATCATGCTTCTGGGGCCCAGCCCACTATGGGACCCAATCTGTTGCTTAGGCCAACCCCATTACCTGACCTGACCTGTCGGACCCCTTTCAACCTGGGAAGCGATTGCTGACTAAAGCCCCGCCCACACGTGATGGTCGGGGACCTTCGAGGCTCTCATGTCCTTCACGGTAAAAAGTAATATTGTGAAATTCGTCTACATACCAATAGTGTGTGCTCATGTACAGGACTTTTTCTTTCCATATTTTAACTACTCAATACTCTGACATTTTTTTATGCATCTGTCCTAAACAACACATCCTGATTTGCTCTGATGGCCAAAAAGACTAGTAAGAAATTTCACGTTTTTATGTTTAATAGTTTTCCCCTTACTTGCACCTGTTTGTGTCGCTGCTGAATGGCTCTGGTCTCTGGTTGCCGAGTTGCTGCTCGTTGCTTCCTGTGTGGACATCGTGGTAGCCTCTGGGGACAATGGACAACTACACAAGACTTCCTGTTCCATCTGCTAATCACTGTTTACAAATACAGATGTACTTTAAAAAACTGATTAACTGTTTACAGACTGTAGCCAATGATTTTGAGATTGTTTCTGCAGGACATTGGTGTAGTTCACCGGGTTAAAGCTAATACTAAAGCTAACTGCGTATCTACCCCGGTTTTTCTCCCAGCTTTCTTGTCTTCTTTTCTCTGTCCTGTCACATGAAGGCTAAACAGACTCCAGATATACACTCAACCACAAAGTCTTTGGGGCCAAAGACATTGTCCCCCTGTCGCAGATGTCTATGAGACTCATTTAAGACCTGAGTTATTTGGCATTTATGCGTTAAAAGAAACATTGGGAGAGTTCACATGCTTCCCAGGCCACCAGGTCACAGTGGAAGGAAGAAAAATGATGCTTAGCACTTATTATAAGAGGGGTGAGTGTCCATTTTTTTTTTAGCTGTGTGCTGTATTCTTTATTTTAAGGTTTGGAAGATCCTCTTGACCTCTTCCTCTTCGTGCTTGTCTACTGTTGAGGCTGGAAAGAACTGACAGTTCACACATAGACCTGAGAGTAATATAGAAGCATCTGTACTAAGCTCTTCTTCACTGTCTGACCTCTCCTCACCCTCTGAGAGAGCTCTCCAGCTCTTCCTCTCTCAGCCCGCTTCCTATTGTTTGCCAGCCTTTTCTGTTTAAATGTCTCCCCTCTCTCCTTTATGCCTTTCTCTTTCCAGTTTTGGCTCTTGCCTTACTTCTGTCGATGCCACATCCGTGCTCTGTCACGGTTGTTTTCAGAGCCCCACAGATTCACACCCTTTTGCCGCTGCAGTTTTTGCATGCGCGATTGTGCGCACCCTGCCTCGTGGCCCTGGGGCGTGCTAGTTAGTGTCTGGGCTGTGCAGGTCAGGCGAGGCACGGAGGGAAGTGAGCGGAGCTCCGGTTACAGTGGGGGAAGGGCTGGAGGAGAGCGCTGTGTATGTGCATTTGTAAATTATGTGGATTTGCATCCATGTTCAATAGCAGATATTGAGGCTTTTAATTGGTTATGCTTAATCAAAAGACCCATGGTTATAGTTAAGGCTGTTAGATTGTGTTCATCTTTAAGAGAAAGCAACAGTGTCTATTTTGGTACACCCGTCCATCCTCCACAGCCTTTGGAGTAACAACATCTAGGTCGTGTCTGGAAGACATTAAGACGGGCTGCTTGTTAGATGTCAGGGTATCTGTGCGGTCTTAGCTTTTCAGTTCTTCTTCCACAGGAATCATGGCAACTTTTTTTAATTGCTCCTCGCATTGCCCTGGCCATGCCAACGATGAGCTGATGGTCGGCACGACTGAGGCAGCGCCACATCTGTCTCTTCTCCCTGATGTTTAGCATCATTATTACTGTGAGAGAAAAGATTAAATACAGTCTAAAATTAATACATGTCATAGATGCATTCAAGTGACACATTTATGCCCTCTTTTTGTTTTTTGTTTTTTTTTAGTTTTAGCAGTTATTGGAAAAAAGTGCTGTCCATTCCTAGCGCAACGGGGAAACTAGTTTACTCCAAATCCACAGAATTCCTTCCTTAATGTTCCCACTAAATTACCATATTTGCATTTTGTTTTTGTGTCCATCGATTGGTTTATCACAGCGCCCAAACAATCATATCTCCGTCAGATATCGTGAGATATCTGTAATTGCTCCATTTGCTCCAGAAAGAGCGCAATCAGGGTGAAAAAAAGGAAAAAAGCTTGATGGCAAATCGTTTCCAAACAGCGTGTCTCTCTTTCTATTAATTTCGGCAGACACAGGATTGTTTTAACACCTTGCCGGTCGCTGATTGTCCCGTGACTGTGTGTTAATCCGCTGAAGGGAAATGCAGAGGCTTTTATTTTGGTTTTGTTGTGGTTGTTCTTTCAGAGCGCGGCCGCTGCTCCCAGTCCAGTGATGGGCAACATGCCACCCAATGATGGCATGCCAGGAGGACCCATGCCCCCGGGCTTCTTTCAAGTAAGAAAAATGACCTTCCGTCTGACTTCATCCCTCACCCACCCCCACAATCACCTCCAACCATCACCCCTCCCTTAGCCATGGCTAAGCCTATCCCTCTGTCTCCTCCTCCTTTTTTTAGCCTCTTTAGCTGTCCTAATCCCTGTCCAGATGTGTTCCCTTCTCTGTCTCTCTGCGTCCATCCCATATGTCCATATGCCCGGGATGTTAACTCCTGGTGCTCTGTCTGCTGCTCTAGACTCTACCCGTAGAGTTTTCTGTGTTACCCTGTGCTTTCCAGAATATGAAATGCCTTTGCAAGTGAAGGAGGTGTTGGGTTTGCTGGGAGGGGAGGAAAAAGCAGAGTGAAGAGGAGGCTATTTTCTCTGGTCTGTGTTGCTTCACTAATTCCTCCTGTCATCACTGTTCTCTGAGGGCTGTCTCAAAGGCTGACGAGGTCACTCGCACTCTTTTCTCTGTTTCCGTCACTCTCTCATATTCAAATGAGGACATATAGGAGCCTTATTTGACACTGTGACACACATTAAACTCGTAACATTTACAAAATTGAGGTTTTAAAGTAACTGTACCCCCAAAGATATGCTGTGAATTGCTGAGGGTGAGAACAGGAAATCTGAATTGGCTTAAAGCAGCTTTTCTACAGCAGACAGTTTGAGTAAGAAAGAAGTCACCAGCAAATATGAGATTTTTCACATTATACCACGAACAATTCAAGTGAAACGCCTACGGAAGGAAGAGGGCATTCATCCCCTGCAAAAGTTTGATGTCATTTAGCGAAATCCTGGACATCTTCTTGTGGAGAGGAGCCTTTAAAGGAGTAGTACAACATTCAGCCAACACAGCTCCATTTACTGACAGTTTCCACGCAGTGTGTAGGTCACGTAAAGGAGCTGTCTGCAAAGACTAGGTTGGCAAACCTGCACCAAAGCAATCGCAAGGTTGTTTCTGGTGGCTTTCAACGCAGCAGCCGAGAGCAACCCTTTCCCTCTGGTCTGTAAACGAGCGTTTTTCCCTAGCGACCATTGGTTGCCAAGGAGTTGCCGACCGGCTGCTGAATTTTATTGGTTAGAATTTGGAAAAAGTCCTCTCTGTCCAAAGATAACAAAGCTCCTTCAATCGCTAATGCTAGCTAGAAGGGTTGTCCTGCTAACCATGTAAGATCAATAACTGTCGGCAGAATATTGAATATATAATATTCAGTCACCAGAGCCCAGCCTCGTGCTCACATTGGTTGATATATATATATATATTCTTTTAAATTTAATTAATTTTCCTTAAATTAATAAACAAAGATGTTTATTAATGCATTTATTGTTATTTTATTTTTAAAGTTTTATTTTTGAGATTTTTGTTTGTAAATCCCTGTGATGTGTAAGAGTCTTGCTAGCGTCTCAGCCATTTAAAGACTTTCTCCTGAGTTAAACATCAAACACAGGAGTCGGCTGACCAGGCAATGCAATAAAATTACAATGCGTCTTTAAGAATAATACTTTACTTTATTAATCCTTTGTGAGTATAATTAAACATGCTCAGTGCTGTAAGCATGCTGCACAAATTTCCTCTCACTCTCTGTCTATAGCATACCTGATGTTTCCATACGTACAGTTTGAGGCTGTACAGCCTGTTTTTTCTTGTTTGATTGGCAGCGTGTCATGTTCTCTCTGTGTGTGTGTGTGTGTGCATGTACATGCTGGGGTGGTAGAGAATGTTAATGATGTATGAGCAGTGAGCAGGCCAGGGAGAGAGCTATCTGATGGTGTTGCGTGAGTGACATTGCTTTCCATAAATAGACCCTGTGTGCAGGGCAGACAGACAGACAGACAGACAGGATGGGCAGAGTGGAGGAGAACAAGGAGGGATGGATGCTGTATTCACTTTCATCTTTTCTTCTCTTTTCATCCATCCTTCTTCTCTTTCTCCTCCCCTCTTCAGCTCAGATTAGCTGAGCAAAGCAGGCAAAGGTGAAGAAAACAAGAAAACAAAGGTGCGAGCACAGAGGCTGCACAGTGCACCGAGACAAAATGCTCCCAGTGCCACTGCAAAGATTTCCCTAAATCAAGCTCACACTGTTAGTGGTACAACAGCATCCTTCAACATGAGCCAGAGCCGAAGCCCCGCTCATTGCTTTCTGTAGGTAGCTGACATTAATTCCCCATTGAACTAATGGCTGCGGTCCGCGCTGAAAGTGCAGGCTGCTGAGAATTCTGCATTGCATTTGTTCATTCAAATGAAGGGGAAGCCGTGTCACCCCCCTCCCCCCCTTCACACACATTGTTGAAATTGTGCTCGTGTCCTCAGTCACTCCTGAGATACGGTTAGTCGAGTGGACCACAGTCTTGCCGTAGAATTGTGAATGGATTACATCGAGCTAAGCGAAATTTCCTCTGCGTTTCGGTCATTTCTCATCTGAACTCTGGGTCGGCTTCCTTTCCCACCTTCTCCTTCACACGCCAGGCATCCTTCTTCATGACATTTCTTCACTCTCTCCATTTCCCTTGTTTTTGAAACTATTATTTCTCACACGCCGCTTCAGTGACACATGCTTACTCACCGACTGTGTGTGAACTGCTCGTGTGTGCTGTGTGTGTGTTTTTTCCCAGTTGCTCTAGCATAGCAATTAACATAGGTGACCCCAACACTGTTATTGGCTCCAGTCCTGGGAGAGAGGGATGAGGGGCAAAGACAGGACACTGGAGGAAAATAGAGATGGGAGGAGGAGGAGGAGGGTCTTCCTTCATGTTATCCTAATGTGTAGCTCACAGGGTGAGCCTGGCATTCGGGGGGGCATCATTTAGGCAGAAAGACAGAAGAAGAAAGAGAATAGAATAAGTGTCTACACGTTTGGTGTGTAGTCCTTCGTCTCTCAGCAGAAGTCCATCGCTGCTGCATCATAGCCCTCTGGGGAGGGCAAGAAAAAGGGGAGATGACAAGGGGGAGGAGGGAAAATTAGGGACGAGAGGCAACAAGGAGAGATAGAGGAGGGTGGAGGAGGGGAAAAAGAAGAGGACAGTGTGATGTCAGGGGAGTCTTTCCAAAATCTTTTTTTTTTAAATGAGAAAATGAACATTAAATGATCTGAAGCGCCTCGCTCTCGAGCTGCTTCTGTGATCTACACACGACACGTAACGCAGTCAAAAACACAGAGCGCACTCTCATAGGGGTGTAAACCAGCCGGGGTGGGGCATCCTCTCTCTACTAAACTGGAATTGTTCCTCTTGCCAAAAAAAAAAAAAAAAAAAGAGGATCGAGAGTCAAAGGCTGTGCAATTTACGGCAGGTAATTGCAGCTCTTCAGGGACAACACGAAAAAGCACAACAAGAGGATTAGGTTTGATTACACATTTAAGAACAAGCAACCCAGGTATCAAAGGCAAATTTAAGAACCTGTTCAAAGCTGACACATGGCACGCACATGGCGAATTAGGGAGACATCTGCGCTTGGTAATTTATTTATCAAAGGTAAGACTGGGCTCGGGGTTCAGTCCGGTCAGTCGTATTACAAAGATGCAGATAAATAAGGTGAAGTGCTTTGGAAAGTGAATGACAGACTGCAAACCGTACAGAAGTGATTGAGGAATAGCGTCTGAAATATTATTTCTTCTGTTAGGGCCGGCGCCGGTCCTTTAGCGGAGATTGCGGACTTTACAGAGGGATAATCACAAAGTTGCTCAAAGTTAACAAAGTGAGGTGTAACGGTGTTCAACCTCTCAACAAAAACCAAGACATATTTAAAAAGTTATGCAAAAATGTTTAATCTGCTTTTCTAACACATGTGAAAAAGCAGCGTGAGTGGAAGACACAGATGTCAAAGGACCCAGACGAGTCAAAACTTTCCACTGAGAAGAGGGACTCTGCTTATCCTTGAGAGGACAGCCACAAAAACCATACCCAACAATTCCCCTTGAATGACAGACTTTAGCAGAAGCAGTACTCGGGAAAACCTTTCCTTTAGACTTGGCTCATGAACATTAATGATGTATGATAATAATGAATGAAGCCTTTTTCTCCTGCTGTTCATGCTTCACCTCCACCATCACGTGATTTCATCTGTTTAGAGGCAAACATCACACATTTCTCTGCGTGTTGGTGAAAGAGCTCAGGTCCTGGTGTGGTATTGCTTCAGTATCTCTGTAGACCGTGTCTGCATGTTGTAGCTGTGCACTGCAACCAGAAGGCAACGTGCTGTTGGCTTTTTGGAGGACGGCATCACCTCGCGATGAACAACACGCAGAGAGCAGAAGAATGTGGGTGAAGCAGTGGCGAGCGGCGTCGCCACCACGTCCTGCCAATGAACAGACTTCCGCTATATTGCGTAGCAGCCCCCTCTCCCCATACGTGGCGATTAAGTTGGCAATACATCGCTGCTCCGTCTGGAAATTCACAATGGACAAAGACCTTCTTTGTCGTTTCGTGAAGCTGAGAGTTAAAACAACGTAAAGTGTCCCTGCTGCCGTTGTTTGAGGTGTGCTTTTGTGCTGCTTTGTGCTTAACTCATTTGTTGCTCCTTTCGAAAAGACAAATTTTCAGCCAGTCAACATTCAACCAGCACGTAGCATCACGGCTGTCGTACTGCATGCTTTTGGCTTTTTGGAAACGTGTCCCTGCGGCCTCTACATTGGTTGAATTCCCACAATCCTTCTCACAGTACCACACTGGTGCACCAATGGATGGGCAGAAGCCTTAAGCACCAACAGTGAAGTAAGCATGAATAGTTTTCATCAATTAAAAAGCAGGTGGCTCCATTTTGGGGAACTTTCCATTGATACTCATGATTACTGAGGCCATGCCTCTGGGGGGGGGGGCATATCGCCTGTAGCAGTACCCCTTGTTCTTGTTGCTAATTTTTCTTTTCTGACTCTTGACTCGTCCTGCTGCTGATCAGATGCTTCTCGGCCGTGCCGCCTATAAATGTTTAAAACCTCAAAAACCTTTGCATGATACTGTAAATAATTTGGCGCCGTCCCAGCGGGTTAACAGCTATCCTCCGGGAGAAAACACTCCTGATCGCGTGCTCCCGTCTCTGAGCTGACATGTTGCCATGTTGTATAGCATGAGCTAGCAGGAGACCCACTGCTGCCACTGCTGCTCTCTCTGGAATGTTAGCAAGGAATGACAATGAGTGTGCATTCAGTGTGTGTGTGTGTGTGTGTGTGTGTGTGTGTGTGTATGTGTGCGCTGCTACTCCTGGCTTTGTTTGTTGTGTTCAGTGATGCAGGCTGCTTTGTGTTCTCACTCTTTGTGTGTGTGTGTGTGTGTGTGTCCAGAAGTTTGACAGAAGTTACACACTGCCCTCTAGTGTTGGCAGCTATAAACAGGTGAAAAACCCTCAGCAGGCTGCTACTCTTCCACCCCTCTCTCCCTCGCTCTCACTCTTTCTGTTAGTGGTCCATCAGGGGCAGCAGTGTGGGTCTTCCTTAAGCTGAAATGAGCGGTGAGGAGGCGAGGGGGTTGCGTTGATGGGTTTGTGGTACTGTGCCAAGCTGTTATCTCCTTAGCCGGGTAGAAAATGATTTTATTAATTGCTTCATTTAACGCTCCCCGTGCCCCCCCCCTCATCCTCCTTCCCCTCTCCCACACGAATACACAAACAACGCCACACAAGCTCACGCACACTCGCACACTCTCCAAGCAAGCTACTTTTCAAACTCGCCCTGCATATACCTCCATGACAGTTGAAATGTTCTCTCGCTCCCTCTCTCTGCGGGGACCTGTAGAGGGAACAGTAGAGCCATAAAGGCCATATGCTGGCCCATTCAGATGTAATAGCAGGAAGGCCTGGGGAGGCCCAGTCAAAGGAGCTACGCTCCATTATGGTACATTATAGAGAAGAACAAGAGAGGAGCACTGTGAGTGTTTCTGTGTGTAGTTTCTGAGCAAGTGTGTGTGTGTGTGTGTGCGAGAGAGAGCGTGAATGAGATTGTGTATTATCTACCCTGCAGGAACAAAAATTTGTTCTCACAATCATCATGTTGAGACCTCCATATGGGGACGAGAAGATGGTCCCCACGTGACCAGCTGGTAAAACTGGTGAAAGTAGTTTAAGGATTACGTGATGGTTATGTCAAAGATTCAGGTGAGGCGCTCATGGTTATGTGCGAGGGTACGGCTCTGAAAGATGAATGCAAGTCAATGCGGTGTCCTCTCGAGCGACTGAAACTAGGCTGTGTGTGTGTGGGGGGGGGATGAGAACCAGACTGCTGCAGCTGGGTCAGTGCAGTCAGACCCCGCAGGGGTGTCTTGTTAGACACACACAAACACACACACACACACTCTGGCTCGGCAACAACAGTAACCTCTGAGGTCAGACAGAGCTAGCACTGCATTAGCCCCAGTGTGAACCTGCTGAGAGACAGAGCGAGCCAGTACAGCTGGTGTTAACCACCCAGAACATACACACTGCACACGGAGTGGCAGAAAAAACCCACAGTGGTACCGGCACAGACGTCATAACTGTGCCGGCACGCCGTCTCTGTGCTGCATGTACAACTAAATAAACACGTCCAGGTTTGCGTGTCGCGTTGCTGGTTAAAAAGTGGCTTTTGTGGAGACTGGACTACGTCTCAGATGATGATGAGATTAATAGAATCAATGAAAGGTAAACTGACACATCTCACAGGGAGAGGAAGCACCTGTCTGAAGAGCCCTGCTGCTGCTTCTGCCTTTTATAAAGGGTAACAAGTCCTTGAATACGTGCTTCTGCTCATGAGCAGTGTTATTTTCATGCGTACGTACGAGCTCATCTCTCCTGCCAAAATCTGTGCTCTTGTATGGCGTACCTGGCGGTGCAGCAGTACTGTATCCGTGCCCGTGGGAACTCGCTTGTTTCGAGCTGTCAGTCAGGCGTGTTTATTTTTCCGCTTTAGTTCCAGGTTCCTGGTGTCGAGCTCTGTGGCTTGGATGGCGGAGCACCGACAGAGCACTCACACGGGGAGGGTGGAGCAGTGGGCTGGGTGGGAAAGTGAGGTAGAGCCAGAGGGTGGATGTACCTGCTTCTCTCTAGCTCCGATGCAAAAGAGAAGCAGGTACACGTGCAGCTGCCTCTTACATGGAAAGCGATGCACACGAGTGAAGAGGCACGCTTGCCTAACAGCTGTGTGTGTTTAGCTGAAAGTCAGTCAACTGAAACATCATCAGCAGATATGATGATTGATGATTTTGCTCTGAAAATTTAAATTAAAAATTGCAGCTATTCGCGAGAGAGCAGTAGTATCACAATGTCGTGCAAACATATGTATGCCAAACTTATTCTACAAATTCTATATCTTTCTGATTGGCTGCCTCTTGCAAGCAAAACTATTTGAACAGCTTCTGGGAGGAGCTTCTGTGCATACAGCCAGAGCTGTGATATCCCTGCTCAGGGACATCACACAGAGCCAGGAGTAGAAAAGAACAGTCTGAAACTGAGCACTTAGAGCAATCTGAAGCACGCTCACATTCATACCTACAATTTAGAATAACCAATTAGTCTATTGTGCGTGTCTTTGGACCGTGGGAGGAAGCTGGAATAGTCTAAGCATGTCAACAGGAAAGCCCCACCCTGCCAGTGGATTCAAATCTTTTTGCTATAAGCTGACAGCGCTAACAACCACTGCACTGTAGTTATAATATATATTAGTATAATAGGTCCACTTTAGGCAAGCGTGCAGAATATTTGCATAAAGTTATGTTTATTTTAGATTTTTATACATTTAATATTTAAAATTGGCACTTTTATTAGGAGAAGTGTAATCTAGTGTACAGTGTTGTAGCCGATAACTGTGTGTTGGTGTCTATTTGAGTAAACTGCACTAATACTGTCAACCAGCGAGTGTCAAGGGCACTCCCATAATCCTTTACCTTTAAAATGATGTTAAAGACACACCTGTCAAAGTAACCCCCCCACCCCCCCGGCAGCCTGCTTTCAGTGCTCATACTGTACCTGCAGGTATATCAAAGCCAGCACACACTCAGCACCTGAGACAAGATCCTGCTATCACCTGTGAAGAAAGAGGGAGGTCTTATATTTGCACTCACCGCCACTCATCTTGCACACATGCTCACACACACACACACACACACACACACACACACACACACACACACACACACCTGTAATGTTACTTGATAGCCAAGTGCTTGACAGAAGCTCTGGCAGACTAGCAGATAAGTCTGGTCTGGCGGTGGGTGGTCCCGTTTCTCCACATTGATGCTAGTAACAGGTTTCTAGCGGTGTGACTGCTGCCAGAGTCAGATGATGCTGCTGTAGTACGAGACGCGGAGGACAGAGTTGACGTTAGAGACGTGACGTCTCTCACGTTGCTGTGAGAGATTAACTTATGAGTGGTTTCAGCTCATTTGCTCTAAAAATATAAACTGAAACTGTAGTTCACATAGCAGTGATTGAGTCTTCAGTTCAATGTTTATTTAAGTGACAGAATAATTTCAGTTATTTTCAGAGGGGGATTTATTCTTCTATTTCATTGCCATAATGATGTTTGATTGGGTTTAAATATTTGGCACTTCTTTGGAGAGTGGAAGTGAGCTCCAGAATTAAGCTTGCTTTGGCCCTTGATTCTGTTTTGGACGGTTTTAACTCTGGCAAACCGGATCAAGTGTCATCATGGCAGAATTTAGAAAAATAATACCACGTTTGAAAATACCCTGAATTATCCTTTGGCAGCAGTGCTGTAATTGAATGCTGATTACAGGCCACTTCGTGAATTGATCTGACCCCATCCTGGCAATTAACAATTCCTGTGCATGGAAGTCAATGCGGCCCTTTGAAAATGTCAGTGACAGATCTTATTAGAAGCATTCTTTGTTGGTGTAACAGATTAAATATGATGGTTGTGAAGACATTCTACATATTTACAGTGAATTTTAATTTTAAATTTTCTCATTTTGACCTCTGATGAAAGAGATAAAGAGGGCTTTGCTATTGTATACGAGCGGCATGTTAACAAAGGATTGCTTTGTGCACAATGAAGTGAAGTGAGGCAGAATTAGAGTCCCAGTAGAACTTTGGTCATCTCTTTCAGATCATTTACTACTTTGTCTTCCGTCAGTATCGTGTTTTTCAGATATTATGCCATACTCATTTTCCTCTGAGTGCTGGTGATGTGTTTCTGATTTCCCGTAATAATGTCCAGGAGAGCTGTTTGAACTGAATGTTACATACCGGGAAATAAAGTATTTCCCTGTACTTCAGCATTAGCATCAGCTACATAAAACACGCTTATCTCATTGAAGTAGAGTGATAAATTGTGCTTGTGTAGTTGATCATTTTTTAGACTCAGGAGAGTTTATTGAAATTACAGCCTTTTAATATACAAGCACACCCCCCAAAATACCAAAGCTCCAGTTATATTTAACGCAGTGGTCTGCAGTGACTTTTACAGCAAGGCAAGCGGGGAGACAACCAGAGACCAGAAACTCAAGAAGAAACACAAATGTTCTTCCACTGGACCACATTAAAGCCTTTTCGAGTTTTTCTCCTGGCCATCTTTATTCTTATATACATGCTGACAGCCCTGTGCATCTTGCAGCACTCTTCCCGGACATCTTCACCTCTCTGCATGCTGTACCTACCCTGAAGTATTCTAAAATATTGTACTTATGTCTGTAGTGTCATCAAAATTTTTGGGATTCGCTGAGTTCCCACGAATTCTAAAGGAATTTTCCTTTATTGAAAGCAAGAATAAAATATTATTAAAAAAATGTCAGCAAACACCAAACTGTATTATTGGCGATGGTAAATAAAGTATCAAAAGTAAAAGTACTTAGTGTGCAGAAAAATGTTCCCCAACTTGTTATATGGATGTTAATATAACATCCATATGATGGATATGAATGTTATTGCTGTAGGTGTTTAAGGTTGGGTGAATTTTAAATGTTGTAAATACTATATGCTAAGTATATTGCATTTAGTATATTAAATTAAAACGCTTGAGCAATGAGGGCCATGAGTAATCACCACTTAGTGATTGCCTCCATTGTTGATTGTTTTTTTATATAAACTGTATAAACAAATGATTTCTCAGAGATGCTAATCTGCCTTACCTGTTAAACTTCTTCACATTGCACTCTAACCCCTCTAAATTACACTTGTTGGTATCGGTGGTTAGTAAGAGAAAATGTATCTGATGATAAATCACAGAGGGTTTGTTTAGTTGCTAAACAAACAGGCAGATTGAAACTGATCTCAGCAGCAGATTGTCTATGTGTCGTATGGACTGCGAACGCCTCGGTTTTCCCCCAGATGAGCTGGAAGAGTTAGCCCGAGTGACAGAAGTGTGAGTTTCTCTGCTTAGACTCCTGACCTGAACCTGGATAAGTAGATAGATGGATGCAAACAGATGAGAAGCTGTAGACAGAAAGTTGTTTAAAATAAGAGAGATTGGTTTCAGGATTTGATTGATCTCTGCTTTTAGATTTCACTGTTCAAGCACTGCTTGCCTTGCTTGCCCTGATGGAGTGCCGCTAATAGATTTCCTAAAATCTGGCCAAGCAAAACTAAACCAAACCTATAACTGCAGTACTCACATTAAAAGTGATTTATTGAAGGTTGATTGCGCTAATAATGTTTCCCCAGAAAGATTTGCATTCATTACATTCTTGAAGCTCGTTTTTTAAAAACAACTTTAAATCTGTTCTTCACCAGGGTCCCCCAGGATCTCAGCCTTCACCTCACACGCAGCCTCCTCCACATAACCCCACTAATCCCATGATGGGACCTCATGGACAGGTAAGAACCAAACATTTATCCAGTCTGTCACTTTGCTTGTAGGTTCCTTCTTGAGCCTGTCCTTGATTCCACTCGCTCACTCGCTCAAATAACAGTGAAAAGTGTACAAACAGCACACAGGTCCCTCGTGCTAACAGGCAGGACGGGCAGCATCCACAATGGTGGATTGGATGAATAATTTAGCTGTGTTGGCCCAGCTGTAAAGAGCGGAGGTGCATCTGGAGGGCCTCCTCTCTTCCTCAGCCCAGCACTCACCATCCCGTAGTCCATCAATAGACCATTAATATTGCAGCACAGCCTGACATTGTGCAGCTCTTCATGCACAAACCCACCACAACACGGTCAAAGGAGGAGAGAAGAGGAGCCGAAGAGAAAGCCGACTTAGGTGACGAGGGTACAAATGAAAACGGTAGTGAGTCGGTTCTCACTTCGAGGACTAATTGTTATTATATAACTCATCTTCCACTTGCTCCAACCACACACACACACGGCGACACACAAAACATGTAGTACATAATTATAATTGAAATGCAGTCTCATGCTGTATTTGTGTTGTGTGTGCTTATCTCTGTGATAAGACGATGATACAAACATCATGCGGCTCATGCTCCGTGACCAAAACACCCAAGTCTTACCCAATCAGCATTCAAATCTGCACGTTTCCTCTTGATACTAAAATAGTTGGACTGACTTTTGAATTAATTCTTATCGTCTAATATCGAAATGTGGTCCACCCGGCGTGGATATTTGTAGTTGTAGCAGCGTATTCTCAAAGGTAATTCTGAAAACCATCTGTCTCTGGTGTTTTACATTATTCACTAGTTGTGCGCCGGCTCTGTAATGCATGTCCCGGCCAGCCTTGTCTTGTCCCCTCTCTGCTGAAACATAGTGAACGTGTCTTAGGTTTCTGGTATGAATCACGCAATCCAGGCAGAATCTTTGTAGCTAGACTGCCTGCGTATGCGAGGTCGGTAGTAAAATGTCCACCACCGAGTGGCACAGAAACAGAGACGGGGTGTAGAACTACTGCTTTCATCCAGCCGTGTGATGTAAATGCCCCCCACCCGCTGCAACATTATTGTCCTTGTATTGTTCTTCTGGTCCAGATTTCTGTCCTGCATGCCTTTTTTCCCCATCTTCCTAACTCCCCCTTTACCTTTATCCTAATGGCATTCATCACCTGAGGTCTTACTTTCCAAAACTTAACAACAAGCCCCACCTTACTTGGAAACAGAACAAAAATACAGCATGCACATTGTTCTTCAGCGCAATAGCTCCCCCTGTTGACGTCCAAAGATAAAGCCTCAAACATGAGAAGGTCAGCTATAGAGAGTCAGGTTTGCTAATCATCTTGTGCCTTATGTCATTTCAAAGTGTCACTTGTCAAGAACAGTTTGGCTCTCACCCGAGGGGAAACATATGACTAATCTATTTTACATGGAAGTATTCTTGCTTCCGGAGAGCACATTTGTACACGTTTTGAGAGACTAATAGAAGCTGGTTGAAATGATATTATTATCATAACATCATTTAAATTTTTTATAGAGATCTGTGTTTATTAGTTCTCAATCAGAAGCACCAAAAGGCAGCATACACTGTGATTTATGGATGCAGTGTTTTAAAAGCAGAATCTGATGTTCGCTAAGCTGGTAATGACAGTGGCATGCTGAGACATGTGTACTGTGATGTTTTGTGTATTTTTAATATGTGCAGCGCTTTCTATCGTTTTATCTCAATTTAATTTCCGTCGTGTGTTTAATGACTCCCGCTGCAGTCGTTTTACAAGCCCTGCTATAAATAAATATTGTCATAATATCCTTATGATTACCTTATGTTTGTTTTATTTACTTGATACATTATGTTAATATCTAATCGTGCCAGTCGCTTTAAATTGCTTTTCTTTAGATGCTGATTTCATTAAACTGAAGCCACATTCTGCACTAACTGCACTGTGGCTTCTTTGTGTTTTGGGGCATAACCCTAGCTTTGTGTTGTCATTAGCACAAACATATTTGAAGGACTCTCAGTCAAGAAATGTACATGTGTGTTAGTGTTTTGGCTTCTGATCATTATTATTTCATATTGTGGGCCACGTAGAGCCCATTTTGTTCTGAATTGGGCCAGATCCTTAATCCTGAATTTGTATAGTAAAAAGCAAAAAAACTGCCATTTCATTGTTTATTTACTTTGGTTTAGTATGAGTGGCCATGGAGAAGGAAAAGCTGTAAAATATCTGAAAATACAGTTAAAATTCCAAAACGTATGGCATCTTTCACATTTTCCAAAGCTGTCCGGCGGGCCGGATATGAGTTTTTGACTGACCACTTCTGGCCCCCAGGCCTTATGTTTGCCATCACCTGGAATAAAGTTGTTTTTGTTTCTTCGCTTGTCCTTTCTGCAGCCATTCATGTCTCCACGGTACCCAGGTGGCCCAAGGCCCTCCCTCCGTATGCCAAATCAGCCTCCTGGGAGCATCCCCGGGTCACAGCCTCTCCTTCCAAACAGCCTGGACCCCACCCGACCTCAAGGTACTGACGGCCATAGTGTGCTGTTTTGCAGAGAAACTTTATATTGGCTTCTAAATGAGAATCTTCTTTCTTCCTCCTGTATGGATTTGTTATTGATCCAAGTGGTGCTGCCATGCCAACACTCTGTGTTTTATCACAGGACATCCAAACATGGGCGGTCCAATGAGAATGAATCCCCCCCGAGGCATGGCAGGCATGGGCCCACAGGTAAACCACCAGTGTTTTTTTACACAAACGACCAAATTAGTCATATAGAGTAAAACACAAAGGGCCGCGTTACTAAAGCAAGTCACGACAGTGGATAGTGTCCTTCAGCTCCACCAGCCCACTGCACTCCCACTCAGCAGCTGCCACACAGCCAGGTTTGGTGCCTGGTCTTTAGTTTATGAGCAAACTCTGTGTTTGGTTGCCCTTCATTAGGGGCTTCCATAAAAAACAGCTATAATGTCAAAGCAGCAACCTATAAACAGCATGCAGATAATCCTTCTCCTTTGCTAAGCAGGAATTTTGGTTCCGCCAATCTCTTAACTTTGCCTTTAAATGTTAGAAGCGCTCTGACGCCGATCTTGGCTGCGACCAGAGCCCACCCACTGCTAACGCCAGTTCTACATGTTAAATCCTACTTGCTGACTCCCACCTAGAGAGACACTATGAGCAACTCACCACCAACACATATTTTTTAAAAAGTGGTGCCAAAGACGGTGCTGTCGGTTTCCTTTTATCACTTTAATTTGTGTTAATGTTGTTTTTTCTAATACATAAGATGCTTAAACAGCAGCGTCCTTTTGAATTACCATTACAAGACAGCTGCTTCATTCTGCACCCAGCCACCGCGCGCACACACACACGCGCACACTCTCTCCCCGTGCCCTTCGTCCCCTCTCTGTGCCACCCTGGCTCGGTGACTTTGGCAGTGAGCGTACCAGCAGCTGGTGTGGCATCTGCTCGACAAGTGTAATCGTCTGCTGAACAAAACTCTTCCTCTGAGTGGAGCTGCTCTCTGGCCTGCCCCCCTACTCACTCACTCAGTCATACACACAAACACACGTGTCCAAAGACACACGTGTAGCGCCAGCCAAAGCAGCCCACTGGGCAGTGATGAAAACATACACGCAAACACGCGGGAGGGCACGCACACATAGAGACACTTACTGTATACAGAGACTCACAACATGTGCAGAGTGCGCAGGCTCTTCCACACACAGCTGTCCTCTTTCACGCGCAGCCCACACACAGCTCATACATCCACATAATTAAACACTAGTTAGTGGGAGACATGATCGTCGCTGACCTTCATTAAGATTCAAACCTTTACACAGAGCAGGTGCGAGGCTCTGTGCTGACTGTGTGTTCATCTCTTTGTGCAGAACTATGGCGGAGGGATGAGGCCTCCTCCAAACTCCATGGGGCCAGGGATGCCCGGCATGAACATGTTAGTGGACTGTTTTTCTTTTTATGGCTGTAAATTCTGTATATACTTCTATATGATAATGTTTACATCATCTAAATAACGGGCAAAAATAGTAGTAATATATCAGAAACCCCAAATATCATCTCAAACCAGCTTGGTGACAGATGAGGGAAGAAGAAACATCCCACAGAACCATCAGGCAGAAAAAAGACACTGAAAAGAGATATAAAGACTTACACTGGTTTAAGGTAAAAGTAGAAGGTCAGGATAAGCTCTCCGATAAACGCAGACTTTAAAGATGTCACCGACATCAGAGGCCTTGTATCCTGGCTTTACTCTGACCCTGACACAATGGGTCTCAGGCTAGGCACCGGCGCATATGGCAAAGAAATTTCAAATGAGAAGAATTAAATAAAATAGTGGTGTATAGGGTTACAGGGCATCTGCACTTCAGGGTCACTGGGCCTAAGAGGGAAGTACAACAGAGTGTCATCAGTAAAATTACGGAAAGAAATCCAGTAACCACGAATGCTGTGACCCGGGGGAAGTATGTAAAATCATACTGCAGCTACAAATGAGCCCCGAGCCACACCGTGCTTTGAGTGTGGATAAAGAGACATAGTAGTTATTGATAGGTGCAGCCTGTTTGAGAGATAATGTGAAAATCATTATAAAGCTGAGCCAGACACCCACAAGGCACCAGAGTTTGTAAAAAGTACTGTGATCAATTGTGTCCAATGCTGCGCTCGAGTCCAGCGGTGCCAGATAAAGAGCACATGCCTGCTCAGAAGCCACTGGGAGATCGCTGGTGACCTTCAAAAGAACAGTCTCTGTGCTGTGGTATTTACCGATGCCAAATAGAAACTTTGCAAAAATGGAATTATTTCGTGGAGCAGAAACATGTAGCTCAGACACCTTTTCTTTCATAGAGTTTCTTTCGACGAAAGGCAGATTGGAGATGATAATTCTCCAGGAAGGTGTGATCCACGTTAGTGTGGCTGCACAGAAACAGTCAATGAACTTTCAACCCCAAAGAGTAAACGTGGCACTAAAAAAAACAACAAGTCGTCTTCTGTTTCGGAGTCTCAATGCTTGTCCTGTGACTGACCGTCACTCCAATAAAAAAGTCCTTTCCCTCAATAAAGTTCCCAGAAAGCCGAACAGGCAGGTTTCTAGATCATTTCTGCACGTCAGCTGATGAACTCTACTTTTGCAATAATCTCTAGAGTCCACGTACATAACAAATAATAAAACCTTCCCTTTATCCTCGTACCTGTCTGCATTTCAGGGGTCCTGGCGGAAGAGGTCCGTGGCCGAACCCCAACACCAACTCAGTGAGTCACACCCTCTCACATCTTCACGTCCACGTGACCGAGTGCATTTACAATAACTGTGCTTCATGTTGTGTTTCACCCCGGGTCTCTCCTCCCCACAGATAGCTTATTCATCTTCATCTCCAGGCAACTATGTGGTAAGTGTCCCGTCACGAACTCGTGTTCGACCACGGGCCATAAATTACCTGTCACGCTGTGATATCTAACAGGCGCGCTGCCGTCTAGATGCACTCGGTGCTCATTTCTCTCCCTCGCTTGCTCTCACCCCTCAGGGTCCTCCGGGGGGAGGCGGCCCACCAGGAACTCCTATCATGCCTAGCCCTGGAGGTGAGTTATACATTTCAGTTTCCCTTCTGGTTTCTGCTTTAATCCGGTGCTCACTGAAGGAGGGTTTGTCTAAGAAACATCAAACGTGTTCTCCGTCAGATACACATTTCTCTTTGGGAGACAGATCGGGCTCTAAATACGTGAAGAATTGAGCCTTTAGGAGGAGTTTTAAGTGTAAAACACTGAAAAATGGAAGAAAATATATATTGCACTGAATGTGCTTTTGTTGGAACTCTCAAATGTGATGTTCATGAAAAATCCTTTGTCACACTTTTTTTTTTTTTAACTTAAGGCGTAGAGTGAAAAATACTCGAGTGGAAGCAGAGGCATACAATCAACTGACTAATCCCTTTCAGGTCTGACCCATCAATAAGGTGTCTCTGTGGAGGATTGACTGCAAACAAAACGCTGCAGGCGGTTGTCCTGTAGATGTTCTCTTTCTGATGGCCCGTGAAAAGCTTCTTTTTGTGTTATATGCACGCCGCTATTGTGATATGTTGCGGGGCAGCCCTTTGCAGTCCTGTTCTCACCTACACTGAGAAGGAAAACATATTCCACTGCAGTCACACACACACAAAAGTGCTCACCTCACTCTGGAATTAGCCCCGTTCCTCCAGTCACGACAACAAAAGCCGCATTCAGGAACGCTAATGGGCAAGATTTCTCTACCCCATGTGCCGTGCATGCGCTCTGTCCATCTCTGCTCCTCGTCTTTCAGCTCGTCATTCATCTTTCTCGTGCTTTTCTCAGTTATCTGCTCACAAATTTCTACCTGCAATGTCAGATCAAGGTCACCTCACTCTTCTGAATCTTTTAAGAACAGACCGACTCGCACGCGAGAAGCGACACAGCGTGTACTGGTTGATGCCAAGTTACCAGGGTGTCCGTATAACAACTAATCTTCTTGTTACAGGAATAAGATGGGTTTCTTTGACTGTGCGTTGCAGAGAGCAGCGAGTGCATTGACTGGCAGAAAGAGGAACTGATGTTTTTTCTATTTCTTCTTCGGTGGTGGTCTTTGTCCTGTACTGTAGCAGAAACTATTACACCAATGGTAAACTTGGTGCTGCCTATGTGTCTTCAGTTTTCCCCATTCTTTACCTCAAGGACCAAAACTTCTTTCAATAATTTTTCATGGATTTTGCATATAAAAAGAGGCAGTTTACCTGTAAGTGCTTCCCAGGCTGGGAGGAGTGAAGCACAGTGAGCCTAAGCATCCACCTGCTCTTCTGTTCGTAGATTCAACAAATTCAAGCGAAAACATCTACACAATGATGAACCCCATCGGCCCTGGTGGTAATAGACCTAATGTACGTATCGACGTTTGGCTCAGTTTTCATATATTTATTTATTTTCTTTTTTATAAACCAGTCAGCTAACATGTTGTGTTCCTAAAGCTGCAATAATACTGAGAGACAGTACCTTATTTAGCTGTAGACGTTTTGTCTTAAAACCCTCTGATGGTAATTTTTGATCTATTATATTGGACTATAGAAATAAAAATGACTGACGTGCCTGTTTTTTGTTTTAGTTCCCAATGGGACCAGGTCCCGATGGGCCCATGGGTGGAATGGGTGCTATGGATCAGCATCATATGAATGGATCACTAGGTGCGTACCTAAAGATGCGGTACAGTAAGCTATGAGCCCATACACTGAATTTTATGACACTCAAAAGCTTTTAGAAGGTGGACTCTGCCCTCTAATGGCAGATCAAGGAAGTGTTGTCTCAGTATTGAGCAAAGGGAAAATTGATTAGTGGGGCAGTGAGTTAGGCCAATTGATCCTGTTGATGTATGAGACATGATTGGTGAAGCCAGCTGAGTTAGTGCTCATCTGTATGTGTAACAAATAGCTTAATTAAAAGCCATTAGTTGTTTAAGTGCAAGCAATTTCTGCTAGCTCTGGATATCCTGCACTGACACTGTTTTTCTTTTTCCTTTTCTAATGCAGGCTCTGGTGACATGGATGGGTTGCCAAAGGTAAGACTGTCCGTGCCTGCGTGTCTCTCTTTGTCCGTCTGTATGAGTTCTTTATTCTCATTGGTGCGTTTCGTCCACGTTTGTAGAATTCTCCCAACAATATGGCAGGCATGAACAATCCTCCCGGCACTCCGCGGGATGACGGCGAGATGGCAGGCAACTTTTTAAACCCATTCCAAAGTGAAAGTGTGAGTACCGTGTCGTACGACACACAAAAAAAACCCTCAAAGTGTTTGACACAGATTCCCGCCGGGATGAGACTCACTCACGCCCTCCACGTTAGATGATCGTAGCTGTCCACGGCGACCTGGGGGATGGTTTTCTGAAGACAAATATAGATGGAGGTCTGAAGTGATCCATTTTAGAAAGCTGGCAAGTCCCCTGCCGTCTCAGGCAGGACTCATTTACCACCAGACTGAAGTGAGACGTTTTTCAAAATTAAGACATGACAGTCACGTGAAACGACTCCTTTTGATCCAGAACATCATTATGTTAACAGACTGAGAGCTTTGAAGATGTTTTACTATGAAAACTCAGGGTGGAGAGTGTAACAGCACAAAAATCTTCTGTCAGCGTGAAATCTCACCTCGGTGCAGATATGTGGCTGAGCTGAGAGCTGTGATTTTTAAATATGGAGGGCCTCAGTGTTACTACAAGCTTAGACGTAGCTTAGACTGGACTTAGTTGGCTTATTTTTGTTAACATTAAGAGACGGAGCAATGAAAACCTTTCATTTCCTCATTGCTCAGTTCAAATCTGTGTTCAGATGTCACAGATGATCCATATCCTGCTGCTGGTGTTTGTTAGTTTTATTAGTTTTATTGTATTTTTACTGATCCGTGCATGTTAATCACAGTCTCCTGTGAACTTGTGAGTTAGCTGTCAGGAAACCTTGTAGTGCTGCCTTGCTTTACGATGATGAGAGCTAAATTAACACTGTGTTGTTTTGCACACAAAAGTCTCCACGGTTTGGAAATCTGCCCCCTGCACAGTCCTTCGTGTCACGCCCCATGTTCCCAGCTTTGTCCGACTCTCTCGCAGAAACACAGCATGCACACACACAAGCATGGACAATAACACACATCATGCCTTCTCTGGTGCATGGAGCGATTGCCGTAGCGTGATTAATGTCAGACTGTACCGTCACTGTGATCTGAAATTCCCTCACATTTTCTCTCTGGGCTGGGCTTCGCTCTGCTTGCTGAGTTCACTGACATACAGAATAAACTAAAAGGAGCTTTGTGTACTGTTTGCTGCTGAAGGCTGGTGGACTTGACATGGCATTTAGTTTAAGTAGCTGAACTGCTTTTATATTAAACTGGATAGTGGAACAAGTTAAATATAGTATTAGCTTATCTTTTCTCCCTTGCTCTCTTTTTCTCTCTCTTTACAGTATTCACCCAACATGACGATGAGTGTGTGATTTTTTTTTTTTTTAATCTTTTATTTTATTTTACTTTTTCATCTCCCTTTATCTCAACCTCCCTTTCCCGTCCACCCTGATGCGTCTTGCATTACCCTCCTCCTCTTCCTCCTATTCGTGGATGGTGTGCTGTGCCACACAGCCCCTGGGGATTCCCCTGGAAAGCAGGATTCGCCTCAAGGCCCCCCATCCCACCAACACCTCCAAACTGGGTGTAAGAACATGAAAAGGCCTCCGAGCAGCAGGAAGGATCTCGTCTTCGCCCCGTCGAGGGTCCGAGCGCCGTGAGACCGCGAACCTGCCCCAAGCGTGTCTTTCTCGCATCCGAAACCTGCCCTAGTGGGTGACGTCCAGGCCCAATCGAGACGCCCCTCCGCATTCAGCTCCGCCCCGCCATCACCCTGTTCTCACATCAAGCTGATTAAAACTGACGAGGGCGCGCAGCAGTCCTCCGACCCGGGGCCGAGAGCCCTCATTTCAAAAGCTCTGCTCCTGTGACAGGATTGGTTAAAAAAGATGAACTGATGATGTCATTTTGGGGCGAGAACGGTTTTCATTCAGTGTTTGTATTTTTTGTTGTTGCTGATATTATTGTTCTAATTTTCATAATTGATATCGTTTGAC
Organism: Perissodus microlepis; assembly: GCF_051167445.1. Lineage (NCBI taxonomy): Eukaryota > Metazoa > Chordata > Actinopteri > Cichliformes > Cichlidae > Perissodus > Perissodus microlepis. The sequence goes on along the minus strand of NC_140482.1, from coordinate 31,915,607 downwards.
TAATGTAGTTATGATTTCCTGTAAAGGGCACATTTTCTCTCAGCAGCAGCAGCGACGGTGACAGAATAAGCACACGCTCGAAAAATGCACAATGATTTTCTGTTTACGTGATTTGATTTGTTGTTTGTCTCGTTTCTGCCACCGTCAGCCTCGCGTCACAAACCTCCTTTAATGTTTGTCTCCTAAATGTGTTCCCCAAACTTCACGGGAAGAGTATCTGGGTAACCGAGTTGTGTTATCAGGTACAGTGTGTCTGTAGATGCACCTGACGATCACACGTCTAACTGTACTGTCTTAAAAAGTAACCCTTCTCCTAGCTTCCTGCTCTTTTGCTGGTAGAAAATGGCTCTGATGACACCCTGACGTGATTGTCAGGTGCCATTTTTAATTCAGAAATTTTGTGAATCCACTCGTCTCCTCTACGGATTGGGTCTTTTCTGTAAATGTAACATATTTAGCTTGTACTGTGTTTTCTTTTCTATCTTTTGTTTTAATTATTTGTTATTTACAAGTCGTCTGTGACTCCTGGAACGTGTTTCCCTACCCTTCATCCTCTTGCTTTGTTTGATTTCACTGTTTTTATGGACTCCAAGTGGCCCCTTTTCTCCTCCCAGGATTCATTCTGGTCCATCCAGCAACTCCTTTTGGGCTGGAAGCAAATGTGGGAGACACTCGTTTGGGTTGAAATCACAAATCCTGCTGGGTCCACCTTCTTAACTGTGGGTTAAATACCTGCCTCTGTGGAGTTCCCATCAGTGAGTCCCACATGTGCGGGATAACGGACCCGTGGGAGCGCTGATGATGGGAGTTGATCGTAAACCATCTAAAGAAGAGGATTACTTGCAATCAATAAGTTTCCATTTTGTTTTTGTTTTTAATTTCAAATGTATGAAATTGATTAAAAAAAATAAAGCCCATAGAATCTGCACACAGAAACGTCAATGTCACACAGTACGCTATTTAATTTGTTTCTGATGAACGCTCGCGGTCACCGGTTCAGAGGGTAAACTGTTTCTTTCAGTTGCTTCGCAGCTGTTTTCAAACCAACGACAACTGAGCAACCAGCGTTGCCTCTATGGGTGGTGGTGATGTACTTCTCAATTTCCTGATATCAATGTGAACAGTTTGTACACAGCGTTAAACAGGGACATTTCCAGGGTCTGGCCGTCGGTGGCCTGGAAATCACTCAGTCCGGTGTTCCTCCTATGTAGTGACACACGCCTCCCGCACCCCTCCCCCCTCCTTCCACACCCCTCACCCTTTGATTTCCCTTTTTGTAAATACTGTATAATGCATTTTGATATCATTGACATGTTTTGATATGTCAGTCACTACCAATGAATACAGCTGAAAGTAAATTATAAATAGATCTGTCCATGTTTTTCATAGTGAAAGGATGCACTGACTATTTGGCTCATGTGGCTAAATTTCTAGAATACAGTAAACATGGCTAAATGTATAGAATACATTGACACGCTTAATGCAGACCGTACGCTAAAGGCGTGCGTGGCGGGGAGGACGGGACAGAGAGGAGCAAAGAGCCGCGGCGTCCTCGCTCTGCCCTCCACTCCTCTGTTTTGGTTTTGAAAAATCGTGTGAATAGTTTTTCCAGAAAAATGACAAAAAAGGGCATCTTCTCACAAAAAAAAACATGTGACCTCATATTGCAGTTTTTAATATGAAGGATTTTTATCAATTTAAGAAACTTTTAAAAAGGAAAAAATACTTAAGGAAACCTCATTTTAAATTAAGAAGATCAAAATGTAATACTTATGGGGAAAACTGTGTCCTTTGCTATTCGCTCCTGTAATAGCGTTGTATAGTTTGAAGCTCTCTCACTGATCCTCTCTCAGTCCTCTGTGTATATCGATCGTCGGCCATCTCTGTACTTCTATTGTGATGTATAATACTGTACCATTAGGAAGATTTGCTGGTCGGGCGGGGGGGTTGTATTGAGACGGGGAGGGGTGGGGAATCGGGGTAAGGGCGTTTAGCGATTCTCCTGTACCGTTCACGGTCCTTTCTGATGACACGGCAGTATTCAATATGAAGCAGTCTGTCTCTTGGGTTTGCTTTGTATTTCATGGTAGGATAGTTCAGAATCTTGTCTTAGGGACTTAGGTGTCTTGTGTAGGTAATAAAGATGTTCTTTGTATGTTTCTTTATATTGTAAAGTTTCTTTAGACTGAAAGAAAAACAGATAATTTGCTTATCAAAAAAGAAACAATGCATCAATAATAAATGTCATTTGATTTTTCCTTGTTGTTTGACTCTCTCTCCCTCTTAGCGCTCATTTAACTCATCTTCCATATAGTCTCGGGCAATCGCTCTTGAGTTATCCCTCGTTTCTTCATATTTTGCTTCCAACGAGCTGGGCTTTTATCATATTTTGAAAGTGCGCTTGAGCAATAGTCCTGCGGGCTTTCTGAAGAATTTTCTACGTTTTTCTTTTGACATTGACTACAGATGATTCATTCAAGAGAATCCAGGCTGTGTTGAAGAATATAGGTGGTCATACCAAATTCTTTAAGGCAAAGTTTAAGTCTCAATGTTATTCTTTATTTTTTCCTCAATGTCTTCTTGAGGGACAGTATGTGTATATGTGTACGTGGTATTAGACGAATGTTTAAGTGCAGGACACTTAGTGCCGTATAGTTGCAAATGTTTCTCAGGATTTGGTGTTGGAGAATGAAAAAAGGGCCTGTTATTGCAAGCATTTCACATATTTCTCTGTCGCAGCCTTGAAAAACAATTCTAGCATGGGTTGGGGAAAAAACACATCACACATTCTCTTGTTTTTTTTCCATGACGTGTACACCAGTTGAGCTGGTAGGTGATGCTTAGTGGTAATTCAGGATATTAGGTCTGGTGAGAGTGTGGTTTGATATTTCTCCTTCCACATCACAACACTGTGACTGATAAAGCTGTGGGAAAATGGATTTAGCTAGCGACAGCTGCCCAACGCTCAAAGCAATTTACAATTCCACTATTCCTTCACTCTCACATTCACACACTGGTGGAGGCAAGCCACAGTTGTTGCCACAGCTGACCTGGGACAGACTGACAGAAGCGAGGCTGCCATATCGCGCCATCATCAGTAGGCGGTAGGTGAAGTGTCTTGCCCAAGGACACAACGACCAAGACAGACAGAGCTGGGGATCAAACCGGCAACCTTCCAGTTACAAGATGAGCTTCCCGACCCCCTGAACTACGGATGCCCTACATGACTGTTAGGACAACTTATGTATTGCAAGTATGCAGTACTAAGAATAACTTGATGTTTCTGACTTTGCATTATGAATTGTTTACCCACTGACAAACATTTCAAGTTCTAGTAAATTAAAAAACAATTTGTGGTAACCTGATTATGATTCAAAAAGAATAATTAACAACACTTCTTGTAATGGTGTTAAAATCAGCCCAGCTTTTATTTTCATATGCAAAAAGTAAAAGAAAATCAGCCAACATACTGGACACATATAATTGTTTATTGTTCAGCACAATAAACAATTATACTGTCACCATTGTTACTGGTATAGGGCTTTGGAGTTGACGTCACGTCGCAATGCATTGTGGGAGCGCGGCACCATTTTCGGGGTCTACGAATCAAAACAAACACACTGTGTTGGAACGACGATTACAAGATGCTTAAAAGCAGCTCAAAAGAGAATGGACTGTATAGAGACCGATTGGGTTCAGAGGCGAAGCAGCTGTACTTGCAGAAAATAGCGCGCATTGGAAATGTGGACCCGTATGAAATACGGCCGTGGAGTAGAAGACCAACCGCTATTGACGTAGCCTGATATATTTCGTACCTTATCTGTGGAATCTGCGCCGTACAAGTCGTCATTCAAACAAAGGTAAGTCAGCTCGAGTACTGCGTGTGAAATGCGTTTGATTTCCCTGCAAACATTCACATTAGTGCAGCATAAATTCATTCATGAGGGGAAATTACAGTGAGAACATGTGGAGGCTGTTAGGTGGATAACATAGTGAGTTCAGTGCATTGATGTGACATTGTCCTGAAGGATTTAGTCATTCTCTATGGTTAAAGAAATTGCAATGATTTATTAATGTTTATTATAAATAATTCTAATTATACATCTTGCTTCCATATTTGTATCTTGTGTCACTAAAAATACATTTTATTTTAGTTTTATACATTGATCAATGACCTGCAGAATCTCCTCATCATATTAAGTGATTCATAATTGTCACTTTATGCTTTCTCCATCTCTAAAGTGATGACATCCTTGCATTACATACTTTAGGTTCATTTTCTGCAGGCAGGTTTCTGACAGAGAACAGGCAGATTTACACTATAACATGCAGCGTTCTATAGATGGACACATAAAGAAATGAAAAATTACATGTATGTGCTAACTTTCTAAACACTTTGTTACATTTATGATAAAGTAGATAAAACACATTTATGTCGGCCTTGGCTCATAGTTCTTGTCTTTAAATGAACTTTGTGTGTGTTTCAGGTCCTGCACTCTCAAAGACTGAATGAACCAGCATTGCAGCCACGGGTCACTGTGAGCATCACAGGGAAGGTTGAAGCCGCCCACTGCAGCTGTATGGCCGGAGTCCCGGAGACCTGCAGCCACGTCACTGCTCTTCTGTTTAAAGTAGAAGCAACAGTGTTGATCTGTGGCACAAGGACTGTTACAGATGAACCTGCATACTGGGTTTTGCTGGGTAATGTGACCAAGATACAGCCAGAGGTTGGCCATAAGATAGACTTCTCCTCTTCAGCTGCCCAAAAAAAGGCTCTTGATCAAAACATAAACAGACCATCCGTAGTGACAGGTAAAAGGAGCCGTCCTCAAAACAGAAAAATCCCACCTGCTACTGTGGAGGAGTTGTCACTGCTATAATGCTTAATGTTTTATCTAGGGGTCTAGATTTATGCCTGTAGTGCACTGCCGTGTAAATAATTTGCATTTACTGAATATGTACTGACTGAGTCCCACTGTTCAAAAGTTGAATAAAGAAACAAACTAATTTTTGCCTCTTTTTTTTTTTTTAAATTAAAACCACTTTATAGAACATCACATCCGTTACAGTGTAGAATCCATCATTTATAGTTTACAAATGACAAAATGTTAACATAAAATCATGATAGTGTTTACATGATATCACCCACTACTAACATTACTTTATTTACTGTATCTTTTGAAAAAAATACCGCTATTTATACAGCAAAAGACTTAAGAATATTTAACAGGAGCAGGTTTCATTTTTCCCTGGTCTTATTATCACACTGTTCACCAAACGCAGCAAACCTTCACCATCTTATCCAGAAGGGTCACCTCTTCACCCTCACATGGAAGAAGTAATCTGATTGGCATGGTGGTATGTTTGAAGCAGGTCCCTTGTGTAGCGCTGGAACCCAGTCACGATGTTTCATCCATTTCATAGGCTGGTTTGCTGCAATAATGCCAAATAATTAGCAACTCTATAAATAGAAGGTAGTTCTGCAAAATCACTCAGTAGGATGTTTGTTCTGATTTGCTATGAGCTCAGAGCGCATCGAAAATAAAACTAATAGGCTATAAAGAGTGATATGAACATATTTAGAACTTACCGGAATGAAAATGTCTGGAGCACCAACAGATATTTGGAGATGGAAGAGAACTGGATATCAGCTCGTCTCACAGCTGCTATCCAGGCTAGACGCCTTCGTTTGCTAACATCGATACATGAGCTGCCTCATGTCGCTTCCAGGTTGGGAAAGAATGAAAAGACAAACCCTTTTCAAGCTTATTCTCTTGCCGGTCGTGCGATCGAACATTGCAACCGACCACACAGCAAGAACGAACCATGGCTATGCTTTCGCTCCTTTTTCACTTAGACCCCCAAAATGGCGGATCGGGCCAAAATCCTTTCCACGCCCACCCCCGTGACATCACGCTCATTGATAATTTGTCCAAGTAAAGAATGCCCTCTCACAAATGTCATGTGACCACCTCATTGGCTTCCAGAATTGTGATGTCGCACACATTTAGAATCTTACCACCACTGTGATCCGTTGATCCTTTGATCCTAAAACCCTTAAATAGGGGTGAGACGCAACAACTTTTAGTCCGTTATTCGCAGCATTTATGTGTGCAGCATTCAAACGTTCGCCAGAGAAGCCTTTTTTGGATCCTTTTCAGAGTCAGTGTTAACAGATTCCGACATGTCTCCAAGAAAACAGAAAAAAAGAGAAAACGTAAAGCCCAGCGCTCCTCTTTGCAATCGAGAAGACAATACTCAACTGCAGAAGATGTGCTCGGAAGAAATGCATGAGGAAAATCTCATGAACAATCACAATACGCGACAGCCGCCCCAGCCAGAGTACACCAGTTACGTCTGGGAAAGTTTTTTTAAACAACGAGCGGAGATTATCTTACTGAGAGAGCACTGTGAGAGAAGGACCGCTGAAGTAGACAGACTGTTCAAGCAGCTTCTTGATAAGGAAGATATTCAAAAGGAGAAAGAAATGGAACTCCTAGACATGCGGGGAAAGAACTTTGAGCTCCAAGCAAAGCTTAATAAAGTACAAGAAAAACCAACAGAAGAAATCCTCCAACAGAAGAAAAACGAGAAAGACAAGGACAAAAAGATTCAGGAGCTGCAAGTAAAGCTTGATGAAGCTCTGCAAAAAAATCAAGAACTCCTCCAAGAGAAGAAACAACTGGTCATAAAACTCCAAGGCACTGAGATAAATCAAAAAGTGCTGAAAGGAAGGGTTGAGTTTCTTCAAAAGAAAGCGCAACAGACCATGAAAAAGGAGGATACGGATTGCAAGCTTCAGGACAGCGAGAAACACAAGGAAGCCTTGCAAATAAAGCTTGATGAAGCTCTGCAAAAAAATCAAGAACTCCTCCAAGAAAAAGAACAAATGGACATAAAGCAGCGCAAACTGCAAGGCATGGAGGAAAAGTACAAAGGGCTTCAGGCAAAGCTTGATAAAACACTGAACAAAAATAAAGAGTTGCTTCAAGAAAAAAAGCAACTAGAAATTAAACAGAAACAAATGGACTCCAAGCTTGAAGGCGTGGAGGAAAAATACACCGCGCTGAAAATAAAGCTTGATAAAACAGTGCAAAGAAATAAGGATTTCCTACAAGACAAAGAACAACGGGAAATAAAGCAGAAAGAAGAAAAACAAATTCTCCAGGACTTTGAGAGGAAAAACCAACAGCTGCAAGACCGTTATAACAAACTGAACTCCAAAACAACTGAGCTGGAGGGGGAAAAGAAAAAAGTGCAAAAACAATGCTCAGAGATGCAGAGTAAGCTCAGTGACATGCTGAGAAAAAACACAGAACTGGAGAAACTTTCCAACAACTTGAAGTGCAAAAACACTGAGGTGCAGATGTTAAAGCAGCAACTAGAGAAAACAAACAAAGACCTGCAGTGTACACTTCAAGAACTCGAGAGAAGTCAGCAGCTACAAGACACACACAACAAATTACAACAGAGTTATACAGAGATGCACGAGGCAAAGCTTATGCAGGAGGCCAAATGTAAAGAACTGAAAGAAAGGCTCGAAGACAAACAAGCCAAATTAGAAGAAGTGGAGACAACATGCAGGAAACTTGAGAAGGAAAATACACAAACAATTGATGAGTTAACAACCCTCATCCTAGAGAAAAAAGTGCTCGTGGAAAAGATCATGGAAAAGAAGAAAAAACGCTTCCGGTTCTTCTGGAGGAAGAGCACTCCTGCTTTTTCTACTTTTTCTACTTTTTCTTCTGCTGATGTGACCCCGTCTTCCTCCTCCACCGTTGCATCGTAATTTTCACCTCTCCTGTCCTCTCCCTTTCTCTCCTAACACCTATCCCCCCCCCACCCCCCACCCCTCTCTTTCACCCTCACCCCCCAACCAGTCCCGACAGTTGACTGCCCCCTCTAGAGCCTGGTTCTGTCATAGGTTTCTTCCTTTAAAGGGAGTTGTTCCTATCCACTGTCGCACCCAGTGCTTGCTCAGAGGGCATTGTTGGGGTTCTCTCTCCTCTATCTCTTTCTCCTTTCTATCCCTTTCCTTTACCCTCTTCTTTACCCCCCCCCCCCCCCCCCTTTCTATTTCCTTAATAATTTAATAATAAACACAATTGGCTACATTTTAAATGTGTCTGATCAACGTCTTCATTCAAGAATGAATTGTCTTTCTCACGGAGTCATGTGTATTGTGTGTTTTCCTCGGGCTGGTGATCCCCGTGGTCGTTCAGCCCCGGAGTCCAGAGTTTTAGTGTTTTAATCACATTTAGTGTTACATTTTAGATCACCACAATAGGATATCCATAATTTAGGATTCAGGCATTTGTTTTAGTTCAATATTGTAACCATTTTATGATTGAGTAGTTGAGTAGCAATAACTTCATTGACATTTGCAAGCATTCCTTTATACACAGCATTTCAGTCAGGTTGAGGTCTGGACTCCCATGCTGTAGATTTGCTGCTGTACTTGGGGTCATTATCCTGTTGCATGGCCTAATTTCAGAGAAGCTTTAGCTGTCGGACAGGTGGCCTCACATTTGACTCTAGAAAACTCTGGCATACAGAGGATTTCGTCGACTGCAAGGTGCCTATCTCTTGTAGCTGCAGAACAAGCTTAAATCAAAAAATTATCCACTGCTATGAATCCTGGGATAGGGTGGGCCATGAAGGATACACCTGAACCATCCTTCAAATCCAGGTAAAAGGAGGAGGCATTTGTGGGTCACATTTGGAGCAGCCTTTGTCGCCTGGCTGTGATGTAATCGGCTATTAAAGGCAGCCTCCGAATCACAAAACAACCACAATGGACCAAAGTGCTGTACAGTACTGAAAATTAAAAATAAAAATAAATAAATAAATTATCTACAAAAACATGGTACTGAAAATTTAAAAAAATAAGAATTTACAAAGTGCTGTACAGAAGATTAAATACATAAAAACAAATAGAAAGAAAAACCACAGAAAAGAAGGATAAATAAAAAAAATTGTATACAAATAAATAAAGAATAAAATAAAATCAGCTGGAGTCTATCCCAGCTGTCAGCTAACACACAGACAACCAGTTGCACTCACATTCATACCTATGGACAATTTAGAGTTTCCACGCAATCACAGGAGAACATGCAAACTCCACACAGAAAGACCCACAATTTCATACCATAAGGTAAAAATTCTTACCATAAGGTCACCAGTCTCCCAGCAATTCATTTCTCATAGATTTGCCCAACAACTTCACAAAAGCTGGAGAATTTATTGCTGGACCATGTACTCTCATGTGCCTCTCAAGTTAGGAGTAGAGAATTGGTTTTAGTTACAATGAAACCATTTCTCTTTTAACACATAAACAGTGTGGATGCTGAAGAGCTTCATCTGTCATGGAGGTGACCAATAACCCAATGGTCACTCTGATAAAGCTCCAGCATTGCTGTGTGGAGTATGGAGAACCTTTAAGAAGGACAATGACTTCTGCAGCTCTCTGCCAATTAGGCCTGTATGGTAGTGTGGTGGCACGAATGACGGATAACCGGGGACGGTAACTAAGATGTTGACAACGCCACCTGGGGGAGGAAGTTACACCCAGGAAAGATTCCTCTATCCAATGTAAGTGTTACACTGGCTACCAAAGCCTACAGACTCGTTATTAACAGCAGAGAGGAGACAGATGAATTTTACAAATCAAAATTTATTAAGAAGAACTACTAAAAGCATAGAATCGTAAAATCAGAAAGGTAGCAGGGTTGAGACGGCAGGATAGTTAATTAAAACACTTTATTAACAACTGATGATTAAAATGACCAGACTCCCTCCCACGATGCCCTAAAACAATCACAGCTTAATAAAAAAAACAATAAATAACTAAACAAAATAGTGGAGACCGGCCACTTGAGGAGACAACCTACAGGGAGGAGTGCCCAAGGGTGCCACCAGTTACTCACCCATGTAACTCCACTGCAGACCTCACTGTCACTCACACTGAACTCTAAATGGTGCAATCTACCTATGCCCACCTCACGTGCCTAGCCCCTCAACAAGCGGCTGCACCTCCACTAAAGCAATAAAACAAAGCATACAACGTTAAACAAATTAGTAAAAGAGATCTACATAAAACAAATACACCCCAAGTTACTGTTCTTTATAAAAGCATCACATAACAAACAAACAGCATAAGACAAAACAGCAGCAGTATGGCACAATCCACTCTCTAAAGGGGAATACTAAAATGAGTAGCTTTCCTAAGGAGATCTGCAGTGCTTAGCTGCCTAATGCTCTCAGCCCCCTTGGATGGGAAAAGACTGCCAAATGCCTCCGTGTGGTAGTGAAGCGCAGCTGTTTCTTATAAGGCCGCTAATTTTGTGTGGACACGGTCGCCCCTGCTAAGACGGTACGGTGTTACCCTAATAACAAACTGTGGGTAACACAGGAAGTCAAAGCTGTCCTCAACATGAAGAAGAAGGCTTTCAGGAGCAAAGTGAAGGAGGAGATGAAAGCAGCACAGCGGGAGGTGAAACGCTGCCTGAGGGAAGCAAAGGACACCTACAGGAGGAAGGTGGAGCAAAAGTTGGAGAGGAGCAATATGAGGGAGGTCTGGAATGGCGTGAAAACCATCACAGGCCACAACACCAAGAAAAGCACAGTGGGGGGGACTGTGGAGAAGGCAAACACAACTTTTAGTCCGTTATTCGCAGCATTTATGTTTGCAGCATTCAAACGTTCGCCAGAGAAGCCTTTTTTGGATCCTTTTCAGAGTCACTGTTAAAGCCTCTTCTGTACTGTATTTCCATCTATGTTTTCTACATGTTTGAATAAGGTGCTGCAGTTATTTCCCATTAACCAAGCCCGAGGGGTGACTCAAGACTTTTGCTTGGTTGTGATGATGTTAATCAGTAAAAACATCTTTTTCCTGGAAAACTTTACATCAGCATTGTTTATTTGTGTTTGGATGAAACGCATGTCTAGCCATTGTGAATATGTAAATCACAGTTTTAAAATCATTATTCAGAATAAATCAAAACATTAGAGAGCTGCACACAAAGTCTTCATGTGTAAATTCACCCCCTAAATCACTGATACAAACTGTTTTGTTTTTAATTTCATACATTTTGAGTGTTCTTAGCTTTCAGTGTGTTCATCGGTGTTTTAAACTAGCAAAAATAAGTCATTTTATATCATTACAAATAGCAGCTGCAGGCGTACATCGCTGCCTCTGAGGTAAATTATGAATAAGTATGAAACATCCAATAAACGTGCAGGGTCTCAAGGTTAACAGGAAGCAGCCTGCTTGGGGCTGTTAACAAATCGTGGCGAAGTCAGGTTGATATTGGTATGCAGCGGCACATCCAGGTCTCACTGGCTTCATGTTCCCCAACAGCAACCTAACTTCAGCACTGCGAGCTAAAGGAGACTGCTCAGAACCAAAACACGGCTCTTCACAGACAATTTCAGGGTAAGCGTCCGGTTATTTTGATACAGGCTTTTTATTATAAAATCCCTAACTCTGACTCACTCCACCGGGGATCGGTATAAGCAGTGATAAACACTCAGAGACAGTAAAAAAAAAATGCTAATTTAATGCTGACAACTAGCAGCTAGCTAGCTGTACATCCTCGGCTAACGTGTGCTAGCAGCAGCCTGCCATCCGTGTGGGAACACATGACAGCAGGGCAACTTGTTAGAAACTTCTGGAAACGTGTGGTTGGCTTTCTTGCTGTAGAACAACAGTTAACATGTAATGTTGAGGTGAAATCGCATCACGTCACGCTAAAATCGATCAATAATCCCGATCGATTCAGAGCGAAAGCAGGTTTTATTTCAGTGCTGTTAGCCTGTAACAAGCTCAGTGGTGTGTGACTGACAGGGGATCTTTAAACACTGTTTTTGGGCTTTAATCTGAATTGGACCCCGTGTTTTGGGAGGGCACACACATTAAGAGTTAGGCAAAGGATCATTTTTGACGTTGTCTCCCGTCTTTCTTTCTTTTTTTTTTTTACCAGAGGGGTCTGCTAATGACTGACAGAGAGGAGATTATGGAGTCGGATAGCCACGATAATGCGCAATCAGCGAAGAAGAACAGCAAAACGTCGCTGTTGGACAGCGGAGAAGACTTCGAGGTTTTAGATGAGGAAGACATTGACGACGACGAGCCGCCTCCTCTGGAAGATGCCGGGGAAGGGAAGGTGAAACCCACAAATTCAGAAAATGCAAACGCTGACCCCGACCCTACAGGTCAAGTCGATGAATGGCTGGATGTTTTGGGTATGTAGGACCCATGATGTGCTCCACAGCAGTGTAGGCTGTGCTGCACTTTCCTTGATTAGTGATGGGCATTGAGCCTGATATGGACAGTGGTCAGTGTTGTAATACATGTGACTGTGTCTGATTCCAGGTAACGGGCAGTTGAAGAAAAAAGTCCTGAAGGAAGGCGAAGGGCGAGACAGTCGACCACAGAAAGGACAGAATGTGAAAATCCGTCTTAAAACGAGCCTGGTGGACGGGACTTTAGTAGAGGAGAAGCCTGATCTCGCTTTCACTTTGGGAGATGGTGATGTAATCCAGGTAAAGACCTGTTAGATTACTTTATTAATGCTCTTTGCAGAAGTTTGTGTGCAGAGTTTGCACACTTCATGTGTGATTCCTTAATTTTCTGAAGAGAGCTTTTCTCCTTTTCAGGCACTGGATCTGACAGTCCAGCTCATGGCGATGGGAGAGGAGGCGCTCATCCAGACTGATGCCAAATATGCATATGGTGCCAGAGGAAGGTAAGGAAGTGTTTGAGGCTGTTTTTGCATGTTGTTATTTTTAAACTCTTTTGTATCAAAGTTTAATAATGGCCCTCACAATGCTAATTCATTTAAAAGTGGGTTTCAGTTCTGTCTTGTCCACTTATCTAATGAAGCTTTAGTGACTTTCTGATCACACTTTGGAGAGCACAGGTCTTGGCTTGTACCACCGTTTCTCACAACAGTTTTTAGAGTTAAGTGAGGGTTATCGTGGCCGATAAGGCTGTGTCGGCACATAGCTAATATTAGCCGATCTATTGGTGTGGTTCTAGTTAGAGGTTACAAAATGGTTTATAAAGAGCTTTAAATTAACCAATTAAAACAGAGGAATCCTTCTACAGTAATGCATAACAATAATAATCTCATAGTGATTTAATATTGTAACAGGAACAGGGAAAACCCAACAATCAAACAACAAAAATCAAAAAGTAATTACCCCCTAAACCTGATAACTGGCTGTTCCACCACCAGGCATTTGTGATGCCTTCAGTGAGTCTTTCACGTCACTGTGGAGGAACTTTAGCCCACTCTTCTTTGCAGAAATGCTTTAATTCAGACACATTGGAGGGTTCTCCAGCATGAACGTCTGTTTAAGGTCCCGCTGAAGCAGCTCAGTCTGATTTAAGTCCAGACTTTGACCTAGACACTCCAAAACATCAATTTAGTCTTTCTGAGCCAATCAGAGGTGGACTTGCTGCTGCGTTTGGATCATTGCTCTGCTGCTTGATTTCGCTTAAGCTTCGGGACATGAAGTGATTTGCGGACATCCTCCTTCTGGTATGGAGCAGAATTCATGGTTTCCTCAGTTACAGCGAGACGTCCTGGAGCAGCAGAGCCCCCCAGACCATCACACTACCACCACTGTATCCACCTGCTGCTGGGATGTTCTCTTTATGAAACGCTGTTAGTCTGATGCAGATGTAACAGGACTCAAACCTTCCAGAAAGTTCAGCTTCTGTCTCATCAGTCAGAAGATTTTCCCAGGAGTCTCTGGGATCATCCCGCTGTTTGTTGGCAGATGTGAGACGAGCCTTTGTGATCTTCTTGGTCAGCACAGCTTCTATTGAAGTGATTCAGCAGCTCTGACAGTGATCAGGCCACAGTTCATTTATCATTTCACAAGGGGAGCAGTTACTTTTTCACACAGGGCAGGTAGGTTTGGATACATCCCCCCCCCCCCAATTAGTTTAATCTGAAACATTGAAATGTGACAGATATGCAAATAAATAATACATTGGGAAGGGGGAAATACTTTTTTCATGGCACTGCACACCCCGTCATTCCCCACAGAGCTGCCGAGTCACACTGGTTTGTGCAGCTCTCATCTTTCTGATTTTTGTTTATATCGCCCATCTCAAGAGAGACGCAGAGAGGCGTTGTTGTCTGCCCAGTAGCTGGTGGCGTCTCAAAGAAACGCTTTATTGATGCTGCGCATTCATTAAACCTGAGAGTATTTTTAGACTCGCGAACGCAGCAGTGTTTAATCGTCTGACTGTGGATGTATCTAATTACTGCTTGTAAACTTTAATGTAATGTTTTCAATAGCTGCAGAATACTTTTATATAAGAAAACGTAGTAATATCACAATGTAAAAAGTACTCGATGAATGAAAATGCTCTTCCACACTTGTGTGTGTTAATAAAAGAGAGAGGGAGCGAGTGAGAAGAGTGATGCTGTACCCGTCACTGCTGGTCTTCAGTTCATAAAGAAGTCCATGTTTTTATTTCAGAAGATTTTTAGGTTGTTTTTTTTTGTTTTTTCTTCATTTGATTATGTGCGTCTTTGATGCAGTGCTACATTGTGACCATAATGAAGTTCCTAACTTTCATATGAGCTGAAAATTGAAGGAAAGTCGTAGTGCTCCTCTGCACTGCAGGCTTTTTCTCTTTTCATTATGTAGAAAAGTGCAGTGGTTTCTTTCCTCGGACCAAACTACCCTTCATTCAGCAGTTTTAATATTGCTGCCAGAGGCTGCTGTTCTGTGGAGAGTTTTTTTTTTTTTTTTTAAGCATCTTTTTAGAAATGTAAGTGATCCATCATCAGGACGCCTAAAGAAATACATCTCCAAACGCTGAGGCAAACCTGGAAGGCTCTGTGCACAGGTTAAGCTAATCTCTAATGCAGACTTAAATGTCGATTTAAAAAAAACAAACAAAAAAAACCCGCATCCAAGCACTACGTTTTAAAAAGCTAAACCTACTTTTTACTGTACGAAAAACGGTTTTCCGTTCTATGCGGGGACATGTGACAGGTCCTGTTTCCGGTGTAATCCAGTGATTGTTGACTTTTACTCTCTTAAGCCCTGCCTCTGATTGTTTGTCTTTCCCTTTCTAGTCTTGAACCTGCAGTTCCTGCAAATGCTGAGCTGTCCCTAGAAGTGAAACTGCTGGAAGCTACTGATGCTCCAGACCTGGAGCTGCTTCCCCCTGCGGAGAAGATTACCCTGGCCAGCCAAAAGAGAGAGCGGGGCAATGCCCATTATCAGCGCGGAGACTACGCCTTTGCTGTCAATTCGTATAGCATTGCCCTGCAGATAACGGAGTCTAGTTCTAAAGGTGAGATCTGCCGATGCTCACGTTGACGATGCATTCCTGTAAATTTGGATTTGGCTGTTGTAGTGAAAAGACATTATTAGCTTAACCAATGTTCCTCTAATGTAATGACGCACCATTTGAATAAGAACTTGCACTGTTCTTTTTTTTTTTTTTTTTTTTTTTTTACTTCTTCTTCTTTTGTTCCTGCTGTAGTTGACATCACCCCCGAGGAGGAAGAGGGGCTTTTGGATGTGAAAGTGAAGTGTCTAAACAACATGGCTGCTTCTCAGCTGAAACTGGACCACTACGATGCAGCGCTCAAGTCCTGCGTGTCAGCACTCGAACACCAGCCAGACAACATAAAGGCACTTTTCCGCATGGGCAAGGTGCGCGTAGCTCTCGTGCTTTCGGTTTCCTTCTGTCAGTAAACTCGTTGGTTCTCTTATTCACGGGTACCTGTCTTTGCTTTAGGTGCTGGCCTTGCAAGGTGAATACACAGAAGCCATCCAGACTTTAAGGAAGGCACTTAAACTGGAACCAAGCAACAAGGTATTTTTGGCCATCCATTCTCTTTCTCTTATCTTTATCAGGGTCCTGCGGAGGTTGGGTGAGCGCTATCTCAGCTACATGGGGGAAAGAGGCGGGGTAGACAGGTCGCCAGTCTGTCGCAGGCCTAACACGGAGACAGACGAGCGTTCACACCCACATTCACACCTATGGGCAGTTCAGCATCACCAGTTACTTTAGACTGTGAGAGGAATCCAGAGTACCTGGAGCAACAGTGCTAATCACCGCTGCCATTACTTTTGGACTCGTGTGATTAATGTTGGCTACATCTTGTGGTGTTGAGAAATAACAGTGTGTTCCTATGGCCAGCAGATGGGGCTATAGGGTAAAGTATCTCTGTATTTGTAGAGCCAATTGATCAATTTAAGGGGTCTGTCTCCAGATTGTTGACGTGAATAGGTTCTACTCACATCCAGCACATAAACAGTGTTTCTGTTCTGCTTATACAGCTGGGTATACGTGGTTCTTTGGCTACGCGAGGCCGTTTGACGAAACTCGTCTAAACGTGTGGGCTTCTTGGATCAGCTGTAAGCTGCAGCAGCTTGGTGCTCGTGCCCAGAACTCCCCACTTCAGTCCTACACAAATCTGTCAAACAGCACATGGCCTGCATACCTCTTTTCAGCCAACACACACAGTGCAAGTATAATGGAGTGTTTCTGCGGCTCGGGTGAATTGCTAAGTTAATGGGCCTTTGAGAGTAGTTGGAGAAATGCAGCTAAATGTCTGATATCTGCAAATCTGAAACAAGTACAGAGGTGTAGCAAATGGAATAAACCAGAGGTATTAAAATGAAACGTACCAAAGCTACATTTAAAAACAAAGTAGATTTATGAAATCTGAATTCTTCCCCCCCTGGTTTAATTCAGTTTCTTAGAGTCATCATTGTGTGTCACCATGTTTCTAATTTGGTGCTATAGTTCCCTTTTTAATGCTAAAATATGCCACAAAAGCTGAAAAGACTCCTTAAATAACCCGTGTTCTAACAGCAAGAAGCGTCAACAATACCGCGGCACTCTCGTTATAATAAATGAGGCGGTCTTGGACAGGCGCAGGCGTATGAAATGACAGGATGACGCACTGTCGTCCTCTTCTCTAATAGACACACTGTCTGCTTTTTTCTTCTTCACCGGTGTCAGCCATTCACACCCCCATCTCAAACTCGGATGCGTGAGAGATGATTTTCCTGTCTATTTACTTTTTTGAAATGACATGTGGATATGGCGGGTCCAATTTAGACGGCCTTCGAACGTCTCAGCACAGCGTTTGGACACACGTGCTCCTAGAACAGGATGTTTAGTTTACCCTTATCATTTCTCTCAGGGACAAGTTAGTCATCTGTCAGTTTTGTGTCTTTGGTGAGCGGTTGATGGTACCATTGCGGCGTCTTAGGTGGAAACTGACAAATCTTCTGTGTTGAAACATTTCCACAGACAGAATACACGGTTAAGTGAACATTACTGTAAACTCAATCTTTGATCAGGTTGTTTTACTAAGCAGAAAAAGTTTTTGTGTCTGAAAAAGCTAGTTTGCTTAGTCACTAGCAAGTGACTCATGTAGCAGACCATCCTGGAACAATAACTAGACCCATATCCTGGAATAATTGTCACCATGTGGGCAAAATGATTTCTTGGAAGACAAAAACATGCATACACAAATCAAATTTCATGTTTCACCAGGATTCGATTATGTTAAGTGTTTCATCAGTACTGAAAAATAGTGGTCGTATTCCTCTTGCAAAGCTGTGTTTTCTGCTTATCGTCGTCCTGACGTACGTGGGACGCAGAAATCGGCACTCCGGCTGCGTGTCCTGCACGTCAGCAGGTGTGCTAGACTGAAGAGCAGCTTAGAATCATCTAATTGTCTCGCCTGTTGTGTGCAGACGATCCACGCTGAGCTCTCCAAGCTGGTGAAGAAGCACTCGGAGCAGCGGGGAGCAGAGCAGGCCATGTATAAGAAGATGCTCGGTAACCCCTCTGATAACAGCAGCACGCAGAAACCACGCGCCAAGTCTTCATGGGTGAGACTGTTGCTAAAACACAGAGTTAAACCTGTGGTTCAGACTTAATCAGTATTACCAATAAAACAGGATGTGGTGTTTTGTTTGTTTGAGCTTTTCAGTGAGTTAACAAATCATTCGACTTGCTTAACATGCACTCTACTTCTGTTTCCCCAGGGTCTCAGCTGGAAGTGGCTTTTTGGCGCCACTGCAGTAGCCATCGGCGGCGTAGCCTTATCTGTTGTCATAGCTGCTAGAAATTGATGCGAACCTGTAGCGACGGCCTGACCAGTCCCACGCAGCGGGCCAGCCGAAACACAAAAGCACATCTGGCAGTGCCTTCTGACCTTTGGTCAAAGGAGGTGGAAATGTCAGTCGGTCAGTTGCCTCTTCGCCGTCACTCTCTCCTCTCTGCTATGTTTGAGAACTTTGTGACAAATTCGACGTCATCGGTAATGATGTAATATGGGAGATGTAATTCCAACCTTGTAAATGTGTAGGTTTATTAATATCTGTCGTTTTGAATCTTTTCATTTGCTGCCATCTTTTTTCCAGTCTGGTAGTTCAAAGCGATTATCGGAACGCTGAAGCGAAAAGTGTAAAAATAGATTTAAGAAAAAAGAAATCAGCTGCTGTGAAATGTTACCATTTGTTGCTATAGTTCAGTGTCAGATTGTGCATTTGAAGTAATATTTATTATGCAAGAGACACAATTTCACTTTCTAATGGCGCACACACGCACGTTTCAAATGATGCTCTACATGTGCACTACCTCTGTGACCCTTTGTACTGATTCTACACACATACACACTATTATTGAAACACCTGTAGAGCAGTACTGCAGTCTTTGGATATGTTTAAGTTGGTGGGTGTACGCTGAAGTTTGTGGGGGTGCGGAGAGATGGTCTTAAAATTGTGCCCACGAACTAGGAACTACGAAGGAGCCTGTGAGTGAGAAACGCCTGACGAAGAGTCGCAGGTAACGCAGACACCTCTCTGAAAGCAGAGGGAAAGCAACAATCAGAGGCAGCATACATTATTTAGCACATGACTGCTGGATTACATTTTAAAACCAGGAGATTTATTCATGCTCGGTCATGTGTACCATCATTCAACCGCCAGAAAAAGAGAAATATATATATATATATATATATATATATATATTTTCCCCTAATTTGAGATGCAGTTTTTCCCTTTAAAGTGACAGAGTACGGTACAGGTCATTTCTCAGCAGATGGGTGAAAGTGGAGTTTATTTTTCATTTTTAGTAAATTATACCTCAGTATCACAATTAAGACCAAATGTTGAAGGATGATTCTCTGAAGGCCATGTTGAGTGCGTGCGTGGGTTTGTTTTTTTCCACCTTTGTAATTTTTTTGTGTAGTTTGCCTTAAATTAAGTTCCATTTGGTGTTAATTTATTTTACTGCTTTCCTACCTAGAGTAAATGCGACTCCAGTTAATCTGTGCTTTCATCAGAGTAGCTGGTAGTCGCATCGACTCGTAACACTTGCTGATTAAAGTAATTATGCCATTCCATGCATTTGTTAATTTTGTATTGATCCCAATAAAACATGTCGGTCATGAGACTACGGTTTCCTTTGTGTGTCACTTTCTGCAGTTGTGTTTCACAGATATCGACGGTTGCACTGTTCATAAAAGGACCGCAGCTGCTCTGCTGCGTCCATGTCTTTTAATAGAGAACGTGGAGAACATGCTCCAGATCATCTGCCTGTTTTCTTCTGCTTTTCTAAGTCAGAGTCATAGTTGGGCAGCTCCATTCAGCTCCATTCCTATCCAAGCATCCTCCTCGGTCACACCAGCCCTCTGCATGTTCTCCTTCCCTACATCCATGATCCTCCTCTGGACTGATCTTTTCCTCCTGCCTAGCAGCTTCATCTTTATCATCCTCTGTCCAGGATATCCACTCTCCCTCCTTTGCACATGTGCAAACCACCTCATCTCTCTGACTCTGAGCTGTCCCTCTGTTGGACTTATTTCCTGTACTTCTTTCATCACAGCAGCTCTCACTACCGGCTTATAAACCAAAATCACCCTACTTACACTCACTTCTATACCTCTCTTGTGCTCATCCGCCTTGTTTCCTCTGCTCATTGCAGCTTCGCTGTTCCACCTATCACCCTCCCATTCACACACAGGTATTCTCTCTTGTTCTTGACTTTTATTCCACTTCTCTCCGGTGCATACCTCCACCTGCTCCTTGTACATGTCCTGCACCTCTCTCACATACAGTCACTCCTGACTTCCTCATGCAGGATCATACTGCAGGATCACACTGCATGAGGACACTCATCTCCTCTCCAAGACACGGTGAAGCTCCTTCTCCATCAACACATCTGGAGTGCTTCTTCTCAGCATGAAGCCAAAACATCACAGAGACAGTTAAATGAATTAAATCAGAGATGGAGTCACTGTCCATGTTTTATTGGTTTACAAGCGGACATTCTCGGGTGTTGTGACTATACCCAAACCATCATGGTGTGTGTGTGTGTGTGTGTTCTTGCCTTCAGACATTGACGTTTCGCTGACGTAATCTGATGACCTATCGTTTCCCTCTACCTACGCGTTTCTGCTGGGCAGTGCTGGTTCATATAGTCAGTGTATATTTTTCAGTCGTTAATAAAATGACATATAATTACAAAATATTCAGAAAAAAAAAATCAAAGTCATCTAAAATATCAATTAGTTTTAAGTGTTCAAAATATTGAAACAATTTAACATCGCTCAGTTACCAAACTTATAAAAGCAACACAGGTGTGACGCTGTAAAGTGTCATCATCATCGTCGTCGTTATTATTTCTGAGCAGACACTCGGGCTTTGCCCACGGGGCTTCCTCGCTCCCCGGCTCGTTGCTGCATATTCATTGAAAAGCACCGGGACTTCTCGGTTTACGGCAGAGCGCGTCCGTGCGCGTGGTGGTGGGAGCGAGAGCAAGATGGCGGCGCTGAAGGAGGAGCAGTGTTACGGACTGTCCTGTGGAAGAGTGAGCAACGGCAGCAATGTCTCCGTGTTTCACGTCAAACTCACTGACAGCGCGCTGAAGGCGTTCGAAGCCTACCAGAGCAGCAGGGTAAGCGGCGCCTTTTCGGTTCCGTGCCGTCCCGGTCGGCTCCCGAAGTCCGTGCTGGCGGCTGTGACAGGCGGAGGGAGGTCGGTCCCCGCTCCGTCTGCCTTCACGCTGAGGTCCACGGCCGGTTCGGTTTGATGAGCGTGTAGTTTAGCGAGCCCCGGCTGTGGCCGGGTGCTCGGTGGGTTTTCCGTGTTTTTGTAGCTACACCCAGACACCCCTCACTCCAGCCCGGTGCCACTGGACCCGCAGCCCGCTTACTTCATCGCGTTGTTTCAGCCTCTCTGTGTAAACTTGGTATCGGCCACTTGTCTTGCTTAAATACGTCTTTTATAACGTAAAAGAATTATCAGTGAAAATTAGTCATTTATGGCGCGTGTACAGATGTTTCCAGAAAGTTTGGTACCCCTGTCATTTCTCTCCTTCTGTTTTTTTGGGGGGGAAGTGGGAAGGGGGGGGGGGGGGGGGAACCTTGCTAGCTAAACTAGCCACCAAACTGCCCACACATGAGGGTATCTGGTGCCGTCGGCTATCTGAGCCCTGTCCGCTCACTTTAAGCTGTTACCTCTCTCAAAGCCTTGGCTCGGCTGTGACTACTTTGGAAAAGTACTCGGTATTCATGCGAAACATGGGCATTTTTTTACCCAACCCCCCCTCCTCACATCCAGTAAATGCTCATCATGTTCAGTTTACAGCTTTAGACATTGTCTGAAGTTACTGGACACTAGATTCAGCTCGTGGGTTTCTGGTTTCTGGGTTGCTTTTTGCTCTTACTCGGCTTCTTGTGTCCACAGCTTTAAGTCTGATGGTGGCCATCTAACGTTTCAGCTTCTATAAATATTTGACAGGGAAAAGCTGACAGCCAGGAGGAAAGGGCCTTATCTCCAGCTTCAGTGGCTGTGTACAGCAGGACTGCAGCTGACAATCCACAACAGTAAACTGTGACAGGTAACTGGGTGGCCACTAGTTGTAGGAAGAGGTCTGCCTAATCAAATACAAGGCACATGGAAGGAATGAGCATTAGAAGGTATCTGTGATGGTTATATTAGGAAATGATGATCATTTAGGACTTTGGTGTTGTGATTTAGAGATCTGTTAGCAGTGCATTTGTCCACAATTTTATCAAAACACATGCCATGTGAGCTTTCTTACGTTACCCGCTGAAAACGTGCCATACCGATTGTCCACTGCTGTTACCAGCCTGACTGCTTCCCATGAAAACTTTCATCATCTGGCATCTGCCTCCAGTCTCGTGAAGGAGGCAGAAACTTATTATTATCTCGCAGATCTTAAGCTTTAGCGTTTAATCATGCCTTCCTGATATTTCGCAGGGGTGCGGGTTAAAAAAAAACAAAACTTTAAGCTGAGAGTTCATTGTAGATATGAATATGTTAGATTAGTCAAGCAAATTGTTAAAACTGTGGAACACTTGGTATTTATTTGGCAGAAATGCTAATTTAACTGATTATTATGGTTATCGATGGGTGAACCTGCCAGAAAATATCTGGCAATTTATTTGATTTTTAACTTTTTATCCGTCCGAGTTAATTAAACCATTAATCTAAGAAAATGCTCTCCTCACAGCTCCGTCTATGTCCTGTGCCTGTTCCACGGTGGATGTCAAAGTCTTCTGTTTGACAACCAAGCTAAATTTTCCACATGTATTTTTCCCAATAACATGACTCTATAACCCACCAGTGGGGAGAACCGCTGCCCTTCTAGTACGTTCGTTGGCCAGATGAACGTTATGGCAGTTTTCTATGAGCTGTGGGAGGTCACAGAGTGCCATTGCTTACTGATTTGGTAACACCGTCTTAACTGTGGGACTAGAAATTCCCTTAGGAGGCAGCTGGTCGTTGCTACCTCCCGAAATGGGTTCCAAACACTGAACTGGCAGAGCTTTGAGGATAAACTGCTGCCCAGTGCTCATCCAATCTGCAAAGGCTCAAATTTGCATTAAACGACTCAGAGTACGCAGGAAATTGGTCAGCTGGAAGTTTCTTTTGATAACATGGATGTCAGAGGAATTGAAAACGTGTTTCACAATCCAGAAGATGCTCTCCTGAAAGTGGCCCTTGAACTGACGTGCAGACGTGTTGCTAAACTCTTATAGCTCATTGTGAGCTTATCCTGACCTCTTTCCCTGTTATTTGACTTAACCCTTACTCACAGTTTGAATGACTGTGCTACTGACTAATCAGATGTGTGGACGATATAGAGAAGTGAGTGGTTTTGGAGTAGTAAGGTGATAGAAACTTTGCTGCCTCATTGTGGGGATGTTGGCTCTTGGCGGGCTCAACGGTTCACGATTCGCATTCAAACTTTTTGTGTTGAGCGGCATCTCTGAGGTCGGCAGGTTCTGAGCTCTTGCTTAGTTTTGGGATTGCTATATGCCAATAAGCACAGGACTGCAGAGGCAGTTAAGCACTGTTTTTATGACTTCAACAGGTTCATTGGACAGATGATGAGAGATTATTAAACCACCCATGTGACACAGAACAGTCCGGCATAGGTGTGCACGTGTGTCCTCTAAAGAAGATAAATCAGTCTTATAATATTAGTAATGTAGGTGTCTGCTGTGTTAATTACTCAAATGAGAGCTTTACATATTTAAAAGCACTGGAATGAAATCCAAACAAAGGCTAACACTGGGGCTCGGGAGCGGTGCTCTTCTCAACTGAAGACCCCGTCTTCCTACATTCACATGCCATAAATTGTGGTGAGAGTTGTTGGACTGACGTCAGTTTGGGGATTCTTATTTGCCTGTGGTTGGCTGTTATCCGTTTTCATTAGGCCATAAATATAAGAACTCTGCCTTCATTTGAATAAAAAGAAATCAACAGGATCATCTGAGACTGAAGCTATGTGCAGTTTACGCTCCCTTTGGTCCGTATGGTCTATCTCCGCTGTTGTTTCTCAGAAACATCCCTATCACTCATGCCACTGCCCCAAACCTGAGCCTAAATTGCCTTCAGTGTTGCTTTTTTTCCCGTTAGAGTTCCTGATTGTTCTAACATTGGCTGGCACCCAACTGCTGGAGTGAGATGGAAGAGGAAGAGAGGTGAACTCTTAATTGTGTCATAGTGAAGTCACTACACGCTTTTCTTTGTGGGAGAGCAAGAAATTTTTAAAGGCTTATTGATCACATTCCTCTGTAAGCTAACAAAATACAAAACACGGGACCAGACGGAAAGCTGATTCAGTTCATTTAGATGCTGTATTAGTCTAATAAAGCATGTCTTGTTGCACTGCTGGCTGAATGAGACGTGACTGTCAGCTGGGGTTTTTTCTTGGTACGTCTGAGGACATGGTGAACTGGAGCTTCTGCTACGGGACTACCAGCAGAGACTCACTCGTATTTTTTTTTTTTTTCCCTACTAGCTGTGACATAAGCAAGGAAATGAGTAAGGCTACCCGGCATCACTGAGCTGAAGGTTATGGAGAGTACAGATAAGTTTTGAATTATGTCTGCATGGCTTTTATAGCACAGTACTAGAAAAAGCAGCTTGACTAGTGTGCTGAAATAGTACTTGGGGGTTTTAGGTTTTTTTCCTATCTCAAAAGACAGTTTCAAATCTAAAACTTAACATGTCCATCCATCAAAGAGACAGCCTTTTGTCCAAAAGCCCCCATACAGGTGCGTGCTCTCTCACGCACACAGACCCACCTCACCCCTTTGTTTTGACAATAGAAATGCCCAATTGACCTTCGTCTTAACGACAAACTCACTTCTAATTCACTTTTACACCACTGTCATGAGGTGTAATGACTTGAAGACTTTCCCACAGTATCTGCACAGGGAACCAAGCTTCATTCGGTAATGATAGATTTTACAAACATTTGGCATGATAATAACTTAAACCAGGAATACTGGTGAGGGGTAGCTGGTCCCAGTGGCATTGACAAGTCATTTGTGTTGTAGTGAGAGGAAAAGAATGAATTTTGTATTCATGAGGACAAACATCAGTGCTAGCATCAGTCCTGTGATGATCTATGGTCTGGATTTATGTGCAGTATATTCCACATTTTATTCGCTTGAATTCCTGAACTTTATAAAGAATTGTATGAGATGTGAGTGCGCTCTAGATCTTTGTAGCAAAACTTTCTGTTGTTTTTCATCTGTGAGCGTAAGTTTTAACGGTGACGAATTCTGAATTAAAGCACTTGTAACTAAGGAAGTTGTAAGTAAGCTGGGGGCTTGGCCACCTTACCCCGTCTCAGACCTTATGGGAACGGTAGGGGAGGTAACAGAACCTGGGTGGGGATTTTGTTGCATGAATCCAGTTGGCTAATGCCAGCGCTACGGTTATTTAAGGAATGCTTACTCCTCAGTTTCAGCAGAGCATGGGGCACTGCAAGAGATGACCATAACCACTAAGGCCAAATACGACTCTAAATGTCATGGTGTTCCTATGCCCTGTGGCAAGGTTACCACAAGTGACAATGTCTCCATGACCTGGTATGTCCTTTCCAAGAGCTCAGTCAGTGCATGGGTCATGGTTTGGTCTTTTAATTTTTAATCATACGTGGAGCATCATAAATGCTTAAAATAGGCACAAATGAGTAGTGTGACTGTGGCGCCAGAACAAATTATATGCACATTTGAGTTTTATTCACACATAACCTTCGTTTTTAAAGGTGTTACTTCGCTCAGTGGGTTGTAGCGATAAAGAATAAATGCCCAGACGTAATACATGCAAGACTGCTTCATCAATTCAGAAAACCTGAATTAGGCTGGACCTTGAAGAAATATCTGCCAATTCAATGCAGGCTTTTCCACATTTGAAAAGACTGAGTTTGAAAGGAGATTCCTCTTTTATGTTCACGTCTATCCTTGTGTGTGTTTCTACCTCAGAAAGCAGGTTGGAACACACACAATAAATATTCTCGTGTTGGACTTCCGATGCTGTTGGAGTAAGAAAACTGAATTTTTCCATCTGTAGGGTGTCAATGTAGCTCAACTACATACACTGGACAGTGTTTACACTTTGCATGTGCTAACTCAAAGATCAGTTCACACAGATTAAAATTAACAGGCTTCACAGTAGGGGTGCAACAATACTCGTATCGATATTGAACCATTCGATACAGTGCTTTCGGTTCGGTACGCATATGTATTGAACAATACAAATTTTTTTATTTATTTTATCAACTTTTCTTCTGACGATGCTGTCTGTGTTGAGCGCTCAGTGGATCTGCGTTCGACTACTCCGCCTAGGCTGCACTGTCGAGTGCAGATCCACTGAGCGGAGCGCAAGCTAGCAAGACAGAAGCTAAGCTCGTTGCAACATGGCAACTGCCTCAACGCTACCCAAAACTGAACCTCCCCCACCCTCATTCAGATCTGGCGTTTGGAACTATCTTGGTTTTCATGTGAAGCATGACCCTGATGGTAAGCGCGTCATGGACAAAAGTAAAACAGTATGTCGGATGTGCCACGCAATGCTCAATTGGTGGGAACTAGTGCGTTAGCGCAGTTAGCTTGTTAACATGTTGACGCCGTCCAGCCCCACACACGGGGCTATCCGCGGTAACTCGTTAAAGGAGATTTGCCGCGTTGTGGCGTTAATGTCATTTTAACGAGATTAACGCTGACAGCACTAGTGGGAACACAACGAACATGACTGCACATTTACACCGACATCATCCTAGTGCAAAGACAAGTGGAAACAGACAAAAACAACAAGCACGCATGCTACAAACTTTACCCGAGTCATTAGACAGCTGTTAGCACATGATTCTCCTTATGGGACCTGATATGTTTAATATGCTGCTGAGAATATAGCCCAGAAGAAGCGTATAGTATAGCTTTTATTTTGGAAAGAGCCATTTCTCTGTAATAAACTCTCTTTTCTAAAGATGAGTGATTTCTCGGTCAGATAGATTTATTTATTTTTTATTATTTTGTTGTTTCAGCAACATTAAATTTAAAAACTGTACTTTTGAGTTAAAATATATATTTATAATTTTAATAAATGACAAATTAAAAAGGCATGAACATTTTTTGTATCGAAAAAATATCAAACTGTGACACCAAAATATTGAACCGAACCGTGAATTTTGTGTATCGTTGCACCCCTACTGCACAGTTCACAGGTCGGTTGCACAAATGAGGTACATTCATTTCTTACACTTTTTTTTTTTTTTTTTTTTTTTTTTTTTTTTTGTAAATTTAAATAAGTAGCTCTGAGCTACCTCCCACCATCATTGCTACTTCCCAAACTCAATATATTACTGTAAGATCACGGACAGATTACTTTTAAAAGCCAGGAAACGAAGAACAGTGCAAATGTGGCTTGCATGGCAGTGGTTAAGTTGTCACAAAGCTGTACGGAGGGTTGTCCAGCTGTTTTTACTCTTCACCAATGATGCAGCATTATTAAAAACATGTATTGAATGTACTGCACGCAGATGTGGTGAAGATAGTGTGCTGAAGTTCAAACTGGGTGTACTACGTGTTACGCATAATACTACCTGAGTCCTACGCGTAACACGCAACGTGTACGGGCAATTTTGACAAATAAAGGATTAATTGATTGGATCCAAATGGGTGGAAATGTGATTTAAGTGACTGTGAACATGGTTGCTGGTGCCAGATGGGCTGGTCTGAGTATTGTTGAATCTCTGCCACAAAGGCCTGTCTCAACGTAAAACACGGTACAAGCTAGTATTTGCAAGGTATACCAAATAAAGTGTCCAGTGAGTGTACAGCTGTGCATTTTCTAATTGAAGTATTGCGGAACCATGGTGATTTGTATAGCTGTCTGTTTGGAGTTCTATGAGATCCCCTCAAAACTGCGCATCTGCATTAATCCCTGGATTCCTGCTTGGAAATTGTAAAACTTCTCAAACAAAGCTGGAAGCCCGCCTCTCATCACCAGTAATGATCCATTGTACAAATTCAGGTCAGTGTGGAAGAGAAGTTGAAGTTCGTGGTGAAATAGAGGTCACAGCCCAAGTGGTCATAAAGGGATTTCCAGGGATCTAAAAATATCACCCAGGCTGGAAAACTGTCAGGAAATGCCAGAGACAATGACCTTAAACGTGAGAATTACCACGTTTTTACCATTTTAATTTTTGTAGACCTGTTCTCTGAACTCCCTGCACACTGGTACTATAATCACCGTTGGTTACATATTTCATAGTGTTCAATTTGCAACACTATTATCATGAGATTTCATTAACTTACTGCAGGAAGCTCTCTTATTGCTACACTAGTAATCTCAGTATTTAAAAAAAATCTAACATGTGGTTTGTTGCTGGCTGTATCAACATGGTGTGAGATGCGGCGACCAGTCTCTTCAGCACAGCCTGAGTGTTCATATTGTTGCACTAATTAAAAAGTCCAGCTACTACTAATGATCCTGTTTATTTAAAAAAAAAAAAAAATCAAATCAAATCTTAGTTATCAGTCCAGGGAATTCAGCCCAGCTTAATGGTCTTAAGTGTGTAAAAGGTTTATAATGACAAATGAAACATTTTCTGCATAATTGGTAAACTTACTGTTTTGCCCATTTGCTTGTTTTTGCTCTTCTGGGGCCTCTGAATGCCTGCTGAGTCTCCACTTTCACATCACTTTTGTCAAGGCCTTAGAAGAAGAAGACTATTTGAAGAACTTCTATTAAGATCTTAAATGAGTTTAGTTTGTTTTGCTCACTTCAGTTTTCAGAGAAATGTCTCTTTTTGTAATGAGACTGCTTTCTGTTTTTATACTCAAGTTTTACATACATGTAGTAATTAAACAGAGAATAAAAGCTTAGGGTGACACAAGGCATAGTCTTGTGTTTTGTTTTGTTTTTAAATTGTTGTGCCATAAGCGTATGTTTTTAAAAAAAAAAAAAAAAAAAAAAAAAAACCCTGTCAGATGCCATGTGCAGATTATGTGTGCACCATTTCTTTGTTGCAGGGCTAAAGTAATGCTTCAATTCAAGCACGTGATCAAAAGAAGCTCTGAATCAAAAGATGGAAAACTTTAAACCCTTCAAAGGGTTTCCTTCTAGAGGTGAAGATCTTACAGTAAATGGAACACAGAGTTAGCCCAATTATACGTGTGTGCTATTGTGCTGCCACGTCTGTTTTCAGGGTTTAGACACGCAAAAGAAGCACTGCAGAAATGCACGCACACTTCGTATTATGACTAGGAACACCCAGTACCAGTTTACCCCTGCAGAGTACATGGCACATAGTGCTCTTTCCACCTCTGAAATCCTAGACAGGTGGAGCACCTTAAAAGTGTGACAGTGATGCAACTAAACACCTGACTGCTGTCCTACCCATGGGGATTTAGTCCTGGCTATTCCTGTGCACATTCACAACCAAACAAAGACATGCCTTTACTTCCCCTGCAGTCTGCATTGTTGGAGAGTTGCACTTGTGTAACTAATCAAATTCACATAGTTTCTGCGTTAATCTGAGTGGTAATTTACTGTGTGCCATCTAGTTTTTGACCCTGTCACATTAATAGTCCAGAACCCCTTTAGATTTTTGTTATTAAGCTTTTAAAAAGATTGTGGCCAAGCAGGCTAATGATGTGTTTAATGAAATGTTTGGTAACTCTGAGCAAGGTTTGATTAGGAAATACCAAAATCTCACTAACAAGATCTTAAAAGCTCAGGTCAGGGTTTACTGTTGTTTTTCCTTTTAAGGAGGACAATTGCAAATTATAAGCATGCTGAGGACTTCTCACTGAATAAATATCTGAACTGATCATTGACAAATTGGATAACTTCTGAGGATGTCTAATGCAGTCAAAAGCTGTGGCGTCAATAAAAGGAGCTAAGCCTTCTTTACCCCAACTCTTAATTTGCAATTAACTTGATCTAATGTTTGGAAATCAGATTTGAAAAGATGTTTTTCATGAATTGTTTTTCACATAGTGTCTGATACTCCCTAACTGTTGGATGTAAACATTGCATAATGTATGAGAGACTCCATTCTGACTGAGTAATACTCTGATGCAGTGCAAAACGGAGCTGTACTAAAATCAGGTGTGCCCCAGTTGAGGTTATAACATAAAAAGCGTTTGACCTCCTCCCCCTCCTCTTTCTTTAGAAATGAGCACATGTGGTTAGATTTGAACACTTTTCTGCAGTGACTGATGAGGTGTGAAGACGGGCAAAAGTTAGTCTGTGTCCTGCTTCTCTGCACGTCCAAAACAGACGTGGCGGTAATGTGAAGTAGCACTCCGTTAGCTATGTATTGTGTTTGTGTTGTGGATGGGGATGTCGCTTCAAAGCTGGCCATCAATCGTACGTTACAGTTGAAAAGGACTCGTTCTACATTCTTTTTGAAAATCAAGTTTTAAATCATCATTTGCTTTTTTTTAATACTATAGGGGGAAAATAAGCACTCAGAAGTTAAGCTTTCATTTTGACAGATTTTTAGTTTCTTCATTAGCTCTTTGGCACCAAGTCCCTGCTGGTCCTAATTTCCTTGCTAGTAGGCACTGTGTGGGGACATCCGCATGCTCGGTCTGAGGCCAGGAGCTGTACTGTGTCCCCAAGGTTAGCTCTGTGGAACGTTCTGGGCTCAGGTCCCAGAGAATAGTGACATGTCAGCAGCCCATTCAAACGAACAGGCTGAGGGTAGCAGTATGTTAGCATTGCTGGGAGGGGGAGGGCATAGGGTGCTAAAACTGGTGCTGCGTTAAACATTGCAGGGGGGAGACCGGGGAGACTGGCTCCATGAAAGGTGTGGTGTCCCCGAATAGGCTGTGCTTTTTTTTTTTTTTTTTTTTGCTTTTTTTTTTCCCTCTCTTCTTCCTTTCTTTTGGTTTCTAATATTATGAGTTTAGTACAGTATAAGCAGAGTTGCTTTGCCAGGATTACTTCGCTTCATTCCCTTTGTTCCGCAACAAAGTCTTTAACTTCAAATAATAGAACTAGAGTCTCTGAGACACTGCTGCTTCAAGTAGCAGTCTTTCTTTTTTTTACAGTGCATTATGTTTAACTAGTAAACAGTGAACACACAGCGAGGTTAAGCTAGGCTTTTAAAGCTGTTACCAGAAACCAGTTCTGGAAAGACTGCATTCTTTTTCCGCATTCAGTACAGTTCAGTTAAATAGCATCAAATCACAACAACAGTCACCTCAAGGCTCTTTATGTTGTAAGGTAAAGACCCTACAGTAATACAGAGACCCCAACAATCAGGTGACCCATTATGAGCAAGCACTTGGCAGCAGTGGGAAGGAAAAACTCCCTTTTAACAGGAAGAACTCTTTGGCAGAACTGAACATGGCAGATGGCTGTCCGTCGGGAAGGTGCCACACATCACAACTTAATGTGTGCCCAGGCTGTTTTTCAGACGCCGTTGAATCTTACAGGAGTGGATGGATTCTTGAAAGAGTGGCTGCGGTTAAGGGAAGGGAAATTAAAGGGTGTGCCAAAAGGTATTTAACACACTTCTATTTTGGATCATCAGAACAGTTTCTTTGAGTCCAGCACTCCCAGCTGAGCTATTAAGCAATAATTATAAATCAGCTTTACAGCAGACTCGATGATCGTTTTCGCAGGGAGTGTGTGTGTGCGTGTGTGTGTGCGTGTGTGTGTGCGTGTGTGTGTGCGTGTGTGTGTGTGTGTGTGTGTGTGTCAAAACAAGCTAGAAACGCACACACCAGGAGAGTTAGCAAAACCAGCTGAAGCCTCCAAAGTTCTGGCAGAAGGGTTTGGGCAGGATTTGCACAACTTGTCTAGATTTCCTTCATAAAATGGAGAAAATTCCTTTGCCAGAATTCAGAATTGTTTCCATTGAACTGCAGCTTTTTTTTCTCTTTTCTTTTTTTTCCTCAGAGGAGGCGGACCTTTATGCTGTTGAAATGTTGCTTGGGAGTTGAGTATAGTGTTTGACATCTGGATTATAGTGGATTACAGAAATGAATGGAAAAAGGCCCGGCTTTAGTTGAACGATTAAGTCATTCAGGATGGTTCAGTACAGTTTAATGTTGCAGTTGATTATGCCAATTAATTAATTAATTAATTTTTAAATAGTTCTTTCAACCAATTTATATGTGTAAAAACAGTTAAGCTAATAAGGTCTATTAACTAATTTAATGGTTGTAGCATTTGTCTAAACCTGCTCCAAAGGTCCAGCATTTCTTGGAAGGAATTAAGGACGTTGCACAGGTGTGTGTGCTGTGATTGGACAGCGAGCGTTGCAGGAGTAATGTAAACCTTTTCAGGCACATGTCTGAGTATGCATGGGCGTGTCACAAGCCTAACATTAAAGGCATATAAGCCAGGTAGCACATAAAGGATCTTCGTAGCTGAAGTAACGTCACACTGATGATTTTCAAATGTCGAGCTGATTATTTTGCAATCGCCGTAGTTTAAAACCAGATCTGATGTGTAAAGGATGGAGCTGTGTGGTCTCGCTGTAGAGGCTTGTCAAAGACGAGTTAACCATGCACTAAAGCGTATCTGTCTGCTGTTTAGCTCTAAATAGGACAAAAAAAATCCACAAAATGAACATTTTACAGTATTAAAGAAGACCTTTAAACTAGTGACTAACACCATAAAATCATTGGAGAGCTTTTACTAAGGTGGGAAAAAAACTTCACACAATTTTATACAGACCAGTTTCTTTTGTATTTGAACTCTTTCAGTACCCTTCATGATGAGTTCGTCACCATGGTATATATCAAAATGTGGTTTGATGACCATCAGAATAGTTTGTGGGCTTTTCCAAAGGTAGTTGGATAGGCAGAGACCATCCTCAGTAGCGTCTGAGGCATAGCCAATCAACTTTGTCCATAAGAAATATGCCAGAAACCACTCAGTTCAGAAAGCTTCAAGAGTTCCTCCCAGTAGGCTTTTAATGGGTAGAGACGTGCAGTCGTTCTGCACCGGCCCTTATGCTAGAAATGTGGTCCATACTATTAAGGCCTGAAATTAAAAAATAAAATGAAATTTAAGTGAAACCACACAGAATAGCAACTCAGTTATCTTTATATGCAAGTGCTAGATCTCTGGGTCAGGATCAGGCAAGAATACAAAGCATGTTGTGTCTTTAATAAGCGTACCCTCTCTTGAACTTTTTAGTACTCTCACTTGATCACATTTAATCCACTAAAGCAGCATCAGAAAAGCCAAAGTGCTGTTTAAATGTTTAACGGTACTTACAGTACCCACAGTACCTGTAATTGTGAGGCTGACGCCCCAAAAAGGCTTCATCTGGAGCATTGTCAAAGGTCCAGTTTAGGTTGAAGCAAACAGCTGATTGATTAATTTTGGCTTTCTGTGCCGCTCCCTGCTTTGTCTTAGCATCAGCACCAGATTTGTTTTAAGAATGCACGTGTAGTATTATTAATATTATTATTATTATTATTATTATTATTAATTTTTTTTTTTTTTTGTTGTTGTTTTTTAAATCCCCCAAGTCCGGGAATTATAATGCTGTGATGTTTTTTGTTTTTTTTCCACTTTTTTGAGAATCGTTAAACTGAAAGAATTTAAATTTATAAGAAATGGACTCATGAGGAAACGCAGTTTCCCTTGAAAGCATTCTGGAAACTCTGTTCTGCGCTGCTTTTCCCGTGTTTACAAAATTATTGCTGCTTGTGGGAGGTCACAATTTTGTTAGTTTAATTTTGTGATATTAAATGGGTTGTCTCGCTCACGTCTTTTTTGTTAGAAAGTGTGAAATGGTCTGTTCTGGTTTATTTCTGGTGTTCGTGCGTTACTGCTTTCAGTACCATTGATGTGACCATCAACTCTTCAGCATAAAAACTAATCCATACGTGTTTGTGGTCTGCGGCACATAGCATGCCTTTTTAAAAGTTCTCTTCTGTATTGTTTACTTGAGCCATAAGGTGACCACATGATTGCAGGCAGCTTCTTTTTTTTTTTACTGTTCTTGTTCTTCCTCATTTACACCCGTGACTGCTTCTGCTTCTCCAATGCTGGGCGGATTTTTCACAGTCTTCCCCATCTATCACAGTTCATTTACACTGGAATAAACAGATTTCACCCGGGTCAGGTACAGGAGCTAGCAAAGTGTCTGGTATCTTTTCTGAAGACAAAGGACGGAAATGATGATGGCTTTACTTTGTTACCGTTTATTACCATTGTTACCATTTAATCTACTGCTGACGGTTTCAAAATCACATTTTTGCCCTCACTGAACAGTTTTAATATCCATACATGAGCAGTTAATTAAAAAACAAAAGGTGTTTGTGGTAACTTGGCTGACGTTAATTAATCTTTTTGTTTCTTTTCACAGGTCCTGTCATCGTCGCCATTGATAAGATTTAATGGAAACCAAGGGGTAAGAATGTATTCCGCTCCGTAAACACGCTACTATACCTACATCATCACCTCAGTTTTATTACAGTTGACCTTGTTGAATTATCGCAGGTATTTGCCACTTTCAGTTTCAAAAGATGTCTTTATTACACATTTATCAGTCATTTTGTTAGGTACACCTATCCATCTGCTTGTTAATGCGGGTATCAGCCACGTGGCAGCAATTTGATTCATTTAGGCACGGAGAGGTTCAGTAATAGGCAGTTCTCTGGGTGATAAATGCTTTATCGATGGCAGAGGACCTCGTCACCCATTATGAGCAAGCACTTGGCAACAGTGGGAAGGAAAAACTCCTTTTTAACAGGAGAAACCTGTGGTAGGACCAGGCTCAGGGAGGGGCAGCCATCTGCTGCAACTGGATGAGGTGAGAGAAGGAAGACGGGATAAAAGACATGCTGTGGAAGAGAGACAGAGATGAATAAAAACTATGATTCACTGCAGAGAGGTCTATTAACACATAGTGAGTGAGAAAGGTGACTGAAGAAGAATCACTCAATGCATCATAGGAATCCCCCAGCAGCCTACACCTATTGCAGCATAACTA
Organism: Perissodus microlepis; assembly: GCF_051167445.1. Lineage (NCBI taxonomy): Eukaryota > Metazoa > Chordata > Actinopteri > Cichliformes > Cichlidae > Perissodus > Perissodus microlepis. The sequence goes on along the minus strand of NC_140482.1, from coordinate 31,880,812 downwards.
AGGGAAGATTCAGGCTCACCTGATCCAACCCTAACTCTATGCTGTAGCAAAAAGGAAAGTTTGAAGCCTAATCTTAAAATTAGAGCTAGTGTCTGTCTCCTGAATCCAAACTGGAAGCTGGTTCCATAGAAGAACGACTTGAAAACAGAAGGCTTGGTTTCCCATTCTACTTTTAAATACTCCAGAAACAACAAGCCTGCAGTGCGAGAGCGAAGTGCTCTAATGGGGTGATATGGTACTATAAGGTCATTAAGATAAGATGGGGCCTGATTATTTAAGACCTTGTATGTGAGGAGCAGGATTTTAAATTCTGGATTTAACAGGGAGCCAATGAATGGAAGCCAATATAGGAGAAGTATGCTCTCTCTTTCTAGTCCCTGTCGCTACTCTTGCTGCAGCATTTTGGATTAACTGAAGGCTTTTCAGGGAGTTTTTAGGACATCCTGATAATATTTTGCATGAGTATTGGTGTAGTTTGCATGGTACAGCAAGCAGTGCCATGCAAAGTGCCCAGTTTTCTTTCTTAATGCAAAACGAGTAGCGGACAGTGAAGTAAACAAAGTAAGCAGAACGCACTGACGTTTTCCTTCAAATCCTATAATTTAATTGTGCCTTTCCATGATATAAAAATGTCACCGTGGTGCCAGCGCTCCTTGTATCAGCAGCTAACTGTCCGACAATGATTTAACTCTGCACAAGCAGCTTCTTCCATTAAAGGCAACATGCCCGCTTGACGTGTGTCAGCCTGCCCTGTCTGACATGCATACACTGTCTATTTGCTCTTCTACTTTGGAAACCTTCGTGTCTGCCATGCCCAGATGTTTTATTAGCAGTGCATCTGTGTCCCAAGTGGTGTTTCTGTTCTGCCAGCGTGGTCACAATACCCACAAAACCAGAGATTTCTAGCATCTTTATCCATAATGATGCTTCATACATCTGTCTTAATCCTGCCCTCCTACACACTTGTTCTCATTGGCACTGCCTCGTCTGCACCCCAGGCTGTTGGCTTATATAAAGGCTTTGACACCAGGTTATCTTCGGTCACTGAACGTGATATAAAAAGCTCCGGCACAGGTTGGCACCGTATTGAGAAATGTGGTTAAAATGTGTCTTACTGTTTCCGTTGTAACCTCAGGCAGCCTCCTCATAAGCTTTACAGTTCCCATATCAGCAGGTCTCAGCAGGCACAATGAATGTTTGAACTTTAACATGAAAAATGGTTAAAAATAAAACGGACGATCATCACTGAATTACAGAACTTAAATTTCTACTGATGGACAAAGTTAAATGGATTGGTGACTGGTATACTTTCTAACAGCACACTTCTTTTTTTTTTTTTTTTTTTTTTTTTTTTTTTTTTTTTTTAAACCTGCTTGCTAGCAAAACATCTGCCAATATGTGTCTCCTTATGGAAGTTTAATGCTCTAAATATGTTAAAAGTATTTTCAGGGCAAGACGTTTTGCTTGACTGTATCCACGAGTTGTTTCCTGATGTACACAAACAGACCGGAGTCTGCAGAAGCTCTCCATTCATCATTTATGTATGTAGTCTTATAAACACCTGTAAAGCAGCAGATGGGACCACTGCTGTAGCTCAAGTGTAGCCAAGTATTTAGTATTTCAGGTTGCATTGTTTTTAAAATTTAGAACTAATATTCTTGCTATAACATTATGCACAATAGCCTTGTATTTAGAGTTGTAGCAAGCTTTCCTGCCTGCTGTCAGTATTTTGGTGCACTGCAGAACCATGGAGCCAGGCGCTCTTTCATTTAATGCTCATTTATTTTATGTGTATGAGCACGTCTGCTGTGGAAAGATGGTTTTATCTCCAGTTTACAGGCTGATTATTCAATGTGACGCTGCAGTTTTTATAAGAAGCGTCATGGTAGGCGTTACCTACCCACCTGTCTTTAACTTAACACACATTTGGTCACATGTTCTGTAGAAGGTCCTGCTGTCTGTTGCCGGTCGTTTCAGGCTGCAGTTATGATGCAGCAGGCTTGCTCAGGGGAAAAAATCTGTTGGTGTTAAGATGAGAATGCAAGTCATAAGTGTGAAAGTGGCTGAATTACAGAACAGATGGCCTGGCTGTCAAGAGATCCAATATTCATTCACTCAGATTCATTCATCTGGTTCAGCTCTGACAGAGTTTGAACACATACTTTTTAGAAAAGTGGGGAAAAATCCAAAAGGCTAGAAACGAAATGGGAGACATTTTTTCCAGACAGGTTTCATATTTTAAATGGCCAAAAAACACAAACGCTGGCTGCATAAAACATCGATCTGGATGATGAGACGTCTCTCCCTCACATTTCATTCTGGCTGCAGAAATATTCTGTCCTAAAATGCAGTTTTGGTAAAAGTGACACACACGTCCTTTTTTTTATGAATTCTTCAGAAGAGGTGGTGGATGTACCAGAGTGTTTCCTGCACACTGATCATCCCACGAAGCAAAGTCATCAGGATTGAGCTTAAAAACATTTTAACCACTTGTTGTTGTTTGATTTTGTCTATTTATCAAATGCGCAGAAATTACAGACTGCTGCAAAGATAGATAAAAGATTAATTAAACCCACGACTACACATTGCTTAATAGTGCTCATGTCCAAAGTCGCCCCTCCACAGGATCTTCTAGAGCCAGGAAGGACAGTTAAAGCTGAAAATGCTGAAACATTCAGTAGCTTTGCCCCCAGATTATTTTTAAAACATGTTTTGCTGCAGGTTGTGCTTCTCCCACATACTCACAAATTCTCATAACGGATTCATTAACTGCTCGATGAGCGGCGTTTCTGGCTCCTCCCCCCGCAGCACGTGTAAAAAAAAATACCATGCCTGTTTGTGTTATGGATGCAGAGTGCAAGGAAAAATTATCATTATGCATATCTTAGTCGAACGGATACAGATAAGCCTGCTACCTCACACTGTTGTAAACTATCAGCACATGTATCAGCAGCAGGACTGGCTCATGTTTCCAGATTTCATTGTTGTATTGCTCTTTCGTGGGTGTGCCCAGGGTAAGGGCTGACTGTGGATTTGCAGAATTCGCCCTTCAGATTTCCATTCAGGGTTTGATTGCTGTCCCTCTGACAAGGGACTTGGAGGGTCAATTATTAGATCCAGGGGCGGGGGTATTATTGTTTTCTTATCCTCCCCCAGATCCATCGTGTCTCTCCTCATGAATCACTGTTTTTCATGACTTTCTTGCTCTGCTCCTGATATCGGCCACCGTGCACCATGATTTCTAGTCAAGCATAGTCTGCTCAATTGGAGAGGATTTGGACAGCTCTCTGGCTGGCTTGAAGCTGAACAAGTCAATAGTGTCATCCATTTAATCTTGGTGTCTCCAATTTATTAATCTATCTATTTTTATTTTTTTTTTCTTACTTTCTAAGCCAAAGATTTGACACTGACAGACTTTCTTCTCTTCTCACCTTGATGAGAGGTGTGGATATCAAGTTTGTGGGGTTTTGGCTTGATTTAAAAAAAAAAAAAAAAAAAATGAAAGGGACTGGTGAATTTGCTGCATCCCCGTCTCTGTAAAACTTCTTTTTTTTTTTTTTTCTTTTTTAAATTTAATTGTTCAGATCCTTTTTAACACTGCAAAGAACTGCACTTAATTTGGTTATGTGTTGAACATCAGACGGTCCCACAAGGTGGTGATGGGTAATCTCTTTAAAATGTTTCTTTGTTTGTATTCCTTTGATTTGTGCTAAAGCTCTCAAAGCTCTAATAATTGGAAGGTTTTAACCATGCAAATAAAGCTTAACCCAGTTAGCCTCTTAGTCTTGATGCAGACCGGAGCTCTGGGTACTCTGACCAAACCGGATCTGCAGTCACATTTTTCAGTTCCTGCGAGTGTTAAAAGTTCATAACTTATTTAATGTATTATTAAAATGTTGGCTCTACTTAATGCATATATTTTAAAAAAAAAAAAAAAAAAAGAAAAAGAAATTTTTAAAAAAAAATCATCCATGTCTAGTCGTGCCTGCTCAGTGTGATCAAAGACACTTTGGTAAATCAGATGCACAGGTGACACAGACTCGGTCTTGGTTGTGAGGGAGGCGTTTCTTGTCAGGTTTTGATCTCAACAGTGATAACTTTCTTTAGAAGCGGTGCTCGTTCATGGATGAGTAAGTTCATGCGTCCACGTGGTGGTTTCGACAGTTTGTTAGCGTGGAGCCTGAGCCATTTGGTGTGGAGGAGCCTCTTCTCACTCTTTCATCCTCTCCAGCGTGAGTCACTGAGTCACTGAGTCACTGAGTCACTCCCCTGTGCCCTGCCTCTCAGTCAGCTCCGGTGCCTCTTAATTAGATCTGGATTCACAGTCAACACATCGATCTGCTGCTCTTTCAACTAAACGTGACACACGTACAGTATGTTTAAACTGGATATGTAGGTGTCTTTCAACACCATGACATACTGTATCATTGTTGATCTTCTTCCCACGTGCATTTCGTGTTCTTAAACTGCCGTAACGGGTTTTATAATGTGCTGAAAGCCTGGAGATGCTTGCTAGCTTTGATGGCAACACATTTTCGAGCGTGAAACGCTCAATAGAAATGCCCTTACTGATCTTAGAGTAAGCTGCTTTTATCTGCATAGTCTGTATTTTTTCTGTTTGCTGTAGGCCAGAGTTTTATTGCAGGTACAAGTAAGTATGTGGGTGCTGGAGTCATAATGGGGCTGCGTCCATTTGTCTCTGTTGCAATGGCAACACTGCCGGTTGATCTGTAAAGACGAGCGATGGGGTCGGGGCTCATTACAAAATGGAGCAAGAACATTGAGTACATATAGGGCCAGATTTCCTAAACGGGACAAACGTGGATGTGAGCACAATCACCAGATGGTGCTGATAGGTGTGGCTGGTTTTACGGGTGTTTTTCTTACAGTTGTGCTGTTTTCTGAGCGCAGGCGGTGTACTTCACTCTTCATAAATCTTGTTGTGCACTTTAGTCATACTTTGTTCCATAAGAAAGGAACTTCTGAGTTTCCCTCCTCTTACACCTGATCTTGTCCCTGCTCTCTCTTTGTAAATACAGGCAGTACAGTGTAGGAGGGTGGTCAGTGTTACTGCTGCTAATTAACTGGGCTAATACAGATAACGAAGAAAAAGTGTGCTATAATTTCTAAATGATCATTTTCCATTTTGTTAACAAAGCTGTTTTCAGAGTTATGGAACAGTTTTTAGAGGTAGGAAAATACAGGTGATTGTGTCACCTGCAGCCTCCACACTTTCTGTCTTTGGTAAAACGGTTTAGCCGCCTGCATGTGACTTCCAGCACTGATTAAGGAGCCAGTGAGTCACAGGCAGAGCCTCTGATCGAGGCTGGGTCACCAGCAGTAACCTGCTCACCAATCAAGAGGACCTCTGCTAGGTGTCCAAAACCACCAAATATGTAACGTCAGCCTTTTGTCGCACTGGCTCAGTGTGATGCACAGTCCTTGGCGGTGACACCACTTGAATTTGGTCAGATGTGCTTAAAACACAAACCTCTGCCTCCGCTCGCGCTCCTTTAGTGAAGAAGTTTCTTTACACGACGAATCAATTCGCTGTTGAATTCACAGCATAATAAAATCATTTTGAGGTGAATCAGAAGTGTGTCAGCCAAGGTTTGGGTGTCGCCCCGTGCTTTCTCCGCTCACTCTACACATTGCCCTTTAAGATGTTTACCAGCCTGCTTCTTTGCACTGCATTAAAATGTCAGCTGTATTTACACTGGGCACTATTGTAGTTATGCTCTATCTACTTTAAAGGAAAAACACAACATCTGAATCTCGGCTCTCTTCTAAAACTATTTCCTCTACTTAACCAAAGTATCCAGAAGCTTTGCTTTATGATAAGAGGCTTATTAGCCAGATGACGGTGGTTAATTCTACGTTCACCTCAGTGTTTTATAACCAACACCTGTAGTGCTGGAGGAGGGTTTTTTGTGGGGGCAGAGTAGTATGTGCGCACTGCAACTACATCCAAAGCCACAGACTGCAGAAATACCTACCATAGTTGTTCTGCTAACATATTTTAGTGGTACGTTTGGACAACAATTAAAACACTCTGTAGTTGTGAATGAATGCCGTAGAAACACAAGGTGGTAGATTTACATGCATTTTGCGTGGTTTTTAAATGAGCAGAAAATCCCTGGAGCTTTATAAGCTTTTTTTTTTTTTCTTAAATATTATGTACCACAGTGACATCCTGTTTACAGCAATGCAAACAACATACAGGAAAAGTGTCTGGAAAGAATGTTAAATGTGTTTCTGATGTGCATCAGACCTTTGTGAAATCCATTTTTTACTTTCATGCTGAGTTAATGTATCGTGTGTTTTGTTTTTGTCTTCAACAGAAAATTTCAATACCACGCTCAGAAAATTCAAGCGAACTCCAAACTTTTACTTTCTACCTGTCGAATGTGGGCAGAGATAACCCGCAGGGCAGCTTCGACTGCATCCAGCAGTACATCACCAGGTGAAGAGCGCAAACACAAGGAGTGCTTTCTTATTAATTTCTCTTATGTAAATACACGAAGGTGCCTACGGTCACTCGCGTATTACCTAAGGAGTCAGTCCTCCAACAGCAGATGAATCCGCATGTTTGATTTGATGCCCTTCCTGACACAGCCCTCCCGTATATCCGGGCTTGGGACTGGCACTAGGAACACTCCATAAAAACACAAGATGTAATGTCATGTTCTGTCAACATATTTAAACCATGTGTAAATAGTCAGCAGTCTTTGGACTTCAATTATCTAATGAGTATTTCCAGGCAGACTGTTGCTTGGAAATACTGTTGAACTCGGGACCTGAGGCCAATCATCAGGTCTCTCAATTCACCACCTTACAGGCAGCATAGATGAAGACAATGGGGCTTCGGCTCCGGGACACTGTGACGTTTATGAACTTTGGTAAATGGTTCAATCGTTCTTCATCTTTTTCCAGTTAAATATGAAAAGGTGCCGCAAGCTGAGTGACGACATTGTTCTGTCGAGTTAACCCAAAATTGAGTTATTAAACAAAATATTCTTGCAAAATAATGTTGAGGTAAGAACTTAAGCTATCTGGTGTTCCAGTACAGTTAAATTTCAATCATGGGTGGTCGGGCCCATCCCAGCAAGTAGAGGTGGGAAAGACTTGACACATAACGTCCGCAAACTGTGACTGAATCAAAATAATGCCGGCAGATGTGTGCGTCGAAGAGGAAGGAAATGGAGGAACAGAATGAGGAACTACAAGGATCTTGTACTTGTCAAGTTTCTGACCCCATTGTTCTCAAAGTATTTTTAAAAAGTGGGTCAGCTGGAGTTAATTCGAATCTCCGACTTGATCCTCGTCAACCTCCAGTTGCAGTCTAAAACCCAAATGACAGAGCTCAGCTTGCACCAACTGTGCTAGCACCATCTCATTTTCTGCCAAATCCTCATCAAAGTGGAAGGGAATCAAAGGGAGCCGGAAAGTCTGTGAAAGAATAGGATTTGATGCCGCAGTGAGTCGTACTGTGGGAACCCACAGTTGGCTGGAAATTGAAAAAATAATAGTTGTGCCCTCCGGGGGTTTAATGGCTCTCATGTGGGCAGGAATGCACGGTGAAGGGGTGGAGTAGTGAAAATAGTCTTTAATACTTAATGTTATAAATACACTGTTGCAATACTTTAAAGTAGGACTCGTTTAAATGTATCACAGGTGTCTTATTCCCCATCTCCAATAAAAGGGATTCTAATGGGATTTTTTCCAGTTCAAACTTCTGTCCATTCATTCTCCGTCTTCCTCTCTCACCACCTCCTTTTTGTTTTGGCAGTGAAGGGAGCATTCAGCTGGATTGTTTGGGTGGGATCCAGGACAAGATTACAGTATGTGCCACAGATGACTCCTACCAGAAGGCCAAGGAAAGCATGGCCCAGGTTGAGGAGGAGACTCGCAGCAGGAGCGCCATCGTCATCAAGCCTGGGGGACGATACGTAGGTGAGAAAACGCGATACTATGACACATGAATACCAACTGTTGGTCTGTCATTTTCAGAGTCTCCTACTCACACAGACTAGTAAGACTACCAGTGTTGAGCTTTTGGTTCGTGTGAAGCGATATTTCCCTGCAAACACCCACACTTGGCCCGTGCTCTGCTGGTGAATGGGTTCTCACTGAACCAGACGGCTTGTTTGAGCTTCCTCGCTGTGGTTATCTGAATGAAGCGTTAACAGAAAGTGACCTGTGTCTGAACGGCAGTGTACTTTCACGGTAACAGCATGCGTGCTTGCTGTAAAGGCTCATACGCACTGATCCATTTCTCCTTGAATGTAATTTAAAAACACACAGAGGAGGAAATGCCACCAGGCACATCCACACATAACACGTCCACTTCCTGAATCTCTGTTTTGGTATCAGAGCCGCACCGCAGTGCCCTGAGTGTCAGTCGAAGCAGAAAGCCGCAGCGGCTCTGCCTCGCTGCCTACAAAGAAAGAAATCTAGTGTGAGCCTGTTCAGCATGAGGCTCTGAGTCAAGCACGCTCGGTCCGCGTGCTAGGAAGCAAACGGGGTGTTGGTCTCACCAGGTGATCCGAAAGCAAGGTGTCACTGGGAGATGGCGATCACCGCTGTTTGCTGGAAGTTTAGTGTTGCCACACAGACTTGAACTTAAGATCATTTCACAATGCGTCACCTATGAGTCATCTGCAAGCTCTCCCAGCCTTTAACAGCCACTGTGTCCAAAGATGCTGTGATGAAATTGCAGTTTTTGTTCTTAAGAAAATAAAATACACTGGCTGCCAACCAAAAAGCAACCTGATGACTCATTTTTCTAACACTGTGTTTATTTGTGATTAAATTACAGCTTAGCTCACTAAATACCCCTTATAATTAAAATTATCATAAGACGAGCGTCTCGTCGTAACTCGTAAATAAACTGCAGACAGTTTTCCTAAAACTCTTTGAAAGATCCGTTAAAATGTGTAACATCAGTCTGTGCGTTTTAACTCTTCTCAGGTAAGAAGGTTCAGATCCGGAAACCGGCACCTGGACTCTCAGACGTCGCCCCCTTACGGAGGACGTCTCGACCCGTCATCATCTCGAGCAGTACGCTGAAGAAGAGCGCAACTCAGCACAGGCCGCTCCGAGAGCGCCTCGTCCACCTGCTGGCTCTCAAACCTTACAAGAAGCCCGAGCTGATCCTGAGGTTGCAGAAGGATGGTCTCTCGCCATTAGACAAAGACTCCCTGGATAGCCACCTGCAACAGGTCGCGCACACACTCTTGGGCCATCATGTAGATTTCCTGATACTTTGATAGTAGCTGGGCTCACCTGAGATTTCTGCTCCTTTCATAGGTCGCAAACCTGAATGGGAGAGAAAACACTTTCACATTAAAGGACTTTTTGTATAAGGAAATTCAGAAGGACTGGCCAGGCTACACAGAAGGAGACCAGCAGCTTCTCAAGAGAATTCTGTTCAGGTACATCAGCAGTCTGCAGTTATAATAAATATGTGTACGTGTGTTCAGTGGGATAGCATGCCAGCAGTTAGAAGGCTCTGATACTGTAGCAGTGTTCATTTGTACAGCAGCATTTCTGGTAGATCAGTAGATTTAAGTTTCATCTCACGTGTTGTGGCTTAAAAATCTTGAAAAGCACCTTGTTTGTATTTTTGGCGAGAGTTAAGCGCCAGAGTGATGGTTATGAGTTTAGTCTTACGGCGCATTGAAGTAATGTTTAATATCTATGCATGCTTATTTTTCTTTAATATTTTCCTCGTGTCGTTTATGAGACGTGATCGTTGCATGTATAAGGATATTTTTGGATTGAAATTATTTTCTTTCAGGTTTTTTTTTTTTGGGAGGTATCAATGTGCTCGACTTTCTCTGTGCCCCAGGAAGATTTCTGCATTCCACTGAATTTCCTCTTAGTGTTGTATTTGTTAACAGCGTGAGCTGCTGGCCTCCGTCCCAGTGGAAAAATCTGGTTTCTCATGGTCTGGAACGCCGAGGAAAAGCAAGCCAGCGAGGGAGCGAGCGCCCGGCCGGCTATATATAGACCAGCAACATTCAGTCCTCAGTTTGTGTTTATGTAGTGGACTCCAGAATAGCTCCAATTATCCACAGTAACCTTAACTGTGCCCACACCTGAAGGCAGCCAGGATATTAACACCTAGTGTTCATAATGCAACACGCAGTCTCATGCACTGCAGCAGTTCTCCAGTTTTTGTCGGAAAGTCTAGTCAGTATTTCGTGTGTGTGCTCTTGTATTTTCTTTTTAACATCCGTACATGCTTGCTGCCCATTTGTGTGTCTTTACTGTACTTTGAGCTCTTTTTGGGGGAGTTTATCAGCTGACTAGCAAACAGCCTCCCACCTAAATACCACCTCCCCCTCCGTGGCTCCTCCAGTGTTTGGAGCTAATGCAGTCAGTCACGCAGGAGTCGCACAGCAACATGAGTGAGGCGCACATGATGCAAGTGTTACAGCACATGCTGATCTGTGTGTGAAGTGGCACCTGTCCAAGGTTCAGCCCGCTGTCTCACTGCTCTCACTCCTGCCTGCCTTTGAGTGTCAGCTGCACACTCACTCTCTCTCACTCACACGCACACTCGCCTTGATTTTTACAAGGGTGCGGCACTGACGAGACTTGGTGTACCTAACTGCCCCCTACTGATAAAGTCCTCAGCTGTGGCAGGAGCATCTCTGCATGCGTCTTTATTTTTATGGCCACATGTGGTGTTTGTCCAGTGAATTCTGTTTTTACTGCTAGTGTTTAACCCAGCGTTAGAACTCGGCTCAGGTCAGCGGACTGAGGTTCCACTTCAAAAAAGCAACTTTAAGGACTGATTCATATATCTGTGGGGAATACCTTGTAGAGCCTGTGATGTATCCTACCTAAGTGGTCAACATTGTTGTCGTGTCCTGCTGTTACACGTGCGGTGCCAGTCGATAGGAACAAATCCTGTGACTTTTTTCCCCTCTGTATATTGACACTGATGATTACTGAGGCGTTGATTGTTGTCGTCTCACTGATATCGTACTTCAACATTAAACGTAGCTGGAAATGCACAGGGAGAATCGACGGGCCAATCGCAGTAGCCGTGGGATGCTTCAATCTAACATGTAGTTATGCTTCTCAGAAAGTGTACGTTGTTGCACGTAGCATGCACCGTTTATCCTTGTTCATACCTGGCCGTGCAATGATTCGTGGGTAATGGAGGCAGTTACGATCGGCGTGTAAATGTTGCTCGTTTGCCTTTAAATCGACGTTCTGTTATTGTCGGAGCATGCAAAAGTAACCTCTTTATAAATGCAACCCGGCACAACAAGCGTCCATCCCCAAGTGAGCAGCAGCACCACTTTCTTTGTCACTTCAGAGTGTTGTGGCACTCTCTCGCTCATCGTGCACGAGCTGCTGCCAAAACCGTTCAGCCGTTAAATAAACACACTGCAGTGACTGAGAGATTAAAAAGCATTAAATGTTAAAAATGTGCACAGATTTTATTATTGAAACTTTGCCTTCTCTGTACATAATTAAATGCTGCTCTCAAGTACCTCCTCCTTCACTCAGTTGTCATAGCTACCCTCTGAGCTTCTCAGTGTGACTGTCTCAGGTCTTTGAAGTCCTCGTACATACAATTTGCTTGTCACAGAATAAATTTCAGCTAGATTTCTTTTTCTGTTTTTTGCCGTGTATGCTTAGAAAAGGGGATTTTAAGCTGTAAGGGTTTAAGTCATTTCAAAGACACTTTATGAGCCCATGATTGCTTCAGACCTGAGAAGCGTGTTAGTGGTGTGGAAGTGTCTTGTCAAACGCTGAGGTTGAAAGAGATACCTTTCCTGCACTTTAAGCCCCTCATTGCTGCCAGTGCATATGTTGCTTTAACTCACCAGGATAGTTGGATAGATAAGAGTTTTAATGCACTGCAGATATGCATAAACTGTATTAAATTTTCTTGGCTCTGTCTCTGTCTGTGTGCATGAACTCTCTTAGGAAACAAGCCCAGAACAGCTCTGCACCTCCACCAGAGAGCCCACCGAAAGAGCTGGCCAGCTGCTCTCCATCTCAAGTGAGCCTCCTCTTCCTTTAACCCGTCTCTCACTTCCACACATTTTCCTAAAGCCTCATCTGCCGTTTCCTTCTGCCTCCTCCTCCTCGTTACTGACTGAACATTTAATAACGAGTCTCTTCCTGTGATCAGACCACGATAAAGGGCTGGTTAAGACGGAGGAAGCTACATGTAAGAATAGAAAACCCCTGTTTGAGATACAGACCAGGCAGAAAAAAAATTCAGTGTAAATGCAAAGCGTAATGTGTAACCCAAGCATGCTTAAGCCTTTTGTATGTTTCCAGCAACCTTGTAGAAAGGCAGGAGGAATAGGGGTAAGATTATTTCCACCTAATGTGTGTACTGGAGCGTTTCTTTCCATTTCCACCAGTTTACCAAACACTGCAGCCTGACCCCCGGACTGTTGTTGTAGTAGTCTGGTGGTGTCTGGTATTTCCCAAGGAGGGTTTTTCTAAATCATCTGGCTGTCTGCAAAAGTATAAATGTTTCCTCTTAGTATCCTCCTCTGTGAATTTCCAAAGTGCCTTTTGGAGTAAATGTTTTCTTAAGTGGTTGCTGCTGGTCAGAATTACGCATTAAGGGATATTAGAAGCTCCCCTAGAATCTTTAAATAAATATACACGTTTCCATGAATACTTAACTTTTGTTATTATACAAAATATCTTCTTGGGTACACTATATCTGCGTGAAATTGTGTTTTCCTGCCTTACTGCCTAAACAATTTTTTGATATTTTCATACTGCCTGTCCTGTTAGGTCTGTACAGACGTCTAAATTTACCATTATTTACACTTCCATTAAGCAGAGGGAGGAGAAGCGGCTCTGCTTTATTAATAGCTCCTTCCACTCAGCTGTTCTTGCCTCAGACACCTACTGTTTGCCCCTTCCTTTCCGCTCACTCCCTCTGTAAACATGCGCGCGCGCGCACACACACACACACACACGTTTCCATATCTTAGTGAGGATATCTCGTTGACATAATGCTTTCCCTAGTCGTTTACCCTAACCCTAACCCTCAGCCTAACCCTGCCCATAACCTAATTGTAACCCTGACACTAAAGCCACATTTTGAGTCTGAAAATTGCCTTCAGACTCGTTGGGACGAGCATTTTGTCCCTATAACGGGTTGTTAGTCCCCACAAGCATAGTAAACTTACAATTTTTGGTCCCCACAAAGATATGAATACACACACAGGCCTCCGGGCTCCATTTTTAGCTGCATTGGTAAAAAGACAGAATCACAGCAGGTAATGCAGCATAAACCTGAGCTGGGTCTGGTCTGAATCAGGGAGTGCTACAGTACAATGGGAAGGCATATCCACACTGATGAACATGAAACTTAAAGTCTAGCCTCCTCCATCATGGCTAATCATAAAGAAGTCTTTTCATTCCGGCTGTCATCTCAGGAGACTTTTGATCTCAGGTGTCAAAGGTGCTTTGTGTGGAGAAGATTAGAAGAGCTTGGGAGGTTCAAGCTGAGCTCTTCACTGGCTCTTTGCCTTTGTTTCACACCACCAAGTCAGGAGAGCAAACAAAGTCATCGAGTCTGCCACTCCCAAAGTCTTCAGAGTGGACTGGGTCAAACAGGGCTGTCTGTAATCTAATCTCTGCTGTTGTGAAAAGGAAGCACAGTCCTCATTGTGTCTTTGCTGCTAAGAGTGCTCTTCCTCGAATACTCTGTAGTCTTGTCGTTTTCATTATGTTGCTTTCTGCTCTCATTAGAGCAGGGGTGCCCAATCCTAGTCCTCGAGAGCTACTGTCCTGCAGTTTTTAGATGCATCCCTAATGGTTTGATTACCTCTTCAGCATGCCATCAAGTTTGGCAAAGGCCTGATAACAAGCCATTCATTTGATTCAGGTGTGTCAAAACAAGGATGCATCTAAAACCTGCAGGACGGTAGCTCTCGAGGACTGGGATTGGACACCCCTGCATTAGAGTCTCTCCCCTGTCTGATTTCACCTGGAACACTATTTCACATCAAACGCTGTTTTAAGGTATGAAACTAAAACTGTTTTGTTTTTGCCAGAAACGGCCCGCTGCCGACTTCATCGACCCACTCGCCAACAAAAAGCCAAGGATATCGCACCTCGCTAGCAAGGCTGCAACACCCCCGGTTAATGGCAAGATCAGCTCTTCCAATGGCAGAGGCGATGCAGGCAGCGCGCAGTCGGGAGTGGTGGGTTCAGCGCCAGATGGCGGCACGCCGTCCGGCTCCCAGCAGCTGCCCATGCTCGACATCCCCCGTCCTTTTGAAGCATTGTCGGACGTCAGCAATGACTCCAGCAACAATGGACGCGACTGTGACTCTCAGGAATCGGCGGTGCCCGAGAGGTTCAGTCAGCCGCCTTCGCTCCCTCAAACATCTTCCCCCAGACACACGGTCCTGGAGGCCCCGCGGGACAAGAGCGCTTCCTCCTTAAACACCAAGTCTAAAAAGAAGTCCAAAAAGCATAAAGACAAAGAGAAGAGCAAAGATAAAGAGAAGGTGAGGGAGAAGGAGCAGGAAAACGAGAGGAAAAGTCGTGACGAGTGTGTGCCGGAGCCTAATAGAGCCTGTGAGACGAGCCTAGGAAACCTCAAAAGCAACAGTATTCCACACAGAAGCACAGGTGAGAGCAACACACACACACAGTATTTTACTGCGTTAGATGTGGATTTTTGAATAAAAGTGATACTTGATATTTCGATGCTCTCCAGTTAGTCATCACTGTGAGTAGGTGATGCATCATGTGACGAGTCCATTTCTTATCGAACAAACTGAGACCCCTGCTGTTCGAGTTTGTGCCTCAAATGCACGCCTGTTAATTTCACTGGCAGAAAACAGATGATAGTTAAATACAAATAACAGTCATACTGACGTTTCTCTGCTTTTGCATCAGAGACCTGCACAGACGACACATTGAGATTATTCAAATGTGTGTTCTCGTTTCAGATCTTAATGGGATGTGTAACAGTACCAGTATTCCTTCATCTTCACCTGAAGTGGCAGACTATTTATTGTGAGTATTCAAGTTTTGACAAACTTCTTGTTAAACTCGTCAGAATAAATGAGACAGCCTCCACCGTGAGTCACACATGAGGAGAGGAGATAGTTCACTGTCCCATTGGTGGTGAGACGTGACGTAAAGGAGACGGGTGCGTGCTGGTGTTCAGAAAACGCTCATTACTTTTTCGTCCTTTTGCCACCCGGCTCCATAGCTGTGGCTGAGATGCAAAAATTATACTCCTCCTCCTCACAGCCACAACTCAAACATGAACGCAGACGTGATGACACATATTTTGGGTTATGGTTTAAGTTGCACTTTTCCCGCAGCGTCAGACTTAAAAGCCGATATTGATTCTTCTCACTCCTCACAACTTGAACTCAATAGCTGAGATGTCCTGTATGTGCACTGTGGGACCTTTTCTAAAAATCCTTTAATTACCGAGGCCAGCGAGGTTATATTTCTGGGTTCTGGTAAAGTTTGTGTGTCAATCTGTCTGTAAACACAGTTTTGAAAGAATTCTTATAAAACGTTGGGGTCATGTTAACAATGCACTCAAATTTGGCTCGCATCCACTGAGGTCTTCGAGGTCAACTCGATGATTTATTTGTGGAAAACTGACAAAAGCCTTATAACTGAGAAACTCTGACTTACAACTGTGCTGTGTGTTGTGTCATCTGTTTTTTACTGCAGACAATGTAAAAGTACATTTTAAAAAAACAAAGAAAATCCAAAGTAAATGCTGCCCAGACAGGGAGTGTCCTTGGTAGTTTTGGCTCTTTTTGTTCAGTAATATTTTTTTCTGTATTCTTCTCCTTAGGAAATATACAGTGATCAGCTCTCCGGAGCAGCGTCAAAGGTATAAAAATGATTTCAACGCCGAGTACAGCGAGTACCGGGGACTACATGCTCGAATAGAGGGCATCACCCGGCAGTTCACGGTGCTTGATAATGAGCTGAAACAGCTCCAACACGGCACAGACAAGTACAAGGTAAATACCCCGAGAGAGACGCGAAAGATTCCACGGCACCACAAGTAACCGTATAATAAACACGACGCTTTTACCTTTAATGTGAAGACGAATGACTTAAACGCTTTCCTTCTTTGAACAGACGGTTCACAATCAAATACTTCAAGAGTATCGTAAAATAAAAAAGGTAGGTTGTGGCTCTGACTGACGCTGATGATGAAGTGTGTGAGCGGTTTATCAGATTCTGACGCTGTGCTTTTTCCATCGCAGACTAATCCAAACTACAGCCAAGAGAAGAACCGCTGTGAATATCTACACAACAAACTGGCGCACATTAAGAAACTCATTGCGGAGTACGATCAACAGCAACTTTAAAAGTGGTTATTAGACTGTGTTCCCTGTTATCTCTGGAAGCCGAGCAGATGGTGGAAAGCTCCAGATTCTGCTTGTGTGGGGAGAAAAGAAGAAGAAAAAAATTGCCATGAAGGGAGTATTCCTCTCATCGGGGCCAAAGGCTCTAGTGGGAACTAAGCGGGACACGCTCTGTTTTTCTTTTGTTTTTTCTTTTGTGGAGATGAGGCGAAGCCTGGTGTGCATCCAGAAAAAGTGGCTCTGTGCAGGTCTGTTTTTCTACACACCCTGCTTATAGTTCAGAGATGTGAAAGTGTCAAACATGGAAACTTTGCCACGTTCTTGGGAGATTTCCAAATTCTTTTTCCTGCTTTGGGAACAGGAGGGACACGGAGATGAAAGCTGCAGATTGAATGCCAAATGCAATGAATTTGTTTTTGAGTTGAGAAAAAATTAAACGAATGATGAAAAAGTTTTCCCCACTTAGTGAAAAATGAATGGTTGAGTTGTCGAACCTATTTCTTTGTATTTATTTTGGATATTAAAATGGGGGATGAGTCTGTTTTACACTCCTCTGTATCAGTACTTTAAAGCTTCTGTTCTCACATTTTGAATGTCTGCCTGTATTTTATCCAGAAGCTGCCTTGCCCGTCTGTCAGTCTTTTGGGATAACTTTATTCTCTTTATTTATCTCTTTTAAAGAGATGCAGATATTACTGTTCATTTGAAACCGGTGCGCACGGTCACACGGGGGTTTGTGCGTTCAGCTTTTCGTTTCTAAAATCATATGCACGCGTATTAAAGGAGGGGGGGCTCGGGTTTGCGGTCCTTCAGGACGAACTCCCGAGCTCGGTTCCTGCGGTGGTCCTAAGTTGTGGTTCAGTTATTGCGTCAGTGAGAAACTATTCTCTGCTGTTAATGAATCGTCTTTCCCGTTTATTACGGCTTTTGTAGCAACAGAATGTGTCCGAGTTTTCTGAGGAGCTCGGTGTCAGTGTTACCCTTCTTCGCACTACGGAAGATCCTTGAATTGTAAGCTGAAGCAGACGGGATGCAGACCTACAGCCTTTTTCTTTTCATCTCCGGGAAGTTTTGGAAGTTTCGGCTTGTGCACCATTATCACTTTCAGTTGTGTTCAGATCACGTTTACTTTTGTTTTTGTCTGCTAATCTTCCCGCATGCTAGTCCATCTGAGACGACTGTTAAGATGAAGCCATTTTTGTTCATCTTCCGAGTGGAGCCCGGTGGACCTCCTGCTCAGAGGAGGACCACTTTTTGCCTTTTTCAAGTGTGATGTCAAGTATTTACAGGGAGCGACCCAAAAAATCAGTTTCCCGGGTCAGCATCGAGTCGAGATGCCCGAGAAACGTCGAGCGCCGTCAGCAAGTGCGTTTCTTATATCGATCTTTTTACGTGAATATGGAGAATCTGCACTTTTTCTTCTGATCTTGCTGTTACCTTGGGGTTTTGTCCAATCGACACACTTCTTTGTCCATCCGAGTGCATGCTTTATGAATGAGTTACAATGAACAGTCTTTGTATCTTTACTTGAAGAAAAAAAACTGCCCAAGGATATTAAAATCCACGCTGAGGCCTAGTCCGACTGTATTATCATGTAATCGAGTAGACGTGACTCTGACCAGCATGTATACCAAAGTGCTTACTGAGTGGGATGACACAAAACGCTCTACCAAATGTTGGCAAAGGAACTCTTCACAGAATTCCCCGCTTCCAGTTCTCATTAATTTTGTCTATGATTTACCATCCAGTAGGAAGTTCTTCAGTGTTTCCCTGTGAGAGGGGTCAGAGCTTCGCACTGGACTTGTCAGGTTTCAGATTTTCATCTTGCTCCTAATGCAAACACTACATGAAGTTCAGAGCTTAGAAATGCTGCCGGGTTCAGACCGAGGCTGGATCTGGGACTCGGAAGTCTGTGAGGAGGAATGTTTTGTTACTGGTATCAACACTCGGCAACACCGAGCGTTACACCTTTTAACAAAGACTTTCAGTCACTCTTACTGTACCTTGTTTTCTACAAAGATTCAGACATGATTACTGTATTTCCCTCTCTGGTCAAAATCCATCGTGAATGAGTTTATCAGTGAAAGATATTTTGATCCAATGGAGAGCAAACTGGTAATAATATGCCAGCACAGGATTACCATGTACAAGTTGATTGTGCCAAAATGATCTGTTTGTATAGGGTTTTTTTTTTTTTCCCTTTTTCTTTTCCCTTCAGTATATACATGCTGCTGTATAAGCAAAGAGGGCTTTGGTGGACAGTCGTGAAATGTTGGCGCTAAAACCCAAAGCACGCTTTTTGAAAACCATAAGGGACTGGGACTGAGATGATCTTTGTTTCAATAATAAAATTCTTTCAAATCTTTATTTGTGAAATTCTGAATCCGTTGTTGTTGCCCTTTATTGTAATGGTGCTACATTTCCTGCTGTTTCCACATGGGGTCAGGAATATTTAATCATACAGATGATGAAGTAATTTTTTTTTAAATTTGTTTTTAAAGCTTTCAAACATGTTTGTGGAAGTTCAAATTACTGAAGCACTTTCTCTAATTAAGGAAATCCTCATTAATTTATTTATTTATTTTTGTAACAATTACTGAATCGACTGGTTTGTAATACAGCAGCTGTCCTTTGGATGGCAGCAGCCTCACACTGTTGGGTTCCCCAGCCTCCACACAGTCCTGGCATGCCTCGCCTTTGTCCATGAAGGCAGCAGATTAACTAGAAATATTTAGATCCATGCGGTGTCCCAGATTTCTTTGTTTCTCTTCGTCGGTAAACCCTTACGTGTGCTCGGCGACACCCTCGGGGATCCATTTGGTTGCAAGGGGAAGTAGTTAAAAGCTTCCACTTTGTAGTCTACGTGTGTCTTGTGTCTAATTGGCATCCTCTTATAATTTGTGAATGTGTGTTTGCTGACACTTAAACGTGGATCCCAAAAAGGCCTTGGCATGGCAGCGTGAGCAGAGGATGCTCCAGCCAGGCAGCGCAGGACGAGGCTCGCTGTAATCTGACACACTGTGAAAGATCCCAGAAATCTACATAGCGACTGCGTTCCAGTTGGCTGGGCTGAGCTGTGCCTGAGCCTCGCTGCGCATGGCTCTCATCCCGAAGCTGGCCTCAGAGCTGCTGAGGGAGCTGGAGGGGAGGGGGGCTGGTCAGAGAGTTCACTGTGGCAAGCTGCCATCTCCCCCTCTCCTCAACATACAGCAGCATATACACAAACATGTTTACACACAGAGGTCTCCCCTCCCCTCTCTCTCTGTGCTGAAAACTGCAGAGGGATCTGCTTCTATTCAGATTCTGTGCTAACAGAACGAGCTAGTGCTTTCATGTGAAAATGTAGGCCGTAGTTGAAATAAAGGGCTGACTCTTATTGAAGGTAATTGGCATTAAACTCGAGGGCATGACATAATCGATTGATTTAAAAGGCTTTATTATGCTCTCCTTACTGTTGCGGTGGTGGATGCTAATATTAGAGGGGGCCAGAGTTTCAAAGACAGATAATTCATGTGAGCCAGCAGTTCCACCGTCACACTGCTCTGACCAGCTTTTTCTGCCCTCCGCTCTGTGTGATGTCATCGAGTCATCTTTTATCCTGCCTTCCTTCTCTCACCCCAACCGGTCGCAGCAGATGCCCGCCTTGAGCCTGGTTCTGTCGGGGATTTCTTCCTCTTAAAAGGGAGTTTTTCCTTCCCACTGTCGCCAAAGGGCTTGCTAATAGGGGTTCATATGATTGTTGGGTTTTTCTCTGTATGTATTATTGTAGGGTCTACCTTACAATATAAAGCGCCTTGAGGTGACTGTTGTTGTAATTTGGTGCTGTATAAATAAAATTATATTGAATTTAATAGAACCAGGTGAGCAGAGGAAGCCCCACCCACTCTGTGTTTATTTCTTTCGTTTAAAAAGTGCAGCCAAGCAGAAGAAGGGTGGTTGACCTTAAAAACGGAGCAGCTAGCACAGTTTATTTCTGACAGTGGGTGGACTCGGAGCCCTCAAATGGTAACCGCTGGTTACTCTGGGTGGATTGAGGGGCTGCTAAGATAAATAAGGAGCATACAGAGTCCAGGAATGAAAATATGAGGTTTAAAAATGAGTATAATTGGTTTCCTTTAAGTATACGGACACTTATAATAGCTACAGATAAAGCTCATGCTAATGAGGATTCTAAAAACAAACCAGCTGCTTTACCATTAGCTGAACGTTTGTTTAAGAAAGTCTTCACACCTAAGTCGGCTGAAACATTGCTGATTTTAGCAGCTGATGTGTGTGATGACAGTTGCATTTTTAAAATGCATCAGTGGTTCCTCAAAGTTGGCACTATAAGTCTGCTCTGACATAGGTGTGAAAAGTCTCGTCTCTCAGATACATGAGAGGGTTAGTGCAAATGGTTTCAGACAAAACAGGCGAACGTGAAGCAGCGATAAACATCTGCTAAGCCTTCAAGCTTTGACCAGCTGCATTCGTCTCACTGAAATTTCTTCTTTTTTTTTTTTGTGTCTTAACCACAGAGTCCACCAGGGAAAGCTAGTTTTCCCATAATACTCTCTTGAGTGCTCTTTGACCTGGGAGTTTACCATCTTGATTATCTCTTATTCATTCTGCAGCACCAGCCAAACTTGCAGCTTGCTGCGTCTTCTCCTCTATTATGGATGGGTTTCTGCTTCATATCGACTGCCTGACCTTCAGGGTCATTTCTAATATCAGGAGGTTCCTTCCTTCATTGCTGATCTTCTTCCAGATGCTGCATCCTCATCATCAGTTGGCAAAAGAGACGTATAGCACCAGGCAGACACATTCCCATTTATATGGTAATATATGACTTCTTTGAGTATAATAGAAACATCCCACTTCACTAGGCATAGCTATTTTGCTTGGATCTAATGCTTTCAAAATCAAGATACCATAGCCTGTCAGTCTATCTGGTACGGTGCAGTTTTGTGGCTAAAGGCCAGAAATTTGAACTACAGTCTCGGTTCACATTCAGGCTACAGATGACTGAACCTTCTTGTAAACAATGCTGGCTCTGTTGAGCTGAATCAGCCAACTTTTCTGTGAATGAGCTGAGGTTATTTCTCTCTTCGCTGTATCTGTCGTTTAAACCGTGTACTCGCTCATCCACTTATCCTCACATGTAATTTCTCATTCAATAAAAAAATACAGCAACATAACCCATGAAAGTATAAATGTCTCTCCCATAACCGCCCTCAGTTCACATGACTACAGTAGCATAGATGCTTCTGCACATCCTTCAGTGCATTGTATTGTTTTTCAGCAAACATCGTGCTGCATGGGAACAAAAAGACAGGCAAACAGATTAT
Organism: Perissodus microlepis; assembly: GCF_051167445.1. NCBI lineage: Eukaryota > Metazoa > Chordata > Actinopteri > Cichliformes > Cichlidae > Perissodus > Perissodus microlepis. Next base: position 31,859,136 of record NC_140482.1, on the reverse strand, counting down.
GAAAATTATATGGTGACTTGACCAGGCAGTAACCCAACCCTTCCTCAACCACAGTCCATTATAAATCATCACTCACTGTGGACACTTCACAGCCATGCAATAAAGTAAAAAACAATTTTACTATAATTAGCTCCCCAACTACACCATCAATCTTGAATGAGATGTGCCCAGTTTCTTACACATCATATCCATGTTTAACTGTTTTGCAAGTGCACAGAAGTGTATAAACAACTTATAAAGAGCCATAGGTAGGTAGATACTTGCCTGCATAAATACTGAAGAACTTCCTTAAGAAATATTTCTGTATTTCCGTCATACATATCAAACAGCTGGTTTTGTTCTATAAAACTGTTTTCCAGCCAACCGACTTACTAGTTTTAAAATATAAATGAAATTCCTCGGGCCGTTTAAAGTCTTTACATGCAGATGTTTGAGGCTCCTGGGCAAAGCTGTAAGTCTTGTGAACAACAGCAATCTTTGGTAAATATTGTACTGACAGAGTTTTTCATTTAGGCCTTTGATCCAGACTCGGGGCTGCTGATATTGCATGTGTTTGCACATCTCTGTTCCTGCCTATAGTCAGCTACAGATCTGTGCTCAAATTAACTAACAGGGGGTAGCCTTCAAATAGATAATGATAACAAAGGAAAATAGTTGTTATTATTATTATTATTATTATTATTATTATTAGTAGTAGTAGTAGTAGTCGTAGTAGTAGTAGTAGTAGTAGTAAAGACCTAATTAACATTCCAAAACATCAGCACTGGGAGACAGAGTCCCCGAGTAGAGACAGAGAAACAGTTGGAAAGCTCTTTGAGTTCGATACAGATTCCAAAATACAACCCTACACATTTCTAGCTGTTCTTAGGAAATGAGCAAACTGCATTTTACAGTTGGTGTACCTCAGGGATATGTGTAAGAGCCCCTATTATTTAATCTACAGCCTATGTTCATGATCTTCTTCGGTATTGCCACTGGTTCAAAATGCAAGTGTGTGCAGATGACTCAGGTGTACTCATGCAAGTGTGCAAACGTTTAACAGCTGTTGCACTGAGACCTGCTGTGGAAAGAAAAACACAATGGTCCATTTATATGACCGCTTTTTAAGCCTGACGAATCATTGTTCAAGACCACTCTAAAGAATTACAAGAAACAAAATATAAAGAAACGATGGGTGGCTCAAGACTTTTGCACAGTATTGTAAATAACAGCATGTAAACGTGTGTGGTAGTATGCCCTTGTTGTGACCCTAAGCTGGGCGTATGAGGGTGAAAGTGAGCCTTGGCGTGGCTCCTCTCATGAGGAACACTTTCAGTAATATCAAACCAAAAACAGAATATTTTTGCAGAATTTGATTAAACTCATCTAATTACAGCTCAGGAGATGGAAATGATTGTTTAAATTAGGACTTGTTTTTATTAAGTAATTAATAAAGCCCAACTGGTCGGGGCAGGTGGCCGCCCCTCCCAGAGCCAGCTTCTTCCGGTTAAAAGGGAGGTTTTTCCTTCCCACTGTGCCCCAGTGCTTGCTCATACGGGGTCAGAATCAGAATCAGAATCAGAAAGGGTTTTATTGCCAAATGTTGAGCAGGTTTACAACATTAGGAAATTGCTGCGGTGCTTAGTGCAAACATACTGTCATAAATAACGCTTAAATAGACATGAGAAAAAATAAAATAAAATAAAAAATAAGAATAAGAATTAAAAGTGCTAAGTAGATAGATATATACATGATATATACATGAGTGCAGGTGGTGATCAGTGCCAAACATGGAATGATGCAGTGAACACAGCGTAGGGTCACATGACTGTTGAGTTTTTCTCTGTCTGTGTTATTGTAGGATCTATCTTACAATATAAAGCGCCTTGAGGCGACTGTTGTTGTGATTTGGCGCTGTATAAATAAAATTGGATTGAATTGAATTGAATTAAAGGCTGGTAAAATAATATTTAGGTCTAATTTCCAATGTTTTATATTTAATTTGTATATAAACTTTCTATAACAACACCTAGTACATAAAAAGTGTCCTTAATTATGTTGTGTAAAACAGAATGTGTCTATTAGTACTCGTTGCATTGTTATTTGCGTTATATTTAATTTACTTAAAGCTATAATTTATATTTATAATTTATGGGTAAATAAAAGTGTATTATGTTGAGAATCAGAGTCGAATGTGTTTTTAGCGTTTATATTAAAACGAACTGTTATCATTTATCATGTATATGCCGGCTCTGCGTAAATATTCCTGCGTTAATATGGAAAAAAGTCGTGATGTTATCGGTGTTCTCACGCAGCTTGGGAAGGGGTGGTTTGCTCGTGAGCTGGCTCAGTGACGTCTGCGTCCCCTCCGCTACCAGTGGCCCCTTGCCATAAGTATTCATGCCGGGCAAGATGGCGGCGATACGGAATCGGTGTTATTGCCAGTGGGCATAAAAAAAGGCATTTTATTTAAAATAGAACAGCGAGTCATATCCAGTTATACACTTGAACGCATCGTGAGTGTATCTGCCACGTAACCAGCGTCGACATCTTTTTTAATTTTACACGTTTGAACGTTTTTCTTACAAAATGTTCTCGTTGTAAGTCGCTCGCTAACCGACCAGCTGGCTAACAGAGAGCAGTTACTAGCTAGCTATCCACCACAGCCAAGCCGCCGTGAAGTGTAGGATGGGAGAAAAGCTGGAGCTCAAGCTCAAATCGCCGGTTGGAGCAGAACCCGCTGGGTATCCGTGGCCGTTACCAGTATATGTAAGTGTTAAACTTTAAAACTTAATTTTTGTAGCTTTTAAGCTTTGCCTTTTGTTTTAGTCTTTGTTAGCCGCGTTAGCTGTGCGCTAACTCTAGCTAGCAGAAAGAGCCGTGGCACGCTCGTCCGGAGAATCGGGTCATGCTGGTTGGGATGGTGACAGACGTGCTGTATCAGCCTTCTGCCATGGCTGATGGCATACCTGGATTATTTCAATCCGTTCATTCCTTGTCATACTGTAGACACTTAGATCCTACGGCACATTTGACCGTAGCTAGTAAAACTAACAGTGACAGCCACTGATCGGAGGTTGTTTTGAAATTGGACCACCGTTTTGTTAGTCTGTCCCTAACTTATTTTATGGCCGAACATTTTTTCCCTGCTCACATAGACCACACCATATCTCCGATGGTTACACAGTAGGTTTTTGAACTCCTGTCTGTACACATCTGAATAGCAGTGTTGGCATTCCTAGAGTGCCTTCTGTGTGTGTATGTGTGTTAGCCCAGCATAGTTTTAGGAGCGAGAGCAGCTGACTTGTGTTTGCTCGGGTTAACTCCGTACATGAGGTGGACCCACCACCCCCCCCCCATCAGTCAGTCTGCTCTGTGCAGTGATAGCAATCATGCCTGGTAGAGACACGTCTCTCTCTCTTCTCTTAATTTTATTTCCATGTAGCTGTCAGCACGTCAGTGCCTACAGTTGACTCATTCAGTATAAGCGGAAGGGGAAGCGGTTGTAAGTTCTGTGGTCCTTTTCAGTGGTGTGTAGTTAGTTTGAACTATCTTTCTCATTTATAGTAATTGCGGTGAGAAGATAGCGGAGTTTATGAGAATGCGTGTGTGGGGTGTCTTTGTGGCGCTTTCCCCCACCCCCACACTGCACTGTCAGTCTGGTTATTTCACTTCCATCATAGTGTGTTTGTCCCATCACCCGTTTCAGTCTCTGTTGAGTCAGAGTTGCTTGTCGATGCAATCAGGCACTCCCTCCCTGCTTTGCCTGACAGAGCTGACCCTCCCTTTTTGCACTATGCCAGACTCTGATAACACTCACAGTTCCTCCCTCCCTTCCTCCCATTTCCTTATGTTATGGTCTGCAAAGATAAACAGGAGGACAAACATGTCAGGAATTTAATACATCATTGGGCTGCGTGAGCTATTTATACTGTCATGTGTTGAATTAGAAACAGCTGATGCATGTGGAGTTGTGTGATATGGAGCCCATTCATGCGGTGCTCTCCTCCTGTTTTCAAAGGGGGAAACACTTCCCCTTTCCTCTCTTGTCCATATGGTCAAGTCTGCAGGGAGGAAGATATGAGCCTGCCCCTGTTCAGCAATGCTGTATTATTAGAATTCACATACCAGTATGTGTTCCCAGTCACGTTTAAAACTCATTGTGTTTTCCCTTTGTTGAACTTTTTGGTGGTAACAGCAGATCCCACTCCATTTACTCTTCACTCCTACATTGCACCACATTAGGATTGCTTATCACACCTACAGAGCACGAGCACATTGCTATCTGTGTATGATAGACACAACATGGCTGCTGTTACAGGCTTTTGATGTGTAAGTTGTGCTTTTAGTGAACCAAGCCCATAGAAAAAATGCAAAGAAGATGTTCTCTGATCTCTTTTGTTTAGTCTTTCATCTGCTGTTTGCTCACTAAATCCCCACATCTGTGCATCTGTAAATGCTTCCATATGAAGAGCACCTCTGGTGTGGTGCAGCTCTTTATCCATCTGGTTCTAGGTATTGGTACTAAGCAGCCCCACATAACACTTTTAAGAGATATGCTGGTGTTTTAAGTACTTTTGGTGTATGATCAGTAGGAATGTGTGGATTGTTTAATTCTGTATCACCACTGATATCATTATTAAGAGTTTGGCTGATATCCACAGATGTTATCAAAGATGGACACGCCTGCCTTGTCTAGAATGTGATGCTAGAGTGCCTTAAGCCTGTGTTCTTTGTAACACCAGGGGGCTAAGTCTGGTTGCAAAAATACCAGAAAAGATTGGAAGAAATGGGTTCCTTCTCCATTGGTCTGAGAGCTCGGTACACAGCGTGCTGATCAGACTGATGGCCTCAGTGTCTAGTTTCAACTGATTAATTTTGAGCCTAATTTATAAAATTTGATTTAGAGTCAGAAAGGGCCATGATAAGCTATGAGCATATCAAGGATCAGTCATATCCACCTCTTGCTCGTCACATCTGGCTTCAAAACACCAAGATGGCGACGGTGAAAAAGCTCAGCTGGAGGCTTCATAACAGGACTTCACAAACCAGTGGATGACATCGAGGTGGCTATGTCCAACTGTTATGCTGTCTATACTCGTGAGGAGTACTGGCACCAGTTTTTATTTTATTTCTAATTCATCGCCCTTTTTGTAGTGGTTTAGACATTTGCCTAATAAGTGAAAGATCACCAGTTTGATTCTCGGAGGAGACACAGATGCCTTTAGAATTGTGCCAGGAAGGGTGTCCGGCGTAAAACAACTGCTAAATCAAACATGTGGAGCTACCTGCTGTGGCAACCCCTTGTGAATAAGGGAGCAGACTAAAGTAGCTTTTATTCATTGGCCCTTTTGTGCTGGGAAAACAAAACAAATGTCATTTAAAAAATGACCAAGCTGTTTTAAAGCTTTTCAGCTCTTTGTCGCACCATCTGAGTATTTAGCCAGCACAAAATTGATGTGACACAACAGATAAAGATTGGTCATAGAAATTTGTAGCTCTAATCTCTTTTGCTCTTAGGCAGTAAATGCTGATACTGACATCTGACTCATATGTCTGTTTGATCTTCTTTGTTACAAAATCAGTGGTGACTGAGCATAATTCTTATGTGCATAAATGGAGGTATAAATAAGCACGATTAGTCTCGATATAGCTAAAACAAAAAGGCTCTTTCATCTTAATACCTTTTTTGCCATTTGATAAATAAAATGTATTCAAATTTCTATACAAAGCCTGACTTTGGTCATTTGTTCTCATTGGGTGCTGAGGTGTAGATAGTTGAGCAGTGTTTTGGGTAAAACCCCTACACCCACAGTGCGTCTGTGAGGAGAGGTAGCGTGGAGAGGAGGAGTAGTACGTGCGTCACTTGAACCCACAGTGGGGAGGAGAGGAGGGTCCTCTGTTCTTTTTGTCTGAGTCTAGCTTTCAGACGGCGTTTATTTTTAGCAGCAGCTCTGTACTGGTGTTGCTGTGTGCCGTCTTTGTGTGAGCAGGTGACCTCCCCCTGCTGCATCTGATTCGCTCACTTCATACTCTGTATAGCTTCCATATTAAGAGCTACACAGTGCTTTGCTCATGTGTGTTTTAGGAAGATTTGTAGGTCATTATCATTAACAGTTAGCTCCATAATGTAGTTAACTGCCGTGCTCTGCTAACAGATCTCCTGTCTAGCCATGGTTCTTTCAGGGTGTGCGCATGCATGTTTTAGTTTTGGCGGAAGTTTGCGTAGTATTGGCGGGTAGTATTGAGCGGGAAGCTGGAAGCTGTGGGCTGAGAGCTGAGAGCCGTTAGCTCATGCTGCTGTGCCAGGCCTCAAACAGCTGACAAATAGCAGGCTCTCCTCCTCTCTCAGACCCCCCTTTCCTTTCGCAGTTCTTTTTTCGCTTCTCGCTTTCACTTTCCCTGCCTTTGTCCTCTTTCACCTTCAGATTTCTCTTTTTTCCTTTCTACTTTCTTTCTTTTCTTTCTCTCCAGCAGAGGCTCTCTTTGGCAAAGGAGGAGACGGAAAGTGGGTCAGTGGGTCAGCTCAGGCAACAGGCTTAGGCAGCCTGTGTGCTGGATGCAACTTGAGTCCTGTTACTCACAGAGAGCTGCTCAGGCACTCCTGCTAAAATTAATGAATATAATTTCCCTGCATGTGTAAAACACAATAGATTTTATCTTATTCAAGTTTGCTTCTGACTAACTTAGGGTGATTTTCAGAGACACGGGATATAGCATGAGCATAGCTTCAGCCCATCCAGTTTCATTAGGGTTCCCATTAGCATCAGCTATTTTTTTCAAGTTCCTATATACATTCAAATAGACACATACAATCTGCATTAACATCTCAAACAGATGTTATTGAAATTCATAAAAACTCATCTTAGAACAGTACATTAAGACAGATACATATACTAATTTATTTTAAATACAAGTTAACTGGGTAGTAAGATTCAAATAATTTCTTTATAAGGTCTTTTTGTGGCTCTGTGGTGTAATGTTTAGGACATTTGCCTTACATGTGAAATATCCCTAGTTTAGTCCTGGGAGGAGACACAAACCCGGCCTTAAGGGGTCACAAGCTGCTGTACTCTTACTAATGATCTCAAAGGCAGGGGTATCGTCAGGAAGGGCATCTGGCGTAAAATCTCGTCAAATCAAACATGCTGTGGAGACACCCTCAGGAAATAAGAGAGCAATCAATATCTCTTTCTCTTCTTCTTTGTTGTAATTTCTCTTTAATTATATTTATAATGATCAAAACTCCCATTCAGCAGTTTTATACCTTACCTTCACACATATTAGTGTGCATGTCATATTTCCTTTCCCTCCACTCGATGTCTTTTTTTAATAGAAAACGGTTTAATTAAAATTCCTGCTGGATTTGGAAATGCTGTTTTAACAGGCACTGTCGCTCAGCAGGTAATCCGACCTTTCCAGGGTCTGTTACACAATCCGTTGCAGAGCTAATGCAGCAAAATGCAGCAAAAGACTCATGAGTCATAAAATATGTTTAGGGGCTATAAATGCATTTGCTGCAGGGTTGCACACAGGATCGTGATTTGGTTAAAAGAAACTCTGAACATTAAACATTACACCGTTCTCCAGACTAACATGCATTAATAACCAGAACAGTTCCTCGTGGCTAATTAACATAAGCAGCATGTGCACATGGATAATCAGCATTTCATTGCATACGCACATCGCCAGACTTAACATATATTTACACACATGTTGTTTATACTAACACAAAATGCATGCTCAGTACAATACTGGCACAGCAAGCACTCTGTTAAACTGATTATTTCCCCATAAACATATCAGGAGTTTTTCCCTGCGGTTAGCTACTGTGATGAAGCAATACCCCTGTTTCTCTGCGATGGCATTCACATAATCCTCCTAATGCACATTCAGAATCTCCCAAACAATAAAAAACTGAGTGGTGGTGGTAGTGGCTCAGGAGGTAGGACAGGTCATCTGTCAGCAAGATGGTTCGTGGTTCAATCTCTAGCTGCATGTTGAAACATCCTTGTGCAAGATACTGGCGTCGTGTGTTTACCCAGTGCTTCGATCAGTGTGATTAGATGTTGTATGAATGTGTGTGGGAATGGGTGAAGGAGCTTTGTAGTAAAAAGTGCACAGTACAAAAGCACTATATGAGTACCAGTCCATTCACTCTTTTTCCTGTTCAGGCCTGCTTTTCAGCCAGTCAGCAATTTGCCTACATGTAGCCACCACCTTTCATCCTATCATGTCCTTCTACTGTGGAACCAGCTAACATTTTGGGTTCAGGAGACAGAGACTCTGTGCTTCTGAAATTAGGCCTGATTTAGGCTACATCATAAAATGTTTAATGTAGCTTAAATCAGGTGACCTTGAACCATCTGAGGAACTTCCTCCTTCTTTTTATGATCACTACGACAGTACTCAGTGTGGTAAATGGCTGTAACTCAGGAAGGTAGAGCAGGTCATCTACTGATCGGAAGGTTGGTGGTTTCATCCCTGGCTCCCCCTAAATATCCTTGGGCAAGATATTAACCCCAAGTTCCTCTCTGATGCATGCGTCAGGGTATGAATGAGTGAGTGGTAGTAAGCACTTAACAGCATAGATGACAGTACTTGTGTGAATGGGTGAATGTGGCATGTTGTATAGAGTAATATTTGAGTATTATTTGAGTATTCCCAGACAGTAGAAAAGCGCTATATAAGAATCAGTCCATTTACTGTTTAAATATTTGTCTTCTCTTTCCCCTCACACTCCCTCTGGTCGCTGTAGGTGTTTGTCCCTACCTGAGCCTGATTCTGACAGTTTTTTTTCTGCTAAAAGGGAGTTCTTCCCTCCCATGATTGCCAGTTGATGAGATTGTCTTAGTGTTTTGACCTATGATTTACTGAGCTGTGGTATTTTAAGGTCAGATGTGAAGACAGTTTAGGGTATTTTATTTTCAGCCGTCAGTTTATTAGATACACCCCACTTAAACATCAGTCTTCTAAAACTATCATGGCTTCAGCAGTGTTGAGGTTTTGTTTAGACTGGTTTTGAGTGGTCGTGTTTGGAGTTTAAGGACATCTAAAAGCTGTAATTTGTGGTGCTGCTGAGTGAAATGTTTTATTCTCGGTGTGGTTTTTGTAATATTTTCTCCCTCCCTTTTAAGGATAAACACCATGATGCTGCTCATGAAATCATCGAGACCATTCGGTAAGCGATGTTTCCGTCCTGCGATACTCCTACATGCACATGACTGTCAAAGACCTGATTTAGTAGTGATTTTATGTTTATTTAATAGGTGGGTGTGTGAGGAAATCCCAGACCTCAAACTGGCAATGGAAAATTATGTACTCATTGACTATGACACCAAGAGGTAAAATAATGTCATCAGTATCTGTAAAATCAAAGTCTGTGAGTCAGACAGAAGGTTAGATTGATGTCTCTGATAATTAGTTTAGTTAGTTTATGAGTCAGATTTAAAGACTTGATTAATTTCACCCAGCCATGATAACAAATTAGGTCATGATAGTTAGAGTTAACCCATGTGAGCTGTATTATTTCACTCAGAAATGTGCTGTTATTACTTAAATTAAATTATAGAGATCATATTTTATATGTGTTGCCTCTCTCTCCCAGCTTTGAGAGCATGCAGAGACTTTGTGACAAGTACAACAGGGCCATTGACAGCATTCATCAGCTGGTGAGTCCATATGTGAAAAGTTCCTTGCTGTTTTGTAGGAGAAGGCTACACATTAGTCACAAACCTGGTTCTTTTGAATCTGTGCCCTTTGTGAGTCATTTTCCCTAACTGTTTATTCTGGTTTTGAGTATTTATAGTAGGATATCAGAGCCAGTGTTCTCTAAGGTGGTCTATCTTTGTCCTTCAATTATTGGATTTTGGTAAGAACTCTTTAGTGTGCTGTCTTATCTACATTCCACTGCAGTAATTAAAGAAATATTCCACTTACACAGGTATTCAGACCTTTTGCTATTGATTTCTGGTGCATGCTACTTTTGTCAGAGATCACTTAGGAACTTCTAAAGATTGTCTGGAGTCTACCTGGCACTAATTAAATCATCTGTCCATACAACAGTACATTTCCCTAACCGCTTATTCCTCGAGAGCTGGAGCCTATTCCAGCTGTTGAAAGGTAGAAGTCAGAGTATATACCCTCACAAGCCCATCTTAAGGCTAACACAGGGCTAATGGAATCAGCTGGTCATAAATATGATATGTGTCTGTGTAAGGTCTTACAGCTGCTGATGAATATTAGAGTAAAAACTAGTAAACTGTAGTCTCTGCTATTTAATTAAGCCTGGGCCTTTCCTGTCTTATCTTTGCCTGCCAACATGCAGACCAGGGTGCCTTTCTGGCAGCCCTCGAAATAATTTTGCTGCCTCTCCAAGTGGTCTCTTCCCCCGTCGTACTCCAACACCACTGTCTTGGACTGACATAGGCTATGGTAGCTGTTTTTTGGCAGTTGAAACCACCTGTGAGGAGGAGCTGCTCATTGAGAAGAACAAGGTTTATTCTTAGCACTTGTGGTCAAAGTCACCCAAGCTGGATCCTGTCCATGGGACTCGTAACCCCTTAGAAAGGCAGCTGAACATATTTTTCAATAATGTATTTTTTTATGTCAGTGTCAAAGTGCAGAGAAGCAATTTATCAAATTTATTATTCAATTAAAAAATGGTGGATGTGCATCCTTTGCTTTTCGGTAATTATGGACCCGAACTACATAAAACAAACAGAAACGTAAAATGTTCACTGATACTTGCCATCCACCGGGATTAAGCTCAAATAACTGTACCATAAAAATGGAGAAACATCTAAAGGACAGGTTTCCCAACCTTGTGGGATCTTTCCCAAAAGAATTGAGGCTCTTATTTTTTTTTTTTTTTTTTTTTTTGCAAAAGTATTAAGTGAATGTCTATTAAGTGAATGCTTCACATATTTATTGAAATGGGATATTTTAGTCTTTTATTTTTAACAGTTGTACAAACCACTCAAAAAGCCTGTATTCGCTTTGTCATTATCATGTGTGCAGGTTAATTGTGAAAAATAATTGAATACGTTAAGATGATACTGTTTAAAATGAGTCTGAAAACTCCTAAAATGTATAAAAAGGGATGGAGTGCACTCTCTGGGGGCGCTATGTAATTGATGCAAATCCTGTTTTACAGTGGAAAGGGACCACCCAGCCCATGAAGCTAAACAAGCGTCCTTCCAATGGGCTGCTGAGACATATCTTACAGCAGGTGTACAACCACTCAGTGACCGACCCAGAGAAACTCAACAACTATGAACCCTTCTCCCCCGAGGTGTACGGAGAGACCTCTTTCGACCTGGTGGCCCAGATTATTGATGAAATGGAAATGATGGAAGAAGACACCTTTGTTGACCTTGGCAGTGGTTAGTTTGCTGTTATACATTTCATTCTATACTAACCACTTGGTAGAAGCACCTGAAGTTTGTCTTTGTTTATTAAAAGTACTCCAGTAAAGTGTGTTTGGGGTTACTTGAATAAAAATGCTAATTAAGAACTATGAAAATGTCTGAAATTGTAAGATTCAGAACTCCAGCATAAATAGCAAGTCTGGCAGCTTTGGTGTGTTTATGTATTTTTAAAGAAATTGTTTCATATTTGCAGGAGTAGGGCAGGTGGTGCTGCAGGTTGCAGCAGCAACCAACTGTAAACACTACTACGGTGTAGAGAAAGCAGACATTCCAGCTACCTATGCAGAGGTAACTCCATTATCTCACATAACAGATATACAGACCCAGCAGCACGGGATTGAAAATCACTGCGTTTAGATTTGTTTTAGTGAAAAACCACCGATTACTATAGACAGCTCTAAACTAGAGCGTAGTCTAGCAGAAAGAGCACTTGCTGTTTATTTCCTCTTCAGATCAGCCTTCAAACTGGTTTCTTTGTTAGCATTTGTTTGCCCTGTCGCGCTGCACCAAACAAGGTACATAAACCTGTTCCACACTTGCACTAAAGCACTAAACTGAGTTCAGTTAAGATTGTAAATGTCTGACGCAGCTGGATTGAACCTTAAGCGGTCTTCAAACTTCCAGCAGCTCTATCATAATGTGACTGTAGTGTCTGACTGCAATCAGTGCCGGTTTGACTATAGAGCAGGTAACAGACTGGTGAGTAGTGCCCAAGCTTCAGATAGACATCCCTGCTTTGAATTAATGTCTCCCGACTGGGCGGAAATTCAACTCAAAATCTTAGTTTTAATCATAAGTGTGAAACTCATGTTCGAGTCATTCTGGTAACTGAAAGGGTTTTTTTTTTTTTTTTTAAACCAGTATCCAAACTTTAACTGGGGGCTATTTGTTTACTTCCTCTCTTTCTAGAAATGCCTCCACAACTCTCGCATTATCATCATTTTGACTTTTAAAAACTTGAATTTTTGTATCAAGTGTTCTGATATTGTTTCTGTTCTTTGTTTCAGACCATGGATAAAGAGTTTAAAAAATGGATGAAATGGTATGGGAAGAAACACGGGGAGTACACAGTAAGTTGGTTCTTGTGTGACACAAGTTGCACTTTCACTGCGCACACGTTCAGAAGAAACAAATTCAGGTGCTCTGTAGATTCACAGGTGTTCAGGACATTTTCCATAACCGTACAATTTGTTTCAGCTGGAAAGAGGTGATTTTCTGTCTGAAGAGTGGAAAGAAAGAATCGCCAACACAAGGTGGTGTACAAAGCCTGATCACAGTGACAGACTGAAAGACAAAATCTCCATTTATGCTTTTCTGCAAATAAGGCCGTTTAGAATCTGAATCTAATCAAAATATTATCAGAAAAGCGCCTCCTTAACCTTTTTGTCATTCATTACATCCTGAGGTAACCATTTTTACTGTGAATTGAACTGTGAAGTATTTCCTCTTGTCTGTTTTCCAGTATTATTTTTGTGAATAACTTTGCCTTTGGTCCAGAGGTAGATCACCAGCTGAAGGAGCGCTTTGCTAACATGAAGGAAGGTTAGTACTTTTCAGCTAATGACTACACTACTTACTCATTACTTGTTTGTACTTGAAAACATCTGCGTTATTTTATCTTTCAGTTAAAAAACACTCAGACATACACAAGGCTCTTAAATTGGAAAATATATAGATCATCACTTAAATTTTGATCAGAATTATCAGAAAAATTGAGCATAAATTATGTTGCACTGACGGTCTGTTAGGCACATTGATGAATTTGTGTTCTATAGAGTCAACAATGTTTCAGCTTCAAAGTCACAAACATACAATTTCTGCATTATATTCAGACCCACCACTTTTTGTATGTCATGTTTGGATCAGAGCATTATTTTAAAAATCATTTGAGGAGATGTGTCCACTTTTTCTTCAATCTCCACAATCTGCTCTCTGTTAATTTGGTATTTTCAAATTTCCCAGCAAAACTGAATTGAGACCCTTTATTGAAAACTGGAGAAAATTAATCAAAGATAGAAAAACAGTTTGAAAGCAGGTGCATGTAGTATTTTGTTTATATAAAGCATCATGTTTTTGTAGTGTTGGTAGTGATTAATTCTTCAGCTGTTCTCATTGTTAATTAAGCTAAAAATGGCTCATGAGATCCATCCATAGATAGTTAAAGTGATTGTGTAAATTACCATGCGTGCGTCAAGTAATGAGCTGAAAAAGCTGTGGTGTGTACAACACATGTAAAGAATTTATGTGCATTTGTTTTTCTATTTCCCCAGGAGGGAAAATTGTATCCTCCAAACCCTTTGCACCTTTAAACTTCAGAATCAACAGTCGAAACTTGAGTGGTAAGCACCTAATTTATTTAAAAAATAAATAAATAATATTTAAGGCTCAATTAGACTTCCGTGTGATATTCCTCCCTTCTGTCCTGCAGATATTGGCACAATTATGCGTGTGGTGGAGCTTTCTCCACTCAGGGGCTCTGTTTCCTGGACTGGAAAGCCAGTTTCCTACTACCTGCATACCATAGACCGCACCATAGTAAGCACCCATGCTTCTCTTTGTCTCTGTAATGAGAGGAAGTGATCCCAGGCGCCCACACGTGAAATCCTAACAGAGAGGATCTCGTCAGCTCAATAAAAAAATAATTGACTACTAAAGCAACACAAATAAATTATCCATTAGAGACGAACCGTAACCTAAACTCAAGAGATAAGCTGCCATAATAACAGCTGGTATCATCTTAATGAGTAGTGTATCTTGAGAGTAAGCAATCTGAGGTTTCACAGGCAGACGTGTGCTTATTAGATTACCGTGACATATGTGTCATTCCAGTAACTGGTGAAAGTAATCCCTGGTTACCTGTTGAAGTCCCAGTGAGAAAACTGGCAGGCTGCCTGGAAAATGCTTGTGACAGTCTCATTATGCAGATGTGTTTCTTGTCACCACCTGATGCCATTTGCCCTCTCCGTCTCACTCTTTATGAAGTTTTATTTGGCGATGACACAAAACACATTTTATGTACCGATTGTAGTAAATTTAATTATTTAGTGCGTTTGCTTTATTCAGTCAGAACTGTGAAACGAGCATGCACCTGATTCTTTAAGTGTTGTTACAAACATGTAAATAAGGACTCTTAATCTAATACCCACATTTTCCTTTTCTCATCTTCCAGCTTGAAAACTACTTTGCTAGTCTCAAAAATCCTAAACTCAGGGTGAGTCTTCTTCTTCAGTGTGTTGACAGTCCCTGTATTTACTACTTTTTTTGGATCAGACTAGTAAATTGATTCATCTTCTGTTAGGAGGAGCAAGAGGCAGCTAGAAGACGTCAGCAGAAGGACACGAAGGACAGTAAAAGCAATAGTACCACGCCTACAAAACCCAAGGAACCAAACAAGGTACAAGAATGAGAATTAATTTCTGTAAACCCGGACGAGCCGGTCAGCGTTGTGAGACAGGTCTCTGTGTTCTCTATGTGACTGTTATCTCTTTGTGTAATAAAGCAGGACTCCTGTGGTGAAGAGGAGCGTCCTAGCTTGGTGACTGTGGTCAAGCCCTCCGCTAAACCGAGAAGAACGCGACTCCTGGCCAAAGGTCGCAAGCTGAACAATAAGAAACGTGGTCGACCCAAGAAAGCTACTCCAGCTGCTGAGAAGAAAAATAAGAAGAATCAGAGTGCGTTGGATTTGCTGCATGCCAAGACCCTTTCTGCAGCACCCCCTCAGGGTAAGAGCGCTAACACACACACACACACACACACACACACACACACACACACACACACACACACACACACACACACACACACAATATGCTGTCTGTATTATTTCCTAAACAGGACTTTTACTGATGTTACTAATGAAAATATTACTGTGCGTGCAGATGCATACCGACCACCTCAGAGTCCCTTCTACCAGCTACCTCCCAAGGTCCAGCACTATACCCCTAGTCAACTTCTGCTGAGCCCAACTCCCCCTGGTTTGGAAAAACTGCTAGGTAAGTTAATGAAGACACCGATTGATTTTTTTTTTAACCGTGATGCTGAAAAACCACATGCACTATACCAGATATACACATGGTTATATGAAATGCAGGTTACTGATTTAAGCAACAGTTTTTATATATCAGTATGGACAGACTTTCTCGGAAGTGTGGTGTGATTGATCTATAAGGAAATTTAACAAAGCCTAAAGCTTTTTAACGCCACTTCTGTTTGTGGTTGTGAACTAAAGACTTAATAAAAGAGAACTTGATCTGACTTTTGTGTGTTGCCTGCTGGTTAGGATGATTCTCGTTGTGCTGAAGTTTTGGATGAGATCTTTTTCAGTGAATACATTCACATCGTGAGCCATCCACTCATAGCTGTGACTCCGCCTCGGCACACACCTACATACAGAGGTGTATTGGAAGTACAGAATATTTATTTTTGAGAACCAGATTTTGTACTGAAATGTTAATCTTGTCAAAATAGTTCACGATACTGAACGTCCAACTGGGAAAGGTTTTGTAAGAACTTTGTAAGAACTTAGCTTTAAGGTGCCACTGAGAATGAGTGGAGGGCTCCTAAAGAAGCTCTGCTTTTGCACAGTTCTCCTTTTTTATTTAATACCTTGAAAAAATTGAGGTTTTAGGATTTGCATGAATGGTCTTTGATATTATTATACTTGTGTTGTAAATGTGCAAATGAAAATAAGCTTTTCTCCAAGTCTGGTACCTGGCCTGTTTCACTCTGATGCCATCATTGTTTTTGTCTGTGGTCTCTGACAAAAGAACAGTAATCAGAAATAAGTGGCAGCCATTTCACCACAGAACACAAAAAATAAAAGCGTTGGTGGGCTTTCTCCACATCCTCAACTTCATTTGCACGTCAGCATTTATTGCATCTTTGTTGTTCTTTTACGTGACCAGCTAACACCAGAGACTGATATGAGCCGTGTTTACAAAAATAAACAAACGAACAAACATGTTGAGCCTCATCCACATTTTAAACTGTGACAAGAAGAAAATTAGCTGGTGTGCATGTTTCATTATTTCCAGCAGTCATTTTTGCATGTGCACTTTTTTTGTGCACAGGGTCAGAATATTTCTAGGCACACGTTATAGAATGAGGCCAAAACGTGAAGAGGCAAACAAAACAGCAGTTCTCCAATCAACAGCAAACATATTTGTTAAACTGTCCGTCTCTCTCTGTCTCCAACTTTGATCTTCTTTTACAGACAATATCAAAATTCAGTACCTCCAGTTTATGGCCTACATGAAGACTCCTCAGTACCGCTCCAACCTGCAACAACTTTTAGACCAAGAGAAGGTAATTATTGTCTCAACAGACTGCATAGTGAGGTTACCTTCACCTCGCTAAATTCTGTATATACATTTATATTATTATATCTGCTTTCCACTCACTCTAGCAAAAACACAGGGACCTATCAGGGCAGGCAGAGCAGCTCCATTTGGTCTGTCAGTCTCACAAGGAGAAGATCAAAGGTCTCTTTCAGACTAAACTGGATGAGGTAAGAAGTGATGCTATGTTGCTCCCACCTGACGCAGTAACACTTGTTAGTAGAAATCTACAGAAAATGCTTCATTCAACTTTTTATAGCATGTATATTGAAAAACTGCAGATTATCAAACGGATGGGAATTGTAGACGAGCTTAAAACTCATGCCGTCTCTGTCCCACCTTAGGATAAACATGGTCAAAAGAAACGGGGGGGGCGCGCGCTAGCAAGCGCGATGGAGTGAACACGCTTACTTCAGAGCCTCTGCACATTCCAGCTTAACTTGTATTCAAAAATAGGCACTTAAGTTACCAATCTGCTCTCAAATACAATCTTAAACAAAGTGGCGGGAAATCTGTGGAAATACAGATGGCAGACCTCAAGACGGATATTCTTACCTCCTTGCGACAAGATATCGCCGCCATCATCCAGCAGGAAGTCAGGTCTGCTCTGGCTGACAGCTTTGACTCGTTGAAAAGGGATATCCAAGACGTGAAGGTAGAAATCAATAGCAACACTACCACTATTCGAGCCGAGCTGGACCAGGTGAGAGCTAATGTAAAATCTGTCGAATTGGTCTGACGAAATGGTGGCCGTACAAGACACGATGGAGCCCTTCACAAAAGAGGTAAAAGCCCTTAAACACAAATGTGAAGACCTCGAGGGACGTATGAGAAGGGGAAACATCCGGATTATCGGTGTGACTGAAACCCAGGGTTCCAGCTCTCCGGCGGCGGTCTCTGCGCTCCTCAAAGAGGTGTTTCAGCTTGACAGAGAAGTCCGCGTGGAAAGATCTCATCGTAGCCTGACTCAACGGAGACCCGGAGATATTCCACGCCCTATCATTGCTAAATTAAACAGCGAAGGAGACGCGGCGGACATCCTCAGGAGAGCGCGCAGAGGAAAATTACACTTCAAAGTAAACCCAATCGCCATATTCCCCGACTACACGGCCAGAGGGGCGAAAGCCAGGGCGGCTTTCACTGACGTGAGGAAGATACTCCACGATAGGCCGGGAGTCCGCTTTGGCATCCTCTACCCTGCCAGATTCCGTGTCTCTTACAACAACGTTGAAAAGGAGTTTGTGGATGCTGCCAAAGCCATGGATTATGTCAAGGAAAATATACTCTCTCCAGCAGATGGTGATCTATGACTGTCTTATCTTCTGTCCCAAGGTGGAAGGTAACTCAGAGTTCTCTATGTCAGTAAGCTACATCATTGTGCCTGGTTGTAACTACGTTGTGCAGGGCCTGAGTTCCAATATTGTTTTAGCAGACAGCACTGAGATTTATTAGTGGTACTGAGACTGCTTGCCCAGCAATTTTCCCCGAACTTCAGTTCATCATTCCATATGAAGACATCTAAACTCGAGTTAGCTGCACTCGGGTCCCTTTGACTTTCTGTCCTGCTGTTGTTACCCCTGTTCAAGTCCCTTGTTCTCCCGGGGATCATTTGATGCGTAAAAAAGTTGTACAATGTGGTTTATATATTAGTTTCTGGTTTGATGGTTCTTTTTGTATTGCCCTATGCTAAGCAAAACTTTGGGTCATCATGGAGTTCAAAATTATTTGTGCCTCTCAGATATCTTCCAAACTTAACCCTAAACAGTCAAGATAGATTTGCTTAAAGTCATAAGCTATAATGTCAAAGGCCTCCACAGCCCTATTAAAAGGAAAAAAATTCTAGGCCAGTTAAAAAGTTTCAATTGTCATATAGCTTTTTTTGCAGGAGACGCATTTATCTGACGTTGAGCATGACAAGCTAAAAAGGTCATGGGCACAACAAGTGTTTTATTCATCTCACACATCTGTCAGGAAAAGAGGTGTGGCTATCCTAGTACACAGACAGATACACTTCACCCCACTCACTACATATAGAGACCCACATGGGAGGTACATTATGGTCAACGGCTCTATTGATGGAGTACTGGTTTCCCTCATCAATATCTACGCCCCTAATGAGGATGAGCCAAATTTCATACATACAATTTCTAATCTAGTACTTCAAAAGTGTTCTGGTGTTTTATTGCTTGGAGGGTATTTAAACAACCAAGTTCTAAAAGCCATGCGTCGCAAATGAGCAAAGCTCTAAAACATTTAACAACTGAACTGGGACTAATTGATGTCTGGAGAAATAGGTTTCCTAGAGTCAGAGATTATACTTTTTACTTGCATAGACATGCATCCTATTCCAGGATAGATTTCTTTTTTACCTCTAAAACAGAAGAGCATAGAATTGACAATATTGAAATCTTACCAATTACACTATCTGACCATCCACCGTTATCACTCTCATGGGACTTAGGATTGACACCAAAACTAAAACTTTGGCGATTAAATGCCTCACTCCTAAATGATAGCCAGTTTTGTGAGTTCATACATACTGAACTAAATACTTACTTGGAGTTGAATACAACTCCGGAGATATCACCTTTAACTCTCTGGGATTGCGCCAAGGCATACATTAGAGGTCGCATAATATCATTTGCAAGTGCCAGGAAAAAAAGAAAAGAGGCTAGGTGGTGTGAATTGGAGGCCATAATAAAACACCTAGAGCAACAACAGAAAAAAGCACAGACAGCCAATTTGCTTTCCGATCTTAAAATGTTACGTAGTGAGCTCAATAGTTTAATAAACGAGGAAATTGAGGGCAATTTAAGATTCATTAAACAAAAGTACTATGAACAGGGTAGCAGGGCTAGTAGATTACTGGCAGTAAGACTCAGGAAACAGCAAACTTGTAATGTGGTCCAAAAGTTGAAGTCAGATCAAACCCTAATTACTAAACCAAACCAAATTGCAAGTTGCTTTGCCAATTTTTTCGAGTCATTATATAAAAATTCAGATACATGTAAAGTAGGGCTGCCACGATTAGTCGACTAGTCACGATTACGTCGACTATCAAAATCGTCGACGACTAATTTAATAGTCGACGCATCGTTTGAAGCTTTGTAAGATCACAAAAGACGCAGGAATAAGTAGTAGGATTTAAGAGTGTAATAACGGACTGAAACAGAAGATGGCAGCACTGCATGTACAAGGATGCCAGCTGCCGTTAAACCCCGAAGAAGAAGAAGTTGCTCTGTCCCAGAATTCATAGCGCAGCCCAGCTCAGTTTCCAACAATGGCGGCAGCTAGTTAGTTTTAATGTTACTCTTATTATTCTTTCTGGGTCACAAAATAAACGTTTAACATATTTTCAGGTGAGAATGTAGCTGTGTAAACCTCAAATATCTGCTCAGTTTATCAAGACACCACATATTTTCAAAAGCGCTCCGACGTTTTCAGAGACGTCTGTTACCCACTAGCTCGAATGCTAGCCGGGGCAAGGCTCACTAGAGTCGTGAGAACACCGGACTCCCGGCTTCAAACCCACCTCCGTCTTTCGCTACTCAGGTTAAACATATAGTCACTTAGATAACTTAGATAACTTAAATATTTTATTGTTTGGCTTTTTTTAGTATTTCATTTGTTCCTGAGTAAATCGGTTTGGCTGAGATCAAAGTTATAGTTTTTACACAGCTGAATAAACGTCAGGCAGACAGCTGATTATCAGAAGTGTGAGATGCTCCAGAATTTACTCCGGTGTCCCGTTATATGTTAGATATCAAGGAGCAGACGGCTGAGTTTATTAAACTTCACCTAAACAATCTGCAAATTTCATTAAAATTTAATAAACTATCATCTTGTCTTTATTTTTAGTTAGCACCTTAAACACTTAAAGCTGTAAGCTAATGATAGTTATATAAGAGCAGATGCTGCTGGTGCAATAAGCTGTAGTTTTACGTCCAATGGATGATGATCTGATTAGTCGACTAATCGCAAAATTAATCGGTGACTAGTCGACTATCAGAATAATCGTTTGTGGCAGCCCTAATGTAAAGATGACAATACACTATCTGATTTCTTAGAAAAGATCAATTTAAAAACACTGCCAGAATCTGTAGCAAAGGAGTTAGATGAACCAATTCGAGAACAAGAAAATTTACAGGTGATTTCAAACCTTAAAACTAAAAAAAAGTCCTGGCCCTGATGGTTTTATTAACGAATTCTATAAAGACCCTTATTACTGAAAGCTTACCTCTGCGCTCTGGAGACTGGGACTATGGTGCCGTCCTGGAACGATGCTACAATTGTCGTAATCCATAAAGAGGGCAAGGACCCCACAAATTGTCAATCATACAGGCCAATCTCATTACTTAATACTGATTTGCGCATTCTCACCACGATTTTAGCCAAAAGAGTTAGTAAAATTATTACACATGTTATAAATCCAGATCAAACGGGGTTCATTGCAGGAAGGCACTATGGGGACAATGTTCGTAGATTGTTGAACTTAATGTCCTTGTACAAGACTAAACAAGAAGAAACAATGATTCTGTCTCTTGATGCGCAAAAAGCATTCGACAGGGTTTCCTGGCAGTACTTGGGCCATACACTTGAAAGATTCAAATTTGGGCCAAACTTAATTAAGTGGATACAGATCCAACCCAATGGCGACTGTACGGGTAAATGGAACAATATCAGCCAGATTTCCACTGGAACGTGGGTGTAGACAAGGATGCCCACTGTCGCCCCTGCTGTTTGATATAAGTATTGAGTCTTTGGCGCAGCTGATTAGAGATGAACATGAAATTCAGGACCTTTCAATTAATAGAGAACAGCATAAATTGTCCATCTATGCAGACGATGTACTTTTATACATTTCAAATCCTGCAGTCAGTGTACCTCATTTAAAAGAAATTATTAGTACATACGGTTACCTCTCTGGTTACAAAGTTAATATTGACAAAACATTGGCAATGGATATAGGAGGAAACATTTCACAAACATTCAAGGAGCGATGTGGCTTTAAATGGCCAAACGAAGGTATCAAGTATTTAGGAATTCAAATTCCTCACTCATTATCAGACTTGTTTAAAGTAAATTATGAATTATAGTTGCAAAAATAAAAAAAGATTTAGAGAGATGGACAGTCCTGCCTCTGTCTTTCTTGGGTCGGATCGAGAGCATACGTATGAATGTATTGCCAAGACTTCTATACCTTTTTCAAATGCTGCCTATTAACATTCCCAACTCTACATTTGATAATTTAGATAAACCAAATTTATATGGCAAGGCAAACGCCCAAGGATCAAGTTCCAAACATTAAAACTGCAGGGGGGATTGGCTGTTCCAAATCTGAACTATTATTTCTGGGCAGCTCAGATGAGACCCCTGACTGTATGGGTGCGGGATTTGTCTGAAACTCAGTGGCTAAACATTGAGAAGACAATGTGCGAAAGATCATTGGAATCCCTGCTTTTTTTCTAACATTTCAATTAAAAATTTGCATATGGGGGAATGGACAAGGGTCACACTAAAGATTTGGCGTAGAAACAAACAATCATTTGGTCTTCGAAAAGAAATTTCAATTTTATCAAGCTTTTCCTCCCTGCAGGGTTTTTCTCCTATTGTGGAAGACTCTGGTTTCAGAGCATGGTCAAATAACGGGCTTCATAAACTTTGTCATGTTGTGAGGAATGGGCACCTGAGCTCATTTGAACAGTTGAGAGGTCAGTTTCGGCTTCCTTCTTCTGACTTTTTTAGATTTCTGCAGCTAAGAAGTTTTTTGACAAAACATAAAGAATGGAGGCAAGTTTTAGAGCCCTCACCCACTGAGGAAATATTTCTAAAAATATTTCAAAGCAATTCCTCCCCAAAATTAATCAGCAATTTTTATAACGCATTTATGAGTTTCAATACAAGTGCAACTTTGGATATTAAGACAAGGTGGGAAGCTGAGACTGGCACTCAAATCTCAGAGGACACCTGGGAAGGTGGTCATGAGATATTTTAGAACCCCAGAGATAATTGCCAAAATGAAGCCTACAAATCCTGACACCTGCTTGCGAAATTGTGGTACTTATTTAGGAACCCACTCACATATATTCTGGCCATGCCCAAAAATCTGCTCATTTTGGAATGACATATTTAAAGTTCTCAACACAGTTTTCCAACAACCATTAACAAAAGACCAACAGCTAGCCATTTTAGGAGTATTACCAAATGGTTTTGCGGGAAACAATAAAAAGTATCTCTTAAGAATCTTGCTTACAGCAGCACTAAAGTGTATTACTATTAAATGGCTGAATCTTGACCCACCTTCATATAATATGTGGATTGATAAAGTAAGAGAAATTTACCAAATGGAGGAAATAACATATGCTCTGCGGATTCAGAGAGAATTGTTTACTGAGCGTTGGCGACCCATACATGCTTTACTGTTTCAATAATTTAGCATAGTTCTGTTTCGTTTTGTTCATTTATGGCTAAGATTGTCACATGTTATTTAATATTACATAAAGTTTTTGGGTTTTGTTGTTTGTTTGTTTGTTTGTTTGTTTGCTTGCTTGCTTGGGTTTTGTTTTTCTTCCCAGTTTTTTGTGCTTCCTAATTGCAGTTCTTATTTTAATCTGTATTTCTGCATTGCGGTTCCTGTAACGGTCCTACTTGTGAACATTGACAAGTACAAGTTGCAATGTTGTAAATTTTAATAAAAATTGAGTTTAAAAAAACGAAAAAAGAAACGTGGTGGATGCACACCTGCATCAGGTGTGACTGTATATGAGCACTTAGAATGTAAAATGCACTTTGACATTACTGTAGCAGGGAAAGCTCTTCAGCCAGTAGAGGTCTGCAAAGACTCACTTAGACGTAGTTCTTTTAAGCATCACGCTAGTAAAGCAGCTGATAAAAATATGTGTTGTTTTTTTTTTGTGTGTACTGAACAGCTGGGAGTAAAAGCCCTGACTGTGGAGGACCTCCTTCAGGCCCAGAAGGAGATATCAGCCCATAACCTTCAGCTGAAGGAGCAAACCAAGCAGCTTGAGAGAGATATGGCTTTGCTGAGAGACCACAGCTTGCTGCTGGTGAGGCTTCAGATCCTCCAGCCCTTAATTACAGCATTGTCTCCAGCGGTTCTCCCCTGTCATCGTACCTGCTGTTTAACTTTTGCGCAATGCTGGACGAACAGGCTGGCGGCATTATGGGAGAGAGAGAGTGAGTAACAGTAACTTGTTATTTTTCAGCTGAAGTCTCGATGTGAGGAGTTGAAGCTGGACTGGGGCTCTTTGTGTCTGGAGAGTTTGTTGAAAGAGAAGCAGGCCCTGCGCAAACAGATCTCCGAGAAGCAGAGACATTGCTTGGAGTTGCAGGTACACAGCTGACATCTTCAGATTGTTGGATCTATATCCAGGTGTTTTGGTCTCTCTTTTCTGATGCGTGCCCCTCTACCTCTATCATCTTGCCACCCTTTAATCCACCTCACTGCTCTGTGGTTTTCAGGAAGAGTGTATGAGCTATTGTGACAAACATTTTCCAATATTTTAACATCGGTATAGCCTGTTTACCTGTGTAATAGTTCCCCCTGGTGTCTGTTTGTAGATAAGCATTGTGGAGCTGGAGAAAAGTCAAAGGCAGCAGGAGCTACTTCAGCTGAAATCCTACAGCCCTGGCGAAAGTTCCCCGTATAGAAAAAACCTGGAATCTCGCGCTTCCACAGACGTGGACTCTTCTAAGCTCGGCCTGTCTTCAGCCCCAGTTCTCAACGGTGTTAGCCCAGAGTTTACTATCAACGGCACCAGCTCACCTTGTTTTGACCGGGTTAACTCCAAGGGTGAGCTTCTTTCTCGGTACCTGCCCATATCCCCGGACCATGAATTAGTGGCTGCCACCCCTGATGCTCGACAGAGGCAGCAAAGCTTCTCTCATGCTCTTCCTGACTATACGCGCTTCTCCCCTGCCAAGATTGCCTTGCGTAGGCACCTTAACCAGGATCCTACTGCCTCTGCTCACTTAAGAGGCCCAGGGCTGACCACACATAGGTTTGTTCCTACTACAAACATGTATGAACATTTTTATTTCTGCTGTCTGCAGATTGAATCCTAAAGCATCATTTTTCTTTTTAGGGATCTGGGTGGTGTTAACTCTCCACTTGGAGCCAAACAGAACTGCCCCTCTCCCAACGGATGTGATGCTCAGAATAACCTCAAAAGCTCAGAGAGGGTGAATTTTCGTCTTTCCCTGTGTCATTTTCACTGCGATTTATTTGCAAGCACACCTTGAGTCTTTCACTGCTGTAATTTTCCCATTTGTGCTGTGACACAGGGCATTAAAGAGAGGAGTCCATCTGTTCAGGGAGACAACAGCATTACAAGCCTTCCTATTAGTATCCCACTGAGCACTGTTCACCCAAGTAAATTACCAGTTAGCATCCCACTGGCCAGTGTGGTGCTACCCAGTCGTGCTGAGAGACTGGTGAGTGTGCTGACTTTTCCTATAGTACATCACTGATGCACCTCTCGTGAAACCCCGCTGCACGATAAAAATATTATGTTTAAAAATTAAGATGTGTAGGTTAGGTTTTTATCTAGTCAATTAATTAATGTAATTGTCTAAAGTTCAAAATAAATCTATACCTTCAGATTTCATAATGATAAATTCTCTGCATTCATGATTTCAGAGAAGTACTCCGAGTCCTGTGTCACAGACCGGTCAGACCAATGGTAAGGATGGACTCTTCACATATTTTTCACTTGTGACTTTTAGAGTTTCTACTATAGTCAGGGTTTTGCCTGGATTAAGTAAGTAAGCCTCTGACTATGCAGCGTAAGCATGGTCACCACATACAGTAAAGGGGATGATTCTGTGTTTGCTGATTTCATGGAATAATATGCATTTTCCAATTATTTTTGTCCATTTCACAAATAAAGCATAATTACCAAAATAAACTCCTTGCAAAGAAAAAAAACTGGTTTTATTTTTATTACAGCTTTAAAAATGGGTGAGTATATTCCTTGGGGTGTTGCTAAAAATTCCTCTGGGAAAAAACTTACTGCTGCTTACTTAAGGTTAAATATGTGAATTGAGGCTGTTTTCTATTAGTCTGATCTTCCTGTGAAGCTTCATGAACTGTTTGGTCTTTGTTAGGATATTCATCCATCTCCAGCATGATGAATGGAGGTCTGCACCCCGAGGACCACAATGGCACTTCTTCACCTCCTCCACACAGCAACACTTTAACAATGGGCCGAGGCGGTCCGATCCAGAGCCCCCCTCTCAGCACTGGGGGGGTGCTCCAGTATGCCGATGGACCCCCGAGGATTGTTCCAGAAGATGGACCGGAGGGCCAAGGAGGTGAATCGGACGCAGAAGCCCAGGAAAGTGAACTGCGAAGGAGGATCTTTTTCTCCTCCTCTTCTTCTTCATCCTCGTCTTCCTCTTCGTCAGGCAGCGGGGGCAGCGTAGCCGGAGGATCTCGCCTCCACCACCACACCGGCAACCCGGCCAAGCAGGGATACCACAGTAACCATGGAAACCACCACCACCAATCGCCCAGCACGCAGCACGCTCACACACCCACGCATACGTCGTCATCGCACTCCTCTCACAGCCTCTGCTCTCAAGAGGGACGCAAGCGGGGGAGACGGAAACGTGGCAACCCAGGGCCTGTTATGGCCAGTGGATCCCCAAAGAGAAGATCATTCCCTGGGCTCAGCTCCAGCAACCACTCCTCAGGATCGCCACTCAATATCAACTCCATGGTGAGCACTGGAGACGAAAGAGCATATATGAGATTCTTTGAAGTTACATTATGAGTATTGTACTATATTAAGTATATACTCAATATTATAAGCAGTTTTAAAGGCTCCTGCACACTGCTAATTCATCAGTCTTAAAAGTTCAATAGAGGCACACTTTGCGGCATGATCTTGAAACTGTACAACAAATGTAATAATAGCGTAATAACAATGCCACATCCTCTTTAGCCATCGTACAGACAACCTTCTGCTGCTCCAGCGTAACCATCCGTCTGTTTTGTTTTTCACAGATGTCGCCAGCGTCACTGTAAACTGTGATTATTTTCGCCAACAGGTGAACAACATCAACCAACCTCTGGAGATCTCTGCCATCTCCTCTCCAGAGCAATCAAGCCGCAGCCCCGTTGGGCCTGACCTAGACCAACCTCCCATCTTGAAGAGAGAGCGCCCCCTGGAGATGAACGGCACGGGTCGATATTCCACAGCACCCAGCTCAGACGATGAGGACTCGGGTTATCCTGTTGACAGCTCCAGTTCTCGGTAATATGAAGCTTATGATGGCGTCTTCATCGATCGGAAGTCATTTAAATGTCCTTGCTGAATAACCGTGTGATTCAGCATTTCCTGTTTGTGCTTTTATTTAATCACAAGTTGTACCGTTATAAATATGACTCAGTCAGCTCTGTTGCAAATTTCATATATTTATAATATTGTTACTGCTTATTTTGATTTAGATTTTTGTTTGTTTTTGCAGAATTGAAAGAAAAATAGCCACTATATCATTGGAGAGCAGAGATGGATCTGGTAGACTCGGAGATGGTGAACGAGGTAGAAAATGAATACATTAAGAAATAATCATCATCATTCTCTGCCTTTCTGCTAGATGATGAGAGCTGTGTGTTTGTTTGTTTTTTTTCCTTTCTCCTCCACTAGGGAGAAAATCAGGAAGCAGCAGTGGTAACAGCACCGGCAGTGAAGCCTCCTCATCGTCATCTTTGTCCTCTACCAGCAAATGGAAATCCACCTTTTCACCCATTTCTGATCCCAAACAACCCAACTCTGACCTGAGACAGGGGGGCTCTCCGTTTGGCATCGGGGGTTCGGGTCGGGGAACAGACTCAGATTCTGACCACAAACAGCAGCAGGTGAGGAAAGGGAGCGATGGAGAGTCCAGCTACAGCAATCCAAACCCTTTCCTCAGTCAGGAGGCAAGTACCAGGGGTGGAAGCAGCAGTGCTGGTGGTGCTCAAGGAGGAAGCAGTTCAGACCAGCGCCAGACCCTCCAGAAGCAGAAGGCCTCCCGTGACTGGGAGCTGAAGAACAGCGGCAATCTGGCCAGTCAGAACCTCTTCATTTCTGCTGCCGCCAGCAGTGGAGGGGGCATTCTTAGTGGGAAAGTGGGAGGCAGTCCTGTAGCTGTTTCCTCGAGCACTGGGTCATCTGTGGGGCAGTACCTGGGGGCCCAGTTCCCACTTGGAGGGACCTCAGTCTTGCAATCTTTGTTTGGGGCCCAGACTGGCGGATCCACGGTGACTGGGACCCCTCGGCTTGTCAACGGACACTCTGCCCTAGGAAGCTTCTCCAGTGCTGGGTTGGCAGGGGGAGCAGCTGGAGGTGAGCACCACTGATTAATAGCCAATGTTATCTAGGGATTAGCGAATAGTTGGAGGGAGGGCTTGGTTGTGTATTTGGGGTCATCTTGATATCGAATCGTGCAAGAGAAAGAGCCAGGTAAGTGTTCTCGACTGACTCTCTGTGCTGCCCTGCTTTGACGTGGACTGGCCGCTTAGGTGATGCAGTTGGAGACACCCTCGGAAAATGTGCCATTTTTCACAAAACTTTCATTGAAATCATTAATAACAAAGCGTGAGTGACCGTTTGATTTCATGTAGGTCACGTTGTTGCGCATGCGTTTTTTCCGGGTGTGTTAGTGCATCAGAGTCATTTCACTTCCCGCAGCGTTGCGCTGGCTGCGCTGAATTGGCTCCGTTACATTTCCAGTGGACTGACTCTGTTTGCTCTCTATGTGCTTGTCTCAGACTTGCTTGGCGCTTTGCACAACCTGGCTCAGCCCTTGCTTCTCTCTCTGTCCCCCCCCCCCCCCCACCCCCTGCTCTTTTTGCCACTGCTCTCTCTTGTCTCCACTCTCTCGCCCTCCTCCTCCCTCCATTTCTGCTGTATGATTTGCAGGTATATTTCACCACGTGGTTCCCTCAGTGTCCTCCCATCAGTTTGGGGCAACGCTCCCCACCTCAGGAGGCCTCAACTCTCTGCTCAGTCTCCCCTCCTCCTCTTCCTCTACCTCCTCCCAAACCCAGCAACACACCACTCCCCAGCCAGCCTCCACGCGCCTGGCGCCCGTGTCCTCGCCTATGCCCCTCTCGTTATCCCAGGCCCAGCACAGCCGCACGCAGTCGGTCCTGCATAGCCCCTCTCCTCCCACGCTCTCCCTGCCCCCTCCTCCACCCCTGCATAGCGTCCCCTCCTCGTCGACATCCACGCACTCTGACTCCCCAGCAACTTCTCGATCAGACTCCCTCCACTCCTCGCGTCTGTCCCTCTCCTCTCTCCACCACCAGAGAGCACAATCATCCCTCTCCATCTCATCCTCTACTTCTGCTGCTTCTGTCTCTGCTGCTGCATCCCTTTCCTCTTCCTCTCTCTCAGCCTCCTCTGCCTCCTCCTCTCGTCCATTTGCAGTGCACTACTCCCCCCGTCTGCCCCCTCCGCCACCGACCAGCAGTTCTGGTGGTGCTGGGAGCATGTGGAGGACTCAGAGCATGCATGGTACCTACACCACCTCCCAGCTCCCCAGCTCCCGACCTAGATAGGGTTTGGGGCTGAGGGGAAGGGCGAGGAGAGGGGAAGGGCGGAGAACAATCTGAGGGTGGATAGAGGGTGAGCGAGAGAGGCTGGTAGGGAGTGAGAGAGACAGGATGCCTGTTTTCCATGTGCTTCTGCAAGCTGTTTGTCTGATTGAACAAGGTAAGAGAAGTAGGTGTTAGATTAAAAGTAAAGGCTCAATGCTCAATCAGTTGTCTGTGTTTTTGCTGTGTTATTTCTGGAAGCCTTAGAATCACTCATGATGTCCTCGTCTGTCTTTGAATGTTTCAGGTAATTGATGGAAACTACCTCAACATTAAATAAACTATGCAAATGTCCAGGTGTGGACCAAGGCACTCTCCTCATTCACTGGTGCTTCAAACTCTGCACTACCCAATCGCCTCCAAGACCGGCTTCTGTACTGGGATCTTTGTCTCTCACACACACACACACACTAACCACCACTATGGTCACCCTGAGCAGAATTCATAGGTACTGGGCATGTTTGTGTGTGGAGTAGTGTTGTCCAGCTCTGAGTGAACTTAAATATCGTGTTTGACTTTAAGGTGCTATCTAATCTGTTCATATGTAGTTTCTTTGTTCTGGTGCCAATTATAGCAACCGGGATTCAGCAAAATCAGAAAAAAAAAAGAATTATCATTTAACAACAGGATAAACCAGGGTCTACTTCCCCCCCAAAGTTTCACTTCACAAGTCACGCACACACACACTCAGACACACACACAGAGCCGGTTCATTGAACTCTGCTCAGACGTCAAGCACCTTTGCTTTTGCGTGCATGCGTTATTTCCTCCCTCGGTGAAATTCTGTATTTGCTGCACTATATTTGGTTGCGTAACAAAATGAGGAACTTCGTATTTTGGTCTAACTTCGCACTGGATATTAAGCTCACGTAGCAGAAGATGTACAAGCTCTTGCTTGTGTTAGTTGGCACCCCTGCCATGTTCATGATTTACTGTATTTACTGTGTTTTCATATTTAAATTCGTGACAAACTGCAATGAGTTGTTGGTGCTTAATTCAAAGCCAAATAATAAATTCGATTGTGTCTGTTTGGCTTGCTCTGACTCCTTCTGTCTCAAAAAATACTAAATATTTTGTAGCTATTTCCTTAAAGTTAAGTTGTTTCTGTTTTTCTGCTAATGTCAGATATTTAATGTTAGCAATAATCAGACAAATCTCTCGAAGGATGAGAGGAATGAGGAAAACATCTGCGGATGTTGATTTTGGCCTTATTTTGAGGATAAGGTAAATTAATAACATGCCTTTGGGTGCCAGTAATGCAACGCAGCGCCGAGTACATTAACATTTGTTTAAAAAAAAAAAAAAATGAAATGGTGCTCTTCAGCCACTCATCACTGTGGCTGCTCTGTTAAGGTTCAGCAAACAGCTGAATCCATGTGTCCAAGAACAACAGAGTTCAGTGAGTTTGCGTGTATTTATTAACTGTTTCTTTCCCGTCGGGTTGTGAAGTCACACAAACGGCAACAGAAATATTCCTCTTTGTAAGCTAAGCTTAACAGTAGAGATCCATGCATTCATATTTATCCGTGCTGTTAGGAAAGGCAGGTTTAAATGAAAGTGGACTGATATGTGAAATTTTACTGCGTTTAGTTTAAATACACACACACACACACACACACACACACACACACACACACACACACACACACACACACAGTCATGCATGCAAATCCTCACACACTGGGAAAACATAGTTGACCATAACCACAACAAACTACTGGACTTATTTCACACCTCTTTGTTTGCTTTTAAAAAAAAAAACGGTGTAATTTGTTTTTGTAAACGATGTTTGTACTGTGAATGTGATTCATTCTCTGACTGTATAGTTGTGGATAATTTAGATGATTATATTTATGCTGTCGGTCTTTCCATTTGCCTTTTTTTTTTTTTTTTTTTTTTTTTTTAAATCCTGAATTGTGTTGACATTGTAGAATGCATTAGTGTGTGTGTGTACTTGACTCACAGTCTGAAAACAATGGTGCTAAGTTTGGACTATGCCTGATCTTATTTATTCTGTAATGAAAACATCAAAAACAAGTCGAGTACTTGGTGCTGTACACAGGGACATTTGTAAAGCCGTTTTTTGGCATTTCCTTTCTCATATTTAATATGCTATTGTCTCGTTCTTTGAATGCATCGTGTACAACTGTAGACGCCACCTTTGGATGAAAGTGCTCTCGTGCAGCCGGCTCGGGGTCCGAGCGACGGCCACGGGGGCCCCTGTTAATGTTTTAAACATACATCGGCCCGCTGTTGGTGAACAAGACACACTGTTTTTGTACATAAGTTTTCTTTAATTGTACATCTCTGTCATAAACAGAAAGGTATATAAAATAAGTAACTATATACAGTCTATATAAATATATATAAGTATATAAATATATATACATATATATATGTGAAAGGGGTGATTTGGTGCTGGCATTGTGACCCTTAAATTCACCCTGTAACAGGAGGCTTGAAGCAGAGCAAAGCATTGCCACCAGAGGACCTTAACATGGCTGCACATCAGCACCTGAAAACACACACACACACACACACACCCCGCAGCCACAAACTCAGAGGCTGTGTGTTTATTACACAAAGGTGCGGCGGCTCGAACGCCACCAGATTCCAGTACTAGAACTGTTATCACTTTTTTCAGGTATTTTCACTTCTTTGATTTGTTGTTGTTGTTTTTGTTTTTTGGTTTGTTTTTGGTGTTGAATTTTTTTTTTACCAACCCAGATTCTGCAGGAAAAATGGTGCTTCTGTTTCCAAGCAAGGGCAGTTCAGACCTTACAATCGAAATCTTCACTGGTGCATACAGAACTGCGCGTCAGCCTCTTTACACACACCGCCTGTAGACGTCTTACTGACGAGGCCGTACCTCGCCGCGTGAGCTGATGTGAAACACTTGTCTTAGTGTGTGTGTGTGTGTGAGAGAGTGATATCAGACAGGCTTCCTTTTTTCCTCTGATAGTGGGATTACACTAAAGCTCAGTTTGTATGTGTTTTTGTGTTTGTTTTTTTAATTTTTCACTTGCCAGCGCATATCTAAGGGAATATTAGTGTAATAATCAAAGCTTTATAGAAAAATAAAACCGTGTCCCGTGCACTTGTGTGCAAGTGAAGAGAAAAAGTCATTTTAGAATTAGACTAGTCCATTTATTACCAGCACTGAGAGGTGTTTTGTAATTATTGTTGATGGCGTTTTGATTTTCTTATTCTTGGTGTTTGATACGATTGCAGTTACATGTTATGCTTTTGATTGTGTCTTCAGATTTCTGTCAGTTTTTAATACTACTAGTCAGACAGCACGGTGCTCTCCTTCACTTAAAACAAGGAAATTGCAGCTATTGATGAATACTACTCCTCCTGTTGTGCTGCAGGGTTTTATGGTTTAAGAATCTTACACACAAGCTCACCTGGTGGCTTTTCTCACAGCCCAGTCTAACCTTTCAATCTTTAATCTGGAGGGACACCGGCGGGCGGAGGGGGGGTGTACGTGCCTGTCAGAGCACTTTGAGGAAGGTGGCAGGGATTCCATTCATTACATACAGATTTTAAGCAGTTTCATAGTTTTTAAATGTATTTCTGGGGTGTGATTTGGCTTTAAAGCTGTGCAGTTCTGCATGATACTGCATCCTGGTACATTATTCGTAGATAATCTTTGAGAGCTTTGCAGTCAAGGCTGTTTACTCGAAATCCTGCCAAAGGTCTTAACTCAGGAACTCCCCACACTGCTTGAAAGAACAAGTTTCGTAATCTGCTGCATCTTATGTTAATTTACCTTCAGGTGGCATGACAAAGTCCCTCTACAACCCAACTCAGGACCACGGCCACCATTCAGTCAGTGTATTTCAAGGTAAAATGTATCAGCTGCCCTCATCAGATCTCCTCAGACACAGTCCTGCCGGCACGTACACCCCAACCCCCGACAATCAGTCCGAGCTTTATGAGCGATCTGATCTCGAGAAGCTGTGAAATGGCTACAACTTTCAGCATCTTCCTCATCTCACAAATCCCTCTGTCTAGATTTGCGTCTCTAAGGAGGAGGTTCAGTGTCTTGTTTGAATCCCTCATTGAATTGGGGGTAACCTTCAAGGACACGCGTGACCTACAGGATGTGTATAGTGCTCTCTGATTGGTGAAGCCAGGGCAGGTTTGAGGTGCAATAATGGCAAACCTACTTTCCAAAAGGCCCTCGGTTTTTCATGGCAACATTGTTACTGTTTGATGTTGGTGCTTTTATCCTAAGATGTTATGATGAAAAAATGGAATTAATGTTTTTTTTTTTTCTCCCCTGCAATTTATGATTATTAATAAATTGTTTCTTATAATATTGAGTTTGCGTTTGGAGTGAACTTTGTCCGAGTCCATTTGGTTTGCTGTGACGGAAGAGGGTGTCATGCTGACATCTTCATACCTGAACCATGTTTGGAGCCCCGCTACCTAAATCCTAAGTTAGTAGACTTCACATGTAGGCAGCATTTACCTTGTAATGCCGAGTTGGCCTGGCTCGACGGCAAAATATGAACTTTCACAAGTTTGGTAGTTTTTCCTAATGAAAAGACAAAGTAACCAACAAATATATAAACCCTTAAAGAAAATTCTTTTCTTTTTTCTATCTACTATTGCAGTTTCCTTTTTTTTTTTTTTACAGCTGGTCCACAGTATCTGTTGTGCTGACAGATTTCTTCAGTTCATTACAGCAGCATTTCTTTATCGTGTAGAAAAACAGATATGTGGTTGAAACTGCACTTCCTGTTTCCACACGTCTCTGAGATCAAATTTGTAGGTAAATCTCTTCACAGAGACGGATAGAGAAGCTTCACCGGTCCGGTTCACGTAAGTTCAAAGTGGCCTGCATGTGGCCCGCGATAGTCCTGCATAAGAGAGCCGCTTCAGTCACTAACTTGGTCACTTGAGGATTAATGGTCCGGTGAGGTCTGTAAAAACAAACGGCTTCTGCTGCTTCAGTTCACAGACGTGTTACCTTATTCTGTGTCGAATGCCTGTGATGCCTCAGAAAAAGCCTCCCAAAAGGCCTGTGCACTGAAGCTTTCCACCTGAAGCCAGGCCTGTGGCGTTCCCCGGTTACCGCCTGTGGCTTCAGGGTAATGAGGATACAACCTTACAACATAGACAAATGAGATTCCTCAGAAATGTATGTCTTCTGTGTTTTTGTCCTTTTTCCAACCTGGAAAACTTAAGTGTACTACTGTGGAGAGGTGAATACATGATGGGGAGAAACAGGAGTGTAGATATTGATTACTTTTTCATCAAAATGCAATTCTTGTTTCCCACAAGTGTGACTGAAAACATCCAAGCTGGTGTGCTTCAAACACCGCCTTGATACAATGAACATTTCCTGCCATTCCTCACTGATGATTTATAAGGTATGGTGAACCTTGGCTTTATCACCGGGGGAAAATGTCCACAAATGGCTCCGAGACCTTGACTGTCTGCACAACAAGCCTGCAGCTGTGAAAATGCTGAGGGGAGTAACAGCTCCTCGAAGCCGCTCAGGTCTCCCTCTGACAACATGTTTCCTGCTCGTCTTCCAGCGCGAATGCTTCCAGATCTCCGGTGTGGGTTCATTAAGATAACCCATTCTCTTCCCATGACCTTTAATGGTAAGTTCACCCAAAATGCAGGCAGACCACACAGTTGATGAACAATCTGATTTGTTTCTCATCTGACATAGATGAAAATAAATGAATGACATTTCAGTTATGAAACAAACTAAAACAGATTGGAACTGTGAAATATTTTGCTCCCGAACGGTTTCTTTTCCACAAAGCTTCTCTAAAAATTAGAAAAAGATATTAACTGAATGAAAACTAAGCAAAATAAAACAAATGACATTATATTTTGTACTTAGAAAACATTAATATAAAAAGTGTTAAAAGACTGCAGTCCTTATAAACCAGATTATTTCCCGGTTTGCAATAGTTATTTTTGTTGCAATTTTAGAAATGTTAAAATGACCCTGGGTGCTGCTGTAATGTTTTTATGAGCTGTAATAGTTAATTTCTTCAGTTTTTTTTTTTAAATATGGACTCTGAAAATAAGGTGAAGTACTGAAGGTTTCATGTTCTAGTTGATCAAATCAAAATTCAGTCGGAGTTCCTCAGGGATCTGTTCTTGGTCCGCTACTCTTTATTATGCTCATATGTCTTATAGAAACAGATCAGATTTTTATTTAGAGTAGAATAAAAACCTTTTAACAGTGTTTAGTAGTGTCACTAGTGATCATACATTTACACACGGAGCCGGGGCAGGAGATGGTTAGCCTGAGGCAGGGATGTCCAACTGATTGTGGATTGTGGGCCACATTCAGCCCACTTTGGTCTTAAGTGTCCCTGACCAGTGAAACGCCCCGCTCTGTCAGAGTAAAGAAGCTTAACTACATGTGAATCTCAATATAAGAAAGTGCAACTTCAACTCTGTGTCTCAGTTTTTCCATATATAATGTCAAATGTCCTCAGTCCCATCCTCTACACCCTGTACGCCCACGACTGTGTCACCTCCAACAAAGATAACATCATTTTGAAATTCGTGGACGACACTGCAGTGATCAGTCGCATCACTGGAGGGGACGAAGTGGCTTACAAGAGAGGTGGCCAGTCTGGTGTCATGGTGTGAGGACAACAACCTCACCCTCAACACTGAAAAGACAAAGGAGATGATAGTGGACACGAGGAAGAAGACGAGGCCTCACCAGCCGCTGTTTATCCGGGGCCTTGAAGTGGAGAGGGTGAGCAGTTTTAGATACCTGGGCGTCTACATCTCTGAGGACCTCACCTGGACACTGAACACCACACAGCTGGTCAAGAAGGCTCAGCAGCGGCTGTATTTCCTGAGGAGGCTGAGGAAATTTGGTATGTCGGCCAAGATCCTCAGCAGGTTCTACAGCTGCATTGTGGAGAGCACACTGACCAGCTGCATCACTGCATGGTACGGGAGCACTACTAACATGGACCGCAAACACCTGCAGAGAGTGATAACAACTGCAGGGAAGATAATCAGGACTCCGCTGCCCTCTCTGCAGAGCATCTACCATCGCCGAGTCCAAAGGAGAGCTGCCTCCATCCTCAAAGACCCCCCACACCCCACAACACGGACTGTTCACGCTTCTGCTGTCGGGACAGAGGTTTAGAAGTGTGAAATCCAGAACATCCAGACTCAACAACTCCTTCTTCCCCACTGCGATCAGACTCTTGAACAAGCTGACCTATTTTTGAACATGAATAATTTTTAGCACATCAGGTCATCCTGCATATTAAGCTGTAGCTCTTTTGCATACATCTCTGTTTCACACTTAACTATATTGTCTCCTTTTCTGTCTTCATTTATTTATTTGTACTATTTGTATTTATCTGTTCTATT
Organism: Perissodus microlepis; assembly: GCF_051167445.1. NCBI lineage: Eukaryota > Metazoa > Chordata > Actinopteri > Cichliformes > Cichlidae > Perissodus > Perissodus microlepis. The sequence goes on along the minus strand of NC_140482.1, from coordinate 31,822,414 downwards.
TCTATTGTATATATTAATCGGCATCTGTGGGTGGACAGCAAAGACAAAGACAAATACCTTTTTTCTTTGGACACATAGCAATAAACACGTTGAATCTTGAATCTTGAAATCAAAGAAATGTTCCATCATAAATAAATAAATGTGTAATATTACAGAAAAAAAACGAATTTCTGGAGCAGATGGCGAAAAGAAAACAGAAACTTTTTTGTCATCTAATTGTTAATCACTTTGGTGTAGCATGAGCAGCTGTGGCAGAGCAGGAAAAGCCATAAAATTTAAGAAAATACAGTTAAACGTCCAAAATTTATGCCATCCTTCAAGTGAGCTGGCTTGGAGTCATTGGTGGGTAATTCTGGACTGATGTTGGACATCCCCCGCTTAGAGAAACAGAAAGATGAAAAACAGTGGATGTGGCTGAAGTTTCCCTTCAAGGCTTTCTGCCAGCAGTCTCTCTAAGAGGAAGAGCCATCAGTCCAAAGCAACAAGTAAGCAGATATACCAAAACTGCAAAGTGTTTCTTTAAAGTCGTTTTGAGCTTTGTTGTCGACGTGATGGAAGCAAACCTCCAGTTCTACTGTCCTCTTTGTTTAAGTTAAACAGCGCGCATATTAGCTCTGCAGCCACGAAACATTAAACAACACTCTTCATCTTTCAGCCTGGCGTGTTCTGTGAAAGGTTTGTGAGAAACTTTCTTTCTCAAACCTGTTTGTGTCTGCTAGATAAGGATGTTCAGTGTGTCCAAAGTCATCTTCTGTTTACATCCATGTCCCGTTTGCTGTCTGATTTTAGAATGTTCTCTACAGTCAGGTTAAAATATCTCAAATACTGACAATCTCAGTCATCAAGGACACACAGTGCTGCTATTTTGGCAGAAAGGGGACCCCAGGTGGTGAGAATGGGAGGTCCGAGGATGTAACTCCCATCCTGTGAGAGATCTGACCACACAGATGCACGCGCAGACACTGCAAACATGTTGGGTCTGCTCGTTCTTTACAGCGAGGCGCTGACGCCCTGCTGGACCCTGCAACCGGCCCAGGACCCCACAGTAACCGGTCAGACGCCGCTCAGCTGATTAATTAATAACTCGTTAACTTTGAATGGAAAAATGCGTGCATGTGGTTATTGCTTCAGACTGGTTCTTTAGTGCGTGAACTAATTTGTCCGTTTCAGAGTACTCACTCCCATCAGCGAAGACCCCATCATCACCATCATCAGCAGCAGCGCCTCATGCTGCACCATGCTTCGTGGAGGACATCTTTGCAGCGTTGCGTGAGGGTGTGGGGGACAGCGGCGAACTGAAAAACAACAGTTTGGTTCTGTTTGGATTCTGCTCGCAGTCTGCCCACTCGTCAGCCTCGGTCTCGTTAGACCTCGCTAACAGGAAGAGCAGCTTGGAGGTTCTGTACCCAGCTGCAGGTAAAAGCCGAAACCGCATTCTTGCTATTTTTCTTTCTTCACTTTGTAAATTGTTTGGTTTTGTTCTTTTAGTACATGTATCAGAGGAAGAGGAGCAAGGAACAATCACGCTGACCTTTGACCTCCCACGGTCTCCTTCGCTCATGACGAACCCCGTGCTGCTCTTGGCCTTTGAAAGTCCACTGGCACGAGGAGACCTGGAAGTTGCTTTCACTAGTCGGTCTCTGCAGCCAAACACGCAGGTAAAGAGAGCTCAGGTGCAAACGCTGCTTCAAGGCTGCTGTCAAATATAAGGCCCGGGAGCCAGAATGGGCCCAGCAAAGACTTCGCACTAGACGGCTTTGAGCTACTGGATGTTTTTCTGTAATTTTGCACATTTATTTCCTTCATTTACTACAGAAACTTTTCTCTGTCATGCACAAAAACTGAGGCTTGGTGTACAAATTGCACTTGTTTTTTTCATATTAAGATGTCTCAGTGATGAAATGTGCAGTTAAACTTCTCACACTCACTGAAAGAGGAGTTTCACTTAAGATCACATCGAGCTGCATCAAGTGGCCCTCAATGTACAACGAGTTTGCCATCCCTGCCTTAGGTGATAAAATGTAATGAAAGGTTTGCAGATCTCTAACTCTGGGTTTTTGTGTTGCTTTGTTTTCCAGGCTGTGTGCATTTCAGGAGACACGCAGTATGTACTGCTGACAGGAAAATCATCAGAGGGGAGCGTTAATGACAGGTGGCAGATTACTGCTGAGACAAAACCCCCTCATATGAGTGAGATATCATCTTCTTCATTTTATTTCCCCATCTCTGGTTCATTGTGTACCCTCCTTACATTTCCTCTCATTGTAGAGCAAAACCTAAAAAGCATCTTGATTGGTGAAAAATCAGGAAGTAACATCAGCATGAGTCCACTTCTGTTTTTCTCCGGGGGAACGGGAACTGATACGAGGTCGGCCCGGCTTTCTTTCTGCTGACATTCACTGTCGTCAGAGACGCGCTCAGCTTTGTTTTTTTGTTTGCTTTCCCAGATGTGCTTCGGGCTCGCCCCCGGCATCTCTGCAAACCTCCTTCCTTTGTGAGATGAAACGCTTCCTGGGTGCTGTTCTGCCTCAGGAACACTTCGCATCCCCTCCACTTCCTCTGGACTCCTTACAGTCTCTGCCTCCCCTCTCGCTTGGCTTATCCTCCAGCGAGACCCTGCTGGCAGTAATGATCAACTCCACAGCTCCCACAGTCTTTGGCTTCACGAGCTGGAGCTCTGTGTTGCCGGTGTGCCACGGAGAGCTGGCCCTGTCTGCTGCACTGTTAGAGGAGCTCAGACAGAGACTGGACCAGACTTTGGTGCAAATGACAGATATAATCAGAGAGGAAGAGGTTTCACTGGGAGCCAAGGAGAGCCTGGGGAGGCTCAAAGAACTGAGTGCGTTACAGAAGAAAGAACATGCCACAGGTGACATGTGCAAGAACAGTTATAGTTACATAGGAAGCATCTTTTTTTTAATGAAACAACACCCTGCTGCACAGTCGGGTGCATTTAAGTATCCCTCTGCAGCTTTCAGCTTCCAGCTTTAGGAGATGTTGGGTGGAGGGAGTGGCCACGGATTCTCTAAACCCCATTTATAACAGGCCTTACAGTCAAAGGTTTATGGGCCGAAAACAGTAATCATGCTGCAGACTGTCTGTTCAGTTCTACAGCGGCCCCAGTGACCTATGAGTTCAGATTATTTTAAGTCTTGTGCACAAACAGATTCCTATTATTCAAATTTTAAAAGTTCTGAAGACGGCAGATTAAAAAAAAAAAAAAAAAAATTAGATCTCATTCATCAAAAGAACTAAAAACCTGGACATGAAATATTTAGATATCAGCAGATGTCTTTAAGAAAACTAATCATGTGAGTGTGTGTGAGCTTGGCTGACGTTCGTTTCTATTATTATATCATTTGCTGGTTTGTCGGTGGTAAAATCTGGATCTATATTAACCAGTGACCTTTGACATATATAGATGAGCAACTATATTAAATTTAATTTGATTAGATTGTGTTATTTTGTCATTTTGCTCTGCTGTGTTCATCAGTTTATCAGCTCCACAGACTCTACAAACTGGAACTCGTTTCCACTTTTACTTTTTGCTTTGCGTGAATTTTGTCATCACCGCTCTAAAGGTCACGTATATCCCCTTTTTAAGTGCTGCATGTGTTTTCTTTCTGCATTCGCCAGGAGGGAGTCAGTTCCGTGCGTTTCTTCTGCTGAAGGCTCTGCAGACGGTGGCCCAAACGTACGACGTGCAAAGAAAACTGCGGACCACCAGAGCACACCCCAGTTCGTCAGTGAGGGGCAGCGTCTGTGGGCTGAGGGCTCTCACCGTGTCCCTGACGAAGCTTCTTGTCGGCCCAAGCAGCGCAAACATTAACAATTGCCACGGCTCCTGCGCGTTCCCTCTGACCAACGGCAACAACCACGCCATCCTGCTCAACTCCCACATCGAGAGCGGCAACGCGGATGAGCGTTCGCCCTGCTGCGTGCCCGTGGCCTACGAAGCCCTGGAGGTGGTGGACTGGAACGCAGATGGGACCTTCATCTCAATCAAGCCAGATTCGGTTGCAAGAGAGTGTGGATGCCGCTAGAGCCGTTCTCTACAGCTACTTTACCCCAGCATTTATAACTTTCACACAACTGATTAGTTATGTGCATGTTTCAGTTATGAAATATCAATTACAATACACCACATGTACTTTTAATTAAATATAACTACTTTTATGCTTTATTAAAGATCACAAGTCTTAAGATCACAAAGTTAATGTGAATGCTATTCATGTTAAGATATTTGATAATTAGTGATGCTAAAATGAATCAGATTTTGTCATTTTGAAAATATTTTTAATTGGAATAATGTTTCTGAGTGTTAAAGTTAAACTGTTAAAAGGATGAAATATAGCCTTCTCAAACTTGTGATAATTAAATGCAAAGTGTATTTAAAGTTCTGTATTCGTAGCCATACAGCTACATAAGCTACAGTATATGTTTTATGCTTTGATTTTGGGTTTCAGGATTGCTTTATTAGCAACTGGCTTCTTCCTTCTTCTAATCGCTCCGACTTCTTCAGATCCCCACCAACGGGTGAAGCTGTCCCATATGGAAATCTGGAGGCAGACAATGGGAGACAAGACACGTGTGATTCCATATCAACCAGCCCTAAATACTGTGGAAATCCTATACTGTTGCATAATAAAAATTCTCATTTATAATAATATTTGAGCACGTGATATTTAAAGAGATGATCCAAAGTCCAGTTTATTTTTGGTCCTCTGAGCTGTAGAGCTGTTTGTCCAGCTTGAGCAGTTTAGTGTGCATTTCCTAGATTTGGAGAAACCGGCTGTAGACGTTTCTGCTGTCTTTGGAACATTTATGAAAATTATTAAGCACACATCTTGCAGTACCAAAAATACAATAATGACTCTGTTAGTCTCAAAAATAGCGTTCGGCATCCATCACCCAAAGAAGTATACACTAACCTGTGATAGGCAAGGTTATTACTGTTAACTAAAACTAACTTGTTACGCCCCCCCTGCAGCCTCTAATCTCTTTGCAGTGGCAGTGCAAGAGTGTTCAGCTGTTGCTAATTGACCACACCTAATCAGGTGTGGATAAAGACATACTTGAGGCAAGTTTTCATGGAGGTGCACTAACCTATGGCTGTATCCCAATTCAGGGTCTGCAGCCTTATGGGCTGCATTTTAAGGCCGATTATGTCACAGCGACGCGACGAAGGTTGTCCCAATTCAAAGGCTGCTCGAAATGCGGCCCTCAAATGCGTCCTTCATTTCCCTGAATTTTAAGGATGTGGCGGTGTAGACTTCGTGGCCCAACATATCCCAGCATGCATAGCGCGGCGCTGGGTGTGGATAATTTTGCCGAAAAAAAACGGCGGATGAGGGGCGCCCGAAGAGTAATTTAAGTAAGTACTGAATATTATGTCACTTATTTATGTGCAAATGTTTAATAAGGAAGAACATTAAAACATTACTGTTGGCCACATGTCGACAAGGTTATGTGACATTAGTGACGTTTGTACTAACTTGGTTTTAAAGCCTTTACTTTAAAATATACGCCGTTCAATAGCTGACCTTAATCTTACAGAGAATGATCAAAGCTCACGTAGAAACAAACAAACAAATAAACAAAAGATTTTCTCCTTCATTTCTGTCAAACAATGCTGTATGAAACGTTTCCAGCTGTTAGTATCATGGTTGCTAGGCAACCTGGGCAGCGCGACAGAGGCTAGACCGTCCCATTTTACAAGCCTCGCACTTCCGGCCTTAGCGGTCTTTGAGTACGCGGCCCTTGTGGACCGTTAAGGCTGCGTACTTTAAGGCTGCAGACCCTGAATTGGGATACAGCCTTTGTCTTAGTGGTACCAGCTATTTTAGCTAACTTATCATATAATTTAAAATAAAAAATAAAATCTGGTGTTGGTCTCCATATTTATGTTGCAGCTTTTGAACTGGCTCGTAACATAACTAAAATTAAAATATAGAGGAAATATTGGAGTTTTAGCATCTGTTAATCTTGTTTAACCTGTAAATTGATGAGGTTTTGATAAACGTGTTTGAGACTTTGGATCTCTACCAGACAAAAACTTATAGTTTGATTGAAATAGATGTTCTGCTTTTTCTAAATCTTACCTCTGACATACAATAAAAGATAAAAACTAACACTGCACCGAATAAAAACTAAACTAAACATTTTCGAGCAGTAAAAACAAAAAGTCAAAATACAATAAAAACTTATTAGAGAATACAAAAAACTATAATAACTCTGGTGACAGGATGTAATCGTGGCGCCCCCCCTTCAGCTGAACTGCAGCTAGCTGCAAACCTCTTTTGGTTGGTATTTGTAATTCTCTCAAAGGAAAATACTTTCAGCATGAAACTGCTCACAACAGTCTCATTAAGGCATACATCTCCAAAAATGGGAAAATCACACCGAAATAGTCCAGATGGGTGCACAGATGATGTCATCTAGACACGGGATGCACTCTGATGTCTTTAACGCTTAAAAATGTGTGGAAGAATCAGAAACATGTGACCTTGATTGTAGAACATAGCAATCTCGATGTATGTAAAATAAGATACACTTCTAATGTTGTTCTTTTAACACACAGAAGCTCCAAATGCTGTTCACTGCTGTAGTCTACAGGATCACCAGGCAGCTCTGCTCAGTACACCAACACGTGCACCTTACACAGTGTTTCATGCTTTATGCTTTGGGTTGAACAGATACTGCTGTTGTCAGTCTTGCAAAACTTTATTTTTTCAGCCATGAGAGGGTAGGTTTGCTCATTCAGTCTTTAAAAAAGAGGAATAAAATTGTTTAAACCGGTAAGATTACATGTAAGGGGAGTATGGAGCCATCCAGTGGTTCATCAGCTGTGTGTTGACCGGGTATTTGTTAATTCTCAGCCATACAAACGGACACTTTACGGTTCCCTTATTTCCAAATCTGACAAAGACTTTCTTAAAATCTCTGTGAACTTACAGCAGGCCCATTATTCTCCATTTTGCCCTGTTTATCCTACTGTTGTTACTTTATGATGCCAGGAGAAGCAGATATCACTAATATGGCCCTCTCAGACTGATAGCTTGTCACTGAGATGCTTGAACACCAAGAGAAGAAGATGGATTACGGCTTTAAAGGCAGAAAAGCTAAAATGGCTCATTTCACACAGCGGATGAACTGAAGGGTTGCCCCATTAAAGGATAATGTTTAAGATATATGATTAAAAGTCCAAGTACTAAAATACCGAGCTGGAAATGAGCACGACTCTGTATTCAGCTGTGGCTGATCCAGAAAACCGAGTAAAAAACTTTACTGTCGATCCATCCATCCACTTTCCTCCGCTTAACTGGGGCTGGGTCGCGGGGGCAGCAGCCCAAGCAGAGAATCCCAGAACTCCCTCTCCCCAGCCACCTCCTCCAGCTTATCCAGGGGAACACCAAGGCGTTCCCAGGCCAGGCGAGAGATATAATCTCTCCAGCGTGTCCTGGGTCTGCCCCGGGGCCTCCTTCCTGTGGGACCTGCCCGGAAATCTCACCGAGGAGGCGCTCAGGGGGCATCCTTGTCAGATGCCCGAACTACCTCAACTGGCTCCTTTCGATGTGGAGGAGCAGCTGCTCCTCCACATCGAAAGGAGGAAAACTTTACTGTATCTGTAAATTACACATAAAATCACCCTCAGTCTTTAAACAAGAACAGTTGCAGGCTAACTGACAGAATCACGAGAAACCATACCTGTGTTATTGAAGCACTCTGCAGACTTCCAAAGAAAGACCACGCACCTGTCTCTTCAACAAAATAGTCCAGAGCATCTAGAAAACACAATCACACGAAAGACTGAGAGCGTGTTACACAGAAGCTGTCGGCTGTTACAAATCACAGCAGTCTGTCAGAAACAAGCTCAAAACATGTCTGTTGTGGGTAAAGAGACAGTGCACTGGCACTCACCATGCACTTCGTTAACTCCTGAGCTCACCAGTAGCACAACCAGCGCCGCCACTAAACAGCGGTTCACAGTGAATCCTTTCCACGGATTTGGAACATCGCTCAGATTTTCAATGCACAGAATCCGCTCATAAGACACTGCAGACAGACACGAGTCAGACGCATTTAGTCCATGCTCAGTTTCATCAGTCTGGTGGCTGTTTAGTGAAACATGTGTCTTACTCGTGAAGCCTTCAGACAGGCCTGCTCCAGCTTCTTAAGGCTGAAAAATAACACTGCAAGATGAGGAAAGATTCGGTAGGACTGTGTGGTTGAGATTTAGTAAAATAGCAGTACACAGAATACACAGAATGATCACACGTGGGGTTTGTATAATCCTCGATATCTTATATCTGTGATCATATTCCACTTTCCCCTGTACTGCCTTTTGCACCCTCTTCCAAGCCACACACTAACATGTGACACTAACACAGCTTAAAATAGGCACACGCAGCTCTTTATAAAGACAAATATGGAGCTCAGGGTTTAGTTTGATACGAACCTCTGGACAGAAAAATATGCTTACCTGATTTTCAGTTGTGCTTAACCACAGAGGTGAGGGATAGTAGAGCTGTGCTGCTGCAGTTGTGTACACGCTCTGCACCTGCTTCTTTGCTTGATTGACAGGCACGGGTGTGAAAACAGGGAAAGGGACACTCAAACTTAATAGCAGTAAGCCAGTAGGTGAACGAGGATTAGCAACACCCGCCTTCCAGTGCCATGAACACTCCTACTCCTCCACAGCTCAGAGGCAGATAAGCCAGAGTTACCAGGGTGGTTTAAAAGTTTACTTAATTATGAGGAGGTCCTAAAACACAACACATTGTTAAAAGTTCATCACATAATAAATTAGTCTCAATTCATTGATTCTGAATGTTACTAAATTCACATGACACTGATGTGTATGATTGGGAACCTGCTGTCTCAGTGTATTGCTGTATATAGTGTCAATAAAGGCATCATCAGCAGTAATAACTTCTCCTTCTTCTTTCAATTCTTCTTTTGGCTGCTCCCTTCAGGGGTCACCACAGCACATCATCTGCATCCATGTCATCCTTTACCTACCATCGTCCTGTCACATCAACTCTCTGCAGGCCTTCCTCCGGCCTGGCAGCTCAATTTTTAACAGCATTTGTCCAGTATATCCATATCCCTGCTCTGCACATATCCAAACTTTGTCTGAAAAAATTACTCAACCGGAGCAGTCCAGTCTTTTTGATCAGCAATAATAACCTATTACTCAAATATGTACTCGGCTAAACCATGGTCTACTGTACCACTGCACATGGTTGAAATGACATTAAAGCCACTTGACTTGGCAAAAATGATACAACTCAATTCTATTTTTTGGGATAAATTATATATATAAAACAAAAGACAAATAGAAAAAGCTATGCTAATTCTACACAAAACAAGACCGTCTGTACCAGGGGTACGCAGTAAGTAGGTAAAATTTATTTATATAGCGCTTTTCATAGATAAAAAAATCACAAAGTGCTTTACAGTACAAGAAATGGAAATACGAAACAATGTAACAGTAAATAAAACAGCAAGGTAAACCAATGAAAAAACAATAAAAACAACGTAAGAACAAATTAATCAAAAGCTTTTCTATATAAAAATGTCTTCAGCTGTTTTTAAAAGATGTGCCCAATCTAAAGCCAAATCTAAAGCCCAATGTATTACTACTTAGATATTCTTTTGTGATATAAATCTTTTTATACTGTACGCGTTGTTTTATTGTTGTATATTTTATTACACCGTGAAGTGACGGTGCTGAGTAACTGCGTCACATTTCGACGGTAAACGTCAGACTGACAGAACACGCCTCTGCCAAATACCGCAGCTCCCCGCTTGTTAGCCCAGCATACGGTGAAGAGGAGAGGACAGAGGGAGCAGCTGGTGTGGACGCTGGCCGGATGGTTAAATCTAACCTACAGACGATTTTGAATAGTCACTGTTTTGCTAGAGAAAAAGAGAGAAACTTACCCGAGATGCCTGTTATCGAGAAGTCCAGTAATAAACCTGAAAGTGAAAGGTATGTTGTGGTCCGTGTCAGCTGCTCTCAGTGAGCTAAGCTAAGCTACGTTTAAAAACCGCGGCCTTGCTTTCGCATACGCTGTGGGGCGACTAGCACAGCCTTTCATGTTTACATAACAGCGACACTTATTTCAGTTGACATTTCTAGAGAACATTATTAATCACGGGCAGCTTCTTTCAATTCCATAAAAGATGCATATTAATCACCTTAAATACACCGTAGTACCGGGATTATGACCAAAATGTTAGAAGTGACAGCGCTGCTTTGGTAGCTTCACAGATGCTAACGCGTCAGCTAATATGTCAAACGCCACAGGTTCGCGTTATCGATGGCTGGGCTAACGTGTCGTAAGGTTTTCTATTAAGACCTGGTTGCGACTAGAATTGTAATTTATAACATTTAAAATACAAATTCTGCGTGTTAAAAAGCGGAATAAGAGTGTTTTATCATTACTAGGTGTGTTTCCCCTTTAAATATTAGCGTAGACATTTAAGCTAAATGCTAGCTCTTTAGCATTAGGTAATCTGACGGATGCGTTCATATTTTCGTCCTTGGCAATGAAAATGATCAATGGCTTTGAAACCATGTTACTATCTTTTTTGATGTGGCTTTTGTGATGTAGAACTAGTACGAAATTTATTGCGCGGGGTTATGTAAAGTTAGCTAACGATGTAGTTAAAATGATGGCTGTACGGATTAATTCGTGGTTTCGGGGATTTTCTTATTTATTTATATATTTTATTTTATTTTTTTCTTTTCGCCCTTCTGAACCCACGATAAGACACCCAGTAACTTCTGGAAAACACGGGTTCCAGGTGGGCGGACAGGGAATGCGTTTTACCGACGTTCAGAAGAACCTTTGTAATGTTTTTAATCAGATTCGGTTTGATTTATGCGAGCTGCTGCGGGGCCATTCTTCAGCCAGCCGTGTGCCTGTTTGGGTGCAGTTAAAGTACCGATTGACTGGAAGTGAGGAGACTGGTGGGGGTGGATGCCTCGAAACTGGTTGTTAGCGATTAACCCAGTCTGGTGGTCGGTTGTGGTTGCACCACTCGTGCCCTGACAGGATTTGTTGACGCGCTCTGTTTGTGCTGTTCTATAGTGTTTGAGGCGCTCATAGGAAATTTCCACTGCGGGGGAGGAGGGATGGAGGGGGGCAGGGTGGGTGCTGTATGGGGAATTTTGGAAGTTATGGCCTACACACAAATCTTGATGTATTTTTGCTTCTCGTGGCAACTAGTTGGTTGGATGTTGGATATAGTTATGTAATTGTCATGGTTAGATATTATGTATGTATATTATATAATAGTGTTTCTCTTTAAGCCAAAGCTTGAAAAAATGGCTTTATGAATATGCTGACACAGAGCTATCATGTGCGATAAGGCTGGTTTAACATCCACATCTTCCAATAATAAAGCATGCATTAAAATAACATCTATTATAGCAGCTAATAGCCTCCCCCCCTCCCAAGGTAAAAAAAGTCTGTTACCTTAAGAGAAGGCTAGGCCTTTTCTTTTCATTCTTTTCATCTTTGACCACCTGATAAAATCAAAGGTATTTAAACTTGTGCAAATTTAACCCCGCATTAAAGACTGTTACCTTTTTAACCTGCTAATTTTTCTTTTGTTGAAAGCCAGAACGTGTTAGGTGAGCTAAAAAAAACCCCACATTGCAAATGTCATACTACATTAAAGAGTCTCATTATAACAGTGCAGGCTAGAACATGAGATTAAAGATGATTCTCTGCTAGATGGATGCATGAGGTTTAGTGCAGATGTCCTTTACAATGATGTTCATTTACAGCAGACTCTCCTACAAACACTATTCACGGCAGCTGTTTTTATTAAGATGACCCCCAGGGTGTCATTGTGCGGTGCTGCCTACTGTTCACATGTCAGTCTCAAAGAACGCTAAAGGCAGAAACTGACTGAGAACTTCGTGTTCTCTTTAAATCGCAGGGAGGAGGCGTTGAGGGGTTCTGCAAGGATGGCAAGTGGCTTCCTTTCCTAATCTGATTACTGGATTTAGGGAGTAACTGCATTTGGTTAAAATCCCAATCCTCTGTGAGATCACAAGTTGAATATTACACACTGCGAATGACACTGGTTTCCGCACCTCTACTCAACATGTAGCGCATTGGTGGCATTTGCGTAAGAGAGCATCTCTGTGTGTGATGGTGTTTGCGGTGCTGTTATTTTTGTTCCTAATAGAATCCCAGTGAACAGGCCTTTGCTCAAAGCTGTAAATGTATGCAGTCACAGCAAGCTAAATCTGAGGAGTGCTGTGACACAGCGCTGGATTATAACGGCTGTTGAGTATTGTTTATCCCCGTCTCTTAAACTGGAGCTACACATGAGTGAAGGGCTAAAGTAGGCTAGTGGCTAGAGGAAAAAAATAGCCCGTTCTTCTGGCAGGTTTCCTGTGAGAACCGTGGAACAAGCTTAAAGTGACCGCAGCAGAAGTGTGCCTGACAAACGTTAGCTTTCTGAAGTTTTCTTCCTTTCCCACATGAGCCGTAGCCTCGATGTGTCTTTGTGAGACAAAAGCAAACAATTTCTCATAGTTGGTGGTCAATATTTGACTGACAGCTGACAGAAAATTGCTAACAGTTTAAGTGAGGCATCAGTGATGTGGTGGTGTGACATAAACCACTTCTCCTTTCCGTTACGTGTTCCTCATCCGTCGGCACGTCATGCACGCATCTGTGCTCAACATAGGAACGGTTATTGATTGAACCGGTTCCCCCAGTCTTGTGCTTTTGTGTCTGAAGACTCACTCGGGGTTAGCAAATGTTTTACTGCAGTATCGCAGATGAGTCACTCGGCAGTTTAATGTGTGCCGAACCTGCTGCTTATAAAGAGTTTGGTTTGTGTTTGGTAGCAGAATCTCGACTGAATACCCAGCTCATGATGGTTCTATCTGTGTGTGCGTTTGTTTCGCTATCCAGTATCTCCAGTCCTTTGAGGTGCTCCCGCTGTTGCAGTAACCCGTGTCCGGGGCCTCTGTGGTGCTCCTGATGCCCCTCTCCCACCCCTGAAGATCCCAGGTGGGCGAGGGAATGACCAACGGGATCGCAATCTTTCAGCTAAGCTGTTCTATTCTGTAAGTGATGAAAGCTTAAAAAGAAATACAGAAATTTTCCTGCTGGTATGTGCAATTTCATTTTTAACATAACCTAAACTACACTTTCCCAGGATGCTCAGTTGCTGGTTCTTGAGGAGCCTTCCCCTGCCAATAGCAGAGTGCGCTTCTTACTCTTTGAGCCCCGGCGCTCCGAAGGAAAGCACTGTGTATGGAGGGCGGCGCTGAAAGGAGGAAACCTGTACGTTGAAATCCCTCCTGGAGCTTTGCCCGAGGGCAGCAAAGACAGGTGAGCAGGCAAAACTTGTTTGCAAGTGATTCAAGTAAGAGGAAATAGACCAGACACTTTTACTTACTGGTAACTGCTAAAGCAGAAACACACATCTACTCGTGTTTCCTGATGCAGTATATAGGCAGGAATAATAATATTCACATCCACACTGGAAACAAAATCTTAAAAGCAAAAATGGTATTTGGAAAAAAAATAAAAATAAACAAAGGGCCTCTAATCTTTGGGTGAAATGTGCTCTGCCTCAAATTATTAACAACCCTCTGACAAAACATTAACCCTTCTTGTTTGCTCTGTTTCTTTCCAGTTTTGCCCTTCTGCTGGAGTTTGCAGAAGAGCAGCTGCAGGTTGACCACGTTTTCATCTGTTTTCATAAGAGCCGTGATGATAGAGGTGAGGGTTTTGTTTGTTTTTTCTTTGATGCAAATTAAAACTGTTAACGCTTTATATAAAATCCTGAGCTATATCAGGAAACCGAGTAATGTTTTTGTTGTTAAGCATGTTTTAAATGCATACTGCCTGCAGATGTTATGAACCTCATTACCTCTTCACACTAGTTTCCAGACCTGTAATAAATGTGCGATATACTGCTCACGACTCCAAAAATAAGTAGCACTGGACTCAGGCCAGACTCTTCGTTAAAGAGCTCAGATGTTGCAACACGTGCCGGATGTTTCTGAGCACAGTCTTGCTGACTTATCTAATAATTAACTAACTTACTCATGTTATGCAGACTAATGTCCAGCGTACCACCACAGATGCTGTTAGTGAACAGTGTGACATTATGAAATGTCACGGGTGTGTTGATTCTAAAATCTGGTCCAAGTCCGTACTGATGTGTTTACAGTGCTGAGAGCTTTTCTCTGCACGGTGCTTTTCAGCACACTCACAGCGGCAGTGTCGTGTCTATATGTTCATGGAAGATGAGCTGCTTTTGCTCTGTTCTGATCTCTCCTTGTGTTGTCCTCCATAGCATCCCTGCTGCGTACATTCAGTTTCCTGGGCTTTGAGATTGTGAGACCAGGTCATCCCCTCGTCCCTTCCCGCCCTGACGCTTTCTTCATGGCTTACAGCATCGAGCGTGACTCTTCAGATGATGATTAAAATTACGCTGAGCAGTTACAAATCTTTTTTTTTTGTTTTGTTTTGTTTTTTATTTCAATCCACAACCACATCTTTGTAATTTTGTTTATAAAAATGTCATCCAAGCTCAGTATGGTTGAGGTGTGTTTTACCTGCCACGTGCTGTGTTTCATTACGATTTGCACTAGGGTAAGATGTTAATATGTCAGGAATGTAAATCAAGCGACACGTAATATTTGGGCAATGCACCCTTACTGCTGTGATACTTTCCCCGATGTGTAGTGTTGGCTTCCTGCTCGTTCTCTCTAAACCCTCATCATCTCAAATATATTTATGAGTTTAAATTGAGCTTACTCAAGTAATTAGAAATGTTTTCATATAGATTTCAGTTGATTCTCCTGTTGATTTTTTTTTTAATGTGTGCATGATTTTAATTTGTTTCGATACACTTGATAGGGACGTGCATGTTGTAACTGTACTAAATAAAAGTGCTCACCTTAAACTGTGGTTTCTGTGGTGTCATGAAACATAATTACGCCCTCTAAAAGGAGAAAGCATTTAGTTGTGTTAGCCAAAGCTAGAGCCAGTAGTAGTTGTGTAAGCTCCTGGCTGCATTTTGTAACGTCTTGATTTGGGATACGGGGAATAAGGTCGATCCCCTTCAGAAAGTCAACAACTTGCATAAAGTCGCATTCATTTACACACAGTATTTTTGTGAAGGTCTTGAGAACAGAAACCATGCCCCACCTTCACACCTTTTTTTTTTTTTTTAAACTTGAAACCCACCCAATAACTAGAGAGAAGTAAAGTGTACAGACAAAAACTGACACGAGTCAAATGAAGCTGACAAAACAGCCTTTTTTTAAAAACCAGTGGGGTCTTTTTAATAGACTAGTTTTACATTATGAAGTGCAGCACATGAACACTTGATAAAGGAGAATGCACTGAAGTGGATTATTCCTCAATCTGGACTGTTTTTCACTTTCAGTCGGGTGATAACGACAGACTCCTTTGATATCGACTATAGACGTTGCTCAACGTTCACTCTGTGCCACAGCTCATTGGCTACACTAGCAACTGTTTCAGAGTCTGTAAAGGACAGATACTGCAAGCGCATACAGTCCTCCCAGTCCAGAAGAGACCGATCCTCGATCAGCCCCTTTTCGGCCAACTTCATAACCAGCAGCGCCCGCTTGACTGTCAGCCAGTTATGTATAACGGTGGTTGCAGGGCCTCCTTGGTTGAAGATAGAGACGTGTGGGCCCCAGAGGAGCACCTGAAGCATGGCTACCATGTCCACCATCTGAGCCCCGCTGTCGCTCTCAAGCAGAGAGGACAGATGAAGAAGCCCTTTTTGGTAGGAGGATTTGCAAACATCTGGTACTGAACCCGGAGATGTCGCACTCTCTTGCCAGCAGGCCTGGATTAAAGCTGTAATTTGAGATTTGATGGAGGTGAGGGGTTGAGCGAAAGTCTGTGGCTTTAGCACCACACGAGGACAGCCTCTGGTCCTCCATAACGTCTGAATCTTCCCTTTTTCTGGAGTGTTTACCCACTCCGTTTCTTCCTTCTCCTCAGAGGCGTCCTCATTCAAGTTGTTTTCTGCCTTGTCCCTCTTCCCATCGGGCCACACTAGAAGGATCTCCTGGGGTTTGAGCTCGGCTGCAGTGCCTCTCTTACTGTATAGATGCTGCGTACCCATTAATATCTGCAGCAACAGAGCACACACCTGTCTATAATAACGCACAGAGTCTGTGCTCTGCAGCGAGCTGCTGTCTTTAACAAAATCGTCCAGGCTGGCATGTGGCAGGTCTCTTTCCACGCTCACGGCCTGGCCTTTCTGGAGGAAAGACTGAACTGTGAGCTTGCAGAGGTTCGTGGCTTCTGCTGCACGCTCAGTGCTGCTTCCACCTGGTGGATTAGCAGGAGTGCAGTCTGACCTTGGGTTAGGAGAGCCTGCTGCGGGATCTCGAGTTTCACTGGTTCTGTAGCTGTTGCTGGATGGGAAATAAGTAATAACATCTCGCATGTTGACGTGTGGCGGCTGCCGCTGGATTTGAGCGGAGAAAACCTCATCAGTGTGTTTGTGTACCTGCACAGAGAAGCAGCAATCAAACCACTGAAGTGCCGAGTGATAAATATGTCAAAAAAAGTCGATTCTGCTGCAGCCGTGGGTATACTATAGTTCAGAGGAAGTGTTTTTGCCACCACAAGCCATTGTAGCACTTGCAAGTGCTGATAGAGATCATATTTGTTTTACTGGTTGCTATGAGCAACATTCCTACCACTTGGTTTTGCAGACAATTTCAAGGGAAATGTAACAACTACAAATCACAACATGCACACAGAGCTGGTTGTAAACTATGCAAAATGAATAAAAGACATGCAACATTACCCTTAAACCGAGCACTCTCTGTGGGAACTTTGGGCTGTGCAGGCTGTAGTAAGTCATGTTTCCAATCTGCTTTGGCTGGCTGTCCTCAGGCAAGAGGAAATCCTGAGGCTGGTATGAGCTCACATCCCTTTTAGAGCCCTCTAGCAGATTCCTTGCCTCCACAGTCTGTGCCATGCTTCTAAGAAAGAGTAGATGGCGATGCTGAATCCCATGAGAAACAACCCCCTGGTCGACAAAGCTGTGGAAGATGTAGGGAAGATCTTCGTCCGGAGTGTCAAACGACAGCTGGGAGAAGGACACTACGGAGACAGGACTGCTCGTGGATGGTTTAAACTCTTCTAGCTCCTCTGAGAAAAAAAGATCTTGTTTGGGTGCCATTATGTACAGCGGATTATCAAAGTTCTGGGGGAATCTTTGCAGAGGAGAAAAGGGTGACGTGTGAGGCAACGAAGGCACATGGGTGGGCGGGAGGGATAAAGCACGATGTAACCTCTTCTTCGGGACAGGCGGTGGGTTGATATCAGAGTAAAATCTCTCCAGGTGTCTGCACGGATCTGAGCAACACCATCAGAGGAATTAAAGTCAGACAACAACAGCAGGCAAAGAAGGGGAAGTAGTTTAAACACAATACAGAGACACACTGAGGTAAAATAGTTTTGTAAAACAGACATACTGCTGAAACTGCACTTATGTTTACAAAAACAACACTGACTGTTCATGAGCTGATCGGTAAGGGTTGGCTCAATAAATGGGAATATTTTAAGAATGTACTTCATTATTAATTGTTTAGTAGTAGTTTCTTTTTCTGGTGCAGCCTACTTAATATGAAACTGAATGCATGTGGCCCAGAGAAAGTTTGACACTCCTATTTGAGAGGAACTTGCTTGCATAACACAATCACACCTCCAAAGGAGTCATTCAGTATAAGGACATTTACCCTGTTTGCCTTTTCAGTGAAAGTAAAAGTTTTGTAAGGTGACTTCCTCTCGAGTTCTCATGAACTGAAAGGCGAACTGAGAAAAAAGAACCAGATGTAATAGTATTTTTTTTTCCCATCACACCGAGCCATATACTTCAGTAATCAGTAAACCACAGTGCTATTTGCCTAATTTATTGTTGCAGAGATATTTTGGTGTCATCGTTCTCCAAACCTACCGTAGCGTTGGTGTATGGGGCACTGGGCTGCATTGCAGTCGGTGGGTTCAGGAAAGACATCGTTGTATGCGGAACTTTGATGCTGTGGTACCACAGGGCTGCAGTCAGACTCCACGCTGGAATGCCTGAGGAAATACATGCAATTGCAATATATGCACAGCAAAAGCTGCCTGCTGCTCCATTGTCAGGTTTGGGTGTGGAGTGAAAATATTATTAAAATTCAACGAAAAACATGTCAAAAGGAGCCATAAAAGTTTCTCCTTCTGACAGAAAGATAATGCTTACCTGTGCTGTTTGACAGGCAGTGCCGGCGGCTGCTCGTCCACTCTGCTGCTTGAAGCAGACGCCATCGGGAATCTAACACCTAACCCGCTCTTCCGCTTCTCTCACACTTTGCTTTTGTCACTGAACTGAGTGCATGTGAAGCTCAGGGGGCCAGCTCAGTCAGTATAAAACACTTCCCATCCGCTTCAGTTACTCCCCCTGCTGCGTTTCGCTGCCTCTCACAGTCACACACGTGTAGTCGCACATTTTTAAAGCAAACTTGTGTCTTCTTGAGGCTGCCCTGCTTATCTTTCGTTCTAATCGTTTCTAGTTAGACTTTGAGGTTGGCACTGGAAAAGTTATGTCTGTTCTGAGGGCAAAGCTGCTCTCTGAGCTAACCTCAGCTTGTCAAAATGGGGAAGAGCAGTTACAGCGGAGCCCCTTCAGCATGCACTCATTTTTGCTCCCTTCTGTCAGTTGCAGTTGATCTGCATGTGCTGTTTAGGTTTTCTCATGTGCCCGATGCACTTGTAGCTTTCATGCATGCACTGCTCTCTGAAGTACTTGCTACCGCTGGTTTAAATGGAAGGAAAACATATTTGTGCAGGTGGAAACACCAAATAACTGCCTTCTGATAAACATCTGCCCGTGTTTCTGTTGGTGTTCCTTAAACCTCTTTGAATGAATGTCTGGAATATAATCTTAACTTGATCCAGGGATAGTTTACTGATCACAAATACAGACACTACAGTGCACCTGAAGAGAAAACAGTGCGACAGGAAACACAGGAAATTCATATTCATATTCTGATTACATAAATGACTGCAGAAAGTTTAATCTTACAACCGCACTCTGCCAGCACAGAAAAACAACCGTGTGACAGCATCAACACCTGACTACAGGGGACAAGGTTTGATTATTTAGGTAGGCGTGATGAAACGTGTGTGATGCAACTGATAAACGGAGACATGTATGAAACCCTCCTCACATGCACACACATGCACACACATGCACACACATGCGCACACACAGGTTGCTGTATGATATTTTAATCTCTGTGTGCAGCTGGTTTCTGCACCATGAAGCTGCCTTAACGTAGTCCTATCCCAGAATGCCTCTGGGTAAAAGCAGTTTTTCAGTATCTGTTATATTTACACTCACTGCAGCAGTCAGCAGGTCACTGATAAACACATGTAACAGCGTGTAATCATGGCTGACTGTGGAGTCCGTGGAGGCTTTCAGCACGGTGGCGGTGATGAAGGCCGTTAGTGCTGAATCTCTTTCTGTGTTTTCAGTGAAAGTAACCAGACCAATTTCTTTTGAATTTTCACTTCTGTCTGAGAACTGAAATGAAGAAGGACGCGCACATCAGAGGGTCACAAATACAATGTGGGTCACGCTGCCTCATTCCTGCCAAACTAACACTCCTCAGCTGACATTTAACTTTAAAGCCAGTGTACTTACACAGTGTCAAAACGAGAATGCCCAAAATATCTGAGCTCATCTGGATTAAAATATCTTCTGGTTTGATTTCTTTTAAATCTCCCAACTCAACCCAAAATCCAGATGTCACTGTGCATCCAGTCTTATGTATGCATCCAGAAAAACCACATTTCAAAAAACAAACTCATCTGTGTGTCATAGAATGAAATAAGTATTTGGTCCCCAAGCAAAGCATGAGTTAAGAAACCCTTGTTGGTGAGAACAGCAGTGAGATGTTTCTTGTTGTTGCTCAGGAGGATTTTGGCCCACTCCTCTTTAAATCAATTCAATTTTATTTATACAGCACCAAATCACAACAACAGTCGCCTCAAGGTGCTTTATATTGTAAGGCAGACCTTACAATAATACATACAGAGAAAAACCCAACAATAATATGACCCCTATGAGCAAGCACTTTGGTGACAGTTGGAAGGAAAAACTCCCTTTTAACAGGAAGAAACCTCCAGCAGAACCAGGCTCAGGGAGGGGCGGCCATCTGCTGCGACCGGTTGGCATGAGAGAAACTCTCTGAATCTTTTAGGTTTCTGGGTTTCTAGGTTGCTTTATCAAACACGAAGGTTTAAAGTCTCTTGAAAGTAGAGAAGGTGTCTGTCTCTTGAATCAAAACTGGGAGCAGGTTCTCATTTTACTTTTAAATGTCATACAAACCACAAGTAAACCAGCAGTCTGAGAGCGAAGAGCTCTGTTGGGATAATAAGGTACCATGAGGTCTGTCTATACATCTCTTTCTTTTCCCTGTCAGTACACTCACTGTGGTGTTTTGGATTGACCTGATAAAATGAATAGTTCAGCCTAGAAGTAATGAATGCGTGTTTCTCAGCATCGCTCTGAGACAGGAAATACAAACATCTCTCTTGCATCTGCATAAGGTGACTTTAACCCACGCACAAGGACAACATGCAAACTCCACAGTCAGCACATGTTAAAATAAAGCAAAAAAGAAAGAAAAAAAAGTCAACTAATAATATTCAGCTTTTGTTTGTATTGTTATATTGACCAGTGGAGTCCAATTTAAGAAACATACAATAACAACACAATAAAAATACATTCAGATGGACCGCGATATGAACCTCTCCAACTTGTTTTATTTTAATCAACACAGATGTTCTGCGTGTCTTTTTTTCTTTCATCTCCTCCTGTTTTACTTTCATTAAAGCTGAAACCCCTGTTTGCCACGAGGAACGGCCTAAATCATGCACAGAAGCAGCACGGCGGATGATTTTAAATTTAGATCACCTTTATCTATTCCCGTGTTCAAGGGTCAGCCTTGTGTTTCCCTCGCCCTCGGCTTAGATAAGGGTACTCTGGGCCATAATGATATTTACCTGCTTAATTTCAGTGTGTGGGAGGGTTAAGGACGCATGCTCCAAGGATGTATTAGGCGACCAGCGGTCTCTTTGTATGCTAAAGAGCAAGCGCTTGGTTCATCTGGCAGAAGGACGCATTCAGCGCTGCAGGACTCAGGGCTCATAAATATGTGTTCAGCGAGGAAGTGAATAGGAGCAGGCAAACTGAGAGTGACTGACATTTAAGCGGTAGAGGAATCCATTAACCTTAACCTCACGGGTGATGTGGAATATCCTCAGTGAATCTTAAAGGTGATCTTCCTCTGTGCTCAGCTCTAGACTTTGAACTCTTTGCGAAACAAACCACTTCTGCTTTGTGTCTGGTTGTATTAACCAATCATGTCTGAGTTTTAGTTGCATGCAGGTATACAGACAAACTGTCTCGAAACCTTGTGACGATAAGCTTTAAAAAAAATTCTCAGGATTCAATGTGTGCAATGACAAGCAGACAGAAGAGGAAGTGTTTACCAGACGTGCGGTGGGTATACCAGAAGACCTGAAAAAATGTCCCAAAGGGTTCTGAAATTTGGTTAACCAGAACCAGGTGCTTCAATACTAAATCGATATTTGAAAGTGACACCAGATTAGTGACAAAATCTGGTACAATTTAATTCGTTTTCAGTGTTTTACACGGGAGAAAAACTTTTATTTTTACATGCAAATTTAAATAAATACATAACATATTTTCTTGCTATTGTTACCACATAGTCAAATATATAGTGATGTTTCTAATGGCAGGAGATGAAGTGTTTCTTTATGACCTCGTAGAAGCGGGGTTTACGCCTCTCATCTGGTTGCCTTGGTGGTGGAGACGATGAAACTGTGGTGGAGGAGGCAGAAGAAGCCTGTAGTGCTCTCTTAGACTGTGAGTCAGCCAAGTGTTTGGATAGCCTCTTCTCCGGCCCTGACAGGTGGGAGGACTCGCCTTTAATGTCTTCTGTGCTTTTCCCGGAAGCTCTGCTGAGCCAGTATGAATTCTTGTCATCTTTATTTAAGCGGTGCGGGCCTGCTTGGCAGAGAAGTGCCTCTTCGCTTGCCATCTGGGGGCTCTGACTTAAGGTGACGAAGCCGTAGGGGGTGGTGATTTTGGTCAAGTGCGGCAGGGAGAGAGCGGCTTTGCTTGCGGGGTCAAGGCAATGCTGGGTCTCACTGTAGGAGCAAGGAGAGTGCAGCTCCCTCTGAAGGAGAGATCTCCTCTTGGTTAAAGGGTCTGAAGCACACCGCTCAGCTTTGCGCTCTGACCGAACTAAAGCAAAGCTGGAGAATGATGCAGATGACGAGACCGTGGCGCAGGCCGAAGAAACAGAGGATTCTGGCGTCATCTCTGAGCCCCCTTCTCTCTCTTTGTTACTTTCCTTGTCCAGTGATCTGAAGCCAGTCTGCACAGACAGACTTGGAATGGTGAACTGTGGGATGTTGTCAGGAGTCAGGATATTCGGAAAAATGTTGTCATGGGAATCGAAGGACTTTGCGGTGCCGGTAGCCCACGAAAGCACCTGGATCCCTGCACTGCTGTGCCTACGTCCTGTGGGGAAATCATCTGAAGCTTTGCTTCCACTGCAGATAGCTCCAATGGTGAACGTTCTGGTGACGGGATTCTTATTCATGTTTAAATCTCTTTAACCCTCTCTGCACACAGGCTCGGAGCGTCTGTAGATTTTGAAATAGGAGTGGGGAGAGGCACCTTTTATGCTTTTCCACATCCCTTTGTCCTCCAGCAAATGCATCAAAGGGTGCGTAAATGTGACGAAGACAGGTAGCGGAAACAGTTTCCAATTAGGGAAACTGTCAAGTATGGAAGCTTAATGATGGGCCTCTTTTTTAAACCTCTTTATGTGCCAAGGAGCACGCAGGGCAGACGTTGTATTCTGATAACTACATGAAGGGTTTAGATTTTGAAAAGAAACTCGTTTAACATTTTAAGATTCGCACATTTTTTTATTTGCAGTGGCGCAGGTGCTATTGCATATTTTATTAGTGACTAATAAAACAGTGAAGAGTACCCGTCGCTCCCTTATAAATTAGATTTTGTAAAATTGCAGCTTTTGCAAAAAGGATGTTTAAAAACAAACAGCTAAGCTGCAAATATGTATGAATTCTCCAAAGTAAATATTTATCTGTGATATTTAAAAAGTTCTAGGAAACTGTTCTGTTGATTAATAAACTGTAAAACCCACCCAGTATATAAGTGGGGCTGATTTTAGCTGATACATCGGTATCTACAATTATAATGGCCGATAAATGAAAATGAAAAAGTAAAAAAGGAAACACAAACACTTGTATTTTATGATTGTTGATGTTGGAATGTTTGTCCACCAGAGGGCGCTCTGCAACGTCCCTGTCGGTAAAACAGCACACACAGGTCACCCAGCTGATCTGATCAGAGGTGGGCAGAAAGCAAGCTTGTGTGACAATAAAACATTTTCTTAGAAAATAACTTTATATTACAAATGTTAGCCTTGTCCTTCTTTCAGCTGCTCTATTTAGGACTCACCACAGTGCTTCACCTGCCTCCATCACACCCCATCTTTGACATCCAACCTTCTGCACTGTCCCTACATTTAGAGTCCCCAATCTTACATCCATTCTTCCACCAACAGTAGCACAGTTCCCAGCAGTCTGGAGGCAGTCTTTGTTAACGGGGCCAGTATGGTTTATTCCCATCTTTCAAGAACCCGGCCTTCACCCCCTGACCGCTTTATATCGACAGAGATATATATGAATAATAAATTTAAAAAAATAAATAAAATAAAATAATACATTTCAACTTTCTAACTAAACTGGGGTTGAAGTAAGTTTTAGCGTTGGTCTTAGACTTAGTAACTTAAAAATAACAAGAAGTTGGCCCCCCGAAAATCAAGTTATGTAGCAGAAATTTTGAGATTACAACCCAAAACTTTGACTTACAGATCGCATGTTTAACCCTTTAAGACCTACCATAGAACCAAGTCCGCCAGAGCTTATATTATATTTTTACATGCTGTAATGCCATTTTGGGGAGCATTTCAAGTTGCTATACATCAATACAACCATTATAGCCCAAATTTTAATAATATGTCTGCATTAAGTGCATAGTAATTACATAAATTGCAAAAAAGTGCAATAAACTACAAAAAAATTGAAAATCGTTTTTGTTTTTTTAACATGTATTTCTAGTTAGAGAAATTTAAGAGGCTTATCCCTCAAAACTGTAAATACAAAAAAGTTGCACAAAATAGTTTCCCACCACAGTAAATTTATTTTGAGTGTCTTCATAGTTTTATTTTTGAAATACACCAATTTTTATATACTGCAGGAAAAACGAAAATAAATATTATAATGCAAATTTGCAAAAAAAACAAAACAGCATATGCATCAAAATAAACTATTTCCAGCAGTGCAATATGAGTCCTAAGCATCCCAGAAACGACACAGAAAGTCATAAAGTCAAACATAACTTTTAAAAACACCAGTATAGGCTTATAAGGCCCTGATAGTAAAAAACTACATTTCCGCAAAATGACGTCACTTCCGGTTTTGGCCAGGACATGGCGCTGATGGAGTAGGAAGTGTTACAAACAGCTGATCTGATCGGTAAAGCCTGTTTCTGGAATATTATGTTTTTGTTGCTGCAAGTGCTTTTTATGCAGTTTTTGCAAAGCAATATGTGGAAGGAAACTGTGACTTAGGACAAGCTGATGGCACAAGATGTAAGTACAACTCCTCCGGTTTCATATGCAAAAAAAATTATTGCACTAGTTTATGTGGTTGCAGTGCTACCGGGATTTAAAAATAGTTACACAAAATGGAGCTGACCGGCTTTAAAGGGTTAAGCGCTGATAGAAAACATATATGTATTTTTCAGTTGTAGGGACACGTGTATATTTCACGGCTTCAGAGCACTGCATTTTAAGTTTTCCATTACCCGTTTGTGATCCCTCCCAGCCCAAACCGTTTTGCCCGCCTTTTTTGGCCTGATGGAGGTTAATTGGCGGGATTTGCTCATTGGCTCGCGCTGATTGCAGCAGGTGCATTTGTCTGCATTGATTGGCTGCAGCGTTGACACTTCAGGGTACATTTCATGCTCTAACTCCTTCACAAGCTGTTGTTTCTCAGTTTGTCCTCTGTCTATCGCAGCCCTCCAGCTTCAGGTTTTAGCCCGCAGAAGAATGAGTCTTGAGGGCGTCAGCGAAGTTGTGGAGGTGGAGCAGGATCAGGTCCGGGTCCAGACTAACAATACTGAGGTAAAGGAGAGGGGGACTGCTCGCTTCTGCTAGCTGCTCGGGTCCTCTCGCACTAGCAGGAAGGCTGTTTGTGTTTTGTTTTGTGTTTTTTTTTTTTTTTCACCGGTCGTGTCTACTTACCTGCAGGACAGAGTTGTGAGGAGAGACGGGGTGCTTCCCTCCCTGCTGCGCGGCCTCTTCTGGCCCTTTGGCATCGTTGTACGTAGCTGACAAAGTTACACCCCTCTCTCCAGCTTTAGCAAAAGTAACGTTGCTCTGATTTGCAGGTGCGTGCATACCGCGGCTTTTGGTGGATGCTGGGCTTACGGCAGACAAAGGAAAACGTCCTCGTTAACCCCACGGTTTCCAGCCCTGGGCGCCAGAGCCTCACAGGCCGCAAGCGCCTGAGCCGGGTCACCCGCCTGCTGCTGTCCGTCCTGCCCCGCTGGATGCAGAGTGCCCTCGGCTATCCGGTGTCCAGCAGAATCGGACTGTCCCTGTCCCCAGGTAGGTGCATGTTGTTTATTTTGTCGAATAATATGAAAAGGACACGGACAGATACCACTGACACACTGTTGGCCGATACTTAAAATAAGTCAGTGGAGACAATTAGATGACAGTTTGTGACATTAGTAGAGAAAACAATTTGAAAATGGGGCCAAATGTACTTGTACTGGCTCTACGTTTACCTTTGAGACTCTTTAACTGATAATGTGAATAACTGCTGGCTTGCAGCTTTGCCTACAGAATATTTCTGTTTTAGAGTTACTGAGGGGCTCTGTTTAGAATAATCATGAAACGAACGGTTTGAGCAATTCAGCAGTAAAACTATGTTTATCTGAACCTCTTGTTAAAAAGCTGATTGACTAAGCAGCCTGATGTCTAATAAAAAAGTTGTCTGGCCTTCTGCAGCCGCTTACTGAACAAAACCTAAGAATTTCAGACACTTGTGGCAAGTTCACTTTACTTTCACTAGGTATTCATTCTTTGATCCTGAAGTTTATAAGTGTTATATTGTTTGTGCTTAAGTAGTGTTTGGATGTGCCATACAGTATATGGAACTTATGATTGTACTGTTGTCCCCTCTGAGCAGGACACTCTTGTACACGATTTAAAGTGTTTTTTTTTTTTTTTTTTTTTTTTTTTTTCTCCTGCTTGAAGGTTTAAATATAAATGAACTTGTGGGTTTTACAGTTTTCTCTGAAATTGAGTGAACACTGCGTCATGAAAGGTCATGCTTTGTGAACAGAAATCAGAGTGTCTCCTACAAAGCCCTGTGGAAAGGGCAGTAAGAGAAAACAGGATGACGTAGATGACGAGGAGGATGATGACGATGTGGAGGAGCAGCAGACTTGGGTGGAGGCGCTCTCTCAGGAGCTTGCTGATGATGATGGACCTGAGGTTGACCCTGACTATGAGGTTGGTATTGTGGGGGGGAGACAAAGAAGGAAACTTTGATGTGTATTTTTGTCCCCCATTAGATTTATGCTGAGCTGTAAATTTAAAGTTGTAAAACTCACTCCAGAGACCACATGCTTGGTTTCTTTAGCCTGTGGCTTTAATTTTAGTTACAGACATGAAGTGCATCTTAAAACATGGCCGCCTCTTTTCTTTTTAAAGCCCAGCTCTGTAGAGACGGAGAGTGAAGAATACCGCTCGCACAATGACACAGAAAGTGACCTTGAGGTTTCGGAGAAGGGTGTCGTCATTGATGACGTGAACACGGTGAGCTGAGTGGCGGCACGGTTCTGTAAACGAATTATGTTGAACGGCTGAATCAGCTCAGCTTTCTTGTCTCTACAGGGAGTTGATGTGCCCACTCCTGAAGTCTCCTGCCCTGCTGTTTAGCGTGTCATATTGAGTGTCTTTGTTGCAGGTCGTTCTTGTATGTTTATATTTCATAATTCAATAAAACTTTATCCCTTTGCCTTGGCCTGCTTGTGTGTTACCACTAGATGGCAGTAGTGCTACATAAAACTAGAGTTGGGAGCATAAGAGGAACTGGACCTAAGCTTGGACATGTTACTGTTCATGTATGACACAACATGAACACAAACTTTGCAGGTTTGCAAATGTTCTGCACTAAATTTGAAGAATATTAGTAGGGTAGGTTTTCTGCAGCTGGTAGCTTGCATTTAAAAGATGCTCACACTTGTCTTCAAATCTTTCAGCCTCATATTGATGTCGTATCTGTAAACATCTAAGGCGCTTCAGTTGTGCAGGTGTATTTTAAAATATTTCTCCTTTACAAGATCAGTACTCAACATTGCAACCAATAATGGGCAAGCTGAAGGTTGAGGGCTCTGGAATCATTGTGCTAGTCTTTTATATAGGACTCGCCACGAGTGAGGTTCTGATCAGCCTCTGAGCTGTCGGCTTAGTTTGTCTTAGCACAAAATGTGTGCAGTGTTACAGTTTGTAGATATGCATGTATTTAAAGACAAGGATTTTAGCTTAGGTTTCAAAAATTCATGTCTGACATGCACATCAAAGGTGTGACACTTTCAAACCGTGACGGCGGATGAACCAGGACTATTTTTGACTTAAAGCAGGTGACTTTCAGCTGTTTGACTCGAGTTCATCCAAGCAGAAAAGTGCTGTTACCACAGCGCTCACATCTGACTGTGCTGCCGGTGAGGGGGACGGCTACTGTCATGTTGCTCATAAGAGGCTGACGAGTATAATTTTCTGCTGCCCACAGAGCCGAACCTCGTCTATCCGTGTGCACGCACGGTCCCTCTGTTTACTGCTGAGTGTGAGGTGTACTTACAGAAGCTGATGGCAGGCTGCTGTGAAGAGCCCTGCAAACCTCTTGAAAAATGACTGAACCGGTACTTGTTCAACAATCTGCTCCCACGCGGATGAGCTGCCGCTGTACCGATTTTGCATTGTCAGTAATGGGGGAGCGGATCAGCTCGCTAATGGTTTCATTTATTTTTGTGCTTTTGGGTTTTATCCAGTTTTCATTCCCTGAATCGCAGATGAATGCGAACGAGGCTGGAGGAAGGAGCACTCTTCAAAGTAACACTGTGAACTGTTATTGTGCTGTAATTTGAAATGGGGAACTCCGCCTGTTTTCTTCATAAAGGTCACTTATTAGTCATATAAAGAATTCACTTTGGAAAACAACTGAATTCTTGCTCTTTCAGTTTCAGTGTCTGCTTTGATGAGGGAAAGTAAAAGCCTGACCTGGAAATTTTAACGGACTCTGAGTGCACCGTAGCACACTGAACCCGTGCTAGAAGTGAGGATGTCCTGGCCCCTTCTGCTCTGATTTTTGCCTCCTCTCTGTTTCAGGGTGTCCCTAACTTCTCACCACAACTGCTCTGGAGCTTTCGGACATATCACATGATCGTCCTCAACAGATGGTGTTTACGCAATTGTTGAATTATTTTCTGAGCACTTGAAAGACCAATGATCCAAGTGTATATTTCATCTGATAAAACAGCCTCTCAACAAATGTCTCTTTCTGAAGTTTTTACTGTATGTTTGGCTGTTGAAAATTCAGTTTGCGAAGCTGCCGCCTCCTTTTTTTTTTTTTTTTAATTGATCTTTTTTTGGAGCTCTTTGAGGTCTAATGATTATTAGAGAGGGCAGGTATTCTTCACTTTAAATTTATCATTTGCAAGTTAAAAAATAAACAGCAGTAAACATTTAAGTGCTTTCTCCCCTCTTGCAGTGACCTGTGCTGCAATTAAATTACTTGTAGGGAGGTGGTAGATCAGTTATTTGCTTGTTGGTGCCAAAAAATCCAGCTGCCTTCAATTAATTCCTAAAAACACACGAGGTTGTTTTGATAGTAAAGTTTGTGACTTCCTTTTTTCCTTCCCTCAGAGGTGTTTTTCACCCTGTGATGCTGGGGTGCAACAGCAGCTTCGCTGAAGTTTCATGATGTGAATTAAACGCTTAGTGTGTGTGTGTGCGTTTGCAGGAAGGGCAGCAGCAGTGAGAGCTGGCTACAGAACAGGAACTTATGGTCTCTTGGGGCTCTCATGGCTGTCTGAACGTTTGAAGGGTAGACCGCTCAGCGGAGGCAGCACTAGAGAGCATCGACCTCTATCTCTGCTGTTTGTAGCCAGCTGGAGACCTGCTTTTAAAGCACAAGCTCTGCCTTTGCCTTTCAAGTGCAAGGTAAAAATCATGAAGTCTGGAAGGGACAAAAAAAAAAAATTGCATTCGCATATCCAAACCTGCTGTGGAACAAAGACTTTTTGCCTCATGCAGAGAATATAGTGGGGTTCAGATGCAGGGTGGCTGTGTTGCAGGCGATAGGTGCTTTCATATTTATTTTTGTTTTTATTTTTACCGGATTTATGTGAGCAGCACAGATGGTTTGAAAACCTCTCTGAAATGCACAAACCTAGAGGCAGAGCCGTATCTAGGACTTGACGACATTGGCTTATTGTCACCTTGAGTGAATGGCAGCAGGTGCCGGCTGCTCTCCAGGTCTCCAGCCTGACCTGCGGGCTATTATCTGCCACATTACAATGTGACTCTGTAATGTCAGCCAACAAGACTGCTCAAACCAACTCCCTTGTCTCTTACTTTTTCTCTGTAGCGTTCTTTGCTGGCCCTCCGCACCGTCCGCAGCACAGTCATGCAGCGTGATTCACTT
Organism: Perissodus microlepis; assembly: GCF_051167445.1. Lineage (NCBI taxonomy): Eukaryota > Metazoa > Chordata > Actinopteri > Cichliformes > Cichlidae > Perissodus > Perissodus microlepis. Next base: position 31,792,484 of record NC_140482.1, on the reverse strand, counting down.
TACCTCAAGCCTAATGACCGGCTGTCCCCGTAGATTTCAGGAGCATCCATCATCTTCAGAGCAGCAGAGCAAGAAAAGAGGCATGAAAAATGAAGCGGACAGACAGAGCCTTTAGTTAGTCATACACTTTGATGCCCAGGACTGTGAGGGTTCTCAAAAAGTTTCAAAGTAAGAGAAAAGAGCAGATTTTGATTTTGTAAAAGCGGCGTTGATCTGCTGATGGATGAGCGAAGGGCCGACTTTTCCTCCCTCCTTGGGGAGCTGTCGCTCAAAATCAAGTCAGCTTTCTGGAACAAAACAATCCAGTAAGGATAATGTGACATGGCAGCATTTTTCATTTCCTTAATGCTGTTTTATCCCCCTCACATAATTTTACATCATAATCTGGTGCCCTGAACCGTCAGAGGCCAGCTTATCCTCCAAGTCCACCGGAGTCACCGGGTAGCTTCACCGCATCTTATCATCTGGATCAGAGTATTTTAGGTCTCACCGTGCCTCTCGAACAGTCCGGCTGGAGTTAAAGCCTCTGCTTCTGTGTTGCGATTGTCCTTGTCTGTCTGGAGGTCGGTTACACCTCTGAGTCACACCAGCAAATTGTATCGGGCCTTCGAAGTGTGTGATGCCAGCCCCCGCTGATGGCAGCGAGCAAATCCATTTACACATTTAGGATGCTATTCTGAGCACAGAGACCAACAAGACACATGACCACTGGTGGATTCGTGGTATGTGTGCAGAGGGGGTTCAGTTTGACAGCTTGTAGATCTTAATTCACGATCGGGATCTGCAGTGCAGACGACTACCTGCTCTGAGTGGTTTGACCTTTGACTCTTTTATTCAATTTGTTCGCACCAGCTGCAGGAGTCGTGGCGTTTTCGGCTTGCAAAAAACTGGATGGAGTTGAAAAGGTCAAACATCAAATTTTATCAGGCAGTTCGTACCAAACAAGATGGAAGACAGTGATTTGAGCTTTGATGAAAAGTTTTCAGATCCATTTTTTAAATGAATTTATCACTTGTTGCGCTCTGATGGTTTTTTTGTAAAACCTCGTTTTTTGTCTGGACGTGATTTTGCAAAGCCAGAGTAACGTTTTGAATATGAAGTATAACCATGAAGAGTTTATACAGCAGATTTCAATTATTCATGGACCCGGCACGGTGTCAAACCTGCACTTCCTCAGTGAATGTATTGGATAAACTTTATTAGCAGGTAGATACAGAATAACAACAATGCAGCATAGATACTGTAGCTCTGTTTTAGTGTTAGACTCATTCCTGGAAACGCGTTACAGACTTAGAGGATATTAGAAGTAACTCTTTTGCTTTTTTTATGTGTTCTGTCTCTATCGTTGACACTGAGCAGTGCTGTAAGCTGCTCCCGAATGTTGCAAATATAAAACTTTTGGTATTTGTATTGAATATCTTTTAAAATTAATTTGATTGCCTATTTCTACCAAGTCTTTTTCTTTAGAAAAAGGCCAGTAAGTGAAGAAGAAGGATTTAAAATATTGTTAAAATAAACTGTACGACTGCATTTTGGGCTACTTGAGAATATAAAATTCGTAGCATGTTGTGAGTGGGAGTAAGAAACTCTGTCAAAGTCAAAGCTGAATAGTATAAAATCTTCTTACCCCTAAATGTCAGCATCTCAAACCTGTACTGACAGTAGGCACAGCTCTTGAATAAAGACGCTCTGACACTTTCCACCCACCGTTATCCTGAACAGCAGCAGAGGTCGCGGCTCCACGTTCACACTGAGATTCTAACTTAGCAGCTTTTAAACCCCGCATTGGTCCCCTCAGCGCCACGCGCAGGGTTATCTTTGTGATTTTAAGAAGAGAGCAGAGAGCGTAAAGGTACAAACTGGAGTTTCTGGGCTGAAAAACTCTCAAAAGAAAAAAATGGCTGTGTTCCCAACGTTGATATCTTTACACCAAATTTATTTCATGTTTGTAAAATCAGGTTTTGTGAGCGTGTGCTTCTTCAGCTCTATCTGAGGGTGAACTCCTTTATTCACTCCTCTCTGCTGCCAGTCAACTATAACCTCGGCTTTTGGTTTCGAGACAGACACATGGGATTTATATTCTACCAGGTTAGAAAAGGGACAGCTGCTTCCTCTGATGCTGCCAACATTGACTCCACCTGTTCACATATTTTGTACACAGATGTTTTTAACAGTTACTTTCGCTTGATTTCTGAATTTGAAACATAGACTGATCACTAATGGTGAGATTACTGCTCAAACAGCTGCTTAAAGCAATATCCATAAATTCATTAAATAATTATTCTGCATTAAATGTTAAGAATAGTAAGTAAAATATTATGTGGTGATACTTTTTTGCTCTGTCTGATTTCACCTCTAGTAATATGTTTTTATATGTGCTTAAAATATGTTTTGGCCATTTTTGCACAGTCTTTCTTATGGTTGAGTCATGACCACCTTAATAAAGCCAGACGAGGCCTGCAGGTCATCAGATGTTGTTCTGGTTCTTCTGT